>NC_058102.1:85045000-85670000 GCF_020171115.1 Neogale vison
ATATTTATAATATATTTATTTCTTGTTTATTGATATTTGGGTCTGCTCATCTCAAAAGATTGAATTTATGCCCAATTTATGCCCACTTTCAGGAATACACTGGAATAACACAAGCTTTCAAATTTCAAATTCCACAAAATCACAAATGCTGATTCCTACAAACATCCACCATTCTTCCTCAAATATAAGAAATGGGTTGGTAAAAGATACATTTCTTCCTAACCACTTGGAAAGTAGGTTGGTGTCATTGTATCCAGACTCAAGGCAGCTCTGTCTCTAGCTAGAATGGAAGCCACAAGCTAGTTTCATGGAGTCACCAGCGGGAGAATTGAAGCAGGATTTTTTTTTTAAGATTTTATTTATTTTCTTGACAGAGAGAGTGAGAGAGAGAGAGCACAAGCAGGAGAACAGCAGGCAGAGGCAGAGGGAGAAGCAGGTTCCCCGCTGAGCAGGGAGCCCAACGTGGGCCTTAATCCCAGGACCCTGGAATCATGACCTGAGTGGAAGGCAGATGCCCAACTGACCAAGCCACCCAGGTGCCCTGAACCAGGATATTTTACATACTCTGCACCTGGAAGTAGCAGCCTCTCCTATCCCATTGAGTCTCCCATGTTCTAAAGAAGTAAAGCATTAGACTTCCCCTGTTTATACTATTTCAGATTTGTCATTCCATCGACTGGTGAGGAAGGCAGGCATTTAGTAGCTGAAGCAGAAGAGAGAAATGGGACTTCCAAAAATTTAACAGGAAGATTCCCAACTAGGCATCTCTTACCTGGTTTCTGGATTTCTCACAAAGGCAACTGGTTCATATATTGTTGTTAAATTCTTTTCTCCATGGGGGAAGGAGGTTCTGGGTTTCCTATTCTGCAATATTGCCGGTATTTTTTTATTGCCTCATTTTTCTCTGCCTTAGTGTTCTCATTTCCCTGCATCTTTGAATTTCTACTAATTGTTTTAGTGGATGCTGGATATTATGAATGTTATGTCATTGAGTGACTCAATTTTGTTGTCTTCCTTTTAAGAGTTTTGGCTTGGGGAGCACCTAGGTGACCCAGTCAGTTAGGCATCTGACTCTTGATTTTGGTTCAGGTTATGATCTCTGGGTCATGGGATCATACCCCGTATTGGGCCCCACATTCAGCACAGAGTCTGCCTAAGATCCTCTCCCTCTGCCCCTCCCCTGCTCATGCTCGCTCTCTCTCACACACTCTCTCTCTCATTTCTCTCTCTCCTTCTCTTCCTCTCTTCCTCTCTCTCTAAAATGAATAAATCAAATAAATCTTTTGTAGAAAGAGTTTTGGCTTGGTATTAATAGATAGTTAAGATACTTGAAGTTCAAAAACAAACAAACAAAAAGAAGAAACAGACTCAAAATACAGAGAACAAACTGCTGGCGGCCAGAGTCCTGGGGGAATGGACAAAGTGGATGAAGTGGTGGGAGAGATGCAGGCTTCCAGCTATGGAACGAGTAAGTCACTGGATAAAAGGTACAGCGTAAGGAATATAGCCAATGGTATTGGAATAGCATTATAAGGTGACAGATGGTAGCAACACTTGTGGTGAGATTGGCATAATGTATAGAGTTTGGAGAGGCAGAGATGGAATTGTTTGATCACTACGAGTTTTGTTGTTATTGTTTTTAAGTTTTATTTATTTAAGTAATCCCAGCACCCAAAGTGGGGCTCGAACTCACAACCAAGAGATCAAGAGTCGGATGCCCTGCCCACTGAGCCAGCCAGCAGCCCCTCCAATCACTATGTTATGCACCTAAAACTATTGCAACAGTGTGACAACTACATTTCAATTTTAAAAAGAGAGATTCAGTTTAATCTTATCAAACCCTGTTTTTAAACTTTGTTATGGCAGGTCGAGATTAGCTTTTATTCTTGAGCTAGTTCGACCCTATTCCTAAAGGGTGGTCTTTCTGACATATCTAAGGAATGCTCCCAGTTTTCAGTGAGATTCCTCTACTCTGGCTGATCAGAACTCAAATGTCTGCCACCCTGTACAAAGTCTAGTAGTTACTCAATGTACAGCTTCTAGAAATACTCAGTGTGGGGATCCTTATCAGGTTTCTAGAATTCTTTCTCTGCATACCTCCCTCCTCTTCTACCCCACAATTCCATCTCTGGCTCCCCAAACTCTAATTTTTGTCTCTTCAACTCAGCAACGTAACCATGCTCTGCCTTCCTAGATCTCAGATCTCAAAAGTGTTTGAAGGCAGAAAGCTAAAGTAATGGTAGGGCTCACTTCTACTGGTTCCCTTCTCTCAGAGATGAGAGTTTTGTGCTGTACATTTTCCAATAGTTGAAAACAGGTATTTCATATGTTTTGTCCATTATGTAATTGTTTGCCTGAATAGAGCTGGGCTGGTACCAGTCACTTATTCACAGGCAGAAGTCGAAGACACTCCTTTTTAACTTTCTAAACTCTTTGGTACCCTCTAAATTCTAGTTCACATTCCCCCTCACTCCATTAACTTCCCTTACTCCTTTCTCTGTCAGTTCGATAAGCTATGTAGCTCGTATGTGGCAGTTATCACCTCCCTATTGCCCCATAGTTACCTGCGGGAGGAAAGATCCTCTTCCTGACCATCCAGTAATGCCTAACACATTATGGAGTACAAAATAGATATCTGTTGAATAAATGAGATACCCCAAAATATATTGTTTTCTTATCAGTGGAAATATATAAAAAGAGGATAAATGACCCTCCTACTTAGTGAAATGTTTGAATATATATGGTCTAGGGTCCCTTCCAACTCAAAGCTTCAATGAAAAAATGGTTAGGTAAAATTGTGCCACACCTATATAATGAATATTACATGAATTTTTAATTTTTATTTATTTACTTTTTTTAAATTTTTTAGAGAGAGGAAGAGAGTGTGTGCAAGCACAGGGCAGGGGCAGAGGGAGAGGGAGAGAAAGAGAATCCTAAGCAAGCTCCACGCCCAGTGTGGAGCCCAACGTGGGGCTCAATCTCATAATCCTGAGATGGTGTCAAATCAAGAGTCAGACGCTTAACCAACCAAGCCACATGGGTGCCTTACATGAATGTTCTAAATGTAGAGATATATTCAGTACTTACAACAAAGTGTTAGGTAAAATATTAGGATTAAATTTACATATGTTACATAGTTACCTATGTTTTTTAAAAAAGCATGCATAAAACTAGGAAGGAAAATGCATAAAAACCAGAAGGAAATATACTTTTAAATAATGGAGCTATTTTAATGTGTACGTGCTCTTCTCATGTTTTTAATGCCATGATCCAACTATCTTAAAAGACAACTGGCGTGATCTGTACCCCAATGTTTATAGCAGCAATGGCCACGGTCGCCAAACTGTGGAAAGAACCAAGATACCCTTCAACGGACGAATGGATAAGGAAGATGTGGTCCACATACACTATGGAGTATTATGCCTCCATCAGAAAGGATGAATACCCAACTTTTGTAGCAACATGGACGGGACTGGAAGAGATTATGCTGAGTGAAATAAGTCAAGCAGAGAGAGTCAATTATCATATAGTTTCACTTATTTGTGGAGCATAACAAATAACATGGAGGACATGGGGAGATAGAGAGGAGAAGGGAGTTGGGGGAAATTGGAAGGGGAGGTGAACCATGAGAGACTATGGACTCTGAAAAACAATCTGAGGGTTTTGAAGGCGTGGGGAGTGGGAGGTCGGGGTACCAGGTGGTGGGTATTATAGAGGGCACGGATTGCATGGAGCACTGGGTGTGGAGCAAAAATAATGAATACTGTTATGCTGAAAATAAAAATAAATTTTAAAAAAAAGACAACTGGCCTGGCTATCTACTTACCTTCAGGAAATATGACGCAGGATGATCAGTTATTCCAAAGCCAAACTTTATCTTTATTAAATATTCTCCAACATTTTATTGGCTTGACTAACAGCTTTATTGAGAATACTAGTTCATGTAGTTATGTATAAGCAAGCACATTTTGCAACAAGTTTATCGTGCTGGGTTCACCAGGAAGTTTCAGTGCTCACAGTGAGGTATCTTAAGAGTGCTTTATTGAGACTTTGTTTGTTAATGACTGAGACCATTGTTGGGTAACATTCACTTTATATTTTTTCCAGGATGAACTTTGGGCAATCGGCAGGAACCAAATTAGGGTAATTTTATGTATGTCTGTACATCTGTGTGCCTGTTTCATAATACTTCTAGTCAGGAGATAGGAAGCATCTGAAGATCGCTTTATGGACTAGCTTAATCATGTTTCCAGGCCAACCCATCACAGTTTTCTTCTTTTTCTTATATTTACCTATCTTTTCAGTTATCCAAAGGCAATGCTATGAAATGTCAGTACTGAATTCTGGCTCTGCTACTTACTAACTGTATGATCCTGCACAACATACATGACCTCTCTGTGTGCAGTTTCCTGATCTATGTAAACTGTAGATAATGATAATAATTACCTCCCATAATTCTTATGAGGCGTCAGTGAGATAATTTTGTAAAACTCTGATCAGAGTGCCTAATACATACAAGACCATTCAAGGAATAGTCTCTTTCAGTATATGCTATGTGATTTTACCACATCCTCCTCCCTACATCCTCTCCACTTATAAATGATGCTGTATCAGTGAATTGGGATGAAAGATACAAGAATCTTGTCCTAGGGAAACCTGGCTGGCTCAGTTGGTGGAACCAACTTAGGGTCATGAGTTCAAGACCCATGTTGGGTATAGAGATCACATAAATAATAAATAAATTAACTAACTAACTAACTAAAAAAAAAAAGAAAAAAAAGGAATCTTGTCCTATGAAGGTGAATTTTTCCCCAAGCAGGATTTATGCCCTCTGGAGAGCTGGCTCTGGGTGAAGGAGCTGTCTGATCAGGTAATATGAATTCATCATCAAGACATGCGTAACTGAAAGTAGTAAATAGATTACTAACCAATTTTTGTTTTGTTCACTGCTGTATACCTGGAGTCTAGAACAGGTGCTGACAGGTCATAAATACTGGCGTCTACTTCTTTTTTTTTTTAAGATTTTATTTATTTATTTGACAGACAGAGATCACAAGTAGTCAGAGAAGCAGGCAGAGAGAGAGGGGAAGCAGGCTCCCTGCCGAGCAGAGAACCCGATGTGGGGCTCGATCCCAGGACTCTGGGATCGTGATCTGAGCCGAAAGCAGAGGCTTTAACCCACTGAGCCACCCAGGCACTCCAATGTGTGTTTATTTCTTGAATTAACTAATACTATGACCCATTTTTATACAAAATCTTAATCTTTTTTTTAAAGATTTTATTTATTTATTTGACAGAGAGAGACATAGTGAGAGAGGGAACACAAGGGATCATGACCCTAGCTGAAGGCAGCCGCTTAACAACTGAGCCACCGAGGCACCCGACAAGATCTTAATCTAATACCTAGAAAACAGCATATAGATCCTTTATTTCCATTTTCAACTCACAGATAACACTTCAGAAAAAGAGCTGAAATTAAAATAAATTTTAAGTACACGTTGGATATTTTTATCATAATTATCATAAATTCTAAATCAATAAACCCTATGTTTATTTTTAGGTAGAAAGACTCTTATTCTTCTCTTTCTCTCCTGACATATCCCTCAGGCTATTTACACAACCCAAGACCTGGGCAGACATATTTTATTCTCAAGACTCCCTCAAAGAGAATATGCTAATAAATTCCTTGCAGGTCAACTTTTCCTCATTCAAGTTTTTCCAATCTACTTTTCAACTGTCAGGTAAGACACCTGTCCAGTTTCTTCCAGGAAGGGCCATCCTAGACTGTTACTGGAAAGACCTAGCTCGTGCCATGACCCTGTTCTGTCTTCTCCCTGGCCTCATGTGGAAGGAATTCAGTGCTATATTTTTGCAACAGGTTCTTTCTTCATAGATGTCATTCAGCTGAATTTAGTATCTGCCACTACTATCTTGATGGCAAGATAGTAGTTTTATATTAATCCATGATATTAAGTTATCAAACTAAGAGGACAAATTATTTACAAAATTATATAGCAGTTTCCTCCTGCCTCCTCACTGCTCAGAGATTAAAGCAAGATCTCCGGTCCTAATTCATGGTACAATAAAATGACTGGTAATCTAGCCATTAGAAGCCAAACTCTAGATAATCCATTCCAATGTTGCAAGAACAAATCATAGCATACTCACATTTCACCATGGGGTTCATTCTGAGAATCAAATATTCACTAAATAAGATAATATTTACTTTATGAATTATAAAATATTAGATAAATGTTGCTCTTAATTGTGGCTATTCTATCTTTCCACTGTTTCCCTATCTCATAAGAAAGAGGTCATTAGATTTGAGTGAAACACCTGAATGTGGTCCCTCGTGGACCAGGACAGTCCCCTGGAACCAAAACATAGATGCAGCTGCTGCTCCAGGTGACGCCAAGATACAGCTCCTCCCTAAGGAGGCTCCTCTTCAACCCCCAAAAGGAAGGAGACTGCCCTGCTCTAAGAAAAGGCAGTAGTGCCCACAGAAACACATATAGGATAAGGACAACAGTCTTCTGTGAGAACCACGGAGCAGGGAGAAGCCAATAACATGGAGCCTTTATAAGAGAAAAGCAGAAAATCTACAGAACTGTCAACTGGCAGAAGAATTTAGTCTGGAGGTAAGACAACCAGGAGAGGAGTTGACTCAAAGCCCAAAGCATATCAAGCTCCCTTTCCACTGAATCTGAGTATCTAGGGTTCATCTGGCTCAACAGTACTCTTTGACAACAGAGAGAACCACCTCTGACCATAGATCCTAAACAAATTTGGAAGAAAGTTGACGTATTTTTAAAATGTCTTGTGTCTGTTCCAGTAGGTTTCAAAGAATGGGACCCATTATTTGCCAACTTCTGGAGCCTCTAGGAAGAAAGTTCATTTCCTCCCTTCTGACCCTATCCAATGAGCCTTACTTTAATACCCAAAAATCATGCTATAAATAACAGTAGTCACCTCATAAGAATCACCTCTTTGAAACCAGCACAGGTAGGTGGGTTTTCCTCCACCACCATCCCTTGGTCCATGTTCTGCCTTCTGAGCATCTATGGGCTAACTCTAGTTCCTCTTCATAAGAATCCTTCCAGCTGGAGTGGGGGAATGTAGGAATTGGATGAAGATGGTCAAAAGGTACTAACTTCCAGGGGTGCCTGGGTGGCTCAGTGGGTTAAAGCCTCTGCCTTCCGCTCAGGTCATGATCCCAGGGTCCTGGGATCGAGCCCCGCATCGGGCTCTCTGCTCAGCAGGGAGCCTGCTTCCTCCTCTCTCTCTGCCTACCTCTCAGCCTACTTGTAATCTCTGCCTGTCAAATAAATAAATAAAATCTTTTAAAAATCTTTAAAAAAAAAAAGGTACTAACTTCCAGCTATAAAATAAATAAGTCCGGGGATGGGGGGACCAGGAGGAATTCTCCCAATACTTGAAAATAGTTATCATAATCTCCAATTATTCTGTCATTTCCAAAGTAAACATCTCTACATTCTTCATATGTTCCTCATACTTCCCAGTTCAGAAGTCCTAATTCATAATAGTCAACAAAAATCTCATGTCATGTTCACATAAATGGTTACTTTTCAACTGATTATGAAAGCCTACAAGCATATTTTACATGTGCTTCTGTTACATTTCATCTTCTTTTTAGTCTAGCCTTTCAAAGACAAGATTATTTTGGATTATAATTCTATCACCTGTAATATTGGTTTCCCCACTTTGTTCCTATCATCTGAGGCTTGATAAGCCATGCATATTTGCTCTTTATCGAAGTCACTACCAAAATAGGTGAAGAAAACAGGAAGAAAAAGCCTTCTCCTTTTCACTAGACATATTTCTCCAGATTTCCAGAGTCATTAATGAATAATTTTGGTCCATAGTAGGCAAACTAAAAGTGTTATCTTTAAGCTCACAGTCATCATCTTTTCCATGAAACTTTACCAAAATTATGTCCTTTTTCTACTCCTTTCTCCTGATCTACTAAATTATTACTACTACCATAGGGGCCATTATGTAAGATTTGACATTATAATTAGCATTATATAGCTCTTGGTGATGTCTTCTTATGAGATTTCCATGTGTTCTTATAAAGCATTTTACCAGGGACCAAGGTCAAATTTACTGTGAGGTTTGACATTATAATGAACCTTTTATAGCTCCTGGTGATGTCTCCTTATGTGAGGTTTGACATTATAATTGGCATTACATAGCTCCTGGCGAAGTCTCCTTATGAGATTTCCACATGTTCTTATAAAGCATCTATTTAAGAATTTTACCAGGGACCAAGGTCAAATTTGCTGGTTAACAATGGCAACAGTAATTTTTTTATCATAAGCATTGACTCAGAGACTTGAGGAGGCTTAAGAAGTTTTTGGTCAGTTGACTGGCTGGTTGGTAGGTTTGGTTAGTTTTACTAGCTTCTTCCTTTGCTCCATCTTTCTGCTAAACCTGAGGTCTATTTTATTCTCACTTCAAGTCTCTCCCTGGCTCTTTAAGAAGTCCCTAGTAAGGGCGCCCTCATGGCTCAGTTAGCTAAGCCTCTGACTCTTGATTTCAGTTCAGGTCATGTTCTCAGGGTCTTGAGATCAAGTCCCAGGTCAGTCTCCACGTATAGCAGGAAGTCTGTTTAAGATTCTCTCTCTCGGGGTGCCTGGGTGGCTCAGTGGGTTAAGCCTCTGCTTTCGGCTCAGGTCATGGTCTCAGGGTCCTAGGATCGAGCCCCGCATCGGGCTCTTCGCTCAGCGGGAAGCCTGCTTCCGCCTCTCTCTCTCTCTGCCTGACTCTCTACCTACTTGTGGATATTTCTCTCTGTCAAATAAATAAATAAAAATCTTTTTTAAAAAAAGATTCTCTCGGGGCGCCTGGGTGGCTCAGTGGGTTAAGCCGCTGCCTTCGGCTCAGGTCATGATCTCAGGGTCCTGGGATTGAGTCCCACATCGGGCTCTCTGCTCAGCGGGGAGCCTGCTTCCTCCTCTCTCTCTCTCTCTGCCTGCCTCTCTGCCTACTTGTGATCTCTCTCTGTCAAATAAATAAATAAAATCTTTAAAAAAAAAAAGATTCTCTCTCTCCCTTTCCCCCATCCCTCACCCTACTCGCACTCTCTCTCTCTCTTCCTCTCTAAAAAAACAAAAACCAAAAAAAAGAGGAAGAAGAAGTCATTAGTCTACAAAAAGATAAAATATGTATCGAATACATATCAAAGTATTCTGTTCCTTCTATGTCTGTATCCCCCATGTGACCAAATGGTGTCTGCATGATTGAAGCCCAAAATGAGAGGAAAAGGTAGGACCAGGGAAGGAACACAAAAACCCTGTGTTCTCACTGCCATTTGATATTATGGAATATCATCTTTCTTAACTTCAAATATGAGAAAACTCTCTATCACAATGGACTTTCTGTTTCTTCCCCCAACCATACACACACACACACACACACACACACACCCCTACTTGACTTCCATCTCCAACCTTAATCATGGTTCCATCTCAAACTGAGTGACAAAATTCCAATATTCCCTCAATTAGGGGAGGACTCAGAGATTCCTTCTCTATTTTAGCAATCATCTAAACGCCTCTTTCCCTCGCCCAAGCATTATCAAATGATGCAATTTTTCTGGGGCAATTTACCATTGGAAAATTATTATAACTAATTCACTTGTTTATTAATTCATTCCACAAGTACTTATCAAGGTCTTCCTATGTGTTTGGTGTTAGCATAGTACTCTAATGATTAAGAGAAGGAATCCTATAACAGGGTAGAAATGTCTAAATAATCCACATTGGGTGAGATAAAATGACCATGTGACCAGCATAGAGAATATAGGGCAGGAGAACCAAGAAAAAGAAAGTATTCTCAGCTTTCAACAAACTTATTAGAGACTGAGCACAGTTTAAAAATGGATTTACCCATGGCCACCAGTCCACTTGTCCAAGGAAAAGGAGTGGATTTCCAGGGAAGTGGGATCTGAGTTAATACAGATCTTTCTATATTGCACCTTTTGTGAAATAAATGATACAGATTGCTCATCAGAATGTCCAAGTCTCATTTTCTTAGAAGGGAAAAAGAGCATGAGATGACTGGCTGCTTCAGGAATGTGCATGACCTCGGAGTAGGACCACCTGCCCACCAAGTGATGGGCAGTCCCTCCTGCCCCAGAGGACTTCACCAGGTGTAGTTCTGCTGTTGATACTCAGCCAAGATTGTCAGTAAATAGCTCATTGAGGACTGGGAGAGTTCTATGCTGCTCTCTGATACTAATATTTCTACCAGTCACAAAGGATTTGGGAAAGCTCCGTAGGATAGCAGACTAGTGCAGGAGCTTTGGAGTCAAGCAAATGTGGGTTCATATCATGACTCCATCATAATCGCCTTGAATAACTGATTTAGTCTCACTGGGTCTCAGTTTCTCCTCTGTATACAGGAGACAATAAGGTCTACCTTTAATGGTTGCTGTGATGAATAAATGAATAAGCAAGGGTTAGTGTGTGGTCCCAATAAGATCTTGGTTAAATTTACCTTCCTTTCTTGGGCCCAGATCTAGATGAGGAAGCAGTCCAGTGGTGACAGAGAAAACCAGACCACCTGGCTGATCCTGGTCGGCTTTGGGGAACTGCAACACCTGGGCTTCCTCCCCTTCGCTTTCTTTTTGGCCATTTATGTGGTGACAGTGGGGGGCAACACCCTCATCGTGCTGGCTGTGGCCTCCAGTCGGACACTCCACACACCCATGTATTTCTTCCTCTGCCACTTCTCCCTGCTGGAGATTGGCTATACCTCCAACATCATGCCTCAGCTGCTGTGGAGCTTCCTGGAAGGGAGGGAAACCATCTCACTGGTCAGCTGTCTGATCCAGTTCTATGTGTTTGCCTCACTGGCTGCCGTTGAGTGCCTCCTGCTCTCTGCTATGTCCTATGACCGTTACCTGGCCATCTGCCACCCGCTTCGCTACCCCACCCTGATGAGCACCTGGTTGTGTGGCTGCCTGGCTGCTGGAGCCTGGGTCAGTGGCTTTTCTTTCTCTGCCTTCACTTTGGCCCTGGCAGCCCCTCTGCCCCTCTGCCCTGACCACAGGGAGATCGACCACTACTTCTGCGACTTTGCTCCCGTTGTAGGGCTATTCTGCGGGGATGTGGGGTTCATGTGGGGAGCCGGAGTGAGCATCTCAGGCTTTCTGACTCTGGCCCCCTTTCTGTTGATTGTTGCGTCCTATGCCTTCATCTTGAGGGCTGTGCTGCAAATACCTTCAGGCCATGGTAGGCAGAAGGCCTTCTCCACCTGTTCCTCCCACCTCACCGTGGTCGGGGTGTTTTATGGCACCCTCATTGTGGTCTATGTAGCCCCAACAGACCACATGGCCCCCTTGCTCCGAAAGGCCTTCTCTGTCCTTTACACTGTATTCACCCCTATGGTCAACCCCATCATCTACAGCCTCAAGAACCAAGAGGTAAAGGGGGTCCTTCACAGGCTCTGGGGAAAGCTTATCCCAAGACATACTCCACTGAGAGGGATAGGGCAGCTGTTGACTTTTTCCTGGATTCCAGCTTAGCCCCTTCCTCAAAGACTAGAGACCACTGTGATGAAAAGATAAATACTGTGGGATTGAAAGGAGATGTCTGGGGTCACCTGGGTGGCTCAGTTGTTAAGCGTCTGCCCTCGGCTCAGGTCATGATCCCAGGGTGCTGGGATCAGGCCCCACATCAGGCTCCCTGCTCGGCGGGAAGCCTGCTCCTCCCTCTCCCATTCTTCCTGCTTGTGTACCCTCTCTCCCTTTTTCTCTCTCTGTCAAATAAAGAAACAAAAATCTTTAATTTAAAAAAAAATAACATAAAAGAGATGTCTGCTAAAATTCATGTTTCCAGTGGGAATGGGGTAGGGGTTCAAAATCTTGTGCCTGGTACAGGGCCTAAATATTATAGCACTCCACAAACATTTAGTTGAAAAAAAATGAATGAATGAATGAATGAATGAATATGGAAAAGAATGCCAGAGAAAGCAGAGCACAGCTCAAGGGGGGAATATTTGCAGATTGTGAATCTAAGATGACAAGATTAAGGTTGGCAGAAAGAGAAAGGAGGAGTAGGGAAAGGGTAATAAGGACCAGAATGAAGATCTCATGACATGCTTCGAATGAAATCTCAGAAACAGAGAGACAGCCTTCGACATAAAGTGTGTAGTAATGATGGAGGTAGTAATGGTGCAAGAGCCACTTGGGAGAGGAAAGGTCAGCCATTCATGCCTGTAGCCCAGGAGGCCAATTGGGCCACTGCTCTGGGAGTTCCCATTAGCCCTTCTGTTGCTGATGTCCGACAAGTAAGAAGGGAAAAGGAAGGAGATGAAATGAGAAGGAAATAAATCCAATAGAGAATTCTGAAATTTTGCCTCTACCAAAATCTTTTAAATCTTTTCCTTTTTTTTTAAGATTTCATTTATTTATTTGAGAGAGAGAGAGAGCACCAGCAGGAGGAGGGACAGAGTGGGGAGGGAGAGAGTCCCAAGCAGACTCTACGTTGAGCATGGAACCTGACAAGGGGCTTGATCTCAGAACCCTGAGATCATGACCTGACCCAAAACCAAGAGTCAGATGCCCAACTGACTGAGCCACCCAGGCACCCCTGAATTCTTTTAAAATTGACACAAAAACATTTCTAATTTTTTCATTGGAAATATATCAACATGTTTCTCAAGGTATGGTATGTAGATTACCCATACTAGAATGACCTAGAGTAACTGTTTACAAATGAGGATTTCTAGGCTTTTCATCACACCTACAAAATCAGAACCTTTAGAAACGGGGGGCCAAGGATCTACAGGTAACATGCCACAGTTGATTCTCAGTGGAGGGAGAGGGTATGGCTACCAGGGGTGACAAGGGTAATAGGAAAACTGACCCCAAAAAATGTTGGGGGGAGACACATTTCCTCATGGATGTAAAGAAATTTGATCCTGAGAGATGGGGATCAAATAGACAGGTAGATGTATAGAAACGGCCAGAGAGAGGATCTGGAGGAAAGTAGAAAACTTGGGATAGCTGGCCCTTTCTGGGTGGGGTGGAAATACGGGCAAGAAAAAACAAATAGGAAATTTCCCTGTCTAGGAGCACCTCAGTGGCTCAGTCGGTTAAGCATCTGACTCCTGGTTTCAGCTCAGGTATGATCTCAGGGTCTTGAGATCAAGCCCCCTGTGGGGCTCCACACAGCAGAAGTCTGCTTGGGATTCTCTCTCTCCCTCTCCCTCTGCTCACACTCTCTCTCTCTCTCTCTCTCAAATAAATAAATAAATAAGTCAAAAGAAAGGAAGGAAGGAAATTGACTTGTCCAAACATTGCTTGGGAAGTAGGCAGAACCCAGACTGCACATGAGTATTAAAAATGTCTCTGTGATATTTGCTCTTTGCATTCAAGTCAAAAGTGAAATCCTGTGTTATAGTGGCATCTTGGACGGAAGGCCAGGTCTGAATGAACATGATGCACATCGGGTTCCCCAAACAAAGAACCCAGCAGCTTCCTCGGGGTGCTTGCCTCCCACCATGCCCAGAGAGGTTTATTTACTGTCTGTGTGAGAAGCACTGAGAACAGTCTACAGACAGGTTGGGAACTGTCCAGGGGAATAGAGAGGTCTGGGTCCTGAGGCCTGCACAAAGCAGGTGGCTGCCTTTATGATATTATTTCCAGGGTTTTGAGAAAGTTCCAAGCCCTTCTCCTCACCCCTATCACCACCATCACCTGACACACCCTGCCGTAAGCAGTCCTGTGCCTAACCCTAAAGCCAGAAATTCCTATTAAAGGGTCACTGTTTTGGAGCACCTGAGTGGCTCAGTCAGATAGATGTCTGCCTTCAGCTCAGGTCATGATCCCAAGGTTCTAGGATCAGGTCCCACATCAGGCTACTTGTTCAGTGGGGGAGCCTGCTTGTCCCTCTGCCTGCCTTTCCCCTTGCTTGTGTTCTCTCTCTCTCTCTCTCCCTCTGACAAATAAATAAATAAAATATTAAAAAATAAAAAAGTGTCACCATTTTAATCAAGAGTCAAACACGCACGGCACTGCAGGAGAGGAAAGCAGCAAACCCTTCTATGATGATCTGCATTCGACCACACTCTCGCTCGGGCAACTTGAGTCTCAGGTTCCCAATGTATAATACGAAAGGAAGAATAATAAGACATATATACAGGGGCGCCTGGGTGGCTCAGTGGGTTAAGCCTCTGGCTTCAGCTCAGGTCATGATCTCAGAGTCCTGGGATTGAGCCCCGCATCGGGCTCTCTGCTCAGTGGGGAGCCTGCTTCCCTTCCTCTCTCTGCCTGACTCTCTGCCTACTTGTGATCTCTCTCTGTCAAATGAATAAATAAAATCTTTAAAAAAAAAAAAAGACAGACATACATACATACTTCATAAGATTGTTGTGGAAATTAAATGAAGTACATACCATAAAGCCCTCTGTCTCTGTGCTTTGATTGGTCTGTGCCACATTTTAACAAACATTAACATTCTCCCTCGCCCTCCTTTTCCTCAAGGAAAGTCAGAAGACTCTCTCCTTTCAGTCCTATCGCTGACCCTTCCCCTGAGTGGAACCTCGCTGCTTGTAAACATGAGCCACAGCTGCTCCTTCTCATCCCCTGGGGTTAAAGGACTGAGACAACACTGGAAGGAGGCCAGGTCGTAGGAAAACTGGACCAAAACAGAGGAGAAACCCAAGGGGAGAGAGTCAGAGAAGGAAACTAGAAAAGAGGAAGAGGACAGAAGGGGGAAGAAGGGGGGCAGGGAACACAAAACAACACAACAGGGGAAGCAGAGGGATAATGGAAGGGAAAGTAAAAGCCACAAGTGGGAGAGGTAAGAAAGGGAAGAAGGGGACGCCTGGGTTGCTCAGGCGGTTAAATAGCTGCTTTCTACCCAGGTCATGATCCCAGAGTCCTGATGCTTGCTGAGTAGGGAGTCTGCTTGTCCCTCCTCCAAACTCATTCTCTCTCTCTCTCTCTCACACACAGATGAATAAATAAAATCTTAAAAACAAAAACAAAACAAAAATACGGGAAAGAAGTAGGAGAAGCAAAGGAGAAAGGAAGGGTTCCAGAAAACTTCCCCAGATTCCTCCACTGGGATCACATGCCTATGTTCCTAATGAAAAGGAAGCAGATTTTTTTAAATAGATTGCATTAAAATGTGTCAGTCATGGGCACCTGGGTGGCTCAGATGGTTAAGCATCTGATTCTTGGTTTTGGCTCCAGCCATGATCTCAGGTTGTGGGATCAAGACCAGCAATGGGCTCTGGGCTCAGTGTGGAGTCTGCTGGAGATATTTGCTCCTCCTTCCTCTGCTCCTCCCCCTGATCACACTGCTGCTGTTTCTCTCTCTCTCCAATAAATAAATACCTTTTTTTTTTTTTAATGTTTCAGTTACGGGCACCTGGATGGCTCAGTCGATTAAGTATCTGCCTTCCACTCAGGTCATGATCCCAGGGTCCTGGGATTGAGCCCCACTTTGGGCTCCCTGCTCAGCTAGGAGTCTGCTTCTCCCTTTGCCCCTCCCCGCTACTCATGCTTTCTCTCTCTCTCTCTCTCAATAAAATAAATAAAATCTCTTTAAAAAAAATAATAAAGGGGCTCAGTCATTAGGCATCTGCCTTTGGCTCATGTCATGATCCCAGAGTCCTGGGACAGAGCCCCACATGGGGGGGGGGGTCCCTGCTCAGCAGGGAGTCTGCTTCTCCCTCTCCCATTCCCCGGCTTGTGTTCCTTCTCTCACTGTGTCTCTCTCTGTTAAGTAAATAAATAAAATCTTAAATAAATAAACAAATAATAATTTTTTTAAAAAATAAAATCCATGTTTTGTTTTGTTTTGCATGGAGCGCTGGGTGTGGTGCATAAACAATGAGCTGAAAAAAATTTTTTAAATTAAAAATTTTTAAAAACTCCATGTTTTTTAAAAAAAAGTTTCAATGTGGTTTCAATTTGAATCTCCCTGAGGGCTAATGATGATGAGCATTTTTTCATGTGTCTGATAGCCATTTGTATTTCTTGATTGGAGAAGTGTCTGTTCATATCTTCTGCCCATTTTTTGATGTGTTTGTCTGTTTCGTGTGGGTTGAGTTTGAGGAGTTCATTATAGATCCTGGATATCAACCTTTTGAAATATCACCTTACACCAGTTAGAATGGCCAAAATTAACAAAACAGGAAACAACATGTGTTGGAGAGGATGTGGAGAAAGGGGAACCCTCTTACACTGTGGTGGGAATGCAAGTTGGTGCAGCCTCTTTGGAGAACAGTGTGGAGATTCCTCAAGAAATTAAAAATAGAGCTTCCCTACGACCCTGCAATTGCACTCCTGGGTATTTACCCCAAAGATACAGATGTCGTGAAAAGAAGGGCCATCTGTACCCCAATGTTTATAGCAGCAATGGCCACAGTCGCCAAACTATGGAAAGAACCAAGATGCCCTTCAACGGATGAATGGATAAGGAAGATGTGGTCCATATACACTATGGAGTATTATGCCTCCATCAGAAAGGACGAATATCCAACTTTTGTTGCAACATGGACGGGACTGGAAGAGATTATGCTGAGTGAAATCAGTCAAGCAGAGAGAGTCAATTATCATATGGTTTCACTCATTTGTGGAGCATAACCAATAGCATGGAGGACAAGGGGCGTTAGAGAGTAGTAGGGAATTTGGGTAAATTGGAAGGGGAGGTGAACCATGAGAGACTATGGACTCTGAAAAACAGTCTGAGGGGTTTGAAGTGGCGGGAGGGTGGGAGGTTGGGGTACCAGGTGGTGGGTATTATAGAGGGCACAGCTTGCATGGAGCACTGGGTGTGGTGAAAAAATAATGAATACTGTTTTTCTGAAAATAAATAAATTGGGGAAAAAAAAAGTTTCAGTTATTAATTGGACTTCAGTTCAATATTACATGGTAACTCCATGCTTTGAGCTATCCTACCTGTGGCAAGTGCACAGCAATAATTGAAAAAAATGCAAAAGGAAAAAATGTAAAAGGCATATGATAGCTCAAAAAAAATTAAAAATTTAAAAAATAAATAAATAAAATGGCTTATAAACTATGAAAAAAAAAACAATATAAATATCTCCATGGGCCACAAAGGTAAGGAAATAAATCATAAAAGCAGTGAGTAGGGCCAAAGCCAAAGGCTTGCTTGATTCCAGGCCGAAGCAAGAAGAGGCAGCTCTGGGCTCAGTTCCTGCAGGTCACAGAGATGAAAAGTTCTCCACCTGCTGCAGGAGTCAGAGCCAAAGGCACTCTAGAAGGGAAAGGCTGGGCACAGGGCCTCTTTTCATTAAAGAGAAATGGAAAAAACCTGCTGCCTGCTACTATCTGAGGCAAAAAGCTAACCCAGAGCACATCCAAGGAGGCAAGAGAGCCCAGAGCTTCATGACCAGGAACTGAGAGGCCATACCTGTGGCTCCCACTCAAAATGAGTCTGAGACCCAACATTAGAAAGTACTTGAAAAAAACCTAACTCTACAAAAGGTAGCCCAAAAACCACCAGTTGGAAGATAGAATTACACTAGAGGATATTAAAATATTAAGGGTCTGAGAGAAAAACAAACACCATATGATTTCACTTATATGTGGACTTAAAAAAAAAAAAAAGTGAGCAAACCGAAAAAGCCAAAACAGATCCATAAATACAGAGAACAAACTGATGGTTAACAGAGGGGAGAGAAGTGGGGGAATGGGCAAAGCGGATGAAGCGGAGAGGGAGAGAGACAGGCTTCCAGTACGGAAGTATAGAGAATAGAGTCAGTAGTGTGGGGTTTTTTGGTTGTTGCTCTTGTTTATATTTTTTCTCCAAATTTTTATTTAAATTCCAATAACATACAGTGTAATTAATATTGGCTTCAGGAGTAGAATTTTGTGATTCATCGGTTACATACAACAACTTGTGCTCATCACAGTGCCCTCCTGGAGTGCCTGGGTGGCTCAGTGGGTTAAGCCTCTGCCTTCAGCTTAGGTCATGATCTCAGGGTCCTGGGATCAAGCCCCGCATCGGGTCTCTGCTCAGCAGGAAGCCTGCTCCCCCTCTCCCTCTGCCTGCCTCTCTGCCTACTTGTAATGTCTGTCTGTGTGTGTGTGTGTGTGTGTCAGATAAATAAATAAAATCTAAAAAATAAAATTATGCCTAGTATCCATTCCTTTATGTCTGCAAGTCAACATCATATGATGCACTTGAACAGCAAGGCTTGCCGGTTACTTTAAGATCTACAGACACCCCCTTCTAGCAATACCACTATTATTACTCTTTTTTTTAAGATTTTATTTATTTATTTGACACAGAGAGATCACAAGTAGATGGAGAGGCAGGCAGAGAGAGAGAGAGGGGGAAGCAGGCTCCCTGCCAAGCAGAGAGCCCGATGCGGGACTCGATCCCAGGACCCTGAGACCATGACCTGAGCCGAAGGCAGCGGCTTAACCAACTGAGCCACCCAGGCGCCCCCACTATTATTACTCTTGTGAGTCTTCTTAGAAAGTATTGATCTAGCAATAACTCTTCCTTCACAATGCCTCTCCACCAAACTGAAATCAAGACCTTGTACTCTAATAATTACCAGCTTTTTCTAGCCATATATATCCCCTATTAGTTCCATTTCTCGGGAGAACCCCACTAATACACAAGACGCTTGATGATCACTGATCACACAGATAATAGATCACATTCAGTATAATTGGGGGTTTAGATCTGATGGTTTCTTGCAGACACAGAGATATCATGAACTTGAGTTCTAGTGGTCTCCTATCCAACCAATAGTTTACTGAATGCAGATGTCAGGAGATCGTCAATTTCTCCAAACTCAGTGGTGCTCATCACGGGTCCCCCACTAGCCTAAGCGGTAAAATACCTTCAACCAAGCACAGATAATGAACAAAGTTCAGCAAAACACAGGGACAAGCCCCTCTAGAGACATTCCAACAAAAGCATGAAGCTTGAAAATCATACTTCTTTCTCCTACCAACTCCCTTCCTTTCTCCTTTCTCCTTTCTCCTACCAGCTCCCTTCTCCTACCAACTACCATTTCCCTCCTGTACACATTTGCCCAAAACCAGGAGCCAGCCCCACCAAAGTGAGACTTTATTCCCGATATTTTTCTTGGTTACAGTCCCTTCCCTAAGGTTCACTGGTTGGACCAGTTTGGAGAACTAACCTTGGACAACCATGTCCTTCCTGGAACAGATGCCAGCATTATTGCCCAATCAGAGATACCTTTGTGCCCAGAGGGTATAAGAGACAACAGCCCCCTGGGCATAGCAGACTTGAGCCCCACCAGCTGCAGAAATGAGGTCTATTCTGATCATCACCCTTCTTAGTTGTTTCTGTGCAATATATGAGGCTAAAATCTTCTCCAAGTGTGAGCTGGCCCACAAGCTAAAGACCAAGGGAATGGATGGCTACCATGGCTACAGCCTGGCAGACTGTGAGTGTGAATGTTCTTTCTGTCTCTGCCCAAAGAGACCTTCTTCCCCAGCCAAGCAGTCTCTCCCTTTTCACTTCCTGATTTATTCATTCGTCCGGGCTCTCTTCCACTCCCCGTCTGCTCTTCTTGTCTCTGCCTCCACGGCCTCATATCCCCTATCAGGATCTCCTTTCCTCTCTTTCCCCCAGGGATTATTTTATCTACAGTAAATTCTCTTCTACTGTTCCCCCACGTCACCTTCCCAGCTGGCAACCTGGAATCCTTCCTTGGAAGCGCCACGATTCACTCAACCTCTCCCCATCCTGCTCTCCTCACCTTTGCTTTCATCTGCGTCTTTTTCAGTCCCGATCTCTGCAGCACATTGGGTGCTGTCTCCCACGCTCTCCCCTGCCCTTCTGTCCACCAAAAAATAACCTACATCTGCTGCCTTTGTCTCAAGTTTGTTCTATGTCACGGGGGAGTTGGATGGGGACTGTGAGAACAGAAGGCGAGGCGGTGAGTGACAAGGACCGAGAGTCTCTGTCACAGTCTCATTAGTAAGAACACATGAAGCTATTTCAGGTTCCTTTGAATATCTTCATTTTTCTTCATGCCAAATATACTTTCTTGTCACCAACCCCCCAAGGATGGCTTTTTGGGGCTTCCTTTCTAGGATCCGCCTCCATTACTTCTCCACCTCCTCTCTTCCACATACTTTGGGATATAGGCTGCATGAATATACAAGGCAGGAGTTGGCTATTCAGCTGGGAGATGAGGCTGGAAAGGTAGACTTGGGAGACAGATGGCAACTGATGGATTGATTATTGGCTGTTCCAAATGCATTTATTTAACAATTGTGATTACACACTTACCACGGGCTAATTATTGCTTGGGACAAGGAACACACAAGGATCATCAATCTCATAGTCTTCATTTCCATCTCAAGGGACTTTCCAGCAGTTCTAGTAGAGCACAAGTTGTGTCTCGTTGTGAAACAATCCCCCTTGTCTACACACACATTTTGCTCTCTCACAAAGAGAGACACAGGGGTCTGCATGGCTCAATATGAGAGTAACTTCAACACCCGGGCCTTTAATGGGAAAAATGCCAATGGCAGTAGTGACTATGGGCTCTTCCAGCTGAACAGCAAGTGGTGGTGCAAAAACAGCCATCATTCCTCAGCAAATGCCTGCAACATCATATGCAGCAGTAAGGACGACCCCCTCTGAGGGCTGGGTAAATAAAGTAGGGCAGGTAAAGAAGGTACGAAATTGAACGCCCTACTCCCTGCACTGGAGAAGCCCAGGACAGGGAATAAGGGGGCCCCGGACAGTCCTCGCATCTAAAACAGGATTCCACAGAGCCCCTCCTGCCAAAAAGGAAGAAGCAAGACACACTGACCCCTGATTGAACTTCACCTTCATGGGTCCCCATCCCTCAAGCCACGTTATTCCGTCCTTGTCCACACACCCCCACACGGCACTCTGGACACGCTAAGTGATCTCCTGAGAACAGAGGCTCTCCCTTGTCCATTCGGTCCTGGATGCCCTCCGCAGACAGCCATGCTCAGAGGCAGATTCAAAGTAAGGCAAGAAAACCCAGGCACATGGGAGGCAAACCCCCAAGAGGGCTCCAGAGATAGAGGGTTTCTGAGTCAGGCTCCGTTTCCTCTGGAAATTCCCCTGCCCAAAAAAAAAGTGGGGGGGGGAAGAATTGATTAATGAAAAAGGAAAAGGGATTTTTCCCTCCCCACTCAGCCCCTTTTCCTTTCAGAGTTTCTGGATGACAACATCAATGATGACATTGTCTGTGCCAAGAGGGTTGTGAGAGATCCTAAGGGGATGTCCGCCTGGTAAGCAGAGCGTGAAGTGCAGAGACCAGCCCCTCTGCCAGACATGGACCCAGTCAGTATTTGGGATGCTGGTAGAATCAGCAGCATCTCTGCTGTAGGATTCTCCCTGGACTTTGTAGGAATCAGAGCTTGTTCTCCAGACATAAAGGGAGATAGAGTAATATGGTGCCATGCTCACCCCAAGCATCCTGGCAGCACCAACTCCCACGTCCCCAGTTGGGCAAACCCTGCCTGTCTGAGACTCTCCCACAGCATCAACAGACTGCAGCCAGCAGACCATACATTCCCTCTCAGCTGAACCCTGTAGACTCCTACCCCTGCCTCGGATTTATGCTGTATTTCTCTGTTCTTAGGATGGCCTGGGTAAAACACTGCAAGGGCAAGGATTTGTCCAAATACCTGGCCAGCTGTAAGCTGTAAGATGGCCATGGAATATGACTTCTGGAGAAGATGGCCCTGGAGGCAAGGTAGTTCTTCAAGGTTCTTGGAAGTTCTGAATTTCCCCTGCTCTCTGCCTCCAAAATAAAAGTTACTCAATTTCAGCTGTCTCAAGTATCATGTTTAAGGGCTGGGTTATGAGAGAGACTTGCTTCCTGCTATAGACAGCTGGAGGTCCTGTTCCCTCCAAGCCCATCCCCAAAGTTCCCCCATCTCCTCTGGAAAGATGAGGAAAATCCTTTACTAAAAACTGCTGGATGGGACGCCTGGGTGGCGCAATTGGTTAAACGACTGCCTCCGGCTCAGGGCGTGATCCTGGAGTCCCGGGATCGAGTCCCACATCAGGCTCCCAGCTCCATGGGGAGTCTGCTTCGCTCTCTGACCTTCTCCTCGCTCATGCTCTCTCTCACTGTCTCTCTCTCTCAAATAAAAAAAAAAAAAAAAAACTGCTGGAGGCTGAAATTGACAGATGAATACAGCATTCCAGATGTGAGCTCTTATGAAATTCATTTATAACGGTGGCTAATATTATTCTCCATCACCAGGAAGGAGAGTACAAGATACAAGAGAAGAGAACTGTGGGAGAGATGTGGTTTGGACATAGAGAAATGTTGGCTGGGGTAAATAACTAAGCTGCCACGACGGAGTCCCCGAAATATGGTGTTCTCACAAAGCGGTCCACGGTGGGTAGACAGGCCCCTTTGTCCCACATAGACATTCAGATATTCAGATTCTTTCCTTCATGCATCTCTATCATCCACTAAAGCATTACTACTAAAAGCCTGGTCCACAAACTGGCAGCACCAGCAACATCTGGATACTTGTTAGAAATGCAAATTATTGGGGCTCCTGGGTGGCTTAGTCATCGGGCATCTGCCTTTGGCTCAGGTCATGATCTCAGGGTCCTGGGATTGAGCCCCGCATCAGGCTCCCTGCTCAGCCGGAAGCCTGCTTCTCCCTCTCCCACTCCCCCTTGCTTGTGTTCTCTCTCTCTGTCAAATAAATTAATTTTTTAAAAAAGAAGAAATGCAAATTTTGGGACTCTTGCAGACCTACTGAATCCTTGTTTTAATTTCTGTTTTCATGAGCTCTCCAAGTGATTCTTATGCATTAAAAAAGAAACTGAGAAGCACTGCCCTAAGGTGTTGTCCTACATGGACAATGTTAGCTTGGAGGCACTCCTTGCTCTAAATTGGGGGCATGTAGGGCTTCTGAATGGCTCAGTCAGGGTTAAGCGTCTGCCTTGGGCTCAAGTCATGATCCCGGGGTCCTGCAACCAAGCCCCACATCATGTTCTCTGCTCAGTGGGGAGCCTGCTTCTCCCTCTGCCCCACTCCCTGCTTGTGGTTTCTCTCTCTCAAATAAAGAAAGAAAATCTAACGGCATGAAGGGAAGTAAGTTTGGAGAAACACACATGCAATATTTCAAGGTCCAGGCCTGGAAGAGACACACGTCCATTAATACTCCAGAGACAGAATTTAATCGCAAGCCATTCCTGGCTGCAAGGGGGCCGGGAGATATGGTACCAGCGGGGCACCCCAGCTCCTGGTAACAGAGCTAGTATTAACAGAAAAGGGGCAAATGGATTTGGATGGACAACTAGTAGTTTCTGCCCCAGTAATTAAGAATTCATTTAATAAAGTAAATCATAATCATATTCCTAAGGTGTAAATGTTTCCAGATAACAGTATTTTTGTCTCCCACCATCCCTTTAAATTTATTCTGTGGGGTATGTTCTTCTCCTGCCTCTCGATTAAAAACTCAGGCATGACGTTCCTCATCACCATTAAGTAATGAGACCACACCAACTCTGTCCAAGAATTCCCTCTCCTCTCTCCGGCTCTTTTCTTGGCATCTCCAACATGTTTTATAGACTGACAAGCAGAAGATTAACTAAAGATGCAAAATATATTCTCCACAATCTCCTTTTTTTGTTTTTTAAAGATTTTTATTTATTTATTTGACAGAGAGAGAGAGATCACAAGTAGGCAGAGAGGCAGGCAGAGAGAGAGGGGGAAGCAGGCTCCCGGCTGAGCAGAGAGCCCAATGTGGGCTCAATCCCAGAACCGTGAGACCATGACCTGAGCCAAAGGCAGAAGCTTTAACCCACTGAGCCACCCAGGTGCCCCCAATCTCCTTTTTAAATAATTATGGTCTCACATTCCATTCTGAAATGTGATCTCTATTGTCTTGAAGCCTCAGCAGAACCTAAACAAAAAAGTTTCCCCCTTAACCTCCTGATACAATAAGTTTACACAGCTGGCAGAGGACTTTCGGAAACCAGATCACCACTGAGCACTCTGTGTGTTACAGAAAGACACTGATGGTCGCTATACTGCCTTACTGTTCCTGCAGCCACCAGCATCCAGGCAGCTAGCTCTCCGACTGGATCCACTCTCCTGCGGCTGTTGCTCCAGCAGCTGGCCAGATCCCTCTCATCTGGTTGCCATCACCATGGCTTAACTCCAGCTGAAGGTTCCCAGGTAGGAGAAGAAAGCAGTGGAGGGACAGCGGGGTAAGTAACAAGGAAATAGAGGCCAGCTTGTATTCTGGTACCAGGACCACACAGCTCTTCATCAGGGTTAGTTCTAATTCTCCCCCAGTTTTTCTGGACGAAGTTCTCTGCACCTCCACTCTCCCGGAGACAGCAAGGTGGATTCTCACAACCATCCAAGAACCCTGCCCCTTTCTGTGCTAGAGGGAGTTATTATTCCCTGTTCCTTACTGCGCACCGCCACCCACCCCCCCCCGCCCCCGGCCCTGTTATGGATCTTCCGGAGTACTACAATGGACAGATCCCCTACACATAGATGTTGAACTTGGACATGTGGTTTGCTTTGCCAACGGAATGTTAGCATATGTGACACAAATAGAAACAGAAAATGTGGCTGCATGGCTTCCTTTGGCCTCTTGTGCTCCTGTGATAGCCAGGCAATCATGCCTTAGGTACTCACCGTTCCCAACGTCCTCCCCACAAGCTGGGCCTCAGAATGAAACATGTGGAACAGACTTGAACCCAGTCCAAATCCTGGCTCCTAAAGTAGAGTCCCTTCCCCCCTCCAATCAATCAAAAACCCACCAAACCCCGAAGCAGGAAAAAAAATGTTATAAGCCACTGAGTTTTGAGGTGGTTTATGACACAAGAAAAAAAAATTGACTGGGGTGCCTGGGTGGCTCAGTCCGTTAAGTGTCAGCCTTCAGCTCGGGTCATGATCTCGGGGATCCCCGAGTTGGGCTTCCTGCTCATTGGGGAATGTGCTTTTTCCCTCTCCTTCTGTGATCTCTCTCTTTCTCTTTCTCTCAACAAATAAATAAGATCTTTTAAAAAAGAAAAACTTACTAATACCCTTCCCCATTCCTGTGTCTTCTCAGAGTTGTCCCCCTAACATGACCACCACAAATCCTATCATCACTTGGATTCTCTCCCAACTGGCAAGACTCTTCACTGTGAGGGAGCAGATGCTGTACCTCCCTTGATGAATTTGCATTACATTTAGCTTGAATATGTTTACTGAGCCTTTACTTAGTGGTTAATTGCCCTGAAAGGAAATTTATATGAGGGTCTTGCCCTTTATCATATTACAAACCCAGGGAGAGACTCTAAAGTCCCCAGAATAATCCAACCAGTAACTAATATAAGGGGGTCCTTAATCAAAATCTAATATAGCTCTTTTCCTCTCCCCACATAAACCAAGGAAGGGAATGTAGACTTAGATTCTTTAAGTGTTGTTTAGGCATTTATGAAATAAAAGATTTGGGGGGGCACTTCTTTAAACTGATATTTGGGTGCAAGATATTTTTACTCACCCCTGAAAATGCAAAATTATTCTTTTTAATTCTATAAAAATCGACTAAAGAACGGCTGAGGCAATGTAAAGAAAAACAAAACCTGGGTGGCTCAGTGGGTTAAGCCTCTGCCTTTAGCTCAGGTCATGATCTCAGGGTCCTGGCTGTCTGCTCAGCGGGGAGCCTGCTTCCTTCTCTCTGCCAGCCTCTCTGCCTACTTGTGATCTCTCTCTGTCAAATTAAAAAAAAAAAAAAAAAAAAAAAACCAGAGGAATACCTGAGTGGCTCATTCGGTTAAGCATCAGATCATGATCTCGGGGGGTCCTGGGATCAAGCCCAGCAGGGAGTCTGCTTGTCCCTCTCCCTCTGCCACTACCCCTACTTGTGCTCTCTCTCAAATAAATAAGTAAAATCTTTAAAAAAAAAAAAAAGAATAAAATTAAGCTGTCTAAAAAAATGAAACTGGGTCAACCACAAGTATGATAATAAGATATCTCAAAACTGCGCTCTACCTAAAAGGAAAGACTGAAGAAAGACTTCAGAGTCAATACCCTACTCAACTGGCACCATTCGTTACAGGAATACACACTTGTAGAGGGCACCACATGACACGCTCTTATTTATGAGTCTATCTGGATTCTTACACCAGCTCTGACCTAATTACTTGGTGTTATGGATTGAATTGTGGCCCCCAAGAAAGAAATCCTAATGGCCGGTACCTTGGAATGTGAATTTATTAGGAAATAGGGTCATTGCAGGTGTAAGCAGTGGAAGTAGGGTGGGTCCCTAACCCACACGACAGCCATGTGAAGACAGGGAAATGACATGTGATGAAGACAGATTGGAGTTAGGAAACTGCAAGTCAAAGAATGCCCCAAATCGCTGGCAAACCACTGGAAACTAGGAAGAGGCAAGGAAAGAGTTTTCCCCAACAGGTTTCAGAAGGAGCGTGGTGCTGCCAATGCCTTTTGATTTCAGACTTCTGGCTTCGGGAACTGTGAGAGAATACATATCTGCCCCTGCGTTAGTGGGGGAGGTGAGAGAACATATTGCCTTAAGAATGCCCTTCTGCCTGCATCTGACCCTTTCCCGCAGCAACTTAGGATGTCTTTCGGCCTGTTCCACTCCTTACTCTGTCCTCACTCCTAAACTACAGGATATTTCTCCTCCTGTCAAGCTCTCTTTGTCAGCATTCATTGGGATCGGCTATACACTGTAGATTGTAGAACTGGAGGAACTACTAGTGCTGTTACTAGTACAACCTCCACCAGCTTACACTGCCTTAGTGCTTCTATGTGCCAGGCCTGTTTATAGCCTTATCTTCATTTCACAGAGACGGGCCTGTCTCGGGTCCTCTGCCACACTCAGGCACCGGCTGGAGCGAGCTGTGGAAATAGTGACTTGGTGTGAACATGGTGCTGTGGCCGGGAGGAGAAAGAAGTAGCTGAGAGCACTGAACTACAGTTTGTGCTGCTCAGGTTAGCACCTGCCTTCAACGGGATCCCTGACACCAAACAGCAGATCTCAGGTGAGAAGAAGCTGTCATCAAGTGGAACCAATGGAGAAAAGGATTGCTTGGAGTTTTAAGACTTAATGCTATGGGACACCTGGGGGGCTCAGTCGGTTAAGAATCTACCTTCAGGGGCACCTGGGTGGCTCAGCGGGTTAAGCCTCTGCCTTCGGCTCAAGTCATGATCTCAGGGTGCTGGGATTGAGCCCCGCATCGGGCCCTCTGCTCAGCAGGGAGCCTGCTTCTCCTTCTCTTTGCCTGCCTCTCTGCCTATTTGTGATCTCTGTCTTTCAAATAAATAAATAAAATCTTAAAAAAAAAAAAAAAAAGAATCTACCTTCAGCTCAGGTCATGATCCTAGGGACCCAGGATTGAGCCCCACATTAGACTCCCTGCTCAGTGGATAGTCTGCTTCTCCATCTAAACCCCCTCACCCCACACTCCTGCTTTCTTTCACTCTTTCTCTGAAATAAATAAATAAAATTTTGAGGGGGGTAAAAAGACTTACTGTTCTGGAGTGAGGGTGTGAGAAGAGATGGGAACCAATTCCCTCTCACATTACATGATAAGCACAAAAAGAACAGGAGCTATCTAGCTATCTGAGTGTCCCAAGAGCCTAGCACAATACCCAGAACATTAGTAGGTGTTCAGTAAAGGTTGTAGGTTCTAGGTTCTAGGTTCTAGGTTACTTACCAATTAATGCTTAGATACAAAAGGAAGTGAGAAGCAGGTGGTAGAGTAAAAGTGTGAGGGGAAGAAAATAAAGTCATGAATAGTACATATAGGGTGCCTGGGTGGCTCAGTGGATTAAGCCGCTGCCTTCGGCTCAGGTCATGATCTCAGGGTCCTGGGATCGAGTCCCGCATCAGGCTCTCTGCTCAGCAGGGAGCCTGCTTCCTCCTCTCTCTCTCTCTCTCTCTGCCTGCCTCTCTGCCTACTTGTGATCTCTCTCTGTCAAATAAATAAATAAAATCTTTAAAAAAAAATAGTACATATATATGCTTTAGGTAGTACTGGAAATGAAATGAAATGAGGTACGCCCACCAAGGGGTATGAGTGACCTTGAAGAATTTAACCAAAAAATTTAACCAAAAAAACCAGATCCATAATGGACCACAGATGACAGACGTAAAGTTACTTTAAAAATATATAATGGCCCTGGGGTGCCTGGATGGCTCAGTGGGTTAAAGCCTCTGCCTTCAGCTCAGGTCATGATCCCAGGGTCCTGGGATGGAGCCTGCATTGGGCTCTCTGCTCAGCAGGGAGCCTCCTCTGCCCCGCCCTCTGCCTGCCTCTCTGCCTACTGTGATCTCTGTCTAAATAAATAAAATCTTAAAATATATATATATACAAAATGTCCCAGGCTAGGATTGACAAACATTTATTGACAATATTAACACTTTGTGTTTGTTTTTGACAACCTTAGCATGACCTTTTGGAGTCTAAGGATAAAGCAGATAAGAGATCATCTCACATGCAAAATATTAGGGTATTATATTGCTGCTGGACACCATGGAAAATAATACATGGTCCAAAGTACCCATTTTTAACACACATTAGTTGCATAAAATCCCATTCCCATTATATCATTTCAACCCTGTCCTGTCACCATGACATCCATGGGACAAAGCCTGACATGCAAGCTTCACACCTCATTCACAGTCTCTTGGCGAAGTTCTTCCCTATTTCTTGTAATCTCTGGGCATCTGAAAATCTTCTGCTCCACATCTTGGCACGTAAAAATTCCCTCCAGGCCCATCATCATCAAATCAAAAGAATACCGTAAGGCTGAGGCATGAATGAGGGAAAGATGAGGGGGTGAGTGTTCTAAAACAAAGAAATACAGGTTGCCATTAGGTCCAATCTTTAAGAGATAATGCAAATATATACACTTACATTTTTAAAATGCAATATTAAACTATAAAATTTATATGTGATTATGTATGAGTGAAGAGGAGATAGACAAGAAAGGCAAGGTGTATGCTTTTTTAAAAATATACTTTGGGGACGCCTGGGTGGCTCAGTTGGTTAAGCTTCTGCCTTCGGCTCAGGTCATGATCTCAGGATCCTGGGATCAAGCCCCTTGGATTCCCTGCTTAGCGGGGAGCCTGCTTCTCCCTTTGCCTGCCACTCTCCCTGCTTGTGCTCTCTCAACTCTCTCAGTCAAATAAATAAATAAAATCTTTCTTAAAAAAAACAATAAACATAAGCTTTGTTTTATAATTTTGACTGTGGAATCATATAACATTTTATATAATTATAAAATAACTAATTTTTAAACAAGCCCTAAAAATATAAAGACACATTTATCCATCTGGCAAAATAATCACCCAAGAAGGAACTATTCCAAAGTGACTTTAAAATATTGTAATTTTACTGAAATCCCTGGTGGGATCTACCCTAAGGGCAAAAGATCTGCAAAAATGTCTTCACTATTTTCACTGATCATATCACTGACTGGTGATGGTGTTGATATTATTTTTCTCAAATTTTTATGTTTACAAAGAATAAAAAAAGCAAATGTGCCATTAGGTCATATTCCAACTCTATCATCCTTGGTGTCATTGAGAACTGAGACAGCCAACATAAGTGGGGGGGAAATGTACAAACGTAAGAAAGAAGAGGTTAAGTTAAAACTGTTTAATCCTGAATTTGAATTAGAAGTGTCATTATGAAACCATGAGGCATTATCTCCTTTTGAATACAGAGAAAAAGAATTATTTCCTAATTCTGTCTAGAAACAATGACCAGTCTAGTAGCGATGGGTATCCTTGGCACTCAGATTGTGAAACACCATGTCCCATTAAAAAAGAACCACAGCCCCCGTAGAAATTGGTTATTCTAGGTCTGGAGCTGGAAATAAATGAGATAAGGCTAAAACATCTTAGCATATGAACAGCAAAGAAACTATCAAAGACTCAGAAGTCAATTTAAAGAACATCCTTCTGGGCAAAGACCCTTTTAGTATTATTAATAAGGTTTTTAACCATAATGAAATAAAACACATTGAAAATGCTTAAATCCTTAAGTTTGTAATGGTAATTTTTAAAACCCTACTTGATTTCTCTTAGAGGCTACTAGTGAACCAACTCATTATTTTTAAAAATAGTAAGTGGAGAAAAAGAAGTAAACGTTTATCCTGCCTTTCCTATGCAAACCGTACCACTGGGTAATCAGATAGTAGATAAGAAGAAATTTCTCTTTGTAGAAGTTTCCCAGATAATGAATGAAGAAGAATTGAAGGTAAAATATCACCATTTTTTAACTCTTAATGAATCAATAGATCTAGGCATTGAGCTTCAAAATGCTGCTATCATCACAAAAAAGAGAGACACCCAGACATCTTGTGCCCCCCTGATGGAAGAACACAACACAATCTCTGAAGCAGACTTCCCAAAATCATGAACTGAAATCTGATTAAGCCTCTGGACTCAACTGTTGATTTGCAGACGTACAGATGACAGAATGTTAAACTGCACTGTGGAGACACAATTGACTAAATCCAGACTGAACTCTCTATAAGACAAACCACCTGTTTTCTTGCACAATAACAACAAAATCAGGAGAAGAAAAAAGGAATAACCTATGGAGTAAACGAGGCTTATAAGACATATCAACTAATTATAACACATACACTTTATATGGATTTAAATAGTCACCCTATGAACACAAACACACATACACACACAGCTCAGAGATTCTCACAGAGGACAGACAGGCATCTTAAACCTTATGAGGAACCCCCCTCCCCCTACTCCATGGGGATAGTGGAGATGAACTGATAACCTCTGAAGGAGTAACAGCAATACAAGCCAGAACATAGTCCTGAAACCAAACAATTACCAAGCCTATAATCTAATAGTCAGCAAAATTTCCTACAAGAATGAAGTCAAAAGAAAAATTCATCCCAAAATGGAAATGGTCTAAATGTTTCAGTTAAAAGACAACTATTTTTTTAAAAGATAATTATTGAGTAGTTAAAAAAAATAAAAACCAACAATATGCTGTTTATAAGACTAACATTGAAAATGAAAATACAGAGAAGTTTAATCTAAAATGATGGTAGGGATCCTAGGCTTATCATGGGGATCACTTCATAATATATGAAAATATCAAATCATTATGATATGCATCTGAAATTAATAGGATATTGTATGTTGATTATACTGCAATTAAAAATAAAATGATAAAAAAAACCCTAAACAATAACTGAAAGAAAACACTATATATATATATAAATATCAGACAAAATATATTTTAAGGCAAGCATTATTAGATATAAAAACAATAGATTTGAGGCAGAACGTAGAAGGAAATAATCAAGATAAAAGCACAATCAATAAAATAGAAAAAAATCCAAAAGAAAAGAACAAGTTAACCAAAAGTTCATTCTTAGGAAAGACAAAGGAAATCGATAAACATCAGGGGAGACTAAGACAAAAATGAAGAATGCACTGATAGGAAGAGAAAAAAGAGAATCACTAAATATGATTCAGTCTTCAAATAGGTAAGATTTTATTGCAAACAACTTTGCAATAAATATGAAGATTTTATGAAATGGGTAAATTCTTAGAAAAAGTATAACTTACCAAAATTGACACAAGAAAAAACAGTAGATTTAACAATCATTTACCATTAAATAAATTGAATCAAAAAGGTATCATCCACGAAAAGCAACAGTAACAACAATGGAAAAAATTCTGTTCTTCAGAATTGGTTTAATTAAGAACAGAATTAAACGAATTCTGAAGAACAGAATTCAGAATTAAACAAATTCTGAAGAACAGAAAGAGTTGACAGAAGTCCAACTCATTTTATGAGAGCAATAAAACCATGACAGTAAACAAGGAAGGAAAACTACTGGCCGAAATCACTTATAAACCCAGATGCAAAAATACCAATACATATGAAAATTAAATCTAGAAATCTAGAAATATATAAGAGTAATAAATTATGACCAGTTGGGTTTATACAAGGAACAATGTGTTTAAAATTAGAAATAAATCTATGTGTTTCAACATATTAAAGAAGAAAATCATAATCATAATCATCTCAATAGATGGAGAATTTTTTTAATAAAACTCAGTATCAATGTGATTTGTTTTCACTTAGCAAACCAGGAATAGAAAGGAAATCAATTATTCTGGCACTAGCTACAAAAGAAATGCTCAGCAAACTTTTTATTTTTATTTTTTCTTTAATTTTTTTTTTTTTCACTTAGCAAACCAGGAATAGAAAGGAAATCAATTATTCTGGCACTAGCTACAAAAGAAATGCTCAGCAAACTTTTTATTTTTATTTTTTCTTTTTCTTTAATTATTAAGTAACCTCTACACCCAACACGGGGTTGGAACTTACAATCCCAAGAGGGAGAGCTGCACACTCTACCAACTGAGCCAACCAGGTGCCCCAAACTTCTAAAATCCAGGTCCTTCTGAATTCAAACCCCATTCATTTGGCCACATTTTAATGCTTTCTTTTCAAATAAGCCCAAGAAGTTGAATATGGCTGGAAAGTAGTACATCAGAGAAAGAACATTCTTTGAGACAAGGATCATTAGATAATTAAGGTCAGATCATGAATGGTCTTAAATGCCATGCTAAAGAGGCTATTTGTGTGTTTTCCTGAAAACAGTGAGGTGACACTGAAGGTGAAAGGTTGGCATAAGCAGTAGAATGACCAAATAAAGCTTCTTTCAAAGAATCGTTCTGGCTGCAGTATAAATTTAGAAAGGGTAAAACTTAAAGCTGGGAGATGAGTTTTCAAAAGAGAGAACAAGGGGTTGCAAGTTCCAGACCTGTAGGAGCCAGACATGAGTGAAATGGGCCAGTTCTAAGACAACAGGAGAGGTGAGAACTCTAGAAAATGAAAAGCTCAGGTCACTATAAAAACCCGCAATTCAGCTCCTGTCAATTGTTTTCATGCAAGAATATTGCCCAGGATTGCTAGATCCAGTCAAGAAAATTTTAATGCATTTTTTTCATTTTCAAAATTGTGCCCCCCACACACACACAACCAAGTATGGGCCAAATCTGGTACAAAAGTCATCAGTTTGCAACTTGTGGCTCAAAATAAGGTAAAGTCAGTAGAGAAGAAGAAAGAAACCCAAACGATATTATGAAGAGAGAATTGTGATAGTTATCAATCAGGTGAGGGCAGAACAAAGGGGTAAAAATGGATGACTTCCAGATCTCCAGTCTGGTCACTGGGTGGATGGTTTGTCATTCACTAAGCCACGAAACACAGGTAGAAGAGGTTTAAGGGGCATTCAGATAGCTAATCAGCAGAAGGAATATAAGACTGGGAAAACAGAAGCCATCTTACATGCCTCAGTTCTTTCCCCACCACCACTCCCATTGCTACATCTTCAGCTCAGCTGTATCAGTGATACCTGGGCAAGTGATGAAACAGGCAAAATCGAAGTGACATCTGGAAGTAAGCAGACTGTCTGAGAAAAGTTGGGTAGATATACCCATCAAATGGAACCATCCATGGTGGGTTAACAGTGAGGCTGAGTGTTATTATCTGATGATGCTAGGATGGAGACTGTGCTGGTGACCTAGGGTTAAACCAAAGTGGCCAATCATTGCAGGCTGTGAGATTGGGACAGCTGAGCCTGTTGCGGACCTCAAAGTGTTAACGAAAATAAAGTTAACAGGGAATCCAGGAAATACTCTCTCCACTTAGAGGAAGCTAGATTTCAAAGATTGAGACCATGACCTCACCCATTACACACCATCCCTGGTTGCTGGAATCTGAAAGCATTAACCTATCTTTATCCCAAACACATACAGGTCACAATATGGGACAATATTTAGGACAATATGGATGTACCTTGAAGGCATATGGTAAGTAAAATAAGCCAGACGAATACTGTATAATCCCACCTACCCATGGAATCTAAAAATAAAAAAATTTTTCTTAGAAACAGAGCAGATTGATGATTGCCACAGACAGGAGTGGGGGTGGTGGAAATGGGTGATGGTGGTCAAAGGTAAAAACTTTCAGTTGCCTGATGAATACATTCTGGAGAATTACAGGCTGGGGAAAAAAAGTTAAAAAGCTAAATGGGGAAGTGGGAGAGCCAGAGGTTTCTTAAAAGGAGGCCTCTTTCACCTGCAGCACAGAAGCACTCACAGTTGAGTGGCAGGCTGAGGACTTAATGAGTTGAATTCCAGAAAAGCCTGAACACTCCAAGTGGTACTATTACACTAAGCTCAGGAGCCTGACTGGAAAAACCTGGAACCCTAACGTAATGGTATTACATCTGGATGGAAGCTCCCAAGAATACTGGCTCTGCAGACTTCCACGAACCAAATCATGTTAACAGAAGTGGCCTATCACTCCCTAGCAAGAGCAAGCACCTCCCCCATGCAGAAGACTCTCTTAAAAAGAGGGCCATTCTTGGGGCACCCGGTTTGCTCAGTAGTTAAAGCCTCTGCCTTTGGCTCAGGTCATGATCCCAGGGTCCTGGGATTGAGCCCCACATCAGCTCTCTACTCAGCAGGGAGCCTGCTTGCCTTCCTGTCTCTGCCTACTTGTGATCTCTGTCAAATAAATAAAATCTTAAAAAAAAAAAAAAAAAAAAGCGGGGAAACATTCTCCCAAACGTGTCCTCTTCTTCCCACAAAGCTGCCTCCACCTCATTTCTTTCCTGCCAGGCCAAAGAGCAGGTTTAAATCCCAGCATGATCCAGCTGGTAATGCACTGGGCCTGATAAGGGAGAAAAGAAATTGTACCTCAAAGAACTGTAAGAAGTAGCTAGCAGGTATTGGTAGAAGGCAGGAGAATACACCTGGACTTGGATTTTGAAAGTGCCTAATCAAGAGGACCAGAACATAAAATTGTAAGAAGTCACTGGCTTGGAAGCATGTTTTCAGTACTCCTAATTTAACACCTTGGCCAGGAGCCCAGGGAATGGGGGTAAAGTAGCTGCAGGGGTGCCTTTCAAAAACCTGGAAAAAAATGATGGTGAACACTCAGCAATGTGAAAATGCTGCCATTGCCCTAGCAAAGGAATCAAAAGGTGCAAAGAGAATATGCCAGAATGGGTCTGTTATGTGAGACCCAGAGGACATTCCCATTCACCAAAGCCATCAGGTAGAAGGGTTCCAATGTCACCAAGTTCAGTGAGCCTTCTGCAGGCCAGGACGGAGCATGTTAACAGCCACGAAGATCACAGGGCTACTAAATAGTAGAAGTCAGCTGGGCAGCACTTTAACAAAGGTCCAGGGACAATTACAGGCACACATTTTACTGTGCTTCGCTTTATTGCACTTCGCAGATGCTGCATTCTTTTACAAACTGAAGGTTTGTGGAAACCCCGCAACGACCAAATGTAGTGGCACTATTTTCCCCAAAGCATTTGCTCACTTTGTGTCTGTGTCACATTTGTAAATCTTGCACGATTTCATTATCATGTTAGGATAATCTATGATAAGTGATTACCATTTGCTGAAAGCTCAGATGATGGTTAGCACTGTTTAGCTATGAAGTATTTTTTAACTAAGTTATGACTTTTTAAAGACATAACGCTATTACACACTTAGTAGATTACAGTACAGTATAACTTTTATATGTGCTAGAAAAACAGAAAATTCATCTGACGTGCTTTATCAAGATATCTGTTTTGACTACGGTGGTCTGGAACCTAACCTACATATCTCCAAGGCATGCCTGTAACAGACAACTTCTAGCATAGTTAACTCAGTCCTAAGTGAACTTTTATTTTAATCCTATCTTTAGATTCATCATCAAAATGATCTTGGCAGTTTACACCTATCTCTGCTCCAGCATCAGGCTCAACTTCAATACAAGTTTTTTACATACATTCCTAGCTCTAGAGAATTTTGGGATGATAATCAGACATTAACTGGGAGAAAAGCAATGCAAATGGGAGTAGGTGGCACAAAGAGCAGAATGGAAAGAGGAAGATCTCTAAAACTGGTAGGCTTTAATAAGGAAGTTCCACCCATTTCCATTTACTTCTTACAGGTTTTCATCTTACCTTCCAAACCAAACCAAGTTCCTGAAAATGTATTTTACTTCTTGGGATTGAAGTTAACCTGTCCTGTTTTTCCCTTTCCCATCAGATACAACTCCCTAAGGACCCAAAAAATATATATACACATTCAAATACAAAGAAAACATGCATTCAATTGTTTTACATTTTCATAACATTTTAACATTTAATAGAAACTATATACAATAATTTTTATTATATTTTACATAAGATAGCCACTACAGAAATTTACATAGGTTAGAAGCAAGATGGATGATTAAAGAGCGCCCAGTCCTGTGGGCTATTCTCAGAGATGATAGGTCAGTGTTCAGTGGAGGAAGGAGGGGTTCAGATTACCAATCAGGTGAGAGGTGAAGAAAGGCTAAAACACAGGCCATTAGATAGAGATAATCAGACGCTGGGTTCCATTAATAACCCAAAGGTACACACATCTCCTACCTAAACACCTATGCGTATTTGTGCCTGGACCTGGGAATTCCCATTACAAAGATGTCTCTCCCTTAGGCATAATCCCAAATACTCTCAGTCCCAGCAGCTCTGACAGGAATCACCTCACCTATCTCTCTCTTGCCAGCACAGAGTGGGAAGACACTCTTGGTCCCTCCCCAAAAATCTGGTTTATGTTGGACTACAGCACTCAATAACCCAGAGGAAAAACAATGCCATAGTCGGAGGTGTCCTTCAGTGCAAGACAGTCATAAATACTTGTTTAAAAGAATGGAAAATTCAAATCCACCAAAGTCAGATAAATGGTTTCCCAAACAAATCATCAACTGATAGAAGAAGAGTGTTCTGGCTTCCCATTTGTAGTAGCCACTCCGCTCTGAGGCAGTGGTGCAGAGGCTTTCTCAGAATTTCGAGACCCCTGTGATCTGCACCCATCTCCAGCCATCTGCATCTGGCCCTGTTAAAAGGAAGTCACTTTGGTTACAAATCCATTCATTATGGTCTGAAACACGAATGTGACTTATCAAGATCATGACAGCAGAAATATAGTAACTGAGAGGTTGCTCTTCCCTATACTGTACTATCTCTGATCCTTGGAGTCAGCGGCCATGACAGGTAGCATTCCTGAGGCCCTCCCAATGGGAGGGAGCTATGGGTTGTTTCTTCCAATGAAACAGCCATTCTCTGCTGAGGTTCCAGAACAGCCAGGAGATCACAGGAAGACAGTCCTTTGGGCCTCTGCTTGAAACAAACAGCTATAGTACAACTGCTAGTCTTCAGTCAGGGCCATGGTACCCCACCCAAGGCTCAAAGAAAGAAGCTGAATCACATGACTTGTCCTTATGCTACGATGAAAATAATTCCAGTGCTGAACTCTCCCTTTAAAAAGAACTACTTATGTTTTATGTAGATTCCTTGTCTTAACCTCTTCTAGCTAACTAAACACGCATTTTGCTCTCTGAAATTCTGGGACTAGTGGTGTTCTCTTTAAGGGCCCATTTATAGAACTGCCATCTGGGGCCCCTATACAGTCTACTTGTGATGACAACCCCACACTGGGAGTACATGCTAGCCACAGCCAGCAGGGAGACCTGTGCCTGGATGGGGTTGTCCTTCACTTGCCAGAATATCCACCGGGCCTTCGGCAATTTCTTTGACTGAATGATCTTCAAGGGTTAGTGAAGGATCAAAAAGTAAGGGTGAAGGAGGGCACTGCATACCATCACCCACAACATCCAAGTCCTAGGAAAGGAAAGAGAAAAAGCCTATCAGTAAAACCAAGGGAACCAGTAAGCTGAAGCTGGCATATTGTTCAATAAACCTCAAAGCAATTTTCCCATATTTCTCTCACCCCCTTGCCTACCTTTAACCAAAAAAAGATTTTTCCCAGAATGTCCAGCAAATGGGATAAGATCCAAAAGCGCTAAAAACTTTTGCTTGCTGCTGAGTATAAAGCACAGACCACTGTACTAGCATTTAAAAAAAAAAGGTATTTTCAAATAGAAAAATTCAGAGACAAAAATGTAGAATAGTAGCTACCAAGGGCTGGAGGGAGAGAGGAAGCAAGAGTTATAGTTCAATGGGCACAGAGTCTTGAAGCTGACAGAAAAATTCTAGAGATGCACAACGGTGACAGCTGCTCAATACTGTGAATGTACGTTAACACCACGAATTGTACACATAAAAATGATTAACAGTAAATTTCATGTTATAAACATTTTACAAAAAATTTTTATTTAAAAAAAAAAGTGTATTCCTTCTAAAACTAACTGTAGACACCATATAAGCTCACCAGTGGTGAACCTAATATGGACAATCAGCATAATCACAAACTAAAATAAAATACTGCTTTCACAGACTGGACAATATGCAAGGTGGCTGGCTGGCTGACTGTCGGCAGAGCATGCAACTCCTGATCTCAGGGTTCTAAGTTCAAGCCCCATGATGAGCACAGAGCTTACTTAAAAAAAAAAGGCTGGACAATATGAGATTGCTTGATTAATGCCCAACAGTCACAGGGAGCTAAGAAGTACTATTTGGATGAGGTCCCTAGCCCCTCCCAGAAATCCCTAATTCTTAAACAAAACAGACTTCAATTGCTCTTTTAAGAGGGGGCAGGGGGGAAGACACCTGGGTGGTTCAGTTGGTTAAGCATTTGCCCTCTGCTCAGGTCACGATATTGAGATCCTGACGTCCTGGGAAGGAGGCCCATGTCAGGCTCCCTGCTCCATGGGAAGTTTGCTTCTCTGTCTGCCCCTCCCCCCACACTCCTGCTTTCCCCCCTCTTTCCTCTGCCTCTCTCAAATAAATAAAAGCTTTTTAAAAAAAGAGGAAAAATAAGAGAAGAAAAAAAATCATATTCCATAATCTATGTTCTTCCAATTGAAGGAGCCATTGCCACTGGGATGCTGAATGGCTTCCAGACCACAGAAACACAGTACTCTTGGCTCCTGTTTGAAACCAACAACTACAGCAAACCACTGGTCTTGATTCGGGGCCAAAAGCATCACAAAGCCACAGTGTCAAACTAACTTTCATACTACCAAGAGTCTACTGCAAAAACTCCCTTCCCAAGAGTGAATTTACAAAGGGCTTCTACTCCCCTATGCCAAATCCACTTTATATAGGTTGTTTCCAGTAATCAAGCTTTACAAGAGACTTAATTCTATGCTTTTAAATTAAGTCTAAGCAAGTGAAACCCTTTCTTTGGTGTGCTAATTATTAATTACCAAATTAAGTATCACACTTCACTACAATTAAGGTAAAGAATATTAATTAAAAAATGTACGTCACTTAAACCTGCTCAATTTAAGCAGAAATTCAGAAAAGGATATGGTCAGCTACCTAACATCTATTTCAGATGTGTTAGAAACTATTTACTTATTTTTCCATTCAGTCATCCATTTATGAGAGTGCTGAGGAGGGGGAGGGGGCAGAGAGACTCTTCAAGCGGACTCTCAAAACCCATGATCTCATGACCTGAGCCAAAATCAAGAGTCCCCACACTAAACTGACAGAGTCAGCCAGGTACCCTTTGAAACTTCTGTACTATCCACAAAAACCAGTATTCTCATGTGGTTAAGCCTGTAAAATGTTCTCTTCAATTCTTTTACTATGCACAATTATTATACATATAATTAACTTGGCATTTGAAAGAACCAATTTAGGGACGCCTGGGTGGCCTGGGATGGAGCCCCCAGTTGGCCTCCTTGCTCAGCAGGGTGCCTGCTGCTCCCCCTGCCTGTGTGCCCTCTTGCACTCTCTCTGGCAAATGAATGAATGAATGAAAAATAAAAGAACCCACAACACGAAGTTTCCCAAGTCTCAAGACGACAATGGTATGGAAATGTTTTGTAAAGAAAATAGATCTTCAAAAGGCTTTTCTCACATGTTCATTTTGTCTGTTACAAGAATTAAAATTGGGGAGGGGCGCCTGGGTGGCTCAGTGGGTTGAAGCCTCTGCCTTCGACTCAGGTCATGATCTCAGGGTCCTGGGATCAAGCCCCACATCAGGCTCTCTCCTCAGCGGGGAGCCTGCTTCCTCCTCTCTCTCTGTCTGCCTCTCTGCCTACTTGCGATCTGTCTAATAAATAAATAGGAAAAAAAATCTTTAAAAAAAAAAAAAAAGAATTAAAATTGGGGAAAGGAACCTCAAACAAGAAGAGTGGATCAGCAGAAATGCGTATCACAACAGGAATATTTAGAAACAGAAGTCCATCAGGACATAAAAACAGAATCCACATTTTGTTCTGATCTCAAAAATCACACACAAAAAGTAAGAGGATTATGGTATTAGGTTGTTGCCAAACATCCTTGGATCAAAGCACAGTAAACAGGCAAGTATAATATCCAGAAAGAAGGACTGAATTTTAACCTGCATTATTATCTAATACCTCCCATAGGTAAAATTACCAGAAGTTATTAGCAAGTTATAGAAATGACATCTAAGGCAGAATGTAGGTTACAAACTAAGATTGCTTGGTTAAATTCATACAATTAAGAAACCATTTTCCCCCCCAGGGAAATTGTATATTAATAAATACATCCAGTACAGGAGGACAAAATTTCTAAAACTGGATTTTGTTTCAACATTTTCCAGAGAATTTTTACTTCAAAGATTAAGAATAAAACTATACTTATAATGACCAATATGATTTATCAAGTGTATTAATAAGAACATAGTAGATGATAAAGTACAAATGATTATCATTTTTTAAAAAGATTTTATTTATTTATTTGACACAGAGAGAGAGATCACAAGTAGGCAGAGAGGCAGGCAGAGGGAGAGGGGGGAAGCAGGCTCCCCACTGAGCAGGGAGGCAGATGCAGGGCTCGATCCCAGGACCCGGAGATAATGACCTGAGCCGAAGGCAGAGGCTTAACCCACTGAGCCGCCCAGGCACCCCAAATGATTATCATTTTAAACTAACATCAAAGGTCCATCTTAAAAACCCACTGGAATGTGAAAAGTAAGGTTACTTCTCACATTCTTTTGGGAAAAAAAAAATCTGAACAATATGAATAAACAGATTTGACAATGTTTTTAGATATTTTTAAAGATGTTATTTATCTGAGAGAGAGAGAGAGACCGTGCGTATGCACACACACACACAAGCAGGAGGAGGAGCAGAGAGAGAGGGAAGGCCAAAGAGACGTCCGGTTGAGCGCAGAACCGAAGTGAGGCTGGATCCCAGGACAGAGATCATAACCTGAGCCAAAATCAAGAGTCAGACCCTTAACTGACTGAACCACTAGGCGCCCCTAAATATTTTTAAAATTAAGATCCCTTAAATGTCAGTTTCACATACATATAATCACAAATCTTATAATCTCCAGGATTTTGTGTAAAATTTTTCTGAAGAGCAATACTAATATGGCAACAGGTGAAAGGGGAAAAGCAAAAAGGTCAAAACAGAAATGGCTCTAAAAAATTATCAGATGAGGGGTGCCTGGGTGGCTCAGTGGGTTAAGCCTCTGCCTTCGGCTCAGGTCATGATCTCGGGGTCCTGGGATGGAGCCCCGCATCGGGCTCTCTGCTCAGCAGGGAGCCTGCTTCCCTTCCTCTCTCTCTGCCTGCCTCTCTGCCTGCTTGTGATCTCTGTCAAATAAATAAAATCTTTAAAAAAAAAAAAATATCAGATGAAATAGAATTTACTATCCTAATATATCTACATAAAATACATGTGCTAGTTTCTATATATTTACATTATTATCTGAAAGGAAAGTAGTGATACAGTGCTTATTAGGTTAATTTTCAGACCTTTAAATTTGCTCATGTTATTAAGTTTAAAAAAAAAAAAAAAGATAGTGCCTCTGCACTTTCTTCACATTTAAAATGAAGGAAAGAGGACAAAACTGTCCTTATCAACAACGGGCTATCTGTTCATTTACACTCTTCAACATAATCTCACTGGAAAAACTTGGGAAGTACTGAAGTATATAAAGGTCCCTTACTAGTTTTCATATTCTATGAAATCTGTGTTAAAGAAATTTTTTTAAAAAACAATTATAATCAGGATTATAATAAAAATGAAAACTTTATTATAAATGAAATAATGAAAAAAGTTTAATAAGCCTATAGATCATATATAACCAAAAGGGAGAAAGGGGATCATGAAAAAAAAATTAGACCCAGTTTCTTCTTAGTATCACCTTTCTTTTTCAGATAGTACCCTGTCCTTTTATATCCTTTTTAACAAAAGCAATACCCTTCAAGCCACCCAAACTTTGCTTCTACCATTAGTAAATAATGTGGCAAACTAGATTAAATTTTCCATTTATATTTGTAACATTAAACACGTCATGGTTATATACAAAAACTTTATTATGAAATTCAGACTTATCTTCAGAACAAATAATGAAGACCTTTATCCAGAACACTAAATATTAACTAAAGTGCTAAGACAAAGATGCTATATCAACTGATCCCTGAGTCTGGCAGTAGGATAGTGCTAACTATGGGAACAAATAAAATCAGAGATGGGTTAATGGGTTGGGAACAATTGAGGAACAAGCTTAAAAAAGTAGTGTACACGCTTAGAAGGCTGTAAATACTTAAAAAGAGATCACTGTTGTTCTAGTCCATTCACAACAGAATCTACAATAACACATCAAAAATAAAAGCCAGCAGCCAGAACTAGGTTTAGAGTCATTTCTTCGGGGGCATATTAACCTGAAAATGAACTTTACTACTACAGAGCAAACACACAGCTTAAAACCGTCAAGAGTAGATATGAGAATTCATATGTACCATTAAGATTCTAGTGAATCACTCACCTTGTGGATGAGTACCAAGTTTCCTGGCTATACTAAATCCAAAACAATCTTGACTTTCCAGCTTCCCATAGTTTACAATTTAATTCCTTATCATTCCCTCAGATAAAGAAAAACTCCTGCCAACTTAATGGTCTCTAAATTAGTATGCTAACATACAAACACAACCATACATGTAGCATTTCAAAAACTTTATCAAGTCTCCTGGCCACAAAAGATGAACCTAGTCTCACCATTAATAAATAAGGCCTTGCCTCAAGGGCCAACCAGAGCAGAGCTTCTCTAACTTACATCACTGAACTCCAGAGGTAAACTCTCAGTGGGCTGAAGCTCGGCAGCACTCAAGTACAGATCCATGGGGCCGGCTTCCAGATCGTCTGGCACAGACAGTACCTGCTCGGGCTTATACATCTGAGGAGGCAACTGGAAATGCAGTGGGCAGCAGGGATCCTCAGAGAGGCTTACAGGAACTGGTTTGTTGCAGGGTACCTCTTCAGACCCCTGGCAGCATTTGAAGAGAACCTGATTCGTGTCCTGACAAATATCTGTAGAAAAATGGTCAAGGGAAATAAAATGGATCTACTAGAGGCACAAAATACAAGTGTTATCTGCCATGTAAAATTCAAGGTCTGCACTACAGAAGACAACTGGTTACATGTGAAACAGAATCAAACACAGTTAGCAATTTTTTCAAAGTTCTTCTCAAAGTGTCATTCACTAGTATCCAATTCCAGCTCTACTGGTAATTTAAATCTAGTCCCCAAATTACACTTCTGGATCCCAGTCATTTAAACTAGAGACACTAATCTTGTTCTCACTTGGGAGAGTCAAACACAAAACATTTGACAACATTGCTAAGCAAACCTCAGTAACAATCCTAGGAATCTCCTACGAAACATTCTATGGCAAAGGCAAATAGCTTGCAGAAACACTACCAAGGCCTCCCAAGAATCGAGAGATACGGTGTTTCTGCTCTGTTAAGCACACTGGCAAAAAAAAAAAAAACTGCAAAAACTTCTTGAATCTTGTTTCCAAAATGTTTACATATGTTTAAAGCAGCAGGGAACTGGGGAAAATAGAAGCCCTAGTAATAGACAAAAAATAAAAATAACTTTCCATGCCCCCTTGCTTTTTGGGGGGATAGGGATGGTAGTGCAGGGGAGAGTTCTGCCATGGTTCCAAAGAGAAAGGAAAGAAGATAATTTTGCTTATGAGGACCCATGGAAAGCAAGTACCCCAGAAACACTCCAAGAGGACTAACAACTTCTACAGAAAAGGGCAAGTTTCCAAGTTGGCAAAGCAGCTCTGTAGGATGAATCAAAATTAAACTGATTAGATAAACAAAATTTAGTTCAAGTTACTCTCTCTGTGAAATGTTTGATTCAAGTGGTAACTATTTCTTGAAATCTTAACTACATGGTTTCCCCCTAGATTAACAGACAACTGTTATTTCAAATGTGGGCTTATTTTTAAACCAGAAGCCACAATTTTCTATGAACTAATTGTACCCAGAATTAAAGAATTATGGGTAAATTTTCCTCCCAAATTTTAAGGTAATATCTAAAAATTAATAAGTCTAGCATGTATTTTATTTTTAAGCCAAATAAAACTTCTTGAATAAAGCCATTTGTTTCAATCAATTCTTAGAAACTGCTAAACTCTTAAGACAGGGTTTCACAACTGTAATTCTACTGACATCACTGGCTGGCCTGTGCATTGTAGGATGCTTAGCAGCATTCCTGGCCTCTAGCCACTAGATGTCAGTAGCACTCTCATCCCTAAATTGTAAAAAGCAAAATTGTCTCCACACATAACCAAATGGGGATAAAATGGTCCCCAGTTGAGAACCACTTCTCTAAAAGAACAGTAAACAGTACAAAGTAAACAATACTTATCAAATGAAAATGAACAATCAAATGAACAAATACATGAATCTAACAGAAACAACCAGATTTGCATTCTCTATGTGCTTAAGAAAACCTAGTCTCAAATGTGCTTAAAAAGTCCAATCTTATTACATTATTAACACTTAAAATCAATCCATTAAATTAAATGTTTTAATCCGAACTTTTTTCATGGAATTCAAAGGACTTTCACAAGTCTCTTATTTAATACAATATTCTGGAAAAACCCTCCCCCATCCTCCTCCACCCCCTTTCCTTTCCAATGGGGACAAGAGAGACAAAGAGAAGGGAATGGTTAACCTACAACTAGAGTCTGGGTCCTTCACTTTCAGTCCAGTGCTGTCTCCATTAGACCAGTGTAAAGAGTTAACAGGTCACCAATGGCAGTCGCTCTTTCTCTGGGATAAGGACTTAAGGAAGGGTAAGTGACTTAAGCAACTATGGAGTGGAAAGGAAAAAAGCATAAAACAAAAGAAATCATACTTCCCTTCTCCTTTCAAATACATTTCATTTTCAACTTTGCTTTTTAAAATATTAATAACCTAATAAACCATTTAGTATAATATTTTAAGTCTAAAATATTCCTCAACATCTGTAAACTGAGTTTTTCTGAGTTATAAAGTAATTCACACTCCCTGAAGAAAACCTGGAAAGTACAAGGCAAAGGAATAAAAGGCATTCATAACCCCACCAAAAAAAAGCAGTCAATTTCTGTTAATTCCCCTCCCAGTATTTGATTATATGTAATTTCATATTCTATTTTTGTCACAATCATTTTCCTAGGTAATTCATAAATTTTGTTAAATCTAATGCTTATTGCCTAAACATATTCCATATAATGTTACATCATAATTTTCTTCTCTATATCCCATTTCTAAAAATGTAAAGGCTGTCTCCAGTTGAAGGAATTTTATGTAAAAATATCAGTCTACATTGTATTATATCCTTAAGATAAACTCCAAGGTAACATTATATCAAACAATATGAATACCGGGAGTACCTGGGTGGCTCAGTGGGTTAAAGCCTCTGCCTTCGGCTCAGGTCATGGTCTCAGGGTCCTGGGATCAAGCCCTGCATCAGGCTCTCTGCTCAGCAGGGAGCCTGCTTCTCTCTCTCTGCCTGCCTCTCTGCCTACTTGTGATCTCTCTCTGTCAAATAAATAAATAAAATATTAAAAAAAAAAATATGAATACTGCCAAGCTCCTTCTAAAAAGCTTGTAGCACTTGATCTTCCCACTGGCAGTATTTAGAAGGACTCATTCACCACAACCTCACCTCAACTTCAACTTGAAATTCACTCATTCATTAAATATATATCTACAAGTATCAAATTCACAGATTAAAAATTTTATTTCCTGTTTCACTTGTGTACAGTGAAGATAAATTTTTCAACATTGAGCCATCCTTTGCCCAATTGTTTTGAGCATTTATCTTTAGTTTTTAATTACCTTGCACCAAGTAATTTGTGTATTAAGGACAATAATCCTTTATCAGATATTACAATAATTAATAAACTGGTAAAATATTCAAATAAACAGAACAGAAAACAATTTTTTCCTCTCAGATGACCAAGAGAAGATCCTTTTTCTTTTCCTATTAAAAAAGATAAACTTCATTTCCAAATATTTTATATCTCTTGCCAGGCAAATGAAATCCAGCAAGATTTAAGCCTTTTAGATAATAAAGATCATACTTAACAAGTGCTTTTACTGTGAAATTAAGTTTCTTGATATCCATAGTAAGGATGCACTTACACAATTCAATAAACTCAAAGTCTTACAAACTGACAGTAAATGTGGTCTCATAGCAGAATCAAGAGATGCTATGATGGTTCAAAGGCAAACTAACTGGGAGGGTGGGGAGTAGAATCATTCTATTTTTGGAAATAGTAAGTTTTCAATTTGAATGAATTCTAAAATATACAAATTAGGGCCCTGACCATACAAAAGGATACTTCTTAAAGAAAGGTCACAGTTCAGAATCGACTGTTTTCTAGTGGAAAACCTGTATCAATTTTGTGTGTGTGTGTGTATGTGTGTGTGTCTGTGAGAGAGAGAGGGAGAGAGAACTGGATTTAACACTATTCTATTTCCAGTGAAACTATTCTATTTCCAGTGAAAAAGTTCTAGCACAGATCTCTGTATTTTGGAATCCCAATACTAATCTACTATAAATAAATATTAGCCCACTGCTATATATTTCTTTCTAATGAATTGACCATTACATTTCCAAAGTTTTGAAATGGTCAACAGACCATAGAAAGACATTTCTTTAGGCTCCTGTTTGAAACCAACAGCTTCAGCAAACTGCTGGCCTTGATTCAGGGCCAAAGGAAAACAAAGACCTTCAATTAAGCAAACTATCAGAGACTCCCACCTAGCCTTTAGCTAGCAAATTGAACTGAATAAAAAAGATACGGGTAAGGCAATGTCTGGTCATTGGAAGAGACTGATTGGAACAACGAACATCATCCACAAAGGCCAAGCACCTCTGACTGGAACGAGTTGTGTGAGCCTACAATGGAGAAAACAGATAAATCAAACAAATCATCAATACAAAATACAGCCAACTGGAGCATCTGGGTGGCTCAGTTTGCATCCAGCTCTTCGTTTCAGCTCTGGTCATGATTTCATGAGTTGAGAGACTGAGCCCATGCCAGGCTTCCTGCTCAGAGGGGAGTCTGCTTAAAGATTCTCTCCCTCTACCCCCACCCCACTCACATGCACTCTCTTGTCTGTCTCTATAAATCTTAAAGAAAGAAAGAGAGGAAGGAAGGAAGGAGGGAGGCTGGGAGGGAAAATACAACGAATTATATGAGAATAGATACTTGTAACATATAAGAAAGGTACATCCTTAAAAGCTAAAAAACTCAACACATGACAACCTCAAGATCAGCAGTCTCTGGACTCAAGTGCTCTTTTCAATTTACCCCACGTCCAATTAAGTCAGATTTCAGAGCCAAGACTGTACAGTGTTTTGACTATTACTCTAACTTAGTAAACAAAGCAAATACATACCCCTTAGAGGTATAAACACAAATTACCTGTTGGGCAGCACCATCTGTGGCCAGCATTCTGCGTTCCTTCAGCTGCCTATGTAATAAGGCTTCCACTCCGTAACGCTGGCGATACCGCCGAAGACACTTCAGACGCTTTAAGTTCTCTCGTTCTTTGGCCAAAAGTCCCTCTGGGCCAGTCAGGAGACTACTACCTGATGAGTCACAACAGTCCAGATGTTATGTGCCGAGCAACCAATAAAGGATGGCTGCTCCAAATTAACAAGAAATAAACAGGGTAAATTCTGGCCATAAGATAGCTATTTTCAAAAGCAAATTCTTCTTCACTCCAGGTACCAAAACAGATAAATCTAACTACTACCAAATTCACATTGTGAACCCACAAACAGCTGGTTGGGACCAGCATAAAAAACTTGCCTAGAGCTTCATGTTCCACTTTGCGATTATGTAAATAACGTCGCTTCTTCTCTTTGAGCAGATGTTGAAGTCGTTTAAACTGATCGATGTACAAAGACTGCAAACGAATTAGCTTCTCACGCATTATCAGAGCAACTTCTTCTGCTGTGTAAACACCAGCATGTCTGGAATAAAACAGAATTCAGCAAACAATAAGAAAACATAATATTAAACCCAAGCTTAAAAGGAGGAAAGGGTAGAGAGGAGACTTAAGTTTGTTATTTAACAGTAAGCCACCACTGAGACAATCACCTTATTAAATATGAATGTTTTCATACACAGCATTCGAGTTATTAAAAAATAAATAATAGGGGCGCCTGGGTGCCTCAGTGGGTTAAAGCCTCTGCCTTCAGATCAGGTCATGATCCCAGGTCCTCGGATCGAGCCCCGCATTGGGCTCTCTGCTCAGCCAGAAGCCTGCTTCCTCCTCTCTCTCTGCCTGCCTTTCTACCTACTTGTGATCTCTGTCTGTCAAATAAATAAATAAATAAATCTTTAAAAATAATAATAATAATAATAAAGAAAATCCCTGAACATTGGATACTAACGTATGATCTCACAATATGAGGAAGGGGAGTGGTTTCATTATTTTTCCCAGTTATCTGCAGTTAAGAAATGAAGATTTCAAACATTCAAATTTTTTATTAATCTACAATCTTATTCAATTTTATAATTCGTAATTTAGTCACTTAGTCAGGATAGCTTAAAAGTATTCAATTTAATAATATTACTATCTTAATAAGATTACTTATTACTTAATAGTAATAAGATATTACTATCTTATTATCTTAATAACATAGAATAATACTATCCTACTATTTTAATACTATTAAAATAGTACTAAAAATATTACTATTTTAATTGAAATTAGAAATTTCAATTTCTAATTTAAAATATATTCCTATATTGGAATTTACATGAGCCCTCAAAACACTGGTCCACAGTGGCTATTCACCGTCCCCAGCTCATTTCCTTAACAAATTTCTCAAAAATATAGCACCCTGGGGTGGCACTTAATTGCCAAAGATCTAGATCCACATCAACTTTACTAAGCTTGGCCACCAATTATAAACATAAGAAGTTATTCTAGTGATTATGATGAGGTCACCTAAGCAACTAAGTAAAGAAGCAATTTAACTGGAGACTTTCCTGATTCTGACTTAAGTCTAAATGAAAAGATTAACTGCTAATTTAAAAGATTTTTGAGGGGGTGCCTGGGTGGCTCAGTCGCTTAAAAGATTTTTGGTTCCATTAGCCTTGTACGATCATTACATAACCAGGAAGAGGACATTAGATATATACTTGACTTCCTATTTTCATATTTTAACTGAGTAAAAATTACATCCTTTACTTCAAACAATACTTACAAATTATGTACTCAAACTAATTTGAATTACAAATATTACACCTTCTTTAAAAATTAGCTGTTAAGCCATTAAAACACACAGAATAAATAGAATTATTAACTTCAGGACCGAAAGCAAGTAATCTCTCCCCAAAAACTTTCTCGAATATAAATGGAAGCCAATACTACCTGTGCATTAAGTACAATTACAAAGTAGTCTGAAGTAAAAATAACAAATTAAGAACCAAAACATGAATAAAAACTAGCCAATTATACAAATGACAAAATCTAAGACTACCAAAAAGTTGTGAAAAGGTTTTAAAAACATCTGAAGTCTAAATAAGATAACTAATTTGCATCTTCAGGAAAACAGGTTTGTTGCATTAGTATGTTTGCAAACCTACTATTGAGGACTTAACCTAATGTTAATTTTGTTAAAATGAAATTAACTTCATTGTACCCTGCCAGAAGAGAATTTACCAATAGTCTAGGGACTAGAATTTATAAATGGAAAGTCACTATAATTAGAATTTACTACAAATCCCTGGGGGGAGTGGGTCATTTATTTAAAGATGGGTGTTTCAGACATTCACAGCTAGTTACTAAAATCATGTACCAACTTCCTGTACTCTGATATTCACAAATTTAAGTCAGGGTTTTATTACTTGAATTCATCTTCAAAAAAGAAAGAGCCATCTTATATTCTATTAAATGTCTCTCATGAAAAAGTATTCCCCAAAATTTTAGTAACAATGATGAAGACTCAATAACCTGAAATGACCTTTACAAAAACTAGTTCTGAATACCTGTAGAATGTCATATGACAAAAACTACTTTAAAGAAAATTACTTTTTAAAAAAGGGAAGATTTGGGGCACCTAGGTGGTTCAGTGGGTTAAAGCCTCTGCCTTCAGCTCAGGTCATGATCCCAGGGTCCTGGGATCAAGGCCCACATCTCATCGGGCTCTCTGCTCGGCAGGGAGCCTGCTTCCCCCTCTCTCTGCCTGCCTCTCTGCCTACTTGTGATCTCTCTGTCAAATCAATAAAATATTTTTTTTTAAAGATATATGCTGTTGTTAATGATTCAAAAAATGGTCCTAGTAACAAAACACGGACACCAGAGAGGAAATTAGAAGAATTTCATTAAATAAAAAGACTTATATTAAATTTAAGACATCAGTACGTAACCTTATTAACAAATTTAGTATTAAAAGACATTTAACAACTCTACTGACATCCCTAAAAATGCGAGTATTTTAGGAGGCCGAACTTTTCTTTGGATCATCTCATAGAGGAATTAAGAGAAACCTCATATTTAGTTGCCTACTTCATTTTCCCCTTTGAATATTCCTTTTAGGAGAAATCGACATCAAGTACCTAGTCCTTTTAACACTTATACATCTCAAAATTAAGTGGCATTTTTAAGTTACACTAGCATAAATATATCCCCTAGAGACTGATCCACTCTAAATTACTACTGACAAAATCGAATTTTTGGACCTTTGAAGCGGAGTTATTTACCACACCAAAGGACAGTCATTTTGTGACTATAGAGAGCATATACCTCTTCAATGCAGCAAGTCTGGAATTTCCAGAAGCACAACTGGCGGGCGGGGGGGGGGGGGTATAAAGTTACTGCTGTGAGAGAATCCTGCTAGGTAATGAACATTCCTACATTCCTTTCTTTTCAAACTACTTAGATGAGACTTTCCAAACAAGTACTTCCCGAAGAGCTGACTAAATAGACATTACTCAAGAAAAATAGATGAAATTAATTCGACTTAGAAAATGTAAACCTAAATGACTTTTTATGACGAGACTAGAAATTCATTATCCCTCGTACTATTTATTTCTATGCAAACTGTCAATGGAAGTGTTCAGACAGTACACAGAAAGAATAAAGAAAATAAAAAAAGAAAAAAATTAAACTAAACCCAAACCATGAGACAGAAATATGAGATTGTGAGTGGTAATTTTTTTTTTCCTACAACTCCTTAGGTGATCATGGGCTAAGTAAAGAGTAGAACCTTAGTTAAGATATAATTAGCCTGATTACTCACTTCTGGGATCCTAAATCAGTTTCTCTTTCTTAGGCATGAAACAAAAGGAAACTCCTGAACATCTTTTTATTTTTCTACTAGGGGAAAAAAAAACGTAAACTGTAAATTTGCAAAAAAAAGTAGTTATTCAAATACAGTAACATTACTGTTACTGAGGTTTAAGCAGGAATCCATTTAAATCAATTTCTTCTTCTCTAACTGATCGAAACATTTCTCAACCGACCTCTTGTGTCCAAGAAATTTCCTATTTTCTCCCCTATACATTTTCATGTGTAGAATTTGATATCCAAAATTTTTCCAAATTCCCGACTTCCAAAAAAGAATAAAATCTTGCTCTGCAGCAAGACAGTGATGAACCAGGACACTTTAAAAAATACAGAAGCTATTACTGTCACAAATAGCTAAACTCTCTTCACCCCTCCTAGGTTCTTTATCTATTAAAAGCATGCATTATTGTAGTCCACAGTCTAACTACAAAAAAAATTTTAAAGTCTTATGTGGAGTTACAACTTACTTTAGGGGATCTTCTTGATCACTGTCTATGCTATCAGCTTCACTGTCAGGGTCACCTCTCCATGTCTGATCCACAGTAATGGGTTCCTGCTCCCCATCACTCCAGCTGTCTTCATCTGAGGCAAGGAAGGGAGAGCAGCCATTAAGACTTCCCACCTCTGTAACTCCACCACACAGAACTAGATTACTTAACCCATCAACCCAAACATTAACATTTAAGAGAAACAAACAAACAAAAACCCCCAACAACTTAATACAAAGGCACCGGCAAATAAAACTGGCTTGAAAAAATATAACCCAAGTAAGGTTACTTAAAACATAAATAAGGCAACTGTGCCCTTAAAAGGACAGAGAGGTCAACTCAAAATTATTCTTGCTTCCTGAAATTACCTTGCCTAACAAAGACAAGCATAAAAACGGCAATGAAGGAAACAGTAATAAACTCAAGACAGTAAACCCAAGCACATACTACATCAAACCGAAAAGAACTAGTGAACACAACAATCCTGGAATTCTCACCAAATCATCAATGAATTACAATTTTATTCTATTACCATGTGTAAGTTCAAGGCACTGTGCTAAACCAAAATAAGTTCTTTAACTTACTTTTTCCTTTTTCATTCTAGGAGAAAAGATTCTTACCCAGAATTCGACTAGCTTCACTGCGGCTACTTTCTGGAGTTTGAGACCCCAGCTCTGTCTTAGCGTAAGAGCTTAGCTGGCACAAGAGTGTTTCACCCACTGGCCCTGGATTGGTCTTCTTCATTTGAGCATGAAGTGCCAGGGCATTCCTACGGGCATGTTCAGCACAGAAAGACACGCTAAGGAGACAAAATATTAACATTTTATACTCACATCCCTTCTTGAAAGAGTTCAACCATTTTCACAGTCACTAGTCTTTAGATCGTTTTTAGGAAATTAAAATAACTACTACCTTCATTTATAAGTTAAAAAGGCCAGTAAGACAGAGTAATTTAACTGGCCCAATGTCAACTCATTTGGTCTTACTAAGGGGACATGCAGGTAGCATAATTATCTTGGCGCTTCATTCATCAAACTAAACATCCCAGCTATAAAAATGCTGACATCACCTTAGAACAAATCAAAGAGATCCACTTGCATCTCTCAAAATTGTTTCTGGTAACTCTACATTTTACTTCAGTATCTATCCACTGAAGGTAATAAGATACGAGGCACAATTTTAAATCCAAAATATACATGCAGAATTAACTAGCCAAGTTATGTTTCTGCATGAATACTTTTGCTTCAATGATGAAAGCTATGAAGCCATTCCTAGAAGAATGCACATATACACAACTTAACAAAGGGCCAGGGACCCCAGGGTTAAGAACAATCTAGAATATCCCCTTATTTTATAGACAAGGGAAAAGGTCTAAAGAAATTAAATGAGTGCCCCAACTGGAAGTGGCCTCTTTGCAGTCTTCAACGGTTTGGGTGTTGGTGTTGTTTTTTTTTTTCTCCTCAAGGATATATCCACATTCCCAATTTTACAAAAACTCCAGCTATTCACAAGGCCATAATATCCACCTCTCCCTCTCGTTTTAAAACTAAAAATAAAAACGATATAGATTATCTATACATATATACCCATCTTTCTTCTCAGGCTTTGGAGCAGCACTGGGACATCTTTTTCCATTCTTCGTTGATATATAACTACACTGCTTGAAGGGAGCATTCTTGTCCTCAAGGATATGCTTAATGCAAAACTCCTGCCCCTCCAGACGAGGCTGCGAGCATGGGCGATGAGTGAATGAACAAGACAGGGGTTCCTGGGACCTGGGCACTGGGGTGATCCTTCCCCGATTGGTCGGCAAGACGTGGATCCGAATCCTGTTCATACCAAAACCTGCAGGGTCACACAGATCAAAAAGCTCTTACCCTTCCCGAAAATTCCTGCTCCACGACATCCGGGCCGACCGCGAGTAGTTTCCAAAAGACTGGCAGAAGTCACACTCCGTAACTGCCTTCCTCCCACGTCTCCCCAGGCCACCAGTCCATTTGTCTCACTTCAATTTCTCCCCCATGCCCACCACCACCCGAACCACCAGCACGTCCTAAGTATCTCGGCTCGCACGGCCGCCGCACGAGCCGGGAGCGCCCGCCCCACGCGGCTGCAGCAACGCCGCAGCGCCGCGCCGGGCCTCCGCCTCCCTGCACGCCGCCTTTGTCCCGGCCCGCCTCAGAGCTCACGGCTGGGCCCTGCCCGTCCTCGGCCGCCCGTGCAAGCGCCATTTTGTCCTTCGGCTCCGGGCACCAGAGAATCTGGCTTCTGGAAGCCTACAGAAGGAAAGCAACCTCGACGCTGACTGGGACGAAGTAGCAGCTCGAAGACGGAAGGAGGGGAGAAGCAGCAGCCTAACTGCGGTAGCGAAATTAAGCACCGCCGCCATCTTACCTCTGCCACCGCGCCGCACCGCGCCGCTAGCTCTCTGGGCGCGCCACCCGCGTCTACCTCGACCCCGCTCCTTTCCAAGCTCCCAACCCCTGATTGGCTACTGTGCCCACGGCTGTGTGTCACCATTGGTCGAGGCCGGCTACCTATCACGGCTGGAGGGCGGGGCGCTGAGAAAAAGCGCGGCTGGGGTGGCTAAGACAACCTGTCCGTCAGTCAGCAACTCCGCCCCCGGGAGAATGAGGTTGACCGTACGCTGGCAGCGGGAGTCGCTCACGCGGCAGGGCTGTGCTTCCAGTTCGCGGCATGGTTGGTTTTCAGGCTGCTTTTGACCGCTGTGTGGACCTAGGCTGCTGTTACCTCACCACCCTGACACAGCGGGTAAAAAAATCAGACATGCAGAGGCCAAAAATCGCTGTACAGTTGACTCTTACTTTTTATACAGGAAAAGGCTGTAGTTTTCTTTGTGAGCAGTTCATTTATTGAAACATTGAGTATTTACGGAGCCTGGGGAATTTATAAACACTTGATTTTTCAGAGCAACCCTGCAATAAGGGGGCTGTTATCTCCAGTTTTACCGATAAGATAACCGAGGAACAGAATGGACCTATATCTAGTTATGGGAAAAGGAGGTGAATGTTATGAACCCAGCCCTCATTTTTTATCCCTTATTGCCTCTCATATAGTATAGACCATGACCGAGAATAAGGAAATACGAGTTCCGGTTTAGGCCCAGCTTCTCTAAAATCCTCTACAATTTCACGCTAAATAAGGCGGGTGTATAGAAATGGGAAACATGGGTGCCTGGGTGGCTCAGTGGGTTAAGCCTCTGCCTTAGGCTCAGGTCATGATCTCAGGGTCTTGGGATCAAGCCCCTCAGCGGGGAGCCTGCTTCCCCCTCTCTGCCTGCCTCTCTGCCTACTTGTGATCTCTCTGCCAAATAAATAAAAATCTTTTTGAAAAAAAGAAAAATGGCAGACACAATCCCAATTTTATCATATTTTAACGATTTTTAGTTAAATCATCTTTCTTCATCTCCACCGCACCTCTTACTGGAAGGAACCAACAATTTCCCCCTCTCACCTTTCTGGATCTCTTCTGCATCCCATCCTTCCAATGCTTCTTTATCTATTGTCAGTTTAAGAGGTTTCTCCAGCACCAATAAGCAGGTATGATTCACACTGCAGGTGAGCACAAAGAATCTACAATGCTCAACAACAGCAGTTTGGACACAAAAGTAATTAAAATAAAAATGGGGGAGGGCAGTTGGAAGAGATGCCATTTCCAGATTAGGGAGTCCCTAGAAGGCCCTTTCCTGAAATTCATTCATTCGATAAATATTTATTGAGCACCTAAGTGCCAGGCACCTTGGGGATACAGAGAGTAGAAGAAAGATAAACCTGCTCTTTCGGAGTAATCATTCTAGAGCAGTTTGGGGTTGTGGATGCGATACAAATGATATTAACAGCAACAAAAGCAAACACTCCAACCCTCAGAATGGGTACAAAGAAGACATTTGTTATAAACTCTCTACAACTCAAAACTAGCAGGAGGCAATCACATTACAGAAAATAGGAGAATCAGGGCGCCTGGGTGGCTCAGTGGGTTAAGCCGCTGCCTTCGGCTCAGGTCATGATCTCAGAGTCCTGGGATCGAGTCCCGCATCAGGCTCTCTGCTCAGCAGGGAGCTTGCTTCCCTCTCTCTCTCTCTGCCTGCCTCTCCATCTACTTGTGATTTCTCTCTGTCAAATAAATAAATAAAATCTTAAAAAAAAAAAAAAAAAAGGAGAATCAGAATCTGCAACCAGGGCTGCCTGGCTGGCTCAGTCGCTAGAGCATGCAACTCTTGATCTTGGCATCCTATGTTTGAGTACCATGTTGAGCGTAGAGACTCCTTAAAAATAAAATCTTAAAAAAAGAAAAAAAAAGGAATCTGCAACCAAGTGTGATATTAAAAAGGAATATTAAAACTCTACTACAGAGAACAATGAAGAGGCAACAGGAACCATATAGGGATGAACAGACTTTGTTTAATTAGAGTGTCTACTATAGGTCTTAGCTGAAAAAGAAAAAAAATCCTCCTGATAAGCTCAAGATAGGTAAAAAAATGCTATTTAGAACCACTTCCTTGTAAGCAGGGAAAAGGAAGGATATTATTAAAGACGTTGGCAAATTCTTTGTGCTGTTTAACAAAGTAGATGGCTGTTTTTAAGCCACTGAACACTTTGTTAGCTATTGAATAGGTTAAAGTGGACCTGAGGCTGTTTGTAAATAAAATTTGGCAAAGATGAATACTTGAAGGAAATAGATTTTTTGAGAATTTGGGGTTTGGGGAGCCAATCGTAGAGAAAGGTTTGTGTGTGTGCACGTATGACAGAGAGTATAAATGAAGGCCAAACTCCTTTCTGTAAGTCATCCTCATCTCAGTATGACAACTCCATCTTTGCAGTTGGTTAGGCCAAACACTGGTAATCATCTGTGACTACTCTTCCAACCCTACAGCAGATCCTACTGGCTCCTACCGAAAGATAGATAACTTCTCATTACCTGGTCTAAGCCGCTTTCATCTCTTACCTTAATTATTGTGAAAACCATCTTAAATACAGCAGGCCAGGGGTGCCTGGGTAGCTCAGTTGGTTAAGCATTTCCCTTCCGCTCATGATCCTGGACTCATGGGATCCACCTCCATACTGGGCTCCCTGCTTAATGGGGAGCCTGCTTCTCCCTCTCCCTCTGCCCCACCCCACACCCGCTTGTGTTCTCTCACTTGCTCTCTCTCAAATAAAATCTTTTAAAAAAATAAATAAATAAACACAGCAGGCCAAATGAACACTTTAAAACCGAAGCCAGATGTCACTTTTCTGCTCAAAGCTTTTCAGTGGTGCATTTCACTATCTCCATAGTGGCTTACGAGGCCATACAGTAACCAGCCTTCTTCCACTGCCTCTCTAACCACATATTCTACTATTCTCTCCTCACTTGTATCTGTATTAGCTATACTGGCCTCCTTGCAATTTCTCACACATACCAGCATGTTCTCACCTCAGAACCTTGCACTTGTTTCCTGGAATGAGCCCATAATGTTCATAAGAACATGGGGTAACCCAGCTATTCTCATGGCTTCCTCTCTCACCTCTTTCGATCTTTGCTAAACTGTAATTTCATGAGTCCTTCCTTCTGAGCTATCTTATTTCCAATTTCAAGAGCTCTACTTCGCTACACACACACAAAACATCTCTATCGCCCTTTCTCTGCTTTATATTCTCCAAAGCACTTAGTATTGAACACACTAAGTTTTACTTATTTGTCTCCCCTACAACTACAATGTGTAAATTCTATGAGGGCAGGATGTTTGATAAGTTTACTGCTGCATTCCCATCAGTAAACAGTACATAGCAGTTGATAGGTACTATTTTCTAATGAATGAATAAATTTAAGGCAAGAAAGTACCTGAAACCACTCTTCAGAAAAAGTCTAGTATTCATTTTAACTTGTTTTTATCACTGTGGTTTTTTGGTTACCTGTTTGTTATATGAAATGAAGGGGCTGATATACCACAGTGCAAAAAAAGGCAGCATAAGTAGGACACGTGATATAAACCAAATCAGTTCAGAAATAGGCCCCAGAGCTATAGATCACAGTAAATACAAGCCTCTTATACTGTAACTACAATCCACGGAAGACATAGAAAGGGCTTCAAACTTTCCTCAGATCACTGAATGATAGAGATCAAGTCTATCTTATTCCACTATCCAGTGCCACGGCAGACGAGAATCGTGGTAAACACAGACTATAAGATGAAGCCTAACTCTTTATCAAATAGTTTAACAAGCCCCATTAACAGATATCCAGTTGCACACCACCTTCATGCTGATTTCTATCTTATCTACTGCCAAGGATGACAGTTGATAGTAAACAAAGGCAAATCACTAAACAGGATTTTGTAATATCACCCATTCCTACATTCTTCATTTACTTCTCCTTTCTCCCATTCAAACCAGAACAGAATTCCTAAAATGTCAGCAGCTTCCACAAAGTTTTAGGACAGGCACAGAAATCAAAAAATCTTAAGTTGTCTTATTTTAGAAAATGGAAGAATGACCAGAACTCAAGTAATTTTTTTTTCCAGAAGTGTACATCATTCATTCTATCAAATTGATCTTTTTTCCCCTTTAAACTATAGCTTCTGCTACTTTGTGTTCTAAGTTTGTGGAGTATTTTAACATAAGAATTATTTTCCTGGGACACCTGGGTGGCTCAGTTGGTTAAGCTGCTGCCTTTGGCTCAGGTCATGATCCCAGGATCCTAGGACTGAGTCCTGTGTGGGGCTCCTTGCTCAGCGGGGAGCCTGCTTCTTTCTCTGCCGCTGCCTGCTTATGCTTTCTCTCTGATAAATAAATAAATAAAATATTTTTTAAAAAAAGGAATTCTTTTCCTTTAAAAGTATGTGATTCACAAGATTTACCTTGTGTGTGTGATTTTTTATCTTCCAGGAAGAGTATTTACTATCAATTTTCCCAGGCATCACCAAGAATGCTGTACTGAGTGAGGGTTTTTTTTCCCCCCTCTGACTACATCATACTTTATACTACCAGGTTCACTGTGACAACCAAATCTTAGGTCTTTCCAACGGACTTAATTCCCACAGAATCTTGTGGTCAGAAAGCACACACTACTACCCAAACTGAAAACTGTAATCCTAACAGTAAAATGCCAGTTAAAGACTAATTCGAAGACTTAGGACACATAAACAATCAGGTGAGTGTTTTATCATTAACATTTATTGATGGGATGGATAAATACAGATTGAGAAACATACTTGACAGCAAGATATCAAACTGATAGCCAGACTATAAAATGTATACAACATCCTTTTTTAAATTTTTTAAAAATGTGTTTGAATTTTTTACAAAGAGCCCTTACTGTAATGGTCACTTACATCCTATCAATCACATAACAGCAGTAGAGATCCCAGGGGTAGCATCCAGAACTGAGGTGCCCCAAGGAGGACAGAGGCAACAGCAGAGTAGTATGCTGAGAAAGGACTCTTTAGAGCAATACAAAGAAAACAGACAAAAATACCACAAAATTGTACCTGAGTGACATAGATTGGTAAAGTATTTTACTCTTTTTTTTCTTCTTTGCTCTTTGGTCTGATAAGAAAACGGACAGTTTCAGGTGTGCAGAGTAGGGTAAGGGAAAGGTCAGTTTCAAACCCAGAAACCTAGGTTAACACTATGTTAGGCTGCTGCATTCTTTTCTTTGGGTGCTTCACCCAGACAGCACTTCCATCTTGCAACCAATTCCAATGTGATCTACCACTAACTAGTTAGGTCCTCAGCATTCAACTGAAGAGTTCCTGATAACCTGATGGAGACATACTTGCTCTGGCTTCAATTAGCATGCTGTCAAGCATCCCTCTCCATGCTTAACATGGACACAGAAAACCCAAGAGTCTTTCTCATCTTTTCATTCAACCACAAATATGCACTCATAAAGGGGAAGAGCAGACACTGCTTTTTAGTAAACATTTTCTTTCCCTCCCTTTTCCAATGCCAAGCTCATATTAAAAACTTTACAAACATTAAAATGGAAGGGTCTCCCAGTTAGAAAATAATTCTCATTCCAGACCACTCTATCAGGTAGGATTACAGTACCATGCTTGTTTCAAACTTACACCCACAGAGGGATAAAAGACAAAATAAAACTTGATAATGTGATACAACATGAACATTTCTCAAACCATCAGGAGCAAACACTCAGTTAAAAGCTGGGTGTTAACAAGCAGCAACACAGGAAATCTAGGGAGGTATTAAAGTCACTGAAAGCTTAGTTGGGACTGCAAAGGGCTTATTTCTCACCATGTAAAGGGTTGCATAGACTGCTTAAATTCTCCAAAACCCAAGATAATATTTGTATTCCAACTTCAAGATGTTCTAGAATATCCCTTTTCCTAGCATTAGTATCAAAATAACTGATACTAGAATAATCCTTTTAAAAAATTAATCTGTTCCCAAGTTCCCACATTTATTTGGGGGAGGGGAGGCAAAGATCTTTTTTTTTTTTCTTTTCCTCCCTCCCTCCTTAGGAGGCAAAGATCTTTAAAATCCAACCGTACTGGGCTAAGACCCCTCTAATTGCCTTTGTCCAGAAGCAAAGTATGAGGGGTATGCATTTTCAACATGGGGAATTAGGTAGCAGAAGCTTAAGGAAATCCAGCACTGATGTTACCATGATTTTATTTCTATATCCTAATCCATTGCTGTTTCCAACTGGAGATTAAAAAAAATTTTTTTCTCTCAACACTGGTGAAGCCAATAATACAGAACTATGAAAAATGACACACTGAATCAAAACACAGAATCATTTAAAAAGAAAAGGAAGCTGAGTCTCAGATATGGAAACACACTGATTCATGAGTGAGCAGCTTAGACTAATTCCTACATATCTTCTAAACTGAAAAAGCATAACTGATGTTGCAGAAGAACAATTTAGCTTTAAATTAATGCTTCACTAGAGTTCAGCCAACAGCAACACAGGTATCTGATTAAAAGCCCTAAGGACATTCCACAGGTGTTTGTTTTTGACAACGTAAGAGTCACGCAAGGTTTTAGTAATGAGATTTATAGAACTTGAGGCTCCAGGCCTGCTTACCACCACTTATCCTTGATAGTCTAGGTTAAAAGGAGGAAAAAAGCCATGTTTAACTAGACTAACTTTGGATGTATAAATTCCATTTCTCATCCTTCAAAGGTGTGAGCATAGAGAAAATAGAGTTTTAGAAACCACACAACCCTTTGAAGCCTAGGTCTATGTAATTAGAAAAATATGCATGCTAGTTGACAAGCCTATCTGCTAACCCAAATGCAGCAACTTCATGCAGAGCACACAGGACATTCAGGACATATACAGAGATCTAAAAGCAGACACTGTAGATATCTTAAAACAGTATCAGGAGGCATTAATACAGAAGTCTTTAAATTGACCTACATCAGCAATGAACTACTAGTGCAAAGGCCAGACTGCACAGCACAAAGCAGTTCTTGGGCTCTAGTAAGTACTTTTTCTAGTTCACTCCTGACAAAAGGTCTAAGGAACTAACCACAGATGCCATGGAGAACTGCTTTGAGGCCAAGTGGCTATGTCTGCCTCTGTGGTGAAGGAGTGCACACAGTTAGAATATACGTGACATTTGATGAGAAAATCTGAACACTGGAAAAGACATTTTCATAATCAAATCAATGATCAATTCCACAAAGATATAGATCCAAACTAAATAAACTTTTGGGAAGGTCAGGAAGGAACGCAGACTTCACCAAACAAAATCTAAACAAATAGAAAGCCTAGATTTAGTAAACACATCACACTTCTACCAACCACCTAGCACAACAGAAAATACCAGGGGTATAGAGGAAAATGCCATCAGTGAAAATGAAGTAACATTCTAAATATTACTGGTTTATAGGTCAGCAGAGCGCTCATTTTACACAGCAATGGCAGGCACCCTAGACAGTTCAAATATGCAGAGATGCAGGACATTAATTCACCTTAAGATTTACTGTACAAATTCCTTCCTATATTAGGCCAGTGCATCAACAACTCCAACTGCCTCAGTTTTCTCCCCAACCTGTTCCTGGCAAGCAGCAGCACATGTACAACTCCTATCTTCCTATAACTTCCAATGAAAAATATTCAATTTTTCTATACAGAATATTTGGTGTAAAGGAAGCTGCACTAAAAACAGCAAGACAAATTCAAATTGCATCATCTTTTCCATAGCAAAAAATACCGTGAAGACCAAAGAACACCACATCAAATGATCTGTGGCTTAGTGGCATTTTCAGTTAGACAACCTGGCTTAGAATTCTTTCTAAGTCCCTTGAGATTTCTTTCCTCAACAAGTGCTGAGCTTTGAGTATTGGGATCCTGAACACCAATTATCCAGAAATCTGGGATAATCAAGCACCCATGACTCCTGATTTTTTTTTTTTTTAAACGACTCTTAGAAATCTACTGAAAAACCCCTGCCTAGAAACTAAAGCCACCAAAGATGGACAACCTGCATCTGTGGGCTAGGCTTGCTCACCCTCATGACACCAGTACTGCTAAATTCACAAGTTCCAATCTCTGAAGTCAGGTTGCAAAATTAAGGTTGCAAAAATTAAGGATGCAGCTGTTTCCCTTCAGATATACAAAAAAAAGCAAGTCTTACATTCATAATGCATTTAAAATACAATATCCTAAAAATACCCAATCACAATTTCATTGTTTTCAGTATCCCCTAGGTCCATGGCTTCTCCCAGAACTATTCTCATATATGGTCTGGGCTTTCAGAGGCAGAATATAGAGCACATCCCCCTTCCCTTCAGAGACCCTGAGATTGCTCTCACTTGAACACTTTCCCAAAGCCTAACTTGAAAAAAAGACACACCCAATTCCGTAGGGCAGAAGCCAGCCTTGCTCTCCAATCCTTCTTCCTCAACCCCACCTTTCTTCTGCATCAAAAAGAAAAAGGGGGTAAAAGGGAAGTTTTTGTAATGGAGTCCAGAATCAGGCCACTGGCTACACTTGCCCAAACTAGAATTTAGAAGGTTACCACTCAATCACAACATAAAGAAATGGGAAAATACCATGCTAACACATGCCTCTTCCTTCCTTTATGCTCCAAAGGCCACACCGTGTTCTCTCTAGTAGACTGTTGGGAAGTGAAAACGGTGAGGGACAGGGAGGGAAAGATAAAACATGATTTTTAAGCACACACGCTTAAAACCACACATACCCACACTTACATACATACTTAAAGGTCTCAACACTTCAAGTGGCCGGAGCCTATCAGACAGAACTCAAGGGCAAAAGCCTACCCTCCCATCCCCCCTATACAGCCCCCCCACCCTCCAATCCCACCCCCCAGGAGTCATTGCTATGTATCTCATACACACAGCAAAATCCCTATTCCCTCCTGCCCCGGATGATATAAAAAAAACTAAACAGATAACTTACTTTCTTTAAATTATTTTTTTAAAGTCTCTTAAAAGATTTTGACGTTTAAATACTTCCACTCTTCTGATATATTAAACACCAAAAGGATCCACAACTGTTTGATAAAACAAACCCTCCATATTTCAGTCCTGGCCAGAAGAGGGAAGACATCAACTCTAATCAACCTAATTAGGAGGTGGAGAGGCCAAGAACAGAGAAAGTATTCTTAATCCTTCACAGCTTCAACACATTCTCACCTCTCTAATACCAGTAAAAACTATAACAAAATAGTTCAATTTCTGAGGCAGTAGATATAATAACCAAGCCCCTCTACCACCCTCCCACCTGCATGTCAATATTACTTATTCCCTAGTCCAAGAAGGGTGACATATTTCATAAGGGAAGTAATTTCCTTAGTCCAGAATCAGTAGTTTTAAAAAAAAAAAAAAAAGTTGTTTTTAACGAAGTTTTTTTCTCCTCTTCTTTTTCTTTTTTACTTAGGAAGGGGAGGAAGTGGTGGAGGAGGTTCTGATGGAAGAGGTGGTAGCCGGGGTTTGTCTGTATTGCCAGATCTGGAGGACATTCCACCAGCCCGTGGATTCAGATATTCACCGTAAGAATGAACAAAATCAAATGCAGGGGGCTGAGTGGGCTGGACACCCTGGGCACTGAGAAGGGAGTGAAGCATATTCACAGTATCTTGATAGTCTATTGTTTGGGTTGCATTGTGACCATTGGCCCCAGTGGGCCCTTTATCCAGTTTCATATGAGGAACTCGAGTTTTACAGCTGGGCTGTGAAAAGGGAAGGCCACTTGTGTCTGAGCTATGCCCAGGCAACTGGGCCATTGTAGGAAGAGGAGGGAAGGAGAAGTTTATGGAAGAGGATTTAGTACTCTTGGCAATCTTAGCTGGATGATCAAACACTGCCCCTCCAGTCTCTTCAGGGGGGCCCCTTTTGCGAGTAGAACTGGAAGAGGAGAAAGAACTAGACAAGCTATAGGTTTTGTGTGCTAAGGTGCTTGTCTGGCTACTGTGTTTTGGATCACCCGGACGTTTGTTCCCAGTACCAGCTGGAAGCTGTGAGTGAGAGTGCTTGTGTGAGTGGTGATTATGATGATGATGATGATTAGATGGGTGAGTCTTGTGCTTTTCTTTGTGCTCTCGGCTCTTTGTGACACTGTCCTCTACAGAATTGTGCTTGTCAGCTGCAGAATGGACTTTAATGCGCATTTTTATCTCCTCTGGTTTTGAAGAGGCAGCTTTATCTCCACTTGCCACTGGGATTCTCATTTTGAGAGCGGCTTTGTCAGCCTTTTCCAGAAAAGGCCGCTCGGGGTTTTCCGAGCCCTCCATGGGCATTTTTAGAATGACTGAAGAATGGCTATCATGGTGTGACAGGAGATTCTGGGCAGCATATGCATACTGTGACTTCACATTGGCCTCCATGTTCTCCAGCTGCCTCTTCTGGGCAGCCAACTCTTCTGCATGTTTTGCACGGTATTCTTTCAGTGACACTTTAGCTGAGGGCACACTCTTACTATTCTGCTTCTGGGAAATAAATGCATTCGAACCATCCTGTTGCAAAGAATGATCAACTCCCATAAGTGCTAAATTCTCACTAGTCCGATGACCCTGAGCATGTTCCAGTTTAAAAGGAGGTTGGGAGGACAGCCAACGCTCGCCCTGCAACATCTCCACATTGCTTAAGTTGCTGGATGACTCTTCAGTGGCTGGAAGGGAAGGCACTGCACTTGCAGAAGAAGTTGACATGCTCATTAAACCTGCAATAGTTGTGTCTGAAGAGCTCTGGGAAATCATATTGAGAATTGTCTGCTCCGAAGTGTTTTCATCTGTTCCTCGATCATCTGCTTTTGTCTTCCTGGCAGCCTGGCATGCCTAGAATGAAGCAAATGACATCTCTTCACCTCAGGTAATTCATAAAATGGGGGGGCAAGGGGGGAACTGGAATGAAGAGACTGTGCTTGCTGCAACAGTGGAAGTTCTGGGTAGCCCATAGGCAGGAGGCTACTCTAAAATCATTAATTATAACCATTAGAAGTAAGATTTTGAAAACCTTCAATCAAGAGTCATACAAACAAGACCTCAAGATCTCTGAACTCCCATGTTCACTGCATCATTATTCACAATTGCCAAGATATGGAAGCAACTCAAATGTCCATTAATGGATAATGGATAATGGATAAGCAAAATGGGGTACAGAAGCACAACGAAATCACACTTAGCCTTAGCAGGGGAGGAGGAGGATTCTAGGAAAATATCAGAGTAGGAAGCACCAGGAATCTCTCCCCTCAGACAACAACTGCACTGATAGAATTTGTCTGATGTAACTATTTTGGGACTCTGGAGTCTGTTAAAGGCTTGCAACTTTTGGGGTAAGTCTTGCATAGTAAATTGGAATAATTTACATCAATTTCACCTTTCAGCACATTAGCAACTACCCATCTCCTACCCCAGCCACAATGGAGGCAGCTTGCATTCTGGAAGAGCCAGTACCAGCAAAAATGACTCTCCTGCAAACAGCAGTTTCTGTGCTCTGATCCCTGATTGCAGCTTCTGACAAAAGAGTACAGACTAAGAGACAGGCAGCCACTGTTAAGGCTCCTCCCTCTACTGCTGCAAGCTCCTGGCCCTCTGGCTAAAGTGACTCTCAAGGGACTTAAAGGACCAGCACCTTTTCTTCTCCCCTTCATTTTTTGCTTTTTTCCTCTTTTGGGAGCCAGACATTAAGAGCAAGATATTAAAAAAAAAAAAAAAAATTTACAAAGAAAATTAGAAAATTTTGATCACACGCTCCCAGGGAAAGACTCAGAAAACAAGTGAGAATACCTTAAGTTTACATCTCAGGCTGATCCTCAGCAGAGACACCACCCCAAATCAAATCCAACCCCCATCCAAAAATAATAACAAAAAACAGAAAAGCCTGGGAGTCTGATTTCCACAGTTACCACGTTATTATATTAGAATGTCCAGTGTTCAACAAAAAAATTACAAAGCATTTTAAGAAATACAAAAGTATGACCCATTCAAAGGAAAAAAATAAATCAACAGAAACTGCCCCTGAAAAGGACCTGATAGCAGAACTACCACACAAAGACTTTAAAATAACTCCCTTAAAGGGGCTCCTGGGTAGGGCTCAGTGGGTTAGAGCCTCTGTTTTCAGCTCAGGTCATGTCCCAGGTCCTGGGATCGAGCCCCACATCAGGCTCTCTGCTCAGCAGGGAGCCTGCTTCCCCACCGGCCGCCTGCCTCTCTGCCTACTTGTGATCTCTGTCAAATAAATAATAAAATCTTAAAAAAAACAAAACAAAACAAAAAAAATTCCCTTAAAGATACTCAAATTACTTAACGGAAGGATGGAGAAGTATGTAAGTATGGAGTAAAGGAATATATGAACAAAATGGGAATATCAAAAAAAAAAGAAACTGGAGCTGAGAAGTATGGTAACTGCAATGAAAAATCCACCAAAGGGATTCAAACATAGATTTGAACAGGTAGAAGAAAGAATCATTAAACTTTTAAGACAGGAAAATGAAAATCACTTAGTCTAAGGAACATAATGAAAAAAGATTGAGGCCTGCTGGACACCATCAACTGGACCAACACATGCACTCTGAAAATTCCAGAAGGAAAGAAGAAAGGGGCAGAGAGAACATGAAAAAATAATGGCTGCAAAGTTCCCAACTTTGATAAAGACCTGAATAGAAACAAAAGCTCAATAAATTCCAAGATGAACTCAATGAGACTCACATGAGAATATCAAACTTCAATAGCCAAAGACAGAGAATCTTGAAAGTAACAAGAGAAGTGAATCAACAGGTACAAGAGATCCTCAATAAGATCACGAACAGGTATCTCATCAGAAGCTTTGGAGACAAGACAGTGAACCAATAGATTCCAAGTGCTAAAAGAAAAAAACTTGTCAACCAAGAATCCTATATCTAGCAAAAATGCCCTTCAGAAATTGGCAAGAAATTAAGACATTTCTAAATAGGTAAAAGCTGAGGAAGTTCATAATAGTTCACTATTAGACCAGTCAGTCACCCAAGAAGTACTCAAAGAAATCCTGCAACGTGAAATGAAAGGAGACTATATAGTAAATTGAAGCGATAGGGAGAAAATAAAGATCTGCAGTAAATACATGGGCAACTATAAAACCTACCTTTTTTTTTTTTTTTTTCAAAGTAATCTCTACCCCCAACATGGGGCTAAAATCTACAACCCTGAGAACAAGAGTCCCATGCTCTACCAACTGAGCCAGATAGGTGCCCCCAAAGCTACTACTGTTCTAACAATGGTCTATAACCGGGCTTCTTGTTTTCTACATGATTTAACCAACTAACACATTTTAAGGAAAAAAACACAATTATTAATGCAAAAGCTAATATTACTATAACTTTGGTTTGTAAATCAAGCTTTATTACCTACTTAATTTAGAACCCTAATCCATTTAAAAAATTATTAGGGAAGCCCGGGTAGCTCAGTCAGCGGAGTGTCTGCCTTTGGCTCGGGTCAAGATCCCAGGGTTCTGGGACTGAGTCCCATATCTGGCTCCTTGCTCAGTGGAGAGCCTGCTTCTCCCCCTGCCTGCTGCTCCTCCCTGCCTTTAATAACACATTCTCTCTCTCTCTCTCTCTCTGACCCCCAAAAAAAAAAAAAAAGACTATTAGTTTATGTTCTGGGGCATGCAATGTACAGACAACTTTGTGACATCAACAACTAAAAGATAAATAAGCATAATGACAAAATATCTTTTTTTTTTAAAGATTTTATTTGTTTATTTAACAGAGATCACAAGTAGGCAGAGAGGCAGACAGAGAGATAGGAGGAAGCAGGCTCCCTGCTGAGCAGAGAGCCCAATGTGGGGCGCTTGATCCCAGGACCCTGGGACCGTGACCCAAGCCCAAGGCAGAGGATTAACCCACTGAGCCACCCAAGTGCCCCTCCTTTTTTTTTTTTTTTTTTAACATTTATTTATTTGACAGAGAGAGAGCGAGATCACAAGTAGCAGAGCAGCAGGTGGGGGTTGGGGGGGAAGCAGGCTCTCTACTAAGCAGAGAGCCCAATTCGGGGCTTAATCCTAGGACCCTGAGATCATGACCTAATCCAAAGGCAGAGGCTTAACCCACTGAGCCACCCAGGTGCCCCTCTGTAACTACTTTAAACGTAAATAGATTAAACTCTCCAATAAAGACAGAGATTGTCAAAAATGCATAAAAATATATAATCCAGCTATATGCTGTCTACAAGCAACTGAGATGCTAAGACCCAAACAGGTTGAAAATAGGAAGAGGGAAAAACATACCATGCAAACAGTAACCAAGAGCAAGGGTGGCTATACTAATATGAGACAACATACATTTTAAAACAAAAAAGGTTTCAAGAGACACAAAAGGACATTATACATTAATAAAAGGCTCAAGTTAGCAATTGTTACAATTATAAACATTTGCACACCTAATAAAACACAATCAAAACTGACAGAAGATTTCACTTAAAGACTTCAATTTCCACCCACAACAATTGACAGAACAACCAGACAAAAGATAAGGAAACAGAGAACTTCAAAAAATAAACCAACAGGATCTAACAGACATATACAGAACACTCTACAAAACAACAGTATAAACACTCTTCGCAAGTACACATGAGACATTTACCAGGATAAACCACATGTGAAGCAACAAATAGTCTCAACAGATTTTTAAAAGATAGACCATATAAATTAGCTTTTCTGACTACAAGATAAAGTTAGAAATGAGTAACAAAAGGAAAACTGGAAAATTTACAAAATTGTGGAAACTAAGGAATACTTTAAAACAACCAATGGGTCAAAGGAGAAATTAAAAGGGAAACTGGAAAATACTTAGGGATGAATGAAAACAAAAACACAACATATCAAAATTTACGGGATGCAGCAAAAGCAGCACTAAGGGAGAAATTTAAAACTATGAACACTGACATTAAAAATAAAGAACTCAACAAACTAACTTTATAATGTGAGGAACTAGGAGAACAACAAACTAAAGCAAAGAGAAGGAAGGAAATAAAGATTACAGCAGAGATTAAAAAAAATAGAAAACAGAAATTTCTAATTAAAATAAAACTAGTACTTGGCTCTTTGAGAAGATCAACAAAATTAAACCTTTAGCTAGACAGTTTAGGAAAAAAACCAGAAGATTCAAACCACTAAAATCAGAAATGAAACTGGAGACATTGCTATCAATTCTACAAAAATAAAGAGGATTGTAAGGGTACTCGGAACTTAGACAATCTGGAAGAAATGAATGCATTCCTAGACACAAATAAACTACCAAAACTGAAGAAGAAGAAACAGAAAACCTGAACAGACCCATAACCAGCAAGGAAATTGAAGCAGTAAGCAAAAACCTCCCAACACACAAGAGTCCAGGGCCAGATGGCTTCCCAGGAGAATTCTATCAAACATTTAAAGAATTAATACCTATTCTTCTGAAGCTGTTCCAAAAACTAGAAATGGAAGGAAAATTCTCAAACTCTTTCAATGAGGCCAGTATTACTTTGATCCTAAAACCAAATGCCCCACTAAAAAGGAGAATTACAGACCAATATCCCTGATGAATATGGATGTCAAAATTCTCACCAATATATTAGCCTATAGGATCCAACAGTATATTAAAAGAATTATTCACCACAGCCAAGTGGGATTTATTCCTGGGCTGCAAGGGTGGTTCAACATCCAAAAATCAAAGTGATACACTACATTAATAAAAAGAAGGAAAAGAATCATATGACCCTTTCAATACATGCAGAAAAAGAATTTGACAAAGTACAGCATCCTTTCTTGATTAAAACTCTTCAGAGTATAGGAATAGAGGGAACATACTTCGGTATCATAAAAGCCACATACGAAAAGCACACAGGAAATATCACCTCAATGGGGAAAAACTGAGAGCTTTCCCCCTAAGATCTGGAACATGGCAGGAATGTCTACTATCACCACTGTAGTTCAGCACAGTGCTACAAGTCCTAGCCTCAACAATCAGACAAAAAAAGAAATAAAAGCATCCAAATCACCAAAGAAGTCAAACTCTCACCCTCTGCAGATAACATTGCTCTCTATGTGGAAAACCCAAAAGACTCCATCCCAAATTTGTGAGAACTCAAACAGGAATTCAGCAAAGTGGAAGGATATAAAAATCAATGCACAGAAGTCAGTTATGTTTCTATACACTAACAATGAAACAGAAGAAAGAGAAATTAAGGAGTCAATCCCTTTTATAATTGCACCCCAAAACCTTAAGACACCTAGGAATAAACCTAACCAAACGATCTGTACTCAGAAAACTATAGAATACTCAGGAAAAAAACTGAGGAAGACACAAAGAAATGGAAAAACGTTCAAAACTCATGGATTAGAATAAATATTGTTAAAATGTCTATGCTACCTATAGCAATCTACAGATTCAATGCAATCCCTGTCAAAGAGCATCAACTTTTTTTTCACAGAGCTGGAACAAACAATCCTAAAAATTGTATAGAACCAAAAAGACCCTCATAGCCAAAGGAAGGTTGAAAAAGAAAACCAGGGGCACCTGGGTAGCTCAATGGATTGGGCCTCTGCCTCAGCTGGGGTCATGATCTCAGTGTCCTGGGATCGAGCCCCGCATTGGGTTCTCTGCTCAGCGGGGAGCCTGCTTCCCCCCTCTCTCTCTGTCTGCCGCTCTGCCTACCTGGTCTCTCTCTCTCTGTGTTAGATGAATAAATAAAATCTTAAAAAAAAAAAAAGGAAAGAAAACCAAAAAGCCGGTACTATCACCGGACTTCAAGCATTACAAAGCTCTAATCATCAAGATAGTATAGTACTGGCAAAAAAAAAGACACACAGCAGATTAGAGAACCCAGAAATAGACCCTCAACTGTATGGTCAACTACTTTTCAACAAAGCAGGGAAGAATATCTAATGGAAAAGACAGTCTCTTCAACAGTGGTGTTGGGAAAATTGAACAGCCACATGCAGAATGAAAATGGACCATTTCCTTACACCACAGTCAAACATGGACTTAAAATAGATGAAAGACCTAAATGTGAGACAGGAATCCATCAGAATCCTAGAGAACATACGCTGCAACCTGCATCACCTCAGCCACAGCAAGTCATGCCTTCAAGGGCAAAGGAAACAAAGGAAGAAATTAACTACTGGGGCTTCAACAAGATAAAAAGCTTTTGCACAGCAAAGGAAATAGTAGACAAAACCAAAAGACAACAAACAGAATGGGAAAAGTTATTCGCAGATGACATATCATATAAAGGGCTAGTATCCAAAATCTATAAAGAACTTACCAAACTCAACACCCAAAGAACAAATAATCCAATCAAGTAATGGGCAGAAGACATGAACAGACACTTCTCCAAAGACATGCAAATGGCCAACAGACACATGAAAAAAACCTCCACATCACTCAGCATCAGGGAACTACAAATCAAAACCACAATGAGATACCATCTCACACCAGTCAGAATGGCTAAAATCAATGAGTCAGGAAACAGCAGATGTTGGTGAGGATGTGGAGAAAGGGGAACCCTCTGGAAAGAGCTGGAGGTTCCTCAAGAAGTTGAAAATAGAGCTACTCTATGACCCAGCAATTACACTACTTGGTGTTTACCCCAAAGATACAAATGTAGTGATCCGAAGGGGCTCATGTTTATAGCAGCAATGACCACAGTAGCCCTATTATGGAAAGAGCCCAGGATGTCCACTGACAGATAAATGGATAAAGAATATGTGATATATATACATACATATATACACACACAGGCACAATGGAATACTGCTCAGCCACCAAAAATCCCGAAATCTTGCCATTTGCAATGACATGGAAAGAACTAGAGGGTATTATGCTAAGTGAAGTAAGTCAATTAGACAATTAACTATCATATGATCTCACTCATATGCAGAATTTAAGAAATAAAACGGAGAATCATGGGGAAGAGGGAAAAAAAACAAGACAAAATCAGAGAAGGAGACAAGCAGTAACAGACTCTTAATCATAGGAAATAAACTCAGGGTTGCTGGAGGGGAGAGGATTGGAGGCATGGGAGAACTGGGTGATGGAGTAAGGAGGGGGGAAAAGAGTGAATTTTACTCTATGTAAATTGTACCCCAATTAACCTGACTTAAAAAGAATTTAAAAAACAGACTACTCTGAACAACTGTATGCCAATAAATTAGATAATCTAGATGAAATGGACTAATTCCTAGAAACACAAACCTAACAAGAATAAACCATAAAGAAATAGAAAATCTGAACACAACTGTAACTAGTAAGGAGACTAAATCAATAATAAAATAATTTCCCAAGAAAGAACAGCCTCTTCTCAGTGGGTTAAAGCCTCTGCCTTCGGCTCGGGTCATGATCCCAGGGTGCTGGGATCGAGCCCCACATCGGGCTCTTTGCTCAGTGGGGAGCCTGCTTCCTCCTCTCTCTCTGCCTGTCAAATAAATAAATAAAATCTTAAAAAAAAAAAAAAAGAAAGAAAGAAAGAAAGAACAGCCTCTTTCCCAAAAATATGAAGAGGCAGCAACAACTCTCAATTCATTCTATGAGGCTATCATTACCCTGATATCAAAGCCAAACAAAGACACTACAAGGAACTACAGACCAATATCCCTAATGACCACTGATGTAAAAAATACTAACAAACTGGGACGCCTGGGTGGCTCAGTCAGTTAAGAACCTGTCTGCCCTAGGCTCAGGTCATAATCCCAGGGTCCTGGGATAGAGTTCCACATTAGGCTCCCTGCTCTGCAGGGACTCTGTTTCTCCCTCTGCCTGCCTCACCCCCTGCTTGTGCTCTCTCTCTCTTTCTGACAAATAAACAAAATCTAAAAAAGAAATACTAACAAACTGAATTTAGCAGCATACCAAAAGATTATACACTATGACCAAGTAGGACTTATTCCTAGAATGCAGGGATGGTTCAACAAACAAAAATCATCCATGTAATATGCCACATAAATACAATAAAGGGAAAAAAAAAACATATGATCTTCCAGATACAGAAAAAACATTTCATAAAATTCAACAAACTTTCATAATAAAAACACCCCACAAACTAGGAATAGAAAGAAATTACCGCAATATAATATAAGTCATATATGAAACACTCAAAGCAAACATCACATTCAACAATGGAAAAACTGAAAGCTCTTCTGCTAAGATCTAGAACAAGGCAAGGATGTCCTTTTCACTTCTATTCAACAAAGTACTAGAAGTTCTCATCAGAAAAAGTAGGCAAAAGAAAGCACTCAGGGGCATCCGGGTGGCTTAGTCAGTTAAGCATCTGACTCTTGATTTTGGCTCAGGTCATGATCTCAGGGTTGTGAGATAGAGCCCCATGTCAATGCTGAGCACGGAGTCTGCTTAAGATTCTCTCTCTCCCTCTACCCCTCCCCACTCACATTCTCTCTCTCCAGAAAAAAAAAAAAGAAAGAAAAAAAGAGCATTCAAACTGGCAAAGAAGTAAAATTATCTGTTTGCAGAGGATATAATTTTTTTTTTTTTAAAGACTTCATGAGGGGCACCTGGGTGGCTCAGTGGGTTGGGCCTCTGCCTTTGGCTCAGGTCATAAGCTCAGAGTCCTGGGATCGAGCCCCTCATCAGGCTCTCTGCTCATTGGGGAGGCTGCTTCCCCCTCTCTCTCTGCCTGCCTCTACCTACTTGTGATCTCTCTCTCGCTCTGTGTCAAATAAGTAAATAAAATCTTAAAAAAAAAAAAAGACTTCATTGATTTGACAGAGAGAGAGCACACAAGCAGGGAGAGGAGCAGGGGAAGAGAAAGAGGGAGAAGCAGACTCCCCCTTGAGCGGGGAGACTGATGCAGGACTTGATCTCAGGACCCTGGGATGATGACCTGAGCAGAAGGCAGACGCTTAACTGATTAAGCCACCCAGGTGCCCCTGCAGATGATATAATCTTATATAGAAAACTCCACACACATAAAAAGTCAGAATTAATGAATTCAACAAAGTAGCAGGATACAAAGTCAACACACAAATTTCAGTTGCATTTCTGTACATGAACAATCTGTAAAGAAAATTATGAAAACAATCCTATTTATAACAGTATCAAAGAAATCCTTACGAATTAACTTACCGGGGAGATGAAAAACTTCTACAATTAAAACTGGAAAACATTGCTAAAAGAAATTAAGACCTAAATGGAAAACTCATTCCATGTTCTGGATTCAAAGACTTCATGTTGTTAAAATGTGAACATTATTTCCCAAAGCAACCTACAAATTCAATGCAATCCCTATCAAAATCCCAATGTTTTTTGCAGAAAGAGAAAAGGCCACCCTAAAACTCCTATGGATCTCAAGGGACCCCAAATAGCTAAAACAATCTGAAAATGAAGAACAAAACTGGAGAATTCACACTTCCTGATTTCAAAACTAACTACAAAGCTACAGTAAGCACCATACAGTAATACAGTATACAATAATACAGTAATACTGGCATAAAAAGACGTAGAGATGAATGAAACAGAAGAGAAAGCACAGAAATAAACCCTTACATAAATGGTCAAATGATTTGTGCCACAAGGCTAAGACCATTCAACGAGGAAAGGATAGTCTTTTTTAATAAATGGTGCTGGGAAAACTGGATATCCACATACAAAAAGAATGAAGTTGGGCCCTTACCTAACACCATATACAAAATTAGCTCAAAACTGAATAAGGGACTTAAAGCAATAAAACTCTTGGAAGAAAACAGGACAGAAGCTTCACAACAGTGGATCTGGCAATTTCCTGGATAGGACATCAATGGCACAGGTAACTTTAAAAAAAAAAAGGAACAATCTGGACTTCAAATATTTTTAATTTTTCAAGTTAAAAAATTTAAAGGGCAGCTGGGTGGCTCAGTGGAACATTAAGCCTCTTCCTTCAGCTCAGGTCATGATCTCAGGGTCCTGGGATCAAGCCCCACACTGGGCTCTCTGCTCAGCAGGGAGTCTACTCCCCCCCCCACCCCGCCTACTTGTGATCTCTCTGTTAAATAAATGAAATCTTTTCTAAAAAAATTTAAAAACAACTTCAAAAAAAATTAAAATCAAAAACAGAACTACCAAAAAAAAAAAAAAAAAAACCAAAAACCAAAAACTACGTAACTACCATATAATCCAGCAATTCCAATTCTGGGTATATAGGCAAAGGAATAAAAGCAAGGTCTTGAAGACATACTTATACACCCATGTTCACAGCAGCGTTATTCACAGTGGCTAAAATATGGAAGCAACCCAAGTGTCCATCGACAGATGAATGGATAACCAAAATATGGTGGACACATACAATGGAATATTACTAAGCCTTTAAAGGACTCAAAATTCTACAATATGCCACAACATGGATGAACCCTGAGAACATTATGCTAAGTAAAATAAACCACAGAAAGACATATACTGTATTATTCCACTTGTATCAAGTATTTAAGAGAAGCCAAATCACATAGACAGAAAGTGTAATTGTGGTTGCCAGGGGCTGGGTGGGGAGGGGGAATGCAGAGTTATTTAATGGGTGTAAAGTTTCAGTTTTATAAAATGAAATGAATTAAGGAGATGAATGGTAATGATGGTTGCACAACAATACGAATATACTTAACACCACTGAACTGTACATTTAAAAATGGTTAAGATGGTAACTTTCATGCTATATGTATTTTACCACAATTAAAAAAAAAAAAAGAAAAGGGCGCCTGGATGTCTCAGTGGGTTAAAGCCTCTGCCTTCAGCTCGGGCCATGATTCCAGGGTTCTGGGATCGAGCCCCACATCGGGCTCTCTGCTCAGCGGGGAGCCTGCTCCCCCCTCCCTCTGCCTGCCTCTCTGCCTGCTTGTGATCTCTCTATCTGTCAAATAAATAAATAAAATCTTAAAAAAAAAAAAAGAAAAGATGGAAATCCTATCATTTGTCACAACATGAATGAACCTGGAAGGTCTTTTGCTGTGAAATAAGCCAGACACAGAAAGACAAAATATGATCTCACTTAAGTGAGCAATCTAAGATTTAAACTCATACAGAGAGAGTAAAATAGTAGCCTGGGGGGAGAGGGAAAATAAGAACCTTGTAGTCAAATGGTACAAACTCAGTTATACAAGGTAAGTCCTAGAAACCTACTGCATAACATATTAACTGTATACTCAAAAATTTGCTAAAAGGGCAATCTTACGTTTTCTACCATACCCCCCAAAAGTTACAGCAATCTATACCAATACTACAAGCCACTTAAAAAATTAATTTGTGCATATCTAAAATTAATTCATGAACATCTATGCCTTATGACGGCTTATGACAGCAGTTGGTCCAAAAACAAATTCCGGAAATTTTGGTGAGGTGTCCTATGATCACAGTGATGAACTATGTGCTCTCAAGCCTCCTTTGAATTGTAGACTAACTCATTTTCTACAATTCTCTAAACTCAGGAGAATGAAATTAAGTTTATCAATCTGGATTTCTGAGAATGTAGGGAATATTTTTTTTTTAAGATTTTATTTACTTATTTGGGAGAAAGAGAGAGTGAGCAAGAGAGAGCATAAGGAAGAGGAAGAAGCAAGCTCCCTGCTGAACAAGAAGCCTGATCCCAGGACCACAGAATCATGACCTAAAGCCAAAGGCAGACACTTAATTGAGCCACCCAGGCTCCCCTGCAGGGAACTTTTTTTTTTTTTTTTTTTTAATTTATTTGACAGAGAGAGAGAGGGAGATCACAAGAAGGCAGAGAGGCAGGCAGAGAGAGAGGGAGGAAGCAGGCTCCCTGCTGAGCAGAGAACGCAATGCGGGGCTTGATCCCAGGACCCCAAGAGATCATGACCTGAGCCAAAGGCAAAGGCTTTAACCCACTGAGCTACCCAGGCACCCTGGGAACATTTTTTTTTAATAAAAAAAAATTTTTTTAAGATTTTTATTTATTTATTTGACAGGGGGCGGGGAGTACACAAGCAGGGGGAGCTGCAGGCAGAGGGAGAAAGAGAAGCAGGCTCCCCACAGAGCAGGGAGCCCAATGCAGGGCTCGATCCCAGGACCCTGGGATCATGACCTCAGCCAAAGACAGAAGCTTAACCAACTAAGCCACCCAGGTGCCCCTGCAGGAAACATTTTTAAATGAACATTCTACCTAATGCCAAGGGAAAAAAGAATGATTCCATTTTATAAGACTTTGAAAAATATTTGAAATACAACTTTACCCTACAATCGATATAAAAATAAAATTCTAAAATCCATTTAAAAAGCAAATAATGTCAAAGTACAATGATACCAGCTCTAACCTTGTAACTCTATCTTTCCTCTACCAGAACCCACCACTTTATGACTCAGAGAAGCCACATTTTTTCCCTAAGTCTCCACACAGAAAATACTCAACAATGTTGCCAACTGACTATATCACAATAGTTGCACAACACAAAACAAATCCTGCTATCACCTATCACCACCACTGACTTCTGAGCAGTATCTAAGCTATGAAGTTGAAGTCATGATTATTTTTTTTTTTAAAGATTTTATTTATTTATTTGACAGACAGAGATCACAAGTAGGCAGAGAGGCAGGCAGAGAGAGAGGAGGAAGCAGGCTCCCTGCAGAGCATAGAGCCCGATGTAGGGCTCGATCCCAGGACCCTGGGATCATGACCTGAGCCGAAGGCAGAAGCTTAAATCCACTGAGCCACCCAGGTGCCCCTGAAGTCATGATTATTATGTAACTAAGAGAAAGGAAATTCCAAACCTGGAGTACATATCCAATTCTGGTATATTCACTGTGCAGTCAAAAGAAAAAAAACTAATTTTGTACTACAAGCTGACAGAAATAATTCTTACCCTCCAATTCCGAATTCGTTTGAGCCTGTTAGGGGTTTTCTCCAGAATCTGTAGAAATTCATGTGTCAGTTCTACAAATGAAATAGAACATTTAAGAAAAACTCAGACAAGCAGAAGTAAAAAAACAAGAATAACCTCAACTAACTATTTTCATCTGAATGAAGTCACTTTGGGCCAGATATGTGACAGATCAAGAGCAAGTGCTTTCCAAGGTCCCTTACTCTAAAACTTACCATCTAAAAGTTCCAAGGTCACAGTGCCGTCAACATACTCCCACCAGTGCTTCCCATCAGTTGAGACTGGGATCTCCCAGTTGGACCACTTGCAAGCCAGATGAATGCAGACACAGGCCACCACAGGAGGTGTGTACTGCAGGCTAAATGTGGTCAAATGCAGGCTGACATCAGAGGGAAGGAAACAAGAGAGTGTCATGAGCTCTCAATTTTTTTTTTATGAGCTCTCAATTTTGAACCCAAAGTTAAAACTCTCCATTATTTAAAAAGAAAAAAAAAAAAAAATTAAAAAACACTGGAGAGTAAGAAGGGTAAGAAATATCCAGTGCTCTGATCCAGCACCCAACATGATTTTTCATTAACCCACCTGCTCAGGTAACATTTCTGAATTTTTTGGCTATACATCATCAATCCCACATCCTGACAAAAGACCAGGACCAAAACCAAAGAGACAGGGTACTCAGTTTTTTAAAAATAAGGATCTATTATCCTGAGAAGAAACTTAGAACTTAAGGAAAACTTTAAGATTTTTAGTTATGTCTAATCCCTAAATCAAATACTTAAAACCCCCTTAAAATTATCTCATCTCTTGCCAACCACAGATCTGGTCAATTGAAAATAATAGAGGAGTAATTAGAGATGGACATTTAAGAGGGCACATGATATGATGACCACTGGGTGTTATATGCAACTGATGAAGCACTAAATTCTACTGCTGAAATTAATATTATAGCATATGTTAACTAAATTAAAAAATAAAAACATAATAAACTAAAATAATGAATAGACTCACTCTCTCAACTGTGAATATGCTTAACTGATGATTTACTTCAAAAATTTCTCCTATCAGGCTATAAAAAATAATGACAGTCAACAGAAATATCTTTGATTTCCACGATCAATTGGAGACGAGACTTATCAAGTAATTTGGTAATACAATTTACATATTAATTTTTGTCTTAAAAAGGAAAGAATAAAGAAAAAACCTAAAAAAAAAAGAAAAAGCTCTTTACACATATTCATGCACATTTATCTGGCAATGGGGAAGAAAAAGGAAGTTTTATAAACACCATAATTATTGGGAAACCTGGGTGGCTCAGTTGGTTAAGCATCTGACTTTGGCTCAGGTCATGATCTTAAGAGTCCTAGGATAGAACCAGGTGTCCGGCTCCCCACCCAGCAGGGAGATTTTCTGTCTCCCTCCCTCACCCTCCACACCTCCCCCTGCTTGTGCGCGCTCAGTCAAACACACGTGCACATTCTCTATAATTAAAATCTTCAAAATAAATAAATAAATACTGTAAGTATTGCAGAATCCTCCAAATTAGATTCTCAGTCACGATCAACCCCAAGTTTACCTAACGAGAACTAACAAGACTAACAACACTGACTAACTAACAAGAACTAACTGACAAGGACTATGCTCTTGGATTTTTTTATTTTTTTTGTTTTAGATTTTATTTTTAAGTACTCTCCACACCCAACGTGAGGCTCAAACTCAAGACCCTGAGATCAAGAGTCACATGCTCTCCCAACTGAGCAGCCAGGCCCCTGCTCTTGGATATTTTAAAGTAAAGGAAGACATGCAGAATCAAGTAGGATTTCAAATAGTAAGTACTACATAACTGCATCACCTTAGCAAATTAAAAAGCACCATGGAAATTTAAAGTAAAATATGGAAACTGTACAGGAAAATAAATATTTACCAGAGAATTTTCTGTAATACACTGTAGGAAAGATCTATCCTGGATCTTTGGGTTCTAGTTTACTAAGTGCTAGACCTGATATCTTTCCATATATTCCTCAAAAAGTGACAAGCCCTATCCCAAAAATAGAAGGGGAAAATATTAAAATATAAACCTGTTGGTTGCCATGAAGTAAGAAGTCTGTGCTAAGTCCTTGCTTGCTAAAAAAAAAAAAAGGGGGGGGGGGACAGGGAAAAAGTTATTAGTTCCATTCAGTCTCAATTATTTAGTGAGCATTTAATATTTCCAAGTAGAGAACATAATAACGAATAAGGCAGACATGGTCCCTGACCACCTGATGTTTAACATTCTACAAAAAACGTCAAATCAGCAACTTTTAATTATAATAACTATACTGTTTCCAGACCTAGAAACTCAAGCTTTACACTGCACACCAAGTATCTGGAGTACTTGTTTCAACTCCAATTCCTGGACATCCTTCCTAGAGTGTGACTCAGTATGTTTAGAGAAGAAAACATGCATTTTTAACAGGTAACCTAGAAATTCTGATGCAAGAGTTTACTGAACTAGAAGATGAACTAATTTGGAGGCCAGATCAGAATCCAGAAGACCTCTGTATATTTGGGAAAAGTGATCTGTGCTCAAAAAAAATTTTTTTAATTGAGTAGCCTGTGATTCAGACCCCAAATCATCAAATAACAGAAATTACTTGATATACCATAATAAAGGGGGGGGGACACATGCCCCCTTCCCCAAAAAACTGCTCTGGGTAATAAAGTAAATTTTAATTTTCCTTAAAACTTAGTTTTTTCAATATCAGCATCTATCTATCTTTGTTTATCCTTGCTTAATGTAAACCCTCTAATGTTTTCTAAATATAAAGAACTTAGGAAAACTGGAAACTTACAGATGAAGCACATATTAGCAAAATATAAAATAAGGCCAATTATCAGTTTCATCTACAAAAGTAGAAGGCATTTCAATGCAGAAGTGTCTACATGTTGATAATACTATTCAAACTAAGAGGAACAAGGTTTCATGCAATTACAACTACTAAGGTTTAAATCAGAATAAAAAAGTCTTTCCAAGGCTTTGTCAATCATTGAAATAAGTCAAATAAATTCTAGATCCTCTGGGTGGCTTGTAAAAGGCTGTCTGTCTAGGGCCATCAATCCTAGAATCACATTAAGATCACCACTCCCAACGTATCCTTAAACTGCTATTAGATACTTGTCATTTGACTTGATGAAATCTGTTTCAGGTTCTGACAAACACCCTCAAGAGGCTAATTCTCTTTAACTAAGAACCCAGGAGAAAAACCCCAAATTAGAAACACTCATTTTGATTTAAGCCAGGTAACCCTTTCAATTTAACTTCTGGCCAAAGCAGCTGAGTTATATATTTGTCCACCATAAATAAATCATAGCCATTAAATGGTAAAACAATTTAAGACAGCCATTTCAAGCTGGGATTCCTTACCTCGAACGAGCTGAGTGCACTTTACCACATGTGTATGTGGGTGATCAATTGTTAGTTCAAAGCCTAAAAAAAAAGTACTTTGGTTAAAAAGCTAAAGATACTGGAGACATTTTATACTTCTTTTATCTGAGTCATCATTAAAAGCCTCCTTCATTTTCCTCTCCCAGAATTACTGTTCAGAGTCTAAGAGGGTCACACAACACATATAGCACACTCTTTTCTAAGACACATTATCTTCAAAGACAACCAAATTTTGAACTAAATAATAAAGCTAACACAGTCTCAAGACCCCTGAGGAACCAATAATCTCTAAACAGAAATTTATTCTCAATGGACAAATGATTCATGCAAATTAGTTCCTACTAGCTTCCACATTAAAATATTAATAAAAATTTACCCCACCAGAAGATCACTGTCTCCTAAAACAGTTACTTTGAAGATAATTTAAAGTAAAAAGTGAGTTAGTAGAAATTAACTTCAGAGATAAGCTTTGAGTGCTCACTTTGGCAGCACATATGCTTTAAAAAAAAGAGAGAGAGAGAGAAGCCTTAAAGAATTGTGTGTAAACATGCAATAACATACAGGTGTACCAGTAACTTTTCAACACAACTCATGAACTCCTCCCTTACCCAGAGAAGAGAAAAATAGCACCCCCGCAAAAAAAAAAACCTTGAAAAAAAATCCTTATTTTCCGAATTTGCTAAAAACCTTTAAAGGTAGTATCTCTGATAAAAACAGTAACAGATAATCATCAAGGCTGCCCATCAACCACCAGAGCTGCAATTCCTCCACCCCTACTCTGCTGTTCTAAACACTGATTAGAGGTGTGCCTAGGTGCTCAGTCCACTGAGCATCCAGCTCTTGGTTTCAGCTTAGGTCATGACCTCATGGGTTGTGAGATCGAGCCCTATATTACCCCACATGGAGCCCCAAGGTAGGGAGAATGTTTGAAGATTCTCTCCCTCTGCCCCTCCCTCCATGCAGCTGCACACACATGCATGACTGTTCTCTCTCTCTCAGATAAATAAATCTAGGGGCACCTGGGTGGCTCAATTGGTTAGGTATCCATCTGCCTTCAGCTCAGGTCATGGATCTTGGAGTCCCACATCAAGCTCCCTGCTCAGCAGGGAGTCTGCTTTTCCTTCTGCTTCTCACCCCGGTCACGCTATCCCTCTCTCTCTCTTCCTCAAATAAAATCTTTTAAATAAATAAAAAAATAAATCTTAAAAAAAAAAAAAATTATCTACATGACCTCTTTAAAAAAAATAAACTTTTCTCAATTTTTAAAATAAACACTGTCCTTTAAATATAATGGCAAACAGATCATAAAAATCCATAAAAGGAAAAAAGTTCATTAGTTTTTGCCATTATTTATCATAAAGTTAAAAACTGACAAACCTTCCAAAGCAAATTATGAACACAGAATTTTAAAAAACTCTACTAACTGCTATTCCAAAGTACGGCTATGCCTGACTTCTGTCTTTGGTATAGGTCAGGGTTAAACCACATTCCACAACCTCTATAATTTGCAAAAACCTTCAGTAGAGATTTTCTTCCTATTTCCTATTCTGCAAATTTTAAAATTTTACATTACTTATATTTACTATTTTTTTTTAATTTATTTGACAGACAGATCACAAGTAGGCAGAGAGAAAGGCAGAGAGAGAGAGGAGGAGGAGGCAGGCTCCCTGCTGAGCAGAGAGCCCGAAGTGAGGCTCAATCCCAGGACCCTGGGATCATGACCTGAGCCGAAGGCAGAGGCTTTAACCACTGAGCCACCCAGGCGCCCCTATATTTACTATTTTATTTTATTTTATTAAATATTTTATTTATTTATTTGACAGACAGAGATCACAAGTAGGCAGAGAGGCAGGCGGAGAGAGAGGAGGAAGCAGGCTCCCTGCAGAGCAGAGAGCCCGATGGAGGGCTCAATCCCAGGACCCTGGGATCATGACCTGAGCCGAAGGCAGAGGCTTTAACCCACTGAGCCACCCAGGTGTCCCTTATATTTACTATTTTAAAGAAAAATAAATTTACCTAAAGTCTGCAGAATTATGCTTTCTAGTATCACCAGATCTTGAACTTGTTGCAGGTAAGCCTGTAGGTGAGAAGATAAATAAATTATTTCCCAAAAAGGCACAATATATAAAGTGTAAACAATTCTAACAACTTCTTCCAGGAAAACCAAAGCAACAAAAGGCAGGCATGAAGTGAGGAGGTAGCCTAGGAACTGAAATACAATACTTATCTCTATATTTAGCACAACTTTTCCTCTTTGAAGAAGGAAAAAAAGAGGTATACTGAGAAATAACACTTCATTCATAATTAGCTACAGAAAAGGCACCAGAGAGTTGGTTCATTTCAAGACTAACATTTTAGGTTTTAAAGTCATATGATGCAGACACAAGATAATTAAAGATACATACATCTTTTTTCAACATCATCAAAATACACTGTAGACCCTTCCTAAGGTACTGCAGGCAATTTCAAACATCTGACTCCTAACAAAACCTCCCAGCTAATGCTAGATTTTTAAGAATCAGAAGAGTTCAAAGGAAAAGGGAATAAACAACAAAAAAAAAACTTCTCTCATATTTGTACCAGTCAATACTGCAGCCATTGTCAACATATGGCTACTGAGCACCTAAATGTACCTAGTCTAAACTGAGATATCCAATAGAATATATGCCAAACTGGGGTGCCTTTGTGGTTCAGTCAGTTAAGCGTCTGCCTTTGGCTCAGGTCGTGATTCCAGAATCCTGGGATCAAGCCCCACATGTGACTCCCCACTCAGCGTGAGGTCTGCTTCTTCCTCTCCCTCTGTCCCTCCTCCACTCATGAGCTCTCCAATAAGTAAAGTTAAAAAAAAAAAAAAAATATATATATATATATATATATATATATACACACACACACACCAAGTTTTGAAGACTTAGTTAAATAATATTATAAATGACCTCATTAATGTTTTAATACTGATTTTATGCTGAAATGGGATTAAATAAAATATATTAATATAAAATACCATAATTAATTTCACCTTTCATTTTTTTGTTTTTTTAAAGATTTTATTTATTTGAGAAAGACAGAGAGCATGAGAGAGTGAGCATGAACAGGGATGGAGCGGCAAAGAGAGAGGGAGAAGCAGGCTCCCCACTGAGTAGGGAGTCTGATGCGGAGCTTGATCCCAAGACTCTGGAATCACGACCTGAGCTGAAGGCAGACACTTAACGGACTAAGCCACCCAGGTGCTCCAATTTCACCTTCTTTTATATGAAGATTTTATTTCTAATGAAGATTTTAAATGAAGTTCAATGAAAAGTTAAAAATCTTTAATTATACATGACTACATGACTCCCTCTGTATTTCTATTGGACAGCAATGGTCTAGAACTCTAGGTCAGAGAATGAGACTTGGGGCAGGAGTTAGATCTATAGTGTAGTGAACTTTCCACCTAGCTTTATGATCTTGAATCAAGTCCAATAAGTACTTAAATTATGCTAGTACTGCTTTCCATATAGTGAAGAAAATATCCTCCTCTAAGATACCCCATCTCACAAGGAATAGAAACTCAGGTGAGAAATTACATAAATATACCTTAGAGGAAAAAAAGTACATTATTTTTTGTTTTACTCTGTTAAAACAAAATTTTGTTTCATTTGGTCAGTCCTATGGACAAAGGGCATTTACTAGTCTAAAACCAAAATAAAAATCCAGGGCAGTAACTCTCAACAAGAGCTACTGCTGTACCCAAGAGAAAACGAAGGGCAATCAAAACCCTGCTATGGGAAACAATTCACATAATTAGGGGCTATTATCAAAATAAAGGGGCAACCGGGTGGCTCAGCTGGTTAAGTATCTGACTTGTGATTTCAGGTCAGTTTATGATCTCAGGGTTGTGGGAATCCACCTCAGCACAAAGTCTGCTTGAGATTCTCTCCTGCCCCTCCCTGCACTCTTTTCTCAAATAAATAAATCTATAAAAAACAAGCAACCAAATAACCCCCCCAAAGAACCACTTTCTCCAATATAATGAGAACATGTAAATTTAACTATTTGATAAAAGATGACTCATGCATCCATTGTAAGAGACGTAAAGAATCTAGTAACAGAAATCCACAGTTTAAACACACATGTCAGACCTCAAAATTTCTCACTACTCATCACTCCCCAACAACAGACTTAAAAGCCAGGACAGTTTCCCTTCTTTAAGTCAAGGAAGGATGGAAGGAAAAAAAGCTATGTGTACATGCACAGGATAGAGGTTAACAGAACATATACTGAAATTATAATCAGCAGTATCCTGCCAGGAGGAGGGGAGAAGAGCTTTAACTTTCACTACAAATGATTCTTGAATATTTGGGTTGTCTTTAACAAGCATATGTAACTTCTGTAATTTCTTTAAAAGTAAAAAGACAGGACTCATTTTTCTGAAGAGTCCATAACAAAAATTTATTGGTAAGAATATTATTCATGGGACGCTTGGGTGGCTCAGTCGGTTAAGGATCTGACTTTGGCTCATGTCATGATCTCAGGATCCTGGGATAGAGCCCCCACATCTGGCTTCCCATTGAGTAGGGGGTCTGCTTGTCCCTCTGCCCCACCCAGCTCATGGGCTCTTTCAAATAATTAAAATCTTTAAAAAAAAAAAAAAGAGGGGTGCCTGGGTGGCTCAGTGGGTTAAAGCCTCTGCCTTCCACTCAGGTCATGATCCCAGGGTCCTGGACTCAAGCCCCACATCGGGCTCTCTGCTCAGCGGGGAGCCTGCTTCCTCTTCTCTCTCTCTGCCTGCCTCTCTGCCTACTTGTGACCTCTGTCAAAGGTTAAAAATCTTTAAAAAAAAAGAAAAAAGAGAGAGAGAGGCAGAAAAGGGAGACTAAAATGGGAAAATATTTACATTATAGTAAGTGGAAAAGACATAAAAATACATATGTGTGTAGCTATTCACAGAAAAGAACTGAGAAATAATAATCACTTACATATCCATGGTCCAAATTATACCTAGGTGATACATTTTCTTCTTTGTTTTTCTGCATTTCCCAATTTTACTATACGAATACAACTAACTTTTGCCATAGTTTCTGATGTTTTTTGTAAAGGAAAAATAAAAACTAAAAATTCAAGAGCCCTTGAATTTACTCTTACTCAGACTTAAGTAAACCAAAGTTACAAAACTAAGCTACTATCAAAATAAATTAAAAAAAAAAAAACAGGTATGTGTAATGAATCCCCTACCTCACTCCTAGTATCAGGAAGTGATTCCTGCGGATGGAGACAAGCATGTGCTACCTTGATGACGTGTTCCAATTTTTTTGGTTGCTCCTCTACTTTAGCTGCTAGAAATAAGGCCGCTGGAGCCACAGACTGGATGGAAAGAAAATAAATTACATTCATTATTTATTCCTAGATCAAGGTAGATCTAAAAAAGACCTAAGTCTCAAACCAAATTCCCTGCTTGCCCCAACTTCATCACTTCTCAGTAATGCCTTTTCTCCTTAAAATGCCATTCCCTCTCGTTATCTGTTCATCTATATCCATCCACTCCCAAAAATCAACCCTTCTTATAACAAACTCTCGTTGAAAGCAATCTATGTGAGAAACGACTAGATATAAATAGTTGGTTTTCTATTTAAAATGAAGTTCTTTAAGTTTATATCATAACCCTCTATATACTTTTTTTTCTAGGGGCAAATTGAAAGTAGATTAGTGATTGCCAGGGGCTAGAATAGGAAAATGGGAGTGACCACGAATGCATAAAAAGTTTCTTTCTGGGGCAATGTAAATTTTGTGGAATTAGACCATGGTGATGGCTGCATAACTTGGTGAATATATTAACAACAAGTGACTTGGGATACCTGGATGGCTCAGTTGGTTAAGTGTCCAACTCTTGGTTTTGGCTCAGGTCATGATCTCAGGGTCATGGGATTGAGCCCTATGTCCACCTCCATTCTCAGCAAGGAGTTGACTTGATTTTCTTTCCCCCCGCCTCTCCCTCCCCCTCTGCCTCTCCCCCTGTTCATGTGCAGTCTTTCTAAAAGAAACAAAATCTTTTAAAACAACAACAAAAACTCAGCATACTGCAGACTTTAAAAGGATATATTTTATTGTATGTGAATTATCTAGAGTATACTTATATATGGAGGGAGCACAAATCTTATAAAAGAGAATTTTAAAATAGTGTTATATTCAAGATGTTATACAAAGGCACACAGGGAAAAAAAAATCTCAAGCCAATACACAAGTAAACAACAAATTCGTCACAAAACAATGTTAACAGATTAGAGCAATATGACATAAATGTAGCCTGGTAGGGATCTGAGAAATCTCAGAAATTCTACTGAATCTTAAGAATATTTCAATGAATCAAAGATGGCAATGGCAAGAACCAGGAGTCAAAGAAACATGATAAATAATTTTATACAATTTAAATATCTATTTCACTTTATGGAGTAGAACTGATAGGCATTCTAATACTTCTTTATATCCTTGCTGCCATCTGCTATTTCGCTGTAAGAGATTTTTACCCACAAATCCAATTCACAGCAATAATTCTCTTCCTTCATGTTTGTTGCAGTTTTAAGCGGCAAACTCCATATATACTGCTAGACCTCAGGATAAACAAAGCAGAACCAGAGGAAGATAGGCACAAACAAGATGTGAGTAATCAGAGCATAATAAATTGAGGGGCGCCTGGGCAGCTCAGTCATCTGTTTTCGACTCAGATCATGATCCCAGAGTCCTGGGATCGAGCCCCACATCGGGCTCCCTGCTCAGCAGGGAGCCTGCTTCTCCCTCTCCCACTCCCCCTGCCTGTGTTCCCTCTCTCGTTGTGTCTCTCTCTGTTAAATAAATAAATAAAATCTTAAAAAACACACACTCTCAAATAAAATATTTAATAAAGGAAGGAAGGTCAGACAGACAGACATATCCAGTCCTAGGGAGGACTAAAAGGAGGAAAGAATAAAACTCATTAAAAATTAATTTTAAAAAAGAAAAAAAAATTAGTAATCCAGGCATTAAGAAATGAAGTTTAGAGTAGGCATTAGCAGTAGAAAAACGGGGGGAACCGCAGGTATGATTTTAGAAAATTAACAGGGCTTCACTAAATCTTTGTGTATGTATTTGTGTGCCAAGAAAAAAAATTCTAAAATGTCAACAGGATTCTCTCTGAGCAGCTAGCTACAGGAATATCATCATTTCCTCTTTTATTCTCTGTTTAAAAAAAAAAAAAAAAGATTTTATTTATTTATTTGCCAGAGAGAGAGAGAGCACAAGCAGGGGGAGCAGCAGGAAGAGGGAGAGTGAGAAGCAGGCATCCACTAGCAGGGAGCCTAACTCAGAGTTCTGTCCCAGGACCCTGGGATCATGAGCTGAGCGGAAGGCACACACTTCACCACCTGAGGCCACCCAAGTGCCCCTCTCTCTCTTCTTTCAATTTTATGATGACTATAGACAGAAAAAACAGCTAACATTCTAAAAATTAACAGGACTTTTTAACTGATAGGAAAAAGCAGAAAGGAAAAGAAATACTTAAAGACAACACTAAGATTTTTAGCCTACAACTTGGTCTTCAAGGAACTAACAATACATTCAAAAGGCACAAACTAAAATATGGTGTACAAACAATGGCTACCAAGGCAAGGTAACAACTCATTAAGTGGAAGACTGCAAGAGGTAAATTTCAGTCTAATTTTTGCACAACCATGTAAATACTCATTGTTCCTCATGGAATCACTTACCAATCCAGTTTACTAAAGCATGTTCCTATCAAAGGCAATTTCTAAGAGGAATTCTTATACCAGGTTAAAATCTAAGATTTTCTCCATTTTAAAAGAATAAAAATGCCACCTAGTATTTATTCATTATGTACAGGCACTTTGTAAATTAATTCATTTAAATATTGAGGCACCTAAGTGGCTCAGTGGGTTAAAGCCTCTGCCTTCAGCTCAGGTCATGGTCCCGGGGTCCTGGGATCGAGCCCCACATCGGGCTCCCTGCTTAGCAGGGAGCTTGCTTCCCCCTCTCTTTCTCTGCCTGTCTCTATGCCTACTTGTAATCTCTGTCAAGTAAATAAATAAAATCTTATACACACACAACACACACACACACGTGTATATATATAAGAACCATGGGGGTGTCTGGGTGGCTCTGTTGGTTAAGTGTCCAACTGTTGATTTCAGCTCAGGTCATGATCTCAGGATCATGGGATCAAGCCCCAAGTTGGGACTCCAAGCTTTGCACTCAATGAAGAGTCTACTTGAGATTCTCTCTCCCTCTCCTTCTGCCCCTCCCCCACTAGCACTCTCTCTAATAAACAAATAAATCTTATTAAGTACTCTAGGAGACAGGCGCTATTACTGACTCCAAAGAGATGAGAAAACTTACCCAAAGCCATATAAGCAGTTCACAAAATCCAAACCTAGACAGACATGTCTGACTCCAGAGCCCATTCTCTTAACCACTAAGCTTGACCCCTTAAGAATAAGCTAACCAGAATAAAATACACCCAGTTAAATCTGTTAGGTATTAAAATACAGCACCCAATTTCATAATATATGAAATATTACATAAACACACCAAGTTGCTCACCATTAATTTTATACTCCCTCATTTGAAAACATTTAAGACAGTACATTTAGAAATTCAATTCATGAGGTTAAATTTCTTCTCATAAAAAGTAATACAATGCCACAAATTAAATGAAAATTAATCATTTAATCATGTCCACTAAAGAAATAAAATGTATTTCCACTGAAAGACAAGTTCTCTATCCTCCAGGGTACTGGAAATATACTTTATCTTCATCTGAGTGGTGGCTACATATACATACAGTAATAATAATAATAAGACAAAAAGTAATCAAGCTGCACATTTCAGATTTTTGTGCTTTACCGTTATACTTCAACAAAAAAATTTTAAGAAGTTTTTAAAGGCAAGAGTTCTAGGCCTCAAAACTCTATGAACAAAGAAATAGAACAAAATGAGGAAAGTATTCACAACACGTGACATACAGCTCTAACATATGGGAGCTTGTATAATAAGAAAATCAGAATAAAAGAGGAGCAAAGAGAACCAAGTCAATTTTTAAGTTGATTTTTCAATTTCATAAGAACAATGACCTAAATAGGTTTAAGAAGCTTGACTTCACTAACTGAAAAAAATGTAAATTAAGAAAATAATTTAGGATGCCCTCTATCTTGTTTACCGCTGCATCCCTAGCACACAACAAGTCGTTAAAACTTACTATTTCCTGATGTAATAAATACGTTATTTGTAAGGATGCAGAGACAAGGACCCTCTCTCACACCGCTGGGAACAATATATACTGATATAATCTTTCAATAAGGCAAACTGACACAACAAAACAATATATACTGATAAAATCTTTCAGTAGTGCAAACTGACAAAACAAAACAATGTATACAGATACAATCTTTCAGTAAGGCAAATTGAGAGGACAAAAATTTTTTAAATGCAGCCCTATAGACGCAGTAATTTTACCTATAGGAATTTATATTAAAACAATCATGTAAGTCACATAATATATGTACCAATGTTATATAACATTATCTATAATTACTAAACTACAAACAACCCAAGTATCTGCCAGTATGGAGATGAAATATATGGTAACAATACAAAGAAATACTATGTGGCCATTTAAAATACAGCTAACACACATAAAGAAATAAAATAAAATACAGCTAATACTTGAACAACACTGGTTTGAACTGTGTCGGTCCACTTATATGCAAATTTTTTCTCTATAAATACAATACAGTACTATAATTTTATTTTGTCTTCCTCATGATTTTCTTAATATTTTCTTTTCTCCAGCCTATTTTTTTGTAAGGATACGGTATATGATACATATAACATACAAATACATGTTAACTATGTTATTGGTAAAGCTTCTGCTAGTTAACTTTCTGTGGAGTCAAGAATTACATGTGGATTTTCAACTGTGTAGAGATAGGTACCCCAACCCCTACCTCATTCCAAGGTCATCTGTAATGAAAAACCACTATGAAAAGATATCCGATATATACTGTTAACTAATAAAGGCAATTCACATAATAGTAGTATTATCAGAAATTATTTTTTAATAGAAATACATAAATACTAGGTATTTACACACAAAAATGCCCAAGACACTATATGACAAAACATTTATCAATGGTTAACCCTGGAGGGTGGGATTACAGAGGATCTTTCACTTTCTATTATACATTTCCATATTAATTTTTACGGTAAGCATTTATTGCCTTTATAATGAGAAAAAAATAACATGAAAAATGCACAGGAGCTTGATAGGACAAATATCAATGCTACAACAATGTATTAAGTCCTCTCAAATTTGAACTTGGATTTATGACGTCTTAAACCTAAGATATTAAAGGGTGGTATTTTTGATCTGTTAATTCCAGAATGTGCCTAAAATCAATTCTCTAAAGAGGATCAACAATCCCAAATTTTAAAAGTCACTGTATCTTGGAAAAGGTCATGTCATCCACTGGAATCTCTCTATATTTATTGGATAAATACCAGTTCATTCATTCATTCAAGTTTACTGAAGGTGCTTTGGAGGATACACAGAAAAGTGAGTCTCTGTCCTTGCTAAGCTTAATACACAGGAAAGAAGGAAAAATGTAACTTAAAAGATATATGCAGGAGAAGTATATAATATACATGTGCACAAAGTGGACAAACTGATTTGAGATGTATTTCATCCTAGATTTCAAATCTTTACCATTATAAAAAGGAAGACATGAAGAACATTCAGAATTGGCAAGACAGCTATGGACTTCCTCCTCAATTTTCATTTTTTATCCACTACCTTCTCTTACAGAGCTATCAGACAGATATCCTCATTAACTGCTTTTCCCTATCTTAATAAACTTGCTTCTTGCAATCAGAGGTAGGGCATGGCTGGAGGTGAGAGGTCTACTGGTAGGAGAAAGCCAAGATGACTGGATAAAAATTGGGAATACTTAATCCACAGATCCAAAGGGTTTCCGGTACAGTTACTCCCAATATTGAGTATGCCAACTTATATTACAAGAGCACTATCTAACTTCACAGATTCTCTTTCCATGGCATTTAAAAAAAAAAAGAGCTCAGGGGCACCTGGGTGGCTCAGTGAGTTAAGCCGCTGCCTTCAGCTTAGGTCATGATCTCAGGGTCCTGGGATCAAGCCCCACATCGGACTCTGCTCAACAGGGAGCCTGCTTCCCCCCTCTCTCTGCCTGCCTCTCTGCCTACTTGTGATCTTTCTCTGTCTAATAAATAAATAAATAAATAGCTCAAAGCCTATTGTCCTAAGGGTAAGTCTTAAACACTTTTCTTCAAAACACAACCTTTCTTTTAAAAAAAAAAGGGGGGGGAAGAAATATTTGACTCACAAACCCATCTGAAGTATTCATCAAGTTTAGTCCTATTACCTTGAGATTTAGTTAAACATTACCTGCAACCAGGATACATATTATATATAGTGTACTCACTTCAAAGTCATTTATAATAATATTAAATAGGACCATTTCAGGTATCAAAACTAAAAATAGCACTATTTACAATTCTGTCCAGAAAAAAAAAAATCCCTTTATTACTATTATTTTCTTCTTCCTGTCTTAAAAGTTGCCCCCCATCATCACATAATGTATTTTCCCTCTCCAACCAGTCACTGACTGCAATTCTATCAAAGATTTTTAGAAAATCTAAATCACTTACATTCACTTGTTTTCCTGTGGCAACATTACTATTTACCACTTCAAAAGTTACACTTAAATTAAGCATCATCTCCCCTTTAATGCTCCTCTCCCAACCCAAAAATGGTAGTGTTCAATAATCTATTTCTTTATTAGAGAATTCATCTATCCTAAGGATGCACTAAACCTACCAGATAACTAACCAGACAGTTTACTGAAAAACTGGAAGACTGGATTCAGTGTGACACACAATGAAAGTGATCAATCCTATTTTCTAAATTTCAAATCCCAGTTCAGCAACATAGATCAACCTCCTCACCCCCACCACACATGAAATGGATCACAAAATGATTACGCTATACAGAATAGTAATAATAGTAATAATACTTACATTTCGATGGAACTGTGTAAAGGACTGAATCATGTAGAATCGATGCATGTATACTATAGCAGTGTTGATAGTCAATTGTGAGCTAAAATGTTAAAGTTAAGGCCCCAAAACAGGCAGGCAGAACAACTCCCAAAAATACAACCTATATATCCTCCCAAAAGGACCATGCAGTTAAGCATAGTACACGGTTCTAAATGAAAATCATACTTAATTTTTCAAATTAAAGAGCAAATCTGTTTCCTTTCACCAAATTATTAACCACCAACTGACGCTTAACATAATGCCTTACCCACAACCGGTATTCAGTATGTAAAATCTGCTGAACTGATAACAACCAAGCTTCTTAGCATGTGTGGATCAAGGAATATAAAAAATTTATGTAGACCTAAACCTGTCACTTGCCTCCTGAAAATCCTGCTGTGATGATCCATTAGCTCAGGATATCTCTTCACGTGACTTGTAACACCCTCCCTGATCTGGCCCCTAGGTATGTCTCCACTATCTACTCACCTTCTAAGCTCCAAAAATTAACTTTTCAGTCCCCCTTGTGTGTGACAACTAAGCCTTCTCATATGGCGATCCCTGGGAGAAGAAACACTGTGGAATGATTTGATACTCATTCACTGACAAATTTTAAATGTCTTACTTCTAAAGCCCTCAGAGACAATGTGGGTTATTCAGTGAAGAGGTTGTGGTCCCAAGATGTCAACAACCTTAATAACAACACACACATTAAAAAGGGCTAGATGCACTAAAACAGAATTTCAAACAGGAAATTTAACTTAGTACTGACCGAATGCTTGGGAAACAAATCAAATATCCTCAATAAATAGGACACCTCTTTTGAGGTGAGCACAACTTTAAGGTACAACATTACAGCCAGCCACACACTATAATAGGAGCTTCACCCAAAAATAATTTTTCATTTCCAGGGTGGAAAGAACTTTATAACTATATAAGCTTTCTCTGCTACAAAGTGAGCATATTTTCTGACAAAAATACTTGAGGGGGGGGATCACTAAATTATCTGATCTTTGAAATATAAAGAAAACAAGTACACATCAGAACTCTGAGTAAGTTAAAAACTCAACATTCTGTAAACGGTTTTTTAAAACATTAGATCCCTGGGTCTATATCCTTACAAACAGAAACTGACATCCTTCCTTCCTCTGACATTCTGTAAGTTTTACAGTAGCTACCATCTGAACATGAGTGCCAGGCATTTTCTTAGGTACAGAAATTTATATGCAAGAGTTATCACTCCATTTTACAGACAAGAAAACCAAGAATTTGACAGGTTTCTTAAACAGCTATTAAGTGGAAGGAACGGATTTTGAACCATAGCTGGTGCATTAATTCTAGGCCACTCTCTCTTCTTAAGACCTACAGGTCCTGAATTTCTCAAAACTGTCTTTACACACTAAGTTCAAAAGGCAGCCACCAACGGTGAAACCTCCACCAAACCCCTGGGGAATAGCAGAAATGTACAATCTCTAAGTCACCAGACCAGGAGACCAGAACACAACGAAAGGGGACCAGGAACGGCTGGTTAAAACACAAAGCTGCGAAGGATACGAATTCCCAGCAACGCTGGTGGCACTGGCAAGCGAGCGGGAAATTAACTCCGCCTCGCTTCCCTGGCGCAACACTGAACTTCAGCCCGCCCCATCGGAGGCTCTCCCACCTAGACATTCAGCCCCTGCCCACCTCCTCTCTCTTCCGTCCCTGACAAAGCCTGAGGCCTTGAAGCCCTAGCAAGGCGGGTCTGACTCCAAGGCCGGAGGCCTAGGCCGCAAGGATACACGTTAAGACGTTGTCCCATGTCCTGGAGCAGATTGGCCGCCTGCTGGCGATTAGAAAGTTCTTTATCTGGGTCCAGGCCAAAACGACGGGATGGGCTATTTTCCAGTTGTTCTCGAGTAAAATACCACCGTTTGTTGTTGTTCTTCCGCTCTCCCTCCATAGTGCTTCAACCAGAACGCAGCGACGGAGGCTGCAAGCACTTCCCAGCGTCACCTAAGCGGCGACACACATCCGCTGTGCGGGGGCAACCGCGACGTGACGAACTTCCGCTAAAATGTGGACGGCTAGGTTGTGACAGGCTTCCGCAAAGGAGGGCTAGTTAAAGAGTTTGTATCCGGAATGGACCTTGCGACGACCGGTAGCCGAGTTAACAGCCAGTAGGTGACCAGGAAAGACCTTGAGTCTAGGACGCAGGCGCCAGTCATGTGACCCTTGGGGGGCTGGGTGGGGGTAGAAGTTCTCGTTCGAAACCGCGTTTCCTCCCGCGAGACCTGGGTTTGGCTTTCGCGTGGTGGACGAAGTGGCGAGTCAACAGTTGTGGCGGGATAAAGCGCCCGCCCACGCGCCCCTCGGCGGTTTCTCGGAGAACTTCGTTTGTAGCGGAGGTGACGGTAGAAAATGGGGGAGATAGCGAACTTGACAGAGAACAGGTGAAACTGTCAAAAACAGAAAAAAGTGATCAGAGAGTGGCCCTATCGTATATCGTAACATAAAGCAGGTAGAAAGCTCTTAACGTTGTTGGTAGCAGTGTAAACTGCCCATTTGCAAAGCTTTTTACAACGTTTGCTTAAAGCCGTGAAAAAATTCCTGTGCTTCGCCACAGTGATTCAACGTGAGGAAATGGAATTTAATTCACAATGTTTAGTGATTACCATGTTCCAGGCACACTATTGATAAACTATTTCATTTAAAAGACACAACCCCAAGAGGTAGTAACGTTTCAACCCCCGTTCTGTAGAGCGCGAACTAAAGCTGCTCCTTTGTGGAAAGCTTCTACCTCCACCTTGCACACCTAAGAACTTAAAATTTCCTGTCATCCCTCAAGAAATTTCCCAGCGGAACGCCTGATGCCTGTTTGATCCTGAGCGAGATACCTAACTTCTTTGTGCCTTTTATATATAACTGTAAATGATATCAATAGTACCTACGTTTTAGGTTGTGGGAAGGACTAAATGAAGCAATAATTAATTAAAATCCTTTGTAATAGTACCTGGCATCTAGGAACATCGAAAACATTCAGTAAATATTATCAGAGTCTTAATTATATTAAAATGGAGACGTATCCATGGCACCTACCTAATACAGTCCTGGCCCTAGTAGTCAATAAATATTTGTCAAATAAATGGTTACAGCACCCTACAAGGAAGAAACCAGGGCTTGGGGAAATTAAGTAGTTAGCCCTATGCTGCACTGCTTGTAAGTGTTGATTTTTAAATCAGGTCTAATTCCATTGTTCTTGCCATTCTAGCAAACTGTATTCTTGCTTTTCTGAAACAATTACCTTGATTAAATTGGGATAGTATTAGAATCCTTTGTCTTTAATAATATTTTGAGTTTTTTCCATTTTAGACGTGGCTGCTTCCGCTCAGTTTGATTCTGATTCATTCTCAGACATATTTCCTTCCATTTCAGGCCCTCCTTTGCCCTATACTACCTATAATTAGCATTAGCTACATTTTACTCCAGAAAAATTCAGGTTCAGGAAGATTTAAGTGACTTATTTCAGGTTATAACATGTTAAAAAATAATGATTTCAAACATCTCACTAATGTCACAGGTGTGTTCCTTTCAGTAGAATAAGCATTTTTTAAAATTATGTAGTCATTATAGTCTCTTAAAGATTGATTTACTTATTTGAGAGAAAAAATGAGCTGGGGGGAGGGGCAGAGGGAGAGGGAGAAGCAGACTCCCTGCAGAGCAGGGAGCCAGATGCAGGCTCAAACCAGGGACTCGGGGATGATGACCTGAGCCAAAGGCAGACATCTAACTGAGCTACCCAAGTCCCAATTATATTGTCTTTTAAAACAACCAAAATTATTTCTCCCAGAACCCTCTTGCCTATTTCTCTGACCTTTGTTTGGTTCTCCATTTTTATTTTAAACATTTTATTTTTCTGGGAGAGAGCATGTGAGCATTCTGGGAGAGGGAGAAGCAGACTCCCTGCTGAGCGGAGAGCCTGACCCAGGGGCTCAATCCTAGGAACCTGGCGTCATGACCTGAGCTCATGACCTGAGCCAAAGACAGACACCTAACCATCTGAGCCACCCAGGTGCCCCCGGCCCTTCATTTAAACTCTTGGATTGATGGCTCCATTTTGAATTTGCTGCCCTGGATGAGTATACCAATTTTCCAAGAACAAATTCTGGTATCTGTTAAACTCTAGGCAATGTGGGTGGTAATCAGTGGCTATCCTGCCATACAGAAGACCAGGACCTATGTACTCAGAGAAAGGAAATATTGTTTGAGAGGATAAATATTTGAAAGTAGGAGGCAGTATAACAATTGCTAAACAAGAGTTTTGAATCAGGCCTGAATTCAAATCCCAGCTATTTTTTTTTTAACCCTTGACTATTTCTATGTGTACAGTTTCATAGTATCAGCCATATTCAAATCGTTATGTAACAGATCTCCACAACTTTTTCATTTTGCAAACCTGAAATTTTATTTCTTTTTTTTTTTTAAGATTTTATTTATTTATTTGAGATAGAGCATGAGCGAGGAGAAAGTCAGAGAGCGAAGCAGACTCCCCATGGAGCTGGGAGCCTGTTGTGGGACTCGATCCCGGGACTCCAGGATCATGACCTGAGCAGAAGGCAGTCGTCCAACCAACTGAGCCACCCAGGCGTCCCTTATTTCTTTTTTTTTTTAAGATTTTATTTGTTTATTTGACAGAGATTACAAGTAGACAGAGAGGCAGGCAGAAAGAGAGAGAGGGAAGCAGACTCCCTGCTGAGCAGAGAGCCCGATGCGGGACTTGATCCCAGGACTCTGAGATCATGACCTGAGCCGAAGGCAGTGGCTTAACCCACTGAGCCACCCAGGCGCCCTGAAACTTTATTTCTCTATGCTTCATTTCCCCCTCCTCCCAGCCCTGACAACCTTTGTGTTTCTGTGAGTTTGACTGCTTTAGATCTCTTACATAAGTAGAATCATATAGTGTTTGTCTCTGTGACTGGCTTATTTCACTTAATATAATATCTTTAAAATTCCCAGGTATTCTTATACCTTGTGATTTTTTTAATAGATTTTATTTAATTATGAGAGAGGGAGGGGGGAGTGGAGTGGCAGAGACACTTTCTCCACTGAGCAGGAAACCAGACATGGGTCTTGATTTTAGGACCCCAAGATCTCAGCCCAAGCTGAAGGCAGACACTTAACTGACTGAGCCACCCAGGGTCCCTTAGCTGTGTGATCTTAAATGTCATCTCTGGATCTTGATGGGACACCATCAGGCACAACAGGTGTTCAGTACATGTTTATTGTCAAAATAATTTCTTTCCAACATTTATATAGTCTCCAGATTAAAACATGAGAAGATGGTTTGCCATTTGTAACAATTCCCAAATCCACATTCAGTTGGTGTCCTATGATAGCTTGAAATCGACCATGGTATGGGTATACAGGTAAATTATGAACAACCAGCTATCCAGAAAATAATCGTATGTGTATGTATACATACGTAAGTTCAAACATGAATATGAATGTGTAGCACACATTTATAAAAAATACAATATATGATCTTTATTATAAATTTCCTATAGCCAGTTGATTCTCACAGAATGCTTTCACTCAATTTTGCCAACTTCTTGATTCAAGAACCAACCTGTGATTACATTGGACAAATGAGAATAGGGTTTTTTTCCCCAAAGGTTTATTTATTTATTTGAGAGAGGGAGAGCAAGCACACATACAAATGAGGGAGGAGAAGAGGGAGAGAGAGAGAGGGAGAGAATCCCAAGCAGATTCCCTACTGAGCATACAGCCCCATGCAGAGCTCAATCTCAAGACCCTGAGATGATGCCATGACCTGGGCCAAAATTAAGAGTCGGATGCCTAACTGACTGAGCTACCCAGGCACCCCAGCAAATGAGAATAGTTTTCACTGTTTGTTGACATTTTAATTTGCATTAATCAGTAAGATAAAAGTGAAATAAGGGGCCAAGCATGGAACCTGCTCAAGATTCTCTCTCCCTCTCCCTCTTCTCCCCCCCAAAAAATGAGACAATGAGACTTATGTTGGAACTTCACTTATTTGTCAGTGACTTGAGCAACATCTTTGCTGAATTGGATAATCGTTTTTGAAACTGGTAGAACCTTTCAATTCTTTGTGCTCTTGACGATGTAATGGGCATAGACATGATGTATTTTTAAACTTAATCTACATTATTTACATACTATCACTTAAGTCCAGTCAAAATAAATCAAGCTTTTGTTTGCAGCATTTACCATTTCTGGAATGCTAAAAGGCAAAAAATGCAGTCTCAAAACAAAGCAAGTATCAGAACCAGAGTCATATATGGCAGAAATTTTTGAATTGTCAAAATGGGAATTTAACTGATTAATATGCTAAGGACGCTAATGGAAAAAGTGGACAACATGCAAGAACAGGTGAGTGGGCGCCTGGGTGGCTCAGTGGGTTAAGCCGCTGCCTTCGGCTCGGGTCATGATCTCAGGGTCCTGGGATCGAGCCCCACATCGGGCTCTCTGCTCAGCAGGGAGCCTGCTTCCTCCTCTCTCTCTCTGCCTGCCTCTCTGCCTACTTGTGATCTCTCTCTGTCAAATAAGTAAATAAAATCCTTTTAAAAAAAAAAAAAGAACAGGTGAGTAATGAAGCATGGAAATGAAAACTAAGAGTCAAAAGGAAATGTTGGGAATAAAAAAAAAAAACACCTGTAACAGGGGTGCCTGGCTGGCTCAGTCACTAGAATGTGTGACTCTTGATCTTGATCTCATGAGTTCAAGCCCCATGTTGGGCCTAGAGCTTACTTTAAAAAAAATGGAAATGAATGCCTTTGATGGGCTTATCAATACACTGGACACAACCAAGGAAAGAAACAGTCAGTTTGAAGATATGTCAACAGAAACTTCCCAAACTGAAAAGCAAACAGAAAAAAGAATAAAAATAACAGAATGTACACATACAATAGATAAAATTTCATGAGCATAAATAATAGTAAAATAATTAGGAAGAGATGAGTTTTTAGTATTTACTATCTTTACTTTTCATACAATTTATTTAATTGTAAGTTTTAAACAACCATCTTGTAAAACTCCCGAAAATTTAAGAGGCAGCTCAAAAATCAGTATGAACTGGTTCAGCACACCACTGCTTGAAATAATGTAAAGACTGATCAGAAGTACCATATTCACATTTAAATACTGTTTGTTTCCGTTATATGCTGAACACTATGCTAAGGAAATTTGCATACATTATCATTTAATTCTCATAACTCTGAGATAGATACCATTGCCATTTTCTAAAATAAACAGAGGCTTAACCTATTCAAACTCAGATACTGAGAGTATGGCAAAAGTAATATGTGAGCCCAAGTCAGTGCTCTTTCTATTCACTGCCTTCTGAAACTTACAGTATAAAAAAGACTGGTGCAAGAAAAAAAGGGTAACTGACTCTTGATTCCTTCATTGTTCTGAAGTTACTTAGCCCAGTCCCACTCCAGCTCTACTGTGAACCCATAAATCCTGTGTCTCCTTAGGTAAAGGGAGTGTTAGTCATAGTAATTCATAGGGCATTGCCATGGTTACCAAACAGACTCCAGTGCTCCAGCCTGAACATTCCAGAGGACGACAGGGAGGACCTGAGATGGCCTTCTTCAACCTATATCTATTGGGATATCAAAACTCCTTTCGGGACAAGAAAAGGGACACAACTGAAGAAACAAGTAAGGGGAATTTGGGTAGAGGCTTAGAAGAGCTTCTTCTTGGCCCTTTCTTTTTCTACCTTGAGTTAGAGCTTTATCACCCATAATTAACAATTACACCAGTCACCAGCTAAAATTTACGGAGTACAGAGATTATCCATTGAGTTTCCCTCTTCTGTCATTTAATATCCTTATTAAGACATTCAACTTGTTCAACTGAATAAACGTTCATTATTATCCATTTGCTCATTTAGTTAACATTTACTAAAAACAGTTTTGTGCCAGGCTTCCTGTTGGTGATTGGGGACAGATAGGATAAGGTCTCTGCTATAAAGTGGCCATAAAGATAAATATGCAAACAAAAAATTTGCCGTATAATGTATGAATAAATTAAATATGGAATACTGTGGGACCACAAAAGAGGAAGTACCTGATGCTATTGGATTTGAATGAGCACAGGAGAATCCTTTAGGAAAGACTTCACACAGAATGCTGCCAGGATGATGGGAATTCGCCAAGTAGACCAAAAGAGAATATTGCACAGACAAAGGAACAGAGAGTTGAGAGAGCCATATTCACTGAACTCTTAAGTCCTTGGGTACAGATAAAGTGTAAAGACAGGTGCTGGGAAGTAAGCCTTATAAACTTGGCAGGGGCCAGGAAATTGAGGATGCTGTTATCCATGCTAAGCATTTTAATTTTATAGGGAACCACTGAAGGATTTTTAATGGGCAATGGTAAATATCTGATTAGATTATCCCACAATGCCTAGCAATACGTAATACATAATGCTCTAATGTTCCAATACATAGAGATTTAATAAGTACTTGTAGGTAAGTAAATTAATAAATGATATTTGAATGACTAAAACAGGAAGTTAGAGGAGGCTTTGGAGGAGATGTGATGATTGGTTAAGGTCTTAAAAGATAAATTGTCTGAGGGACGCCTGGGTGGCTCAGTCAGTTAAGTGTCTGCTTTCAGCTCAGTTCTTGATCCCGGGGTCCTGGGATGGAGTCCCACATCAGGCTCTCTGCTCAACAGGGAGCCTGCTTTTCCCCCTGCCTGCTCTGCCTGCCGCTCCCCCGCTTGTGCTCTCTCTCTGACAAATAAAGTAAAGTAAAATAAAAGATAAATTGTTTGAAAGCACAGAAATTTTTTTTTCCCAGAAATGGAGGAGAAAGGGTATTTCAGACAGAATGGAGAACATAAGTGAAGGAAATTAAGTGTTGGCAGATACTAAAGCAAGGTTTTATTGGGGTGAAGGTAGGGGGTGACTTGTAAGTATAAAACACAAAGATTGAGAGAGACTAGTATAAAACTCTATTAGGTACAATATATCCTTTTTCTAATGACAACAAAGCAGCTTTTTTACATATGCAGCTTTCAGGTAAGGTTTGTACAAAGGGTCCCACTGGTGGACCCTAGAAATCCCTTAATAGCCCCACCCCTTCCCTCCCCCGCTGGTCTCCACCCATCCCAGCATTATGCCATGGGCTGCTATTGTCTCCAAATAAGGAGCTCTTCACCTCCTCTCAGAGAAACAAACCTGGCCTATTCCATAAATCTTCCTTATTCCAAGACTAGGCCTCTGCTGGCTGCTCCAACCCTGCCTGCCCCTACTAAATGGGACTTCTCACTATGAGAGAACTAAGCACCAAGCATGGGTTTTTCCTACCCAGTTTGCTACCTAAACTAGTAAACAAAACCGTGTACCAATCCAAAGAGGTCTGAGTTTCATTTCTAATTAATTTTGCCATAGGCTAGGCAGAGAGAAAGACTTGGCTTTACAAAACTATGGGGTAATAGGGGCACCTGGGTGGCTTAGAAGGTTGAGCACCCAACTCCTGATTTCAGCTCAGGTCATGATCTCAGGGTCTTGAGATCAAGCCCCATATTGGGCTCTGTGCTCAGCAAAGAGTCTGCTTGAGATTCTCTGCCCCTCCCCCCTTATACTCACTTGCATGTACATATTTTTTTTTTAAATAAAACTATGGGGGTAATAGGAAAGTATCCTGTTATCATCTGCTTGCCCAATTTTTTTCATGCCACTGGCAGACTATTAGAAACTGGAGGTTTGGCCAAACAATTGGCCTAAGATGTAAGGTTAGAAGGAAGACATCAAATTTATCACCCCTATATTGTTCCCCCTAGACATCAAATTTGTCATCCCTACATTGTTCCTCCTCCCCTGTCAATTTTATACTCTCTGCTTACCTCAAGATTTAGACAGAGGAGGTCCACTTGCTAACTTCTATTTAAAAATCCAAAATTTTGGGGCGCCTGGGTGGCTCAGTGGGTTAAGCCGCTGCCTTCGGCTCAGGTCATGATCTCAGGGTTCTGGGATCGAGTCCCGCATCGGGCTCTCTGCTCGGCAGGGAGCCTGCTTCCCTCTCTCTCTCTGCCTGCCTCTCCATCTACTTGTGATTTCTCTCTGTCAAATAAATAAATAAAATCTTTTAAAAAATAAATAAATAAATAAATAAATAAATAAAAATCCAAAAATTTTTTGGTTCAAAAAACTTAATAATATGAAGCTATCTATTTAGTAGGTACTGTATGCCAGGCATTGTGCTGAACATTCCACATGCATGATTCCATTTCATTCTCTCAACATGTCTGTGAGGTAGGTATTACTAGTCCCTTTTTACCAATAAAGAAACTGAGGCTCAAACAGGTTAACTTACTTTACACAAGATCAGTAATAGAGCCGGAATTTGACTCCAAATTTTCAAACACATATTGCTTGTGCTCATTTTTAAACAGTAATGGGAAAAAATGACACAGATCTTTGCTGTGAGTGGGCCACTATACAAGTGATTGATGATCAGCCTTTCTCGGAAAATCTGTTAACTCCTAAACCCTGAATTTGAATGTCAGGTGGGCTTTATGTGAAGTTGTTCACTATTCCCTAATAGGTGGTTCTCAAGATTCCCAGGAGCCCACCATTCACTGGAGCTGAATGAGTGGTAACTTTTTGCTCAGCTAATGAGCAGAGTTGTTGACTTGGGAACTCTTCCATGGAGTCAGTGCTTTGTAACCTTCTCTCATACTCCTGGACAACTTCCCTAGAAAGTTAAAATTCTCTAGCCTTAGAGTGGTATTCTGCAAGCATGGGGCAAAGACCTGGGTGGGTTCCTCCTCCTCTCTTTTAGTCTCTCTCATACACACGTATGCACACACATCACAGAGTCATTATTACATGGTCTGCTGCATGCAGATATCAAAACAATAGTTTGATGTTTTCAGTCCTTAAAACTCAACCTTTGCTGGAGTTGTTGGTGAAACCAGGGGTAGAAGTTTATCCACATCTTATTGCTCCATAGAAAACTAGGAAGTTTCACTTCTGGGACAAGAATTTAGTGAAACCACCGTTTGACAAGGCAACTAGTACCTGATTCCATCTTTCCAGGAGGCATCTTGAACTAAATATGGTCCATCTGACCCTGGAGTGTGGCTAACCTAATCAATACCCATGAACTTGAGACTACCAACTACAGATCCCTGGTATAAACCTGCTAATATATAACAAGCTAGCAAGTTCAGATAAATTAGTAAGTGCTATATAGTGCAAGTTGAATATAATTACAGTTGACCCTTGAACAATGCAGGGGTTGGGGCACTGACACCCCCTGACAAAATCAAGAATCTGCATATAACTTTTGATTTCCCAAAACTTAACTACTAACAACCTGTTGACCAGAAGTTTTAACGAGAGCATAGGTTGTCCAATTAATACCTATTTTGTATATTTATTATATATTGTGTTCTTACAGTAAAGGTGGAGAAAAGAGAATGTTATTAAGGAAATATTTAGAGCAGGCACCTAGGTGGCTCAGTCAGTTAAGTAGCTGACTTCAATTCAGGTCATAATTTCTGGATCCTGGGATTGAGCCCTGTGTCAGGCTCCCCACTCAGCAGCAATTCTGCTTCTCCCTCTTCCTCTGCCTCTCCCCACCATTCATGCTCTGACTCCCTCCCTCTCTGAAATAAAATCTTAAAAAAAATTTTTGAAAATCCTAAGAGAAATTACGTTTATAATGTTTAATTTTCTTTTGTTGTAGTGTATTAAAAACATCCATGTAGGGACACCTCAGTGGCTCTGTCAGCTAAGTGTCTGCCTTTGCTCAGGTCAGGATCCCAGGGTCATGGCAAGGAGTCCCACATCGGACTCCTTGCTCAGTGGGGAGCCTGCTTCTCCCTCTCTCCCTCTGAAAAAAAAAAAAGTTTTGTTTTATTTTAAAATTTTGTTTTTATTTTAAAAAACAAAAAGGCATTCTTTGGGAGATTGCCCAACTGTATCTTCAAATTTTCTGTGTCTCATGAAGTTCAAAACTATGTTGTTCAAGAGTCAGTGGGACTGTAGACTCTTAGACAAATAGTTGGTCAAAGATTATATTGTAAATTGGGAAATCAAGAAAAGATACATACCTTATACATTTTAGTTTCACTTAATGCATGTAACTGTAGATTCGCCAGTTTTTTTGATATGGTGCCAATTCCACATCTTTGAAAATGTGTCTGTTGATGAGTGCCATGGCCTTGTTTGCCCCCATAGTCAATCATGTATAATTTCCATTTGGGTCTGTTTAAAGTGGAGTCAACCATTTGCAAAGCAAACTTATTTTATTTTATGATTTTTGTATTTTTCAAAACTTTTAGTTATCTTCCTCATGTTTAATCAGAAAAATTTAAAGTTTTCTATGTAATTCTTGGGGCACGTGGGTGGCTCAGTTGGCTAAGCATCTGACTCTTGGTTTTGGCTCAGGTGGTGGTCTCAGGGTCATGGGATCGAGCCCCACATTGGGCTCTGTGCTCAGCACAGAGTCCGCTTCTCCCTTTCCCTCCTCCTCTGCCTCTTTCCTGGACATGTGTACACGCTTTTTCTCTCTCTCTAAAATAAATAAATCTTTAAAAAAGAGTAATTTTTGTAATTCCTTTTCAAAGCAATATTAAATGTAATAATGCTTAAGAGCTTATAAGGAAAACGAGTCCTCTACCCCCGTCCTTTCACCTCCACTGTACAGAGACAAATTTTCAACTTTATAGTTGTTTCTTTGGTACTTAACCTTCCTACTTCTAAGGAAAATGCTAATATGATATGTAATGATTTATCCATTTTTGGCCATTATATATTGCCTTCCTGAGCTCAATCCCATCATGACCTGAGCCAAAGGCAGACACTTAACCAACTGAGCTACCCAGGTGCCCTAAAGAATTTAGTTTTCTTATGCCATACCCTGTGCTTCTCCTCTCCCACCCTGATTTTAGTCCTATCATATCATAGTACCCTGATATAGTCATATCACAGTTTTAGGTTTGTGGTAGGCAAAATTCTAAGAATGACCTACAGTGAACTTTGCCTCTATATGATCCCCTCCATCTTTGGTTGTATGTGGAACCTCTGAATATTATGGATACCACGCTCCTTGATTGTTACTTTATATGGAGAAAGGGAGATTATCTGAGTGGGCCTAATCTAATCACATAAGCCCTTTAAAAGCAGTGTTTTCTCCAGCTAGCCCAAAAGAAGAATTCAGAGATTGGAAGCATGAGTGGAATTTAACACATCATTGCTGGCTTTGAAGATGGAGGGGGCCACATGCCAAAGAATGTGGGTGGCATTTAGGAGCTTGAGTGGCCTGGCTGACAGCCAACAAGGGCTCAGCCCTATAACTGGAAGAAATGGAATTCTGCCAACAACCTGAATAAGCCTGAAAATAGATTCTTCTTTTTAGACCCTCCACATAAGACCCCCACCCAGACCAATACCTTAATTTCAGCTAGGAGACTGAGCAGAGGACCCAATCAAACCTTCCCAGAATTCTGACTTAACAAAACTGTGAGGTAATAATGTTCCAAGCCACTAAGTCTGTGATGTAGCAATAAAACATGAATATAAGTTATATGAATAAAAGTTAAAATCAAGTCTTGTAGTGCTAAAAACTGTTCACTGATGAGGCACCTGGGTAGCTCAGTCAGTTAAGTTTCTGACTCTTCGTTTTAGCTCAGGTCATGATCTCAGGGTCATGAGATCAAGCCCAGTATTGGGCTCCACGTTCAATGTGGACTCTGCTTGAGATTCTCTGCCTCTCTCTCTAAAATAAATAGATAAAATCCTTTTTAAAAATTGTTCACTGCTAGGCCAAATAATGTCATTATGATAACTTTTGTTCAACCTTTTGCTTACCCCTAGAGTTAGGAATTGCCACCATTTTTCATTTGCTTGGTTCTTGATATATTTATTATTTGAGAGAGAGAGATCCTGTGTGAGAGACAGCATTAGAGGGGAGAAGGTCAGAGGGAGCTGGGAGCCTGATGCGGGTCTTGATCCTGGGACTCCGGGACCATAACCCCGGGGGGAAGGCAGTTGCTCAACCAACTGAGCCACCCAATTACCCCTTGATATATTTATTATTACTTTTTTCCCCAAATGTTTCAACAGCTCTGTCAAATGCTCAATATATTTTTTTCAATCCCTCAAAACAATAAGTTCATTCTATTTTTGTTCCTAACTGCCACTCACCTACTCCGTCTAGACTGTTCACTCTCTAAGCCTGGAGAATAGCTCTTGTCCATAGAATTTGCTTTTGCCTCTCTCCAAGGTTTTATTTCCTATTTCCTGGCATCATGTTTTCTTTCTTGGTTTACTCCCTCCCTTTCTTGGAATATATCCTTGAATAACTTTTTAAGAATGTAGAGGAGATATATTTTTTAAGTCAAAATGGTTTTACTCTACCCTCAAACTTGATTGTCAGTTTTTCCAGATGTGAAATTCTAAGTTGAAAATTCTCATTTTCTGAGAATTTTGAAGGTATGTCTTTATTGTCCTCCAGCTTTCAGTTGAATTCTTTCATATGTGACTTATTTCTCTCTGGAAGCTTCTAGTTTTTTGTTGTTCCTTGATGTTCTGAAATTTCTTAATGATGGAATTTGCTGTAGGTCTTTTTTCATATATTGCAATAGATACTGCATGAAGTTTTTCAATCTGGAAATTTGTGCTCTTCATTTCTGAGAAATTTCCTTTAATGTTTATTAATTTATTCTCTTGTCTTTTTGGAATTTCTGTTTTAGGGACACCTGTGTGGCTCAGTCGGTTAAGCATCTGCCTTCTGTTCAGGTCATGATGTCAGGGTCCTGGGATCAAGTCCCACCTCAGGCTCCTTCCTCAGCAGGGAGCCTGCTTCTCCCTCTACCTGCTGCCCCCTCTGCTTCTGCTCTTTCTGTTGCTGTCTCTTTCTCTCTCTGGCAAATAATAAAATCTTAAAAAAAAAAAAAAAAAAAAACTTCTGTTTTGTCAGCTACAAAGCCTGAGATGATCCTCTAAATTAACTAATATTTCTCTTTATTTTCTTTGGGTTTTTAAAAAGGCATTCTTTGGGAGATTGCCCAACTGTATCTTCAGATTTTCTGGGTTAATTATCTATTGCTGTGTAACAAAGTATCTTAAAACAAAGGTTTAAAAATACATTTATTACCTCACAGTTTCTGTGAATCAAGAATCCAAGGAACAGCTTAGCTAGGTAGTTCTGGCTCAGGGTTTCTTATGTGGTTGAAAACAGGATGTTAGCAGGAGTTTCAGTCATCTGATGGCTGGAGGCCTCCGTTCTTCTCTGACTGTTGAAAAGACACCTGTTTCACACCACATGGGCCTCTCCATAAGCTGCTTCAGTGTTCTCACATGTTAACTAACTTCAGAGCAGATGATCCAAGAGAGAAGGAAGCCACAATGCCTTTTTATGACCTAGTCTCAGAAGTGACTATCACTTCCACCTTATTCTGTTTGTTTAAAGAGAGTCACTAAATGAAGCCCACACTCAAAGGAAGGGGAAATAAGCTCTCTTTCTTCAAGAAATATCTAAGAAGTTGTAGATATATGTGAAAAACACCACACCTTTGTATCAGAACATTTTATTTTGGTTACTTAAGTTCCAAGGGCCATTTTTGGTCCTCTGGCTTTTCTTGTCCAAAACTTTTTTCTTGTCTACACCTTTTCTCTTTTCTTCATGAATATTGTACTTTATTTGAAGTTCTGTTCCCTGGATTAGCTCTGTCTCCTTTGTGCTCTTTTTCCTAGGAGTTTATTTTGGTCTCCTCCTCAGGATGACTATTGTCAAACAACTGGTGATCCTTGGCTCTCCATTATAATTTAAGAGTGAGGAACTAAAAGCTGTGTGTGTAGTAGTCCCTTGTGGGCATCACTGGGAGCTTTCCTCTGGATATCTACAATTTTTCCGGGGAAGGATCCTATAATTGTTTCTCTGGGGATTGGTTAGATGCTTGTCTGCTTGCATACTATGACCAGGACAAGAGAAGGTGGTATTGAGAGTCACACTTTTAAGGATCTCAATTTTCACTTAATCATCAGATTTGTAGTGCTCGCTTCGGCAGCACATATACTAAAATCATCAGATTTGTAGTCTTGCACCATATGCCATCCCTCACAGTGAATCCTGACTAGGGGTGCAGTGCCTGTTTGATTCAGTGCCTCCAAAGAAATACTTTTTTTTTCAGTTTTATTGAGATGTAATTGACAGATAACATTGTGTAAATTTAAGGTGTATAACATGTTGATTTGATATATATTATAAAATGATTAACACCATAGTATTAGCTAATACCTCCATCTCATCACATAATTACGCTTTTCTTTTTTTTTTACCTTTTTTGTGCTAAGAACATTTAAGATCTCCTTTTTTAGCACCTTTCAAATATATAAAACAGTGTTATTAACTATAATCATTGTGCTGTACATTAGATCCCCAGAACTTACTCATCTTATACTGGAAATTGGTACCTTTTGACCAACATTTCTTCATTTCCCCCATCCCACAATCCTTAGTAACCACCATTCTACTCTGTTTCTGTGAGTTCACAGCTTTGTTGGATTCCGCATATGAGATCAAACAGTATTTGTCTGTCTTTGTCCAACTTACTTGCCTTAGCATAATGCCTTCAGGATCCATCCTGTTTTGCAAATGGCGGGATTTCCTTCTTTCTTTAGCTAAGTAATTTTCACTGTGTATATATACCATGTCTCCTTTATTCATTAATCCACTAACAGACACTTAAGTTTCTACATCTTGGCTATTATGAATAATGCTGGAATGAAAATGAGAGTGAAGATAATGCTCTGAGATCTTGTTTTCATTTCCTTTGGATATATAACCAGAAATGGGATTGCTACGTGTGCTACATGTTCTGTAGACAGAGTTTCAGTATTTACCTTCCTGTTCTCAGACCTATTCTTTACTCATGCCTTCTGTGGTACCTGTTACATTATAAGGTTTGGACCTCTCAGATGAATTAGCCCAATTCCAGTTCTCTCCTCCACTGCAGAAACTTAAGTTAGAACTTTTTCCATTCTGAAAGGTTAATTACTACCCCTCTGTCCACTTTCTGTTTTCCAAAATATATTTCTCCTGAAATGTATCATCTGCTCTTGTATCCTTGCTCTCCCTCTCTTTGCCCTTGAAGGTTAATGCCATTGTTGTTATTTTTGTGTCATTTTAGCAAATTTGGGAGAAGAAGGAAACTCACATGTTCTGTCATTTTTTAAAACCTTTATTTGATGATATAATTTCAAAATTATAGAAAAGATGTAAGATTAGTACAAATAAATTCCCTACACTGTATATCTAAATTAGCCAATTGTATTTAGCCACATTTACTTTCCCTCACTCTCTCATTCTCTCTCCAAATATATAATTTATATATATATAATAAAAATATATCAACAGATATATTTCAACAGATATATTTCTCATCTAGTTGAGAATAAATTGTTCATATTATATCCCTTTACTCCCAAATAATTCAGCTTGTATTTCTTTAGAATAAGAACATTTTCTTATGGACCATTTCCTTACACCACACATGAAAATAGACTCAAAATGGATGAAGGACCTCAATGTGAGAAAGGAATCCATCAAAATCCCTGAGGAGAACACAGGCAGCAACCTCTTCGACCTCAGCCACAGTAACTTCTTTCTAGGAACATCACCAAAGGCAAGGGAAGCAAGAGCATAAATGAACTATTGGGACTTCATCAAGATCAAAATCTTCTGCACAGCAAAGGTAACAGTTAACAAAACCAAAAGACAACTGACAAAATGGGAGAAGATATTTGCAAAATACATATCAGATAAAGGGCTAGTATCCAAAATCTATAAAGAACTTATCAAAATCAACACCCAAAGAACAAATAATCCAATCAAGAAATGGGCAGAGGACATGAACAGACATTTCTGCAAAGAAGACATCCAGATGGCCAACAGACACATGAAAAAATGCTCCACATCACTTGGCATCAGGGAAATACAAATCAAAACCACAATGAGATACCACCTCACACCAGTCATAATGGCTAAAATTAACAAGTCAGGAAATGACAGATGTTGGCGAGAATGTGGAGAAAGGGGAACCCTCATACACTGTTGGTGGGAATGCAAGCTGGTGCAACCACTCTGGAAAATAGCATGGAGGTTCCTCAAAAAGTTGAAAACAGAGCTACCCTAAGACCCAGCAATTGCACTACTGGGTATTTACCCTAAAGATACAAATGTAGTGATCCGAAGGGGCACATGCACCCAAATGTTTATAGCAGCAATGTCCACAATAGCCGAACTATGGAAAGAACCTAGATGTCCACCAACAGATGAATGGATAATGAAGATGTGGAATATATATATATATATATATATATATATATATATATATATATAATGGAATACTATGCAGCCATCAAAAGAAATGAAATCTTGCCATTTGTGACAACGTGGATGGAACTAGAGGGTATTATGCTTAATGAAATAAGTCAATCAAAGAAAGACAATTATCATATGATCACCCTGATATGAGGAAGTTGAGAGGCAACATGGGGGTTTGGGGGGTAGGAAAAGAATAAATGAAACAAGATGGGAACGGGAGGGACACAACCCATAAGAGACTCTCAATCTCACAAAACAAACTGAGGGTTGTCAGGGGGAAGGGGGAGGGAGAGGGTGGTGGGGTTATGGACATTGGGGAAGGTATGTGCTATGAAGTGTATAAATCTGGCGATTCACAGACCTATACCCCTGGGGCTAATAATACATTATATGTTAATTTAAAAATTTTAAAAAGAACATTTTCTTAGATAACAACCCACAATATAGGTATAAAACTCAGCAAATTTTAATAGTGATTCAACACTATTATCTAATTATCTATAGTCTACATTACAATTTTGCCATTAACGTCCTTTAGAGCAAAACTTTTCCTTCCAGGATCTGATTAAGGATCAGCATTGCATTAGTTGGCATGTCTCTTTAGTCTGCTTTAATCTGGAAAAATTCCTGTGTTCCTATGTGTTTAATGACATGGACATTTTTTAATAGTACATACAAAACATTTTGTAGAATTTTCTGTAATATGGGTTTGTCTGATGTTGCTCATAATCAGATTGGGTATAAATATTTTTGGCAGGAATAAGCAGCATTATGTCTTCAGTAGGTCCCATCAGGAGGCTCATAATATCAACTTGTCCATTACTGGTGATATTAACATGGGGCTTTGGATTAAGGTGGTGTTTGCCAATTTTCTCCACTGTCAAGTTGTTATTTTTGTGTTGCAATTTGTCAAGTTACTATTTTTGTTTTGTAATTTGTAATCATTTCCAGGAAGATACTTGAAAAAATGCAAATACCCTATTTTTCATCAAATTTTTACCCACTAGTTTTAGTATCTATTGATGGTTCTGAGTGATATTATTTCTTCGACAGCTGCAAAATGCTAACTTTCTAACTCAGATCTATTTTAACTCAAGGTTTACAGTAATTTGTTACATTTTGAGTTTTTCTAAAACATTCAACTTAGTTTTTATACAATTCACTGCTCTTTTTTTTTTTTTTTTAACAATTTATTTATTTATTTGCCAGAGAGAGACACAGCAAGAGAGGGAACACAGGCAGGGGGAGTGGCAGAGAGAGAAGCAGGCTCCCTGCTGAACAGGCAGCCCAATGTGGGCTCCCTCCGGGGACCCTGGGATCATGACCTGAGTGGAAGACAGATGCTTAATGACTGAGCCACCCAGGTGCACCTCACTGCTCTTTTTTTTTTTTTAATTAATTTTTTAAAAAGATTTTATTTATTTATTTATTTATTTATTTATTTATTTTTCAATTTATTTATTTTCAGAAAAACATTATTCATTATTTTTTCACCACACCCAGTGCTCCATGCAAGCCATGCCCTCTATAATACCCACCACCTGGTACCCCACCCTCCCACCCCCCCCCACCACTTCAAACCCCTCAGATTGTTTTTCAGAGTCCATAGTCTCTCATTGTTCACCTCCCCTTCCAATTTACCCAAATTCCCTACTCCTCTCTAACGCCCCTTGTCCTCCATGCTATTTGTTATGCTCCACAAATAAGTGAAACCATATGATAATTGACTCTCTCTGCTTGACTTATTTCACTCAGCATACCACCTGATACCCCAACCTCCCACCCTCCTCACTGCTCTTTTTTAACACTAATCTATTAGCTTAATATTTCTTTTCTAAAATTTCTTTTCTAAAATTGTAATTAGAGAGTAACCCAGTATAAATGATGGGGGGGGGACTCTGCTGACTCTTGGTAACCATGCAGTTTAATTTGTAAGAACAGAAGTATGCAGATAGGGGCGCCTGGGTGGCTCAGTGGGTTAAGCCGCTGCCTTCGGCTCAGGTCATGATCTCAGGGTCCTGGGATCGAGCCCCGCATCGGGCTCTCTGCTCAGCGGGGAGCCTGCTTCCTCCTCTCTCTCTCTTTGCTGCCCCTCTGCCTGCTTGTGATCTCTGTCTGTCAAATAAATAAATAAAATCTTAAAAAAAAAAAGAAGTATGCAGATATGCTGAAGAGTAGCTCTCAGCTGCAGCTGGAATGTTGCAGGCATCTTTTAATGTTTTTCAGAGGAAATGAACATTAATTAACCTAGCAAGCTTATTCAGTGGAGCTTCTACTATTTATAATATTGAGCTGTTCACATTTAATGTTCTAAAATTCATCAAGAAATTAAAGCATCTTTTTTTTAATTAAAGCATCTTAAAGAAGTAATTACTAAGAGAAATTTAGATAGGGCGCCTGGGTGGCTCAGTGGGTTAAGCCGCTGCCTTCGGCTCAGGTCATGATCTCAGGGTCCTGGGATCGAGTCCCGCATCGGGCTCTCTGCTCAGCAGGGAGCCTGCTTCCTCCTCTCTCTCTCTCTCTGCCTGCCTCTCTGCCTACTTGTGATCTCTCTCTGTCAAATAAATAAATAAAATCTTTAAAAAAAAAAAAAAAGAGAGAGAGAGAGAAACTTAGATAACCTTGTCCTGGACCAAGTTGGAGATTCCTGAATGTTTTCAAATTCAGTGTGTGAGTTAGGATTTGGAGAGGGATAAATTTGAGAACCCTATCCAGATGAAATTTAGAGTCTTAGAATTCTTTGTGCTGACCTATCATCCAAATGTAATGGTTCCTGGCAAAAATTGACAAGATTTCCTGAATTTCAGGAAATGCACAGGACCCAGAATAAAAACATAAATAAAGTCTTTAAAAACAAAACAAAACAAAAAAATAAAAAATAAAAAAATAAAAACAAAACAAAACAAAAGGAGCGTCTGGGTGGCTCAGTCAGTTAAGCAGCTTCCTTCACCTCAGGTCATGATCCCAGGGTCCTGGGATGGAGCTCCGCATCTGGCTCCCTGCTTAGCAGAGAGCCTGCTTCTCCCTCTCCCTCTGCCTACTTGTGCTCTCTCTCGCTGTCAAATAAGTAAATAAAATCTTAAAAAAAAAAAAAATTTTCAGAATTGTATTCTGTTAAAAAAACAATCTTGAAAAATAACAGTGTTGGAGGATACACTTCCCAATTTCATATTTTCTACAAAGCTACAGTAATCAAGACAGTGTGGTACTAGCATAAGAATTGACATATATAGGGGCGCCTGGGTGGCTCATTGGTTAAGCATCTGCCTTCGGCTCAGCTCATGATCCCAGAGTCCTGGGATCTAGCCCGGCATCAGGCTTCCTGTTCAGTGGGAAGCCTACTTCTCCCTCCTCCCTCTCCCCCTGCTTGTGTTCCATCTCTCGCTGTGTTTCTCTCTGTCACATAAATAAATAAAATCTTTTTTTAAAAATTGACATATATAGACAGGTCATTGGAATAGAATTGAGAGTCTAGAAATAAACCCTTATACTTATGGTCAATAGACTTTAAACAGGAATGCCTTGGGGGCTCAAGTCTTGCATAGGGCTCCTTGCTTGACTGAGAGCCTACTTCTCCCTCTGCCTCTGCCTGCCACTCCCCCTGCTTGGGCTCTCTGTCCAACAAATAAATAAATTTTTAAAAAAAATGCCAAGACAATCTAATAGGAAGAGAATTGTTTTTTCAACAAATGGTGCTACAAAAACTGAAAATTCACATGCAAAAGAATGAAATTTGACCCCACATCACAGCATGTACAAAAGTTAACTTAAAATGGATCATAGACATAAATAGACATAAACAGCTAAAGCTGTTTAAAACTGTTACAAGAAAAATCTTCATGACCTTACATTAGGAAGTGGTTTGTAAGATATGACACCAAAAGCCTAAGTGACAGAAAGATAGATAAATTGAATTTCATATACAGACTTTGTGCTTCAAAGAACACTATGAATAAAATGAAAAGTTTGTGGGGTCTTTTTTTTTTTTTTTGGTAAATGTTTGGATTATAAGACATTTAAAATAAATACGTATGAGACGCCTAGTTGGCTCAGTCACTTAAGCTCCTGACTCTTGATTTTGTCTCAGGTCATGAACCTAAGGGTCATGAGATCAAGCCCCCCACCTCAAGCCCCATGCTGGGCTCTGCACTCACCAGGGAATCTGTTTGAGATTCTCTCTCTCCTCCCCTACTCTCTAAAATAAATAGATCTTTTAAAAAAATAAAGTGTAAACCCATGTTAAATCAATTATCACAAGAGAAAAATTTACTAAACAGTTGCTTGGGGAAAAGGCTTTGTGTGCAATATTCATAGGGAATTTTTTCAAAATTTTGAGACAATGTTAATACATCATTCCTTTTTTTTTAATATTTTATTTATTTGACAGAGAGAAACACAGCTAGAGAGGAAACACAAGCAGAGGGAGTAGAAGAGAGAGAAGCACGCTTCCTGCTGAACAGGAAGCCCTATGTGGGGTTCAATCCCAGGACCCTGGGATCATGACCTGAGCCCAAGGCAGATGCTTAAGGACTGAGCCATCCAGGCACCCCAACATTATTCCAGTTTTAAAAGCACAAAAAATAATGAAAATAATTCTGTAATACTAACACAAAACTGATAAAGTAACATAAAACATACTATAGAATATAGTACAAAAGAGGAACCCATAAACTAATGTAAGTATAAATGGACAAATCCCACTATCAGATCAAATTCAAGAATATATTAAAGATAATCATCTACCATCAAGTAGGACTTATTCCAGAAATACGATGACTTAATATTGGAAGAGATTAATATAATACATAATACCTATGTCACATTACCTCATTAAAAACTAGAAAGGTATTTGGGTGTTTTGGGTTTTTTTAAGAGAGAGCACACAAGCTGTGGGGTGGAAGGGGCATGAGGACCTGAGCCAAAATCAAGAGTCAGACACTCAACAGACTGAGCCATCCAGGCTCCCTTGCACATGCTATTTAAAAACTAACAAACAAAAAAACCACTTTGTAGGGACACCTGGGTGGCTCAGTCAGTTGAGCGTCTGTCTTCAGCTCAGGTCATGATCTCAAGGTCCTGGTATCAGTTCCATATCAGGCTCCTTGCTCAGCAGCAAAGCCTGCTTCTCCCTCTGCCTGGCACTCCTCCTGCTTGTGCTCTTTCTCTCTCCCTCTCCCTCTGACAAATAAATAAATAAAATCTTAAAAGAAAAAACTTTGTAAATTAAGAATAAAATCATAAGGACCTCCCACTTCACATCATACATAAAAATAAGTTGCAGATGGATTAAAGGGGTAAATATATAAAACAAAACTATAGAAATATTAGAGGGAAACAATATTTTTACAATCTTAGGGTGGTTTTGGAAAACTTTCTTCATAGGACATAAAACCAGGAAGCCTAAAAAGATTGACAATTTGTACTAAATAAAAAATTGTAAATTGTATAACAAAAGACATTATAAAGTTAAAAGGCAAGAAAGAGACTGAAAGAAAATATTAACCATCTAAGGGTATGTGTATATATGAATACATATATATATATATATACACATATCCTCATGTATATAATTCATATATATAATAATACTCAGAATATATAAAAACCTCTGAAGTAAGGTACCAATCCAGATTCCCCTTTTTATCCAACATCATACATTTATTTATTAGGAACTGACTATGTAAAGTGCTGTGTCAAGCTCTGGAAATACAACAGTGACTAACAGACAGTAAATCAGTAAACAAACAGGAATCACAGATTATAGCAAGTACTGGGAAGGAAATATGGGGAGGGCAATGCAATAGATCAGAAGTTATAAGCTGTTGAGCAAAGGGCCATACTCAGCCTGCAGTGTTCAAAAATTAGGAGATTTGGGGGCACCTGCATGGCTCAGTTGGTTAAGCAACTGCCTTCGGCTCTGGTCATGATCCTGGAATCCCTGGTGCTCAGCAGGGAGACTGCTTCTCCCTCTAACTTCTCCCCTCTCGTGCTCGCTCTCTCTCTCTCTCTCAAATAAATAAATAAATAAATAATGCATGAATGAATAAATATTAGGAGATTTTATATAAAACCCACATGTGTGGGGCACCTGGGTGGCTCAGTTGGTTGGACGACTGCCTTCGGCTCAGGTCATGATCCTGGTGTCCCAGGATCGAGTCCCATATCAGGCTCCCAGCTCCATGAGGAGTCTGCCTCTCCCTCTGACTTTCTCCTCGCTCATGTTCTCTCTCATTGTCTCTCTCTTAAATAAATAAATAAAATATTTAAAAAAAAAAAACCACATGTGTGACCCCTTAGAAAGATTAGACCTGGTCACACTGGCCCTAAATTCTCACATAACCACAAACAGCGAAATAGCAGCTTTCCCTTTAGATGGTGTTTCTTACTGAGTTTGCTTTACTCATAAACATCATCTGCCTGGCTCTTACAGGCAAGTGAATTTGCAGATCCCAAAATGGAGAGTAGGTAAGGCCCACTTAAAACAGCGTAATCCTGGAGGTAATGTTTGAGCTACACCCTGGAGAATGAGAATGACCCAGCCATGCATAGAGCTGAGGCTAGAGCTTTATCTTCATAGCAAATTTTAAAATCTAGATGCAACTCAATGCCAAAACTGTGGCAAAGCACCTGCAATCCCCACTTTGATCAGAGACTGCTTTCGCTGCATCCCAGCCAGAAGGCTGAAACCCATTTCCCACTTCTGAAAAGCCATTTTGATCATGTACATCCTGAAGTATCTGTGCATTCTGTCCATTGTTCTTGTCCTCATAACGAAAGGAAACTTGGAACAGTATTTCTGATACTACTACCCTTTCCAAAAAGACATTCAGACAATGTGGTTGCCCTCTGCCAAGTTTGGCTTCAACATGTCATTCATATTTCTACCTAAAATTCCATTCAATAGTAATTATATTCTATTTCCTTGAAGACTTTTGTGCTGCCCCAAAGCTGACGTCTAGGCCCACACGGCCAGGGTCTGGGGCACAAAGACTGACTCTAGGAGCTCAGTATAAGGCTATGAAACTTCAGGAAGTTGGGAGTGTTGAGCTCCAAGGTAACCTATCAAGACAAAGATTCATTAATTTGGCTCTCTACATTTAGAGAGAGCCAAAGATGACATTTAGTCATCTTAGAATAATTAGTACCATAACCACAAATCTCAGGTGGGCACTCAGGACTGCCTGACGATCCTATTATAGTTCTCTGGTCACTCGTCTACTCAAGGCAATTATTTCACATCTCTCTCTGAGTCTCTAAAACCCCTCTCCTGTCCTCACTCTGAGCTAATAACTTCCTTGCTTCTTATTTCACTAAGAAATTAGAAGCAATCAGAAGAGACTTTCCATGATCACATCTAACATTCCACTGCATCTATAACTTCCCTCTGGTGCAGTGAATAAAATGACTCCATTTGTGCACTGGATCTGATCCCTTCTCACCTACTCAAGGATTTTGCTTCTGAAATTATGCCCTTCTCCCTCAGATTTTCCTCCTCCTGAATCATTTCCATCAGTATACAAATGTGCTGTAATATTTTCTATCTGGGAAGAAAAAAGAAGAAAGGGAGGACCGCCCCCCCTTGACATTTAAACTATTGTTTCCATTTCTTTCTCCATTCTCTCCCCCTTCCCACCCTTATTAAACCACAACTTCTAGAAAGTTGGAGTTTGCACTCATCAAGTAGAGAAAAACAACCATGCTGACAAGCCTCACTAATGATCACTAAACTCAGGTGGGCCTTTATGGCTGCCCAGAAGTCAGACATTTCCTAGTTCCATGCATTCTTTCACTTTCCAGGAGGTCTCCTCATACCTTCTCTTTCCTCAGACCTCCAGTGTTCTCAATCCTCACTTCCAGGTAATGACATGCTCTTTTTTTTTTTTAAGATTTTATTTGTTTGAGAGACTGAGCCAGAGAGAGAGCAGCACCAGGAGGGGCAGCAGAAGTGGGAGAAGCCGACTCTTCACTGAGCAGGGAGCCCAAGGCTTCCTGGGGCTCCATCCCAGGATTCCTGAATCATGACCTGAGCCCAAAGCAGACACTTCACCAAGTGAGCCACCCAGGTGCCCCAACTTGCTTTCTACTTCATAGTTTTCATTATGAAATGAAATTAGAAGATTATTTCTATATCCTCTTACAAACCATATCTACCCATCTATCTGTATCTGTGCCCACATGTCTAATTAAGTGAATGAACAGTCCACACACGTATTGAAGCCAACTGCTCCACCTCTGCATCAGATCCCATCTTTTTGCCTAATCAAGGACACTACTTCAATATTATTTGTACTCTCTCCCATCAATTTTTCCATTTCTGACCATTCCTATCTGCATACATGCATGCTACAATTACTTTCATCTTAAACAAAGCCCTACATTTCCTATTTCCCTGCCCTCTATACAGAAAAATCCCTCAAAAGACAAAGTTGTTGTCTCCATTTCGTCTCCTCCCAGTCTCTTGAACTCATGCCTGTCAGGCTGCTGCCCCAGGCACTCCACTGAAACTACTACTATCTGGTCACCAGTGCTCATACTCACTTACCAGGTTGCTAAGCTCTTAGCTCTCATCTTGTTCAGCAGATTAACAGAAAGGTACTACAGAGCTCAGATTGTTCTGACTCCTGCTACTGCTGAGGTTGCTTGCAATATATGGTTAGCTAGGAGAGGTTTGGGCCTGTGGGCCACTATTACTATTATGGGGAGCTTGCCTCATCCATTTCTGTTTCAGAACTGGTTTGTGAAATTAACCAGGAGGGGGCAGGAAGAGTACGAGTAAAATACAGCATTCTGTTCGGCTCCTAACATATCCACCTTGCTTGACCCAGTCTTCCTAATCCCAATGGCTAAATCCATTAATTCAAGGAACCCACAGTTCCTAATTCTGCTCACCCTTAGTTCCACAATCCAAACGATCTTTCAGGACTCTGATTTGTAATCCACACCTTGTCTTCAGAACGATTCTCTGGCTGATTTCACCTTGTCAACACATTCACTCAACCGGCCTCAAGGCACTTCAGCCTATTCTCCATGCTCAGATTAGCCACAATCTTAACCTTACCCTTCAAGCTAGGGCTTTAACAGCAACCATAAAAATGAACCTATTAATATTAACACTTTTTCACTCTTAACACTTACGATAATGATATTTTAAATCATGCACAATTTTTCTTTGAAGAAAGATAGGGGTTTTTTTCCTCCTAGTAGGCATGAGTATATTAACTTTCTACTCAAAGGGGCCCACTCAAGCTTTCCTTATTATCATCATAATGAAAACTCATGGAGGTGAGTCAACACATGTAACCAAATATTCTACAAGTCTCTGCCTCCTTCCTTTTTTTTCCTTCTATGATAAAGAACCAAAATAGAAAAAAAAAATGAGGGAAACAGTGTGGAGAGCATACTTTGGTCTATCCTTGACTTCATAAACTCAGGTTTATCAGGTACCCAAAGTTGTTCAGATTCAGGGGGTTAACCCACACTAAGCTAATTCAGAGTGCCACAGTTTCCTTGCCCGTAAATGGAGATAATAATGCCTTATAGGTTTGTTGTAGAGATTAAATGAAATCATGTATGTAATGCACCTAAGACTTAGCACATAAAACTGTACAATAGATAATTGCATGAAAAGTTATAGACCATAACGTATAAGTTACTATATACATGTGGAATATATGCCTTTCTTATGACTGAAAAGTCATACTGTCTTCTTAAGACATACTGGCCAGGATAGGATACCTGGAGAGCAATATTTTTAACAAATAAATGTCCTTGAGAAACAACAAATACTGGCTGACTGACTTCAAAGGATTTTTCATCCAGTTATAGCTATCCACAGAAGAACACCCCTGACCAGTGACCAGAACTCGCATATCCACCAATCATAGATTCCTCCCCTCCCAGACTCATCTTTCCTGATAGTAACATTCATGAGCCCCACAGGTTCAGTCCAGCTTCCAGAGTTTGTTCACCTTATGCCCTGGTCTCTTGAATGTCTAAGGTTCTCTTCTCTGTCCTGCCCTGAGGAACTTGGCCCGATGTCTGTCCTTTCCTTTGCAGACTCTATCTCGCCACCTGCTTTGAACTCTGCTTTCCAGTCTAAGCTTCATACCTAGACAGTCCTCTTGGTCCACATTTTTGTGGTCTTGATTTCAGACTAATTAACTCTTATTTGGCCCTTTGCTGAGACAATTCCCTTCCCCTGTTACATGGAAACCCTAGGTGAGGGTAAACCTCGTCATAACACAAATCTACACACTTGGGACATTTCCCACTGATAAGTGTCTCAGAGGCAAGTTGATGGTGGTGATAGGAAAAGATATGCTTGTTTTTGTCTTGAAACAAATGATGTTTCCCTGCCAGACTCTCTAGCAACAGCCCTCTAGCCACAGACACAATGACGTCCAAGCTCCGCTCATCTTCCTCCATTGCTGCTTTTGTCATTCCTCTTCCCAGGAACTCACTGAGTTGCTCTTGCAGTTCTAAATGAATCTCTTCGAAGAAAGACTAAGTCTCAAGTATATGGTAATGCGGTAAACGTTGAGCATGTCTCATTTGCCTTCTCATTTTCTGGATCCTCTCAGAAGATATAATAGATGGTTTTCCCCACTCTGACTGGAATGTTCTTTGCTTAGTCTTCTAGGTTTTCTGATCTCTTCCAACGGCCTGTTTGGTGATCACCTGTTAGGAAACAGCTGAGGATGCCATTCTTAGGCTCCAGCAGAGGGCACTGTAGTTCTGGCTTTTCAAACATGAGCAGGAATGGCACAATTCGGCGCAGAATGAAATGGCCAAAGCCCCTAAGCCCCTCTAATTTTCCAAACGGGTAAACCTTCTGAAGTTATAGACATGGACTCTGGAGTGCCTGGGTGGCTCAGTCAATTAAATGGCTGCCTTTTGTTCAGGTCATGATCCCAGGGTCCTGGGATCAATTCCTGTGCCCGGCTCCTTGCTCGACAGGGAGTCTGCTTCTCCCACTCCCACTCCCCCAGCTTGTGTGTGTATTTGCTCTCTCTGTCTCTCTCTCTGTCAAATAAATAAAATCTTTAAAAAAAAAAAAGGAACTGTATCTTGTAAACAACCCATATGTCTTGTAGCTGCTACAGACCATCATCCCTATCTGCTTGAAACTAGAGAAGACACTCAAGATACTCATAGCTTCAATCTGCCAAAGTCTAAGGTGTGGGCACCTCCAAGATGGGTGACTACGTCTGTATAGCAGCAAATAGGCCACTTTTTCATGGAGGCTCAGACTTTCCTCACTGGTTTTCCCTATTGGGAGTGGTCCAGTCTATTGCAGAGTGGCCCACCGGGTTCAGTCCTCTCTGTTGCACCAGTGCTGGACATAGGAAGAGACACTCCACATTTCAGTGGAGCTTGAGGCAGGGATCTGCATCTGGAACAAGGTAATGGGTATCATGTGCCCCACCCAATTCGAGGTTGCTTCTAGGGTGAGCAGACCCCTTTGACAGGACCCCCAAGGAGTTGCACACAAGAGATTCTAGCAAGAGGCTAAGTTCTATCAGTTTATGTTTTCCCATAGTCCTTCGTCTTGCTTGGAAGCCCTGATTAGATGATTTCAAGAACAGGTTAGGGTGGTGGTTAAGACCATGGGTTCTGGAGCCAAACTGCTTGAGTTAAATTCATGTATCTGTCATATGCTAGTTTAGTGAACTTGGGCAAATCACTAAACTCTGGGACTCTGTTTCCCTATTTGTAAAATAAGATAACAATAGTACCTACCTTTTTTTACAAAAAGATTTTATTTATTTATTTGACAGACAGAGATCACAAGTAGCCAGAGAGGGAGACAGAGAGAGTGGAGGAAGCAGGGTCCCCGTGGAGCAGAGGCGCCTGATGCCCTGATGCAGGGCTCGACCCCAGGACCCTGGGATCATGACCTGAGCCGAAAGCAGAGGCTTTAACCCACTGAGCCACCCAGGCCCTAGTACCTACCTTTTGTAGCTGTGCTGAATGCATTCACTGTTAGCTTGGTTTATCATTACCATCTCTAGAAGATCCAGGTAGCCCCTTGTACATCAGCAGTCTACAGCCAACACGAAATTCTCTGTTATCCCATGCCCCATCTACTTCCTGTGTTCAGAATCCTGAACACGTACACCACTTTGAGGAAGGTACTTTTGGACATGGAGGTAAAGGAACTGCGCCAATATATAAAATGTGCCCTAGTTCCCTGGGCTCATGCTCATGTCCACTTCCTCCCAATGCACTGACAATTTCCTTGTGTCAGGAAAGACAATAAATGCAAGATAGGCTTCCAAGCACATTTCAGCAAATTTCACTCTATGTTATTGCTCCAGCCAACTTCAAGGGATTGATGCCCAACATCTAATAGGAAATCCTAGATAGGAGTCATTTTTTATGTACAATACTGCATTTTCTCTCAAACTGATCTTATGCGAATTTCTAGTCAGGGCGGTAACACTCTGCTTGCAGCCACACCAGCTTGCAAGTAATGTGTGTTAGATATTATCACCATTATGTACTAGGCATTTGGAACAGCCAGGCAAGTATTCTAACACAGAAGTCAGAATTTGGGAGCCATTGAGGTAGACCCATTCCAAAAATTCTTCAACCTGAAAACATCGAGGCCTGTTAGTCCCACTTACAACTAACCAGAGGCAACAGGCACATTAGTGGATAAGGATGATTTTGTGAGTGCCCCAGTGGTCCTAGGAAGCCTGTAGTATTGACAAATCTGTGACGTTAAATTGAGTGGAAGATCTACCCAAGTACTTCTGCACCACCCCAATGTCCTTCATAGTACATCCAAAGTAGTAGATGTGGTCTTATGGCAACTCCCAATTTATGGCCCAGTTCTGGAAGAAACTGTCAGGGCCCTTAGTATCTACTTACCACTGAAAACTATGTGGAGCATGGTACTGACTGGGTGGATGGAGAACCTCTCTTACTTTCTCTACCCACAAAATAATGAGTTCATCTACCTTGCCACAGTGTAGTTTGCTTATCAAGAACTCATTGCCTCCCCTTACCCAGAACATGCCCACTCACAGTAGCTGTGGCATGATTCTTCCCTACAGTTCACCACCCTTCACCCCAAGTGGCTTCCAAAACTTGGCAGCTGGGAGAAACTATGGGTTACCAAAAATATCTTCTAGCTTGCCAAAAATCAACCCGAAGAGTGTGCCAACTGGTGCTTGATTCAGGAGGAAGGCATCCAAATGGGTGACACTGCCCAGCACACCTCCTAGTACACAGTAACCATTTATATGGAAAGCTGGGAGCCTACCACTTAGAGACTGAGATAATAGAGAACATCACCCAACTGTACCCTCACAGACTATCAGTCTGAGGCCTCAGGACCAGATAAAGAGCTCGTACAATTACCTGCACCCAGACCAGTCATTACTCGCAGTCAAGGTCCCATTGCCCACAAGGAATATGCTCTTACTCTTTCTCCTCAGAACGTATCTACTTGGCCACACACATTCTGGCACCCCCCACCTTGCCCAAAGTCAAATGACACTGCTTCTGGGAATTGGCCCCTCATTGCTGTAACCTGTGACGAAGTACAGATCAGCCCCCTGATTCAGTTCAGGCTTCCAGAACTTCTGGTACCTGTCCAAATCTTCAGCTGTCAAAGGAGGGGTTTCAAACAGTGCTCCACTCTGGCAGGATCATTCTCGAAGAATGGGGTGCAAAAGTGGGGAAGGAGGGACAGAAAAGAATGGGTGGGATCAAGCCAGAAAGAAGGGAAAAGCAGGAGCTGGGGAAATACTCCAGAAGAGAGGCATCCCTGTTCTCCACCAGAGGTGAGTCTGTGATCGAAACAATTTCCGGAGAATGGCAAACTTTGGTCCAATTCCTGACAAGCTCAGGATTCTGAGATACAAGTCAAATCTAGCCTGCTGAAGCAGAACATGAATTTATTGAAAGAATATTGGTGGGATAACATCAAAGTAAACGACTCTGTGAGGCAAAGGAAATGAAATGAAAAGGCAGCCTACCAAATGGGAGAAAATAGTTGCAAACCATATATTTGATAAAGGACTAATATCCAAAATACATGAGAAACTCTTCTAACTCAAAAGAAAAAAAAACGGATTAAAAATTGGCATAAGATCTGAGTAGACGTTTCTTCAAAGAAGACACATGTATGGTCAACAGACAATTAAAAGATACTCAACATCACTAACCTTCAGGGAAATTAGAACCACAGTGAGATACCACCTCACACCTGTAAAAGTGGCTATTGTTTAAAAAAAAAAAAAGATAACATGTTGGTGAGGATGTGGAGAAAATGGGGAACCTTTGTACTCTATTGATGGGAACGTACACTGGTGCAGCCACTATGGAAAACACTATGGAGGTTCCTCAAAAAAGTAAAAGTAAATCCTATTTCTGGATATATATCCAAAGGAATTGAAATTACGATCTCAAAGAGATCTCTGCACTTCCGTGTTCATTGCAGCATTTTTCACAGTAGCCAAGACATGGAAGCAACATAAATATCCATCCATGCACACATGGATATAGAAATGGGGTATACACACACACACACACACCATGGAACATTATTCAGCCTTAAAATTAAGAAGGAATTCCTTCCATTTGCATCAACATGGTGAACCTGGAAGACATGGTAAGTGAAATAAGGAAGACAAGGACAGACAAATACTATGTCACCTTTTATATGAAGAATCTCAAGTAATCACACTTGTAGAAGCAGAGAATAGAATGGTGGCTGCGAGAGGTTCATGGGGAGGAAGACATGGAGGGGCAGTAGTCAAAGGGTACAAAGTCTCAGTTACATAAGATGAATAAATCCTAGAGATCTGTTGTACATTAGAGAACCTATAGTTAATACTGCATTATATACTTAAAAATTCCCAAGAGCACAGATCTTCTGTTAAATGTCCTTATCACAAAATAAATAATAATAATAAAGACGGCGGGAGGAAATTTTTGGAGGGGACAGATGTTTATGACCTAGATTGTGGTGGTGGTTTCACAGTTTCTCCACAGATTGTGGAGGTGGTTTCACTTACCTCCAAATTCATTAAGCTATACGTATTAAATACAACTACTTATATGTCAATCTTACAATTAGTTTTCTTTTTTAAAGAATATTGGGAAGTACATAAAAGCTGTAAGAGGAACAGAGAAGCAAGTTTGGTGGACAGTAACCAGAATCCTGCAGCAGACTTGGTTGGGCGTAGACACTGCTGTGTTCCGTACCGTGGTAGGCACTGTTGCTGCCAAGGACCCCAGGCTCTGAATGTGCTGCTAGAAATAAAATGCAGCCTCACTGCTACAACTTCCCATTAGTAGAAAAAGACTCTATATAGCCCCTGCTTCTTTGCAACCTTCCACTTTGATTCAGAATCTGAAGCAGGCGGGTTTGGCCTAGCCAAAAGTCTTTGGCCATGCCCTCGCTGCAAGGGAGCCTGGTGTTTTAGTCCATCTGGGCTGCTGTCACAGAATGCCATAGACTGGGTAGCTTGTAAACAACAAAGGTTTATTTCTCGCAGTTCTGGAGGCAGGGAGTCTGACATCAGTGAGCCAGGGTGGTCCAGTGAGCGCCCTCTTTCAGGTTGCAGACTTCTCATTGTGCGTGGGAGGGGCACAGAGCTCTCTGAGGCCTCTTTTATAAGGACACTAATTTCATTCATAAGGGCTCTACCCTGTGACCTAATCACTCCCAAAGAGCCCTACTTCCAAATACTGTCACCTTGGGAACTGGGTTTTCAATATATAAATTTAGGGAGAATATAAACATTCCAATCTGGGTAAGGAAGCTTGGTCTTTTCAGCCTCCATAGTGAGATTCCAGTTCTGCTTCGGCGGAGATACCCAAATCCCCATAAGAATGCTAGGTCTAGGGGCACCCGGATGGCTCAGTCAGTTAAGTGTCTGCCTCTGGCTCCGGGTCCTGGGACCAAGTCCTGCATTGGGCACCCTGCACAGTGGGGAGTCTGCTGCTTCCTTTCCCTCTGCCCCTCTCCCCATTCATTCTCTCTCTCAAATAAATAAAATCTCAAAAAAAAAAAAAGAAGAAGAAGAAGAATGCTAGGTCTACACTGCTCTGCTCTACTGTAGCTTAACTTACTCTATACTAAACTTTTCAAGCCCCTTTCCACTTTGCCTCCCACTAGTCAGGCTCCAACTCAATAGCAAGCTGAAACCTCTCTACAGCTTCTATCTTCTACACACTTGCTATCCTGCTGCCTGAAATGCTCTTCCTGATACCACTATGTCCCACGGACTCCTCCTTATCCTCCAAGACTTAGCTAAAACATAACTTCCCCTATTAGACCAATTAAAGTTCTGCAAATATGCCAATTCCAGGGAATGAGTATCCATCCAGATAAAGGACCTTTTTACCGGCACTAACCCTAAGTATCTGTCAATATCCTGGTTCCGGTAGGAGGCCACTCAAAACCCAGGAGTCGGAGAGGAGCAAGGGAATGGTGAGGGAGGTCTCATGATCACTGGGTTCTCCCTCCCCCACTCCTTCCTGACACAGGCATTGTAATTTTACATCTGAGATCCTAAGATCAGATCTGAATGGCTAGGAGAGATCCCTGCCTTGTGCCTGGCTGGCAAGGAGACTAGAGACTCAGAAAATGAAATAGCCCCATTTGCTAACTACTTATAACAAGTCTGCTCTTGTTTCAGACCAGAAGGAACTGGTGCCCACTAGGCTTCCCCCTATTATCCCAGAAGATGGGAATTGTTCCGTGCATCAGAATAGCCACACAAGGTACCACGAAGCTGTAAAGAAGGTGTTGTTAAAGACATGTAAGTATTGAGCCTGGGGGGCTCCGTCAGTTAAACTTCTGCCTTTGGCTCAGGTCATGATCTGGGGCTCCTAGGATTAGGCTCCTGGGATCTAGCCCTGATCCGGCTCCCTGCTCGGTGGAAAGCCTGGTTCTGCCTCTGCCCCTCCCCCACTTCTCTCTCTCTCTCTCTCTCTCTCTCTCTCTCTCTCGTGCACGCGCACACACTCTCAAATAAAGACTTAAAAAAATTAAAGACATGAAAATATCTTGGAGTGGGCACCATGCTAGGGGCAGAATAGATATGCCTGAGTTTGTAAAGAACAATTGGGCTGTAGGTAAGTCTGATACTATTTTAAAATCTTAAGAACACCGAATACATTTAGAACATGATAGGCACTGGATAAATGAATCTACTAGCAGTATTTACAGATGAGGTGGTATCATTGCTTAGTTTCAGAGAATTACCGGAATGAGCAAGGGAAGGTATTTTTTCAGAGAAGGGGAAAGGGAAAGAGGATGATTAAGCCTGGGGGTAGGGAGTAGGGGAAGCCAGTAGAGTAGACCCATCTTGCACATTTCCCAAGTGAGCTGACCACCTGCTTTTCTACCATCTTACTAGCTTCACTTGGGGAAGCTCTCTGGGAGATAGGCTTAGTAGAAGCAGGAAGAACCAAGATTGATTCAACTGACCACAAAGGGTGTGAGATGCTGGAATCCGGAAGTGAAGCTGGGTGTGGTGGCCAGAGTCCCAGGACTTCTCAGCACCTGGTCAGGCCCAGTTGTTTGGTTGGGCTTATGCTGCTGGGAGGCACTAAAGGGAGAAAGAACTTGAAGATACTGGATAACCTGTCCTTCCCCAACCATTTAGTCCCCAATCAGGTCTTCAGAGTCCCCTTGACTGATGCTCAGAACTTCAGCTTCTGGCGGTCCCATGATGCAGGTGTGTGCCCAGAGGAAACCATGCCATGGATCCGAAGCCCCCGCCACTGCCTCATCAAAAGCCCAATGACCAGGTTAGGCTGGGATGGATGAGGGTGAGGAGACTAAGGGAAGTCCTCCCTCCCTTCACTGAAATCCTTAGAGACTGTCTTAGCTCTTCTCAGGAGTAGAAGACAAAGTTTGGGTCTTACCAGGGAGGTGGCCCCCGAATCCGGCATTCAAAGGAGTTAAAGATCTGTTTGTATCTTTGTGTTTCACCTTGTGGCTGTGCCTTTTGGGGCAAGCACAAGATAAGTGTCTATAGCTTTCCTAGGGAAGTCCGGGGATGCCTCTGCTCCCTTCATGGCTGCCTCCCACCCTCCAACCACCAGTCATTCCAGTAGCCATACTTCCTTATCACTGCCCCTGCCCTTTCTGCCCTGAGGCAGTCTTAAGTGATGTTTAAGGACGCCACCACACAGACCAGCCTGACCTGGCCGGGTCTGAGACCCTCTCTCTCTTTTCCAGGTTCATGGATCACGCTGTTCTTAGTGACAGAAACTTCAGTCTATATTGAGCAGGATGTGTTTACAGAAGGGCAAGATGAACTGTGGAAGCAGGGCAAAGAAAGAGAATGTGGGAGAAGGTGTCCTGGTTCCACTGACTGACTAATGGGAGGAGGGGATCACAAAAACAGAGTAAACAAATTGGACCAGAAGTCACTTGTGTGCACACTCGTGTGCAGAGGGAAGTCATTCTCATGCCCAAATTCCTGTGAGATCAGATGTATGCGAATCCGAAGCTGGTGTTTGGGAGGGGCCAGGATACAGAAAAGACCACCAAAAAGGTCTTGACCTCACGAATGGCAGGTGTCAGAATAACAAGTCTGGGAAGACACACATTGGTCCTCATGATGCTGAAGGGCCCAGAGTAGTCATGCTCTCTGAAGACTGCAACTTCACCTTGGCAGCGAGAAAACCAGAAGAAGCCCTCTATCCACTGAGGAAAAGGCTCACAGAGCCCTCCGGCAGGAGGCTGCCTCCTCTACCCAGCTCTGCCACTTCTGACCCAACCCAGGGCCCAGAACATCTTCAGAGAGCTAAGAATTTTACAAAGAATTTGATTTTATTGATATTTAAATATATTAAATATTTCACGGAAATACATGATACACCACCCTCCCCCCCCCACAGTGGTTACATTATAAAACCAAAGTCCATGGGCCTCCCATCCACTGACTTCTCCAACATCTGGTGAGAAAGGGGACGATGGTAGCCCAGGAGAAGGGCATGGCTGGCACTGTGGTATGGGGAGTCAGGGTGTGGACAGGACCCTCCCACTTGGCAAGAAGCAAAGACAAGTCACCGAAGACTGAGGTCTTCCTACTCTGGTCTCCTTACATCCTCACCCCACCCCAGGGCTCCAAGCAGTCCTTTCCTATCCAGGGATATGGCTAGGGAAAGGAAGCTGATTTTCCGTCCAGACCAACTAGTCTTGCGCCCTCCTCCTGCCATGGCTAATGAAGTGCCTGATGGCCCATTTGGTAGATACATGAAGATCCCTCAGGGAGGCAATTTGAGCCGAAACCAGGTCTCTGCAAGGAGCGGGAGTCTGAAAGGGCACGAGGAAGGGCAAAGGTACTCCCTACCCCTTCCATTCCCCAAACCCAGTGACTCTGGGACCCTCTCTCCTCCGTCTCTCTCACCACCTCCCAGACAAAATGATCTTCAAATGCAGGCTAATGGCTCTGGCTTAAATTGGTACGGACAGAGAAACCAAGGCACCAACTAATTCAGGCCTGAGGCAAGGAGGTTGCAGGGAAAGGAGTAAAAGGCAGGCAGATATAGGAAGGGAATCTAGAGTCCGACCTTCCAATCCTCCTCCTAGCCCTTACAGGCTTCATGGGGACTGGGAAGCCAGGAACATGCTAGACTGAGATGGAAGGCTGTGGAACGCCAAGTTTCAGGTTCCCTTGCCCCACCCCCTAGTACCAGTATCTGGGTCCTCAGAGAGACCCCATGCTACCTCTGTCCCAAAGTATACCCCCAGCTGGGGAACCCAGGAAATTCCTGAGCCTCTGCCCACCAAACCCCAGACAGTTCAAGTGCAGGGAGCACTGAGGCTCAAGCAGGCGCTTGGGTCCCTGCCTGAGGCTGGGAGACAGTCGTGCTGCACATGCGGCCCCCAAATGGCACTTAGGGATTTGGCACAAAAAGGACTGCTCTCCCCAGGGGCACCTTCCTCTTGCTACCACACCCCAAGCCACTCCTGTGCAACCTAGGCATCTCTCTTCATCCCTTGAAATCAGAAACCCTGCCTTATTCCCAGAAGACAGAGGCCCACAGGAGAGAGGTAACCCCAGGTGGAGAGCTAAGGAGGAGCACAAGGACACACACAGACCTGGGAAACAGATACACACACAAAGGCCGACATGCACACGCATTACACAGACACACAGGCCCTCCCCAGGGCCAGAGACTTGGGAGGACAGGTTTGCGATCAGGGTCATCCTCCTCCATGCCCTGATCCTTTTCTATTTGGCAACAGAATGGGTAGAGATGCTCTGTGCCCCCTTGCCAGCAGACAGCAAGAGAGCACCGGGGCAGAGGTACCTGATCATGACCCCAGGGGGGCCCTGAGAACAAGAGTCTGGTACCACCCCACTCCCTGGCTGGCCTGCTCTTTTTGGCACCTGCAGGTGAACTTTCAACTCCTGATCTTCTGAATCCCCACACATATGCTCGCTCTCTGGCTGGGCGTTTTCACAGTACCAATGAGGCCAGATGCCCCTTTCCCTGGAGCTGTGCAGGAACCGGGGCTAAATCTGAGCTGTCAAAAGTCCCTTTGTTCCCCTTTGGGGACAGATCATGGGACTAGGATTTGGCAAATGGAGACATTCCCCTGAAATACGGACAGAGCTGGGTCCCCAGAGCATCTCCCTCCTCCGCCCTGTGCCTAGAAGGGAGACCTTACTGGGTTGGGGTACCCAAGGCCAGTGCTGGGGATGCAGGCATAGCAGAGGCAAGCATGGAATAGGCACTTCTCATGCCTGCCCCAGTCTTTGTACAAAATATTCCCAGGAAAAAGAGGGAAAAGAAGGGCCCAGCCCTGAGTCTGTTGCCCAGACAGACAGGGGAAGGACAGGCTTGGCAAGCTGCCATTTTAATCCCTCAGGCAGGAGGGCTCCTGCTGCCTCTGTAGCTGCTGCCTCCCCTGCTCCCAAGAAAGGAAGGAAGAGGCAACAGTCCTATCCCAATTAGAAAAGTAAAGTCACTTGCATAATCCTCTTGGTATCCCTTGTTCACCAGCCTGAGGGCAGACTAGCAAGTGTGGTCCAAGCACAGCCTACTGGGGTGTTGTTCCCTTTTGTGGTCAGCAGGGTCTGGAGGCCTGGTGCCCCCTGCCACAGCTCCTCCCAGTGAGCACAGAGTCCACTCAGATGCCCACCTTGGTCCTGACAGTTGAATTGGTAGCTGGACCCTGCTAACTGGGGGGGCCCCCATTGAGGAAGTAGGTGGTCATCTCCCCCTTGCCCTTCACCTTGACCACCCCTCGACACTCCAGCTGGTAGCCTTTGGCAGCTAGAACCTGGTACAAGTCCGTGGTCACCTGGGGAATGGGAAGGGAACCCATTTAGCCTGGGATCCTTCCTGCTACATTTGCAGGGGTCCAGGGGTTCTCTAATCATGCTAGTCCCCACCCCCCCAAACCCCACCCCAACCACAGAACACTACCACCCTACCCCTGTCCTCGCTGACCTTAGAGAGGGACCTGTAGAAGCCCTCTGGACCCATACCCTTCCTAGCCTCTGCTCACATCCCCCTCACCTGGATTCGGTCAGGGACACCCGTGCTGTCCATACGGCTAGAGACATTCACTGTGTTCCCCCAGATGTCATACTGCGGCTTCCGAGCCCCAATGACGCCTGCCACAACTGGGCCCATGTTCAGCCCTGCGATGGGAACAGCAGCAAAAAACTGAGACTAATGGACATTCCAGGGTCAGCCCAGGGAATCCTCCCATCTCGTGGAACCTTTAGAAGGACTGAGAGAAAAAAGGGACAAAGCGACAAGCGTTCCAGTTGTAAAGAATGGCAGAGCTGGGCATGTCCCAAGAGCTCCCCTGAGTTGAGACAGTTATTGCCGTTAACAGTAACTAAATCCACTGAATGCTCGCTCTGCGCCAACCCCTCTGAGAAGCATTTTGCATGCCATTATTTCATCCCCTCAACAGCCCTAAATGGTATGTATCATCCCCCTTTTACAGCCAGCCTTAGGATGCAATGTGCTAAATAAGCCAGTAAGTGGAACAGCCAGAATTCAAACCAGAGTGATGCTGTTAGCTGCTCCTCCTGCCCACCAGCTCCCAGCTCAGGTGAGAGGAAGTGCCTCTTACAAGACTGGCCATAGGGAAGGGCACAGGTACTGGAGCTTAAATAAACCTGGTTTTGAAACCCAGGGTAGTCCCCTCCCAGCTGTTTGACCTTGGTCAAGTTATTTAATATGCGTTTTAGTCTCAGACTTGTACCAGGTTCTAGCTGCCAAAGGCTCTGTCAAAGGGGATGATAACATGAAGATTAAAATGTCTAGGATAGTACCTAGCACACAGTAGGCCCTTAACAAACGATCTCCATTCTAAACATGAGACGAGACAGGAGGTGGGAGAAAAGGACATCCCAGAGGATTCCTGACGGGGCATCCGGGATGCCATGAGTCCCTTGCCCACTTCCTCGGCCTCCCCCAGACACAGCCCTAGGACGAGCTGCCAGGCAATCAGGCCATCTCACCAATCTTCATCTGGAAATTGTTGAAGGAGTGCTCGTTGATGTGTTTCATCTGCTCCATGAGCCGCATGGCATAGTCTGCCAGGGCAGTGATGTGGGAGCGGCCGGCCTGATCGTAGGTGCTGGCGTTCAGTCCTGAGGCTGCCATGTAGGTGCTCCCAATCGTCTTGATCTTCTCCAGCTGCCGGAAGCGCTCCTCGCTGATGATCTGCATGGCACAGGGAGGCCACAATGGGTGGCAGAGCGGCCAAGCACATGCACCCTGCCCCACGCTCACTCCTGCCGGGCCTTAGCCTCCTCTCCCTGCCCTGTTTCAGCAGCTTCCCTCCTTTGAGGGAGGGAGTCCCCGCCTTCCAGCTATTGTTCTCAAGGCAGGACAGAGGCGCCAGGAGCGCAGCCCTCTTCACCAGGCAGTCCACAGAACCCCTGGCCAGGACTGGTGCTCACAGCTTGGCTCAGCTGCACGAGCTCCCTCGCAGAATCCAGAACTCCAGAAGGGCTATTAGCCATCAGGCGCTTTATGTGACTGACTGTCACTTTATGGGGAATTGAGCACCACTGAGCACCAGGTGAAAAAGTTCCTTGGCCCCTGAACAGTCAGGAATGGCCCCTTCCTGACCTGGATATTCAGGACACCCCCTCAGGCTTGCTTCCATTTTCTCTATTTGGGGGCCCGTCTTGCTTCCTCGGGCTCGTGGGGTTCTGCCCATAGATTACTGCCTCCTCCTTCAGTAACATCCACCTGGTACCTAGCCTGTTCTCTCCACAGATCCTCAGGTCTTTGCTTCCCAGCAGTGACAACCCTGCCCCAATGAGGGCGACGACTTTGCCGCCTCAGACACCTTGGTGGGTCTTCAGCCTTGTCTCCACTGTACCTACCTTTACCTTGACCCCAACATCTCTGGGTCCCGTCAAAACTCCCTTCTCCCTCAGCCACCCCTCCAATCCTGGCCTTCCCGTCCAAAGTTCTCCCTACTCCCCTAGTCCCCCCAGCTGCTCCACCAGCAGCAGCCAACCAGACAAGTACCTCATCAAAGTCAGCAATGATCTCATTGAGCAGCCGCAGGCACTCGACACCCTCATTGTTTGCCTCCAGTTCCACATAGAACTCAGAAAAGTTGGCAATGGAGGCAAACATGACGGCCACACATTCACACGACTGGTAGTAGAGCTCATCGTTCCGACGCTCCCGGGCCAGGAAGTGGGCAGCCACGTCCTTGGGCAGAATGTTATGCAGCAGCCTCCGGTTGTATGCCTGCAGTTCCTCCATCTCCTCCTTCTCCCCTGTTGCCTGTGGACACCACACCCATCACCCACTGCCCAACATTCACGAGGGGTGGGTATAGCGGCCAAGGCTTGGAGTTGGCCATCAGAGGGAATCGGGGAGAAGAAGGCATGGACGGGTGAGACCTAAAGAACAGGTGAAGGGGTGAAAGGAGCAGGGAGGGGATAAGACTGGGGTTAGGGGATGGGCGCGGGGAAGGCTTGGAGCCAGAGCAGGCTTGGGCAGCCCGAGCCTCAGCCAGCTAACGAGCTGCATTTCTGGCTCAGCCCAGATTCTGTCCTCAGGACCCTCCCCGTCTCCCAGAAGCCCCCTCGGCCACCTGCAGTTTCCAGAGGAAGTCCAGCCGGGCAGTCGATTCCACCTGCTGGGCATGCAGATACAGAGCCAGCGCAAACACCAGCAGAATCACGGGGGTCATGTACTTGAGCGCCACCCTCCCGGCAGCTGGGCTGAGGGGGAGCAGAGGCGAGCTAGGTGTTTGAAAGAGGCCCAGCAGCCCTACCCTTCCCTGCCCCAGAGCCCTCACTCACCAGTCCGGCCCATCGAAAGTCTCATTGGAAGAAGCCCTGGCGGGAAGATACAAGAAACAAAGTCATGGGTTCCTCTTGGGCTGCTGGGTGGAGGGCAGAGGGGAGGGGAGACTCAGAGCACAAAATCAAGCACAGGGTCAGGACTTTGGCCTACAGGAACTCATTAAGAGCAGAGGTTAAGAGAAGGTTCCACTCCTAGCTCCTCTACTTCCCTGCCCTGTGACCCAGAACAACCGGCTTAAGTCTAGGCCTGTTTTCTCATCAGTAAAAGAGGGACGTGATCTAAATAATATGCACAAAAGGCCCAGCATGGCACTGGCGTGCAGTAAAGCTTCAACAAATGTTGAGTTGCCATCACTTCTACAATTACCTGTGATGCAGGCACTACTGCCATTTTACAGATGAGGAAACTGAGGCTCATAGACGTTAACTCACCCGTCCAAGGTCACACAGCTAATGAGCGGCAGAGTGGGATTCAAACCCAAGTGACTCCAGAGGCTTTTCCCAGCACACCAAGCTATGGCCCCACATCACAAGGGATGGGGTTTGCAGAGAAAAAGCCAGTGTGGTGTCCCTAAGTAAGAGTCAGAAGTTCTGGTTCCAGCCAGGGCTCTGCCATCAAGCAGCTGTGTGACCTACAGGTGGTTAAGAAAATGCGTACAAAGGAACCATGCAAATGAGATAGGGAATTTTTTTCAAATGTCTGGCCTAAAGATACAGGGACTTCCCAGGACTGGAGTTTCCTTGGGGTGACTGTGGAGTCATACGTTGGGAGCTCCTCCACGGCCTCCTTTTCCCCCATAGGTGAAGGGGTGAGTGGCAGCCTTCCAAGGCCAAAGAGGCCTGGGCACCAGAGTGACCAGAAGGGTCAGGAAGCTCTTAGGGGACTGAAGGGGCTGAGGATAAACTCACAAGCCATGGACACCAAGCAGCAAGTCGTAGTTGTCAAAGATGGTGGCTGGGGGGCCCAGCAGAAGCAGCACCAAATAGATGAGCCCCAGGACAAAGACCATGGCCAGCTTTCCAATGCTGCTGATGTGCAGGAAGACAGAGCTGGCCAAGAGACTCAGCAGCATGTTCCCAATGAAGTACTGAGGGGGCAACGGCAGAGACGGTGTTGGATGAAGTAAGAAGCCACGGCACCCCGACCCCATGCAGAAAGAGCCCTGTGCTCCCCTCCACAACCTCACACCCAAAGCTCCTTCAGCCTCCGCACCCCACCCTACACCGCACTGAGGTCCCTGGCTGCTACCCCAGGAGTGACTCTGGTGAGATCTGGGCCCCCAGTGCCCATCACCAGGCCTGATGCAGAGGAGTCAATCACTAGCACTGATCAGGCCCACCCCCCACCCCATCCCGCCAGAGCACGGCTTGGACACCTCAGGGAAGCTGCAAGTGGGTGCGGTGCCCTCACACAGGGGAGTGTCCAGGCCCAGAGAGTAATTGAGCTGCTGCAGGTGACAGGTGGTGATGTCAGCAGGTGTCACATTCAGCATCCGGGCTGCACAGTTTCGTATGGGGGTGTGGTTGCAGGTGAACTGCAAAAGTTGGGGGAAAGCACGGAGGGGAGCAGTTACAGGGGCCATGTCCCAGTGCTTTATACCCTGGAGGTCAAAGTTCTCATAGAGGGGTGATAGGAGGTACAGAAAACAAGGAGAGAAGGACTGGAGTTAACCTCTCAGAGGGCAGGATGTGGGTCTTCTCCCTCTGCCTACCCCCAGAGCCCAGAGCAGTGCTCGGCACAGACGCAGGGTAACAGAGTTTCCACTGGACCTTTACCATGTTGGCGATGGCAGAGGTGAACACAAGCAAGACTGAAAAGATGCCAACCACAGTGCTGTGTGCCCGAGAGCGGACAATGCTGCGGGAAAGACGGCGCAGGGCCTTGGGGAAGAGCTGCAGACGGGCAAAGGGCGGAGAGTTAGAGACCGTGTCAGCCAAGGAGTAAGGCCAACCAGGGATAGGGCCCAGGGGCAGGCCTGGCCTTCTCCTCCCACTTCCCGCAGGACTCCTCACCACCCCAGCCCAGCCAGCCCTCCCCAACCAGCCCTGGAAGAACCCCTGATGTACAGAGCCACAGGAGGACACGGCACAGGTCAGCACAGTGATCAGCAACAGCAGGAAGATACCGGCATAGATGCCAAGCATCACGGTGGAGCTGCGGCAGAAGGAGGCCGGGAACAATGTTACTCCAGAATACCTGGGCGTCCTTGTCCCACTCCCCAGACAGGCAGGGTGGGGGCTCCAGGGACCGCGAGCTTGCATGGGTATTTAGGAAAGTTCTGGGAAGTGGTGGAGGGAGGAGAAGCCGAGTGAGGAGGGGCAGGGCTCTCACTGTGGGAAGACGAGGAGCTGGATAAAGCAGATGAAGCAGAAGACCAACAGCGCACAGGCCACGTAGGCTCCGAAGCGGGGGTCCACCTTCCGCGAGTACTGAGGGAGAGGAGGCTGAGCTGGGTGCTGGGCTCTGTCCTGGGGGCAGCAGGGCACTACCAGGGGCCTCAGGGAGGGGGAGCAGTGGGGCCCGGTTGAGAGGAATCCCTCCTGTGCCCTGTGGCGTCCCACGCCCCATTTCCAAAACAACTCTCCTGTTCCCTCAGTTGTGCTCGGCCTTCCCTGCCTGGACGTCCCCTCCTCACCCAGCCCTTGTCCCTCTGTCCTCAAATCCCCCAAACCTTCTTTTCAAGATCCTCTCTCTGGAAAGTGAGCAGGAAGCGGCGCACATGGTCCTTCCGTAGCTGGTCGATGCTGCGGGCATCGATGGCGCGGCCCAGGAACTCATCTACTTCATCCTCGGGGTTCAGGGCATCTTGGGCACCCCGGCTGAGGGCAGACCACAGAGCCTCACCAGGAGCATGAGCATTGCCCCATGAGGGGCAGCGAGAAGGGACGGGCATGGGCAGCACCCAAGAATAGAGTGAGCGGGTGTGTGGCCCCTGCTCCCACACGACACAGCTAAGGTCCAGGAAAGAGGGGGTCTCGGCTCCCCACAGCCCTGTCCCAGGGTGTAAGCGCCTTCTCCCCTTCGCTTCCTCCCTCCTTCCTCAATAACCCTGACTTACTTGTCCTTGCTGGAATCATCAATGCCCTGGATAAAGGAACAAAGTGTGCAAATGAGGTGAAGAGCGGACCACCTTCGCCCTCGCCATCCCTTCCCCATCCTCAGCAGTGTGCTCGGGGAATCCCCACCCCCCATACTTTAGGGGCCTTGGGACCCGGGTATGAAGTCATCCCTCCTGCCACCAATACCAGACGTCATACATGAAGATGTATGAACCATAACAAGGAAAACAGAAGAGGAAGCGGGGCGTCAGGAAAATGAGGCCTCGAGTCCTAGTGCTGCAGCCGCCCACCATCTGACGGAAAGCCTTGGAGTCCTTGGTCCGGGAGAAGGCGCGGTCAGGCGCCCAGCGTGGCACCAGCCCTTCCATGGAGTTGGCCCGCGTCCGCTGCAGCTTGGCCAGCATGGCCTTCTCCTCTTTCTGTGAAGGCAGCCGGGTACATGATCGGAGAAAGGGCCCAGAGCAGAGGTCTGTCTGCTCCGCACATCTACCCTCCTCCCTGCCTGCCCACCCCCTGGCCTGACCCGTTTCTGGCTGGCTCCCAGGATGAGGAAGGTCTCGATGTGCTGCTCTTTGAGGTATGCGTTCCGCTCACCACCACGGCCTGGCTCCACCTCGTAGTCCCCATTCAGGTACTGCAGCGTGGCCCGGGTGATGTGGATACGGCTGGGAAGGGACAGGAGGGTGAGACGGGGGCTTGGCCACCTTGCTCCCGCCCCTCACCACCCAGCCCCCATACTCACCCGGCCCGGCCCCCCGCCTCCATGTGGTTGGCCAGCGTCACGTCGTTGGACCACACGTCGAACTGCCATTTCCGCAGGCCGAGGACACCACAGTGCACACGCCCGCTGTGGATGCCCACGCGCATGTTCACGTTCACACCTGTCACCTCGCGCACCAGCCTGGGAGGAGGCGGCTCCGCTTCAGCTCCTGGCACAGTCGTTGTGCCCCCCCCCATTCCCCCACCACCCCGCTCCAGAGCTCGGGCCCTTTACTCCCCTCAAAGCCAGACAGGGACAGACACAGACGCAGGGCACAGGACTACAGCCTTTGGCTGGATGTGAGCACAAGGCTGCCTGGGTCTCGGGGACAAATGAGAACCGTGTTCACCAGCTGTGGCCCTGCAGCATCCCGTGGAACTGAGCTAGGAAGAGAGGAGTCACCATTCTCCCCTCAGACCTGCTCAGCCAGCATTCACACCGGCCCAGATCCCCTCACGCTGGCTCCCCCAGCCTGCCCAGCTGGCTGGGATCTAAGCTGCACAGGCTGAAGAAGGATCCAGTCCCCTCCCTGGGGACAGAGCTCCAATAGCCACAACTGAGAAAAAGTCCTGAGGACATAGTAGACGACAGGAGCTAAGCCTGGGAGGAACGCTGCTTACGAGATGGCCTCGATCATGTCCACCCCCATCTCCACACAGCAGTGGGCATGGTCTGCCCGGGCCTCCGGCAGCCCCGACACACAGTAGTAACAGTCCCCTAAGATCTTGATCCTCAGGCAGTGATTTTCCTAAAGGGGAGAGTTGGGGAGAGTCGCTCACTCTCTTGCCCACCCAACACCCTCACTGAGTCACCATCTGTCCCCTCCGCATCAGGCTGCCCCAGTAAGGCTAGGCTCGCCCCACCCCCCACCCCCAACCCCCTCACCGCAGCCAGCTTGTCAAACCGGGCAAAGAGCTCGTTCAGGGTCATGACCAGCTCCTGTGCGGTGCACTGGGACGCCAGGCTGGTGAAGCCTTCAATGTCCGCAAACAGGATGCTGTGGACAGTGGCAGAAGATAGAAGGACCACCTGGCCCTCAAAGACTCCCAGGACCCCCATCCCACTCAGTCTCCTCCCACCCCCACCCTACCTGACATTGTCATGCTTCTGGATGTAGATCTTGTGGAACATCATGTCTTCTTTCTTTGTGTTGATATCTTCTTTCATCTCCATGGCAACATGCTGGGGCAACACGGACAGCAGCAGCCGTTCCTAGACCAGTGGTGTCAACAGGGTACCACTACCTTCTCGGCCTCATGCTGTGATCCCTCCTGATGCCTCCACCGCCCCAGAGCCCTCCCAAAGCCCTCTGGAAACCTGAGATTCCCTTCTGGATCGCCCCCCACCAGGAAAACCTACAGCAGACATATGTCTCATCCTTCACTGGTGCTCCCATCTACCCGTCCCCTCACCCCTCGTTCAGGCAGCACAGGAACCCCAGCATCCAGGGCCTGTGTGACACACCATCAGGGGAACCATCCCCACTCATTCCGCGGCATGGAGCGGGGCAGCGGACCCAGTCTGTGGGGGTGGGGAGCAGAAAGGCCTCAGACAGTGAGAGCAGCCCCACCTGCTGCCGGTTCTCGTGCTGCAGGTGCAGCCGGGCCTGGATATAACCTCGGGTCTCCTGAAAGGCCTGGCGCTGAGACACCTCCGCCGGGTAGTGTGTGCAGATGCCAATGACATTGGTGCAGAGGAACAGCAGCATGTTGGCGCCCAGCTGCGAGAGGGCGGTGGAGGCAGATGGTGACCACCCCACCCCCACAACGCACAGGAGCAACCTACCAGGCTCTCTGGGGATGTGTTCCCTCAGGGAGGAAACCAGGATCCTGTGCCCTGTCTGTCCCTGTCCCAACCCCTGTGACACATTTCCCCCTTCTCCCACAGGATTCCAGCCCCCTTCCTGGATCACTGTACGGCTAGAAATGGGACCTTTGCACAACTCCTGGCAGCAGAAGTACCACCCAGGGCAAGGGGGGGTCACAGGGCCGGTGTCTAGTAGACTACAATTTCCTGCCCCACCATCAACTCCGACAAAGAACAAATGCAGCTCTTTCTGCACGTGGTTCTCCTCACAGGACAACACCCAGGAGACTTGAGCACTCTACCCCACTATGAATGCCCAGGACAAGTCATCTCATCTCTCTGGGCCTCTGTATCCTCATCTAGAACCTGGAGAGGGGACAATAAGAAGATGTCTAAGATCCCTCCCTGCTCTGACATAACTTGATATAATTATTATTATTATTACTATTATTGGAGCTAATCTGTTGGCTGTCTAATATTCTTGACTTTTTTTTTTAAGGTTTTATTTATTTATTTGACAGAAAGAGACACAGTGAGAAAGGGCACACAAGCAGGGGGAGTGGGAGAGGTAGAAGCAAGCTTCCCGCTGAGCAGCGAGCCAGATTCAGGGCTTGATCCCAGGACCCTGGGATCACAACCTGAGGTGAAGGCAGAGGCTTAATGACTGAGCCACCCAGGTACCAGTCATCCTGACTTCCACAGCTGCCTCATATACAGTACCTAATGGATTTCTCCTAACTCTATGAAACATACAACAGTACCTCATTTTGGAAGGTAAGGCATTCCAGCACAGAGAAGCTAAGTAACTTGTCCAAGATCACACAGCTAATAGTAGCTGGTGTGGGACTTGAATCCAAGACAGTTAGTCTCCAAAGCCTGTGTCCAAACCTTACTGCATGGTACACTCTTGATTTCCAAGATTCCTACCCACCCACTCATGCAAACTCTTGCCGCCCAGCCTCAGAGCCCAGGCTTGGGAATCATCAGTTCTACTAACGATGTTCCACCTGGGAAGGGTTGCCACCGTGCCCCGGTACCCCCAATTCTTGATGCCTTAGGAGCCCAATCTCAGGATGGTCAGCCCTCCTCAGCATCAGTAGCTCTCACCAAAGAGCAAATTTAAGGAAAACTGGCATAAGTGTTTCTGGGAATTCATGGGTTAACCCGGCACTTGTGGCTCCACCCCAGAGTTGGCTGGGGCAGGGCTCTGGTTTGGGGAGAAGGGAGGGAAAGAGCACCAACTGGAAGCCAGGAATTCTGGGCTTTGCCCAGAACCAGAACTAGTCCTGCAAACTTGGGCAGGTCACTTAATCTCTGGGAGCTTTCATTTTTCTTAGGTAAAACAGAGGGGTAAGTTCAGCAAACCTCTAAGCATTTCTTGCTCTGACCCTCTAGGACTGGCCGCCTAGCTTTCCTTCCCAGTCCAGCTCCCAAGGTCTCCCTCCCAGCAGCAGGGGTGAAGAGGGGGGCACACTATCTCCCTTAGGGGTTTCTAAGAATAGCCCCCAGTAGGGGAGAAGGAGGGGGGTTAACTAGGCAACTTCCCTTCCTGGCCCCAGGAGCCCAAGAGGAAAAAGTGAGTCACAGGGAAGGGAAGGGGAAGGGGGACAAGAGACCAAAATAGATCTGTATGCAGACCCCTATGCAACTGTGAGAAAAAAGGGATGCCAGGGCACCCTGGGAGACTCCAAGCGGGGCCGGGGTCACTGGGTGAAACTGCTCAGTGTGTCTGAACGAGGGGTCAGAGGAGAGCGAAGATTTCTTCCCATGAGCGTAAGCAGGGCTGGATCTGGAAAGGGGCTGCACGAGGAGCCTAGAAAGGAGGCCACGGCTCCACGCCATCCAGACACGCATGGGCCACTGGACACAGGGAATCAATCCTTCTCACTTCAGAGAAGGTGTATGGGCTATCCTGGCTCTGAGAACAGGCACGGGGGAGGCTGACTCTCCCTGCTCACCCTAAGAACGTGCCTGCTAAGGCCTATTGGGTCAGGCTGCAACTGGGAGCCCCTGGGGAGGCAGGAGGCTGACAGAGTCCTGGTCCCCATGGGGCTGTGCCTACCCGATCAGGCCCTGTGCCTGGGCCGGGGCACCGTGCCAGCTAAGAGCAGAGAAGAGACACTCACCCACCCCCTGCCAGACAGAGAGAAGGTGGGGAGGGAAGGGAGGCACCACCTCCAAGCTCCTCCTTCCCCAGCAGGGTAGTCCAACTCCAAAGCCCAGGGTGCTAGTTACCCTGGTGACAAACGGGGGGCTAGCACAGGCAGAAAGACCCGGGCCCTTTAAGAGGTCAGACTGCCCTGTGGGTGCGTGCTCCACAAACAAATGGGCTATAAAGTTACTTTTAAAAAGGTACATTCTGTTCCGGAGCACAAGCTGGGCGGAGAAGGGCTTCACGCCAGAGCACCCAGCTTCTCACCCTGGGAGCCCCAGGTAACTTCCTCTTTGTGGGTGGGGCTAGGGTGGGCTATAGGCCACAAGCCCTAGGCAAGGCAGAGGTGGGACTCCCTCCAAACCTGTGCAAGACTGAGGACAGCACCCTCAAAATCAGGGGTCACGAGGTATGTTGGTTGGGCTATGCCCTGAAGGATCAGCTAGGCACCATGTCCTGGGCTCTGAGGCTCCCTCATCACAGGGAGGACCCCAGATGGCAGACTCCGCATGCTCTTGTCTCTCTGAAAGGGATTTCTGGGAAGGCCCTTCCCTGGGTACCATCCCCTACAGCACTCCCACACTTTCCTACCCCAGGTAAGAACCCTGCCCTGGCGGGTTCTACTCTGCTCTGGGAGAGGGTGGGGCCCTAACAGCGCCACCATGAGGTAACTACTATTTTTATCCCAGTTTTACAGACGGGGAAATAAAGGCTGGGAGAAGCGAGGCTCGTTGTCTAAGACCTCACGGAGAAGAAGTCAGTCCATTGGACAAAGCAGGTCTGCCTGCAGCCAAGCCTTGATTTCTCTCTCAACATCGTGCTGGCAGGCCCCACCCCACGCCCCACTGAGAACCCAGATACAGTAGCTGGCATGGGCAGAGAACTTCAAGACAGGACTGCCAGAGCCCTGGTGCTCAGAGGGATGGTGGGGAGACCTGAACCCGATGTCCCTCTTCTCCACGGCCCAACTCCACTTAAACCATGCCCAGCGCCAGAGAAAACTGATCCCACTCATCACCCTCCCTGTCCTCTCAGAGATGGCCTCAGTCCAGAAGAGAAGCAACTCCTCCCTTGCCAACTCTATCAGAACCCTGCTTGATCCCTCCAGGTCACCACCTGGAGCTGCTTTTCAGGGACAGCACCAGGGCCTGAGTCTCAGGGATCAACTTGGGGCCAGAGATGCCAAGGCCTGAAGTCGCCAACACTGCCCTCTGGGCCCGACCCAGGCCCTGGCATCAAACGTCACCTTCCCGCATCAGGTGCTCCCTCCCATCTTCGGGCTCCGCTATTTCAAGGGCCTCCAGCTAAAGAGCTGCACACTAGGGACAGCGTCTGTCTGGGGAGCTCTCCCTCCGCTCCAGATCCCAGAGGGAGCCGGCCCCTGAAACTCGGCCTCCTGTCATGCGCCCCTCCCCTTGGACACCTGTGACCCACACCCCACCCACCCTGAATCACCAGACCCCTTGGCATTCCCGGCCGGGTGCCCCAAGGCCCACCTCCCGGACCACCCACCTGCTTCCAGAGGAAGGCGTCCCCGCGGTTGAGTTGCCAAGCCAAGATCAGATGCAGGGTGGAGAGGCCCAGGCCACTGAAGACAGCCGCCCGCATGCGGATGGGCAGGAGCGTGTAGGTGATGTAGACGAAAAACACGGGGCACCAGAGGCCCACAGAGGGGCTGCGGGGGTCAGCCGCCAGGGCGCCCCCCACCTGCACAGCTGCCAGGATGCCCAGCACCACGTAGCTCACCACCCACATGGAGTCCTGGCGGAAGCTGTGCCGGTTGCACACCACCATGAGCGCCACGAAGAGGGTGGCGGCGCAGGCCAGCAGGGCCACATAGGCAGGCTGCGGGGGGGCAGGCGCCGCGTGGAAGGCCAGCAGCACGGCTGTGAGCAGCACCAGCACGGCCATCAGCAGTGTCAGGCTGCTCTGGTTCATCTGGAAGAAGTACCGCTGGTACAGGCGCTCCAGCTTGGCCGAGCGGAACTGCTTCGACTGGAACACCTGGGCCAGACGCCGCCAGCACGACCACCGACGCCTGGGGCTCCCGTCGGGCACCGCATCAGCTGCCCCCACTGCTGCCGTCGCCTCTGTGTCCTCAAAGCCCAGGGCCACCGCCCGCAGCCCCAGCTCAGTGCCCTTGCCCGGGCCACCCCTCCGGATGAAGGCCTCGTCCTGCCAGGGGCACCGCGGGGGAGCAGCAGGGCTGGGACTGGGGGGCTGGGCCTCCCGGAGGCAGCTCATGTAGCGGGGCGTGCAGAAGCCCCCTGTCCGGGTCCCACGGCGCGGACGCTTCTGCCCATTGCGCTCACCCCAGGCTGTTTTCCGTTCATCCACTTTGGGGACCAGGAGGCCACTAAACCACGACATGCTGCTGAGAGAAAGGATGGAGTTGGTGTTAACACCACCATCACGCCCTACCACAGCCGCAACTATCACAAACCGAGCACTTCCACTGCCAAGCTAAGTCCTTCAGATGCCACATCACTCACGTAAAATCCGGGAGGAAGACGATGGTGGCCCCCTTCAACAGGCCAGGAAACTGGACACAGATGGAGGGAGGGAACTGGCCCAAGATCAAGGAGCCACAGAGGTGTCAGAACTGAGATTCGAACCCAGATCTGCCTGACACCCCCCCACCCCACCAAGCACTACACTTAAACAATCACCTCTTCCCTAAAAAGCACTGATTCGTGGGAGGTGACAAATTCAAACACCTGTGTCAATGAGCAAAGGCACGTCCGGCTCAGGAGATGCCAGAGGAACTACGGGGTGCCCCCCACCCCGCATGGCAGGGGCATACAGCACCCCCACATTAGCAGAGAGCTGCCACCGGCATCCCGGTGGAGCCCGAGCTTCTCATTTTCAACAGAAGCTGGAAAAAAGTGTACATTTAAACATGACAGCTCCTGATTTTGAAAAGGTTGGCAAGTAATTCACATTTTTCAACGCTGCAAGCCAAATAAATCACGTCTATGGAATGAATTCAGCCTGTGAGCTGCCAACCGGTGACCTCTATACAAAAGGGAATCTCTTTCCACATCGGTCCCCGTCACACTCGCACCACACACACTGGATCAGGCCAAATTCTACTTCTTCCTCGGTTCAAGGCTTAGAAGGAACTTCCTCAGGGAAGATGTTCCGGCTCCCCCACCCAGACTGCGTTTTGCCCTGTTTACCCTCTGTGTTTCCTCCATAGTACTTATCACAATTATACTGAAATGGCCCCTTGTTCAACGTGTGTCCCCACCCCTCTGACTATAAACTTCATGAGGATCCAGATCACTACTATTTCGCTCCACACTTTATCCCCAGCACCAAGTACTGAGCCCGACTCCTGCTAAAGCCCCAAGAAATACATCGAAAAGACAAAAAGAAAGCTTAAGTGGGGGCCTCTGGGTGGCTCGGTCAGTTAAGCATCTGATTCTTGGTTTCAGCTCGGATCGTGATCACAGGGTAGTAAGATCGAGCCCCAAGTCAGCTCCAGCCTCAGTGGGGACTCTGCTTGGGATTCTCTCCCTTTTCCTCACCCTCCCCCTCTCTCTCTCTCCCTCCCCACCCCAGCACACACTCTCTCTCTCTAAAATAAAGAAAAGAAAAGAGAAGAAAGCAAGTTCAATGGCACTGAGCAACTAATATGAAATAAATACACAGAGTTGTAACCCTGTGACTCTCCACCTTCCTCCTATGAGCCTCCTTGCTGTTCCCCAACACACCGCGCATGGCTGGCCTGGGACTACTGTGCGCACCATGTCCTCTGTCCGATACAAGAGCTCGTCCAGGTCATAGCTCAAATGTCCCCTTATCGGTCTTTCCCTGACCGTGCTATTAAAATAGCAACCCCCTTTCCTGGAGCTCCCTATCTCTCCTCCCAGCTTTATGCTTTATTTTTCTCCATAGCTCTTATCAGCAACTGCCATTCCATTTATTTTCCTTATTTGCTCATTGTCTCTCCTCACTGGAATGTCAGCTCCATGAAGGCAGGGATTTGGGCCCGTTTTGCTCTCAGCCACAGCTGCTGCACCTGGTTGAATCTATATAAGTGTTCCTAGAACGGCTGGCTGGACGATGCTTTTCTCTGTTCTTTAAACTTTTCGAGGTCCTCTCACATGCCTAATTCCACCTGATCTTCACCAAAACCCCGTGAAGATACATCAGTGGCCACCTGGGGCACAGATTTGACAGGAAAGGAAAACAAGGTGCCTAACAGCTTTGTGTGGCTGGCCCAAGTTACGGAGATCCTGGGCCACTGAATCAGCCCCAGGTCTCAGGCAGGTCTCCTGGAGGGTAGCGCCTTGAACCACGATGGGGAAGACTCCAGGACAGCACCCGCAGTGCACCTCCTAGCTAAACCCAGCTTCAGAGAAAGAGGATGAGAGCACAGACATCTTCCTCCATGCCCACAAGGCACCCTGGGGCTCCCTGTACTGAAACCTTCAGAGCTAGCAGCCTTGACATTTGTACTCACTAGGGGACATGGGGCAGGGTGGGGGGGCAGACAAGTGGTGCTTGTCTGATTCCCCAGAGGCCCACAAAAGAGAAGGCAGACTAGGGACCTCTCTGCACGCTGGAAAGTGTGCAGTTCACCCTAGTTCACCCTCAGCCAACTTCTAGTTCACCCTAAAACTAGAACTAGAACCAACCCTAGTTCACCCTCAGCCAACTTCTCTCAGCATCCCTTCTCCCACAGCCCACAGAGTGGCATGCCCTTCAACCCCGCCACACCACCAACAGCACCTTCTGGAGGGACAGGTCAGAAATGCAAGACTTTGGGTCAGGTTGGCGTTTGGAATGGATAACCAAAGGAGGCCTGGCTCTTCAAAATACTTCTTTAGAAGCTTGATTTTTGGAGCAAGACCAGGCTTCAAACCTGAGAGTAACTACGTGCTAGCTGCACAGCCTTGAACATGTTACTACCTCCCTGCATCAATTTCATCATCTGTAAAATGGGAAAAGTAATGTCTGTGAGGAAAGAATCCAAGAGTATTTTGTCACATCGTACATACTCTGTAAATGAGTTCTTTTCCCCCACTCTCCACGACTTTGAACCCAAATTCTACCACTGTCCAAAAAATAGAAAGACAGGAAAGTCATCTACACATCTCCCCAGCCAGTTGGACACCTAGTTCTATTGGTCCCTCTTGTCCTCAGCTGTCAGTCCCCAGAGCTGCTAGAGACAGAGCCCAGAGTGAGCAGGCTTCCCACCATGACTTTTTACTTAATTCAGCCTCCTCGTGCTCGCCAGTCCCCTGCCCTGTATTTACCACACACAGCAACCCTCCCACCCCCTGCAATGGCCCAGACCTCTGTTCCCAAAGGACCTGTTTCTGGCTGTGTTCCCAGCCTCCTGGAAGCACGTCCTAGCATCTGGCTCTTACCCACAGGGGAAGGGGCAGACACTGTCCAGGAGAATGCATGACTGTCCCCAGAACACTCTAACCCCCCAAGGGGATAGCTTCGGAGTCATCTAATTATCCAACTAACTGCAACCATCCCACCTGAGGCTCCACTCCGGGCATTGCCCACCTTGAAGAACTCACCAGGATCCCAGCACTCCTGGAACACCAGACTAGGTTGGTATGACAAGGAACAGGGGGAGGGCACTGTTCAAAGCCACAGAACTTCCCTATATGGTCCCCCAACCCTCACTGTCCACAAACAACGCATCACTATAAACCACAGACCACCTCCCTCTTCCCTAGAGGCAGGTTCCTGAGCCTGTGCCTCTGACCTTCCCCCCCACACACACCCCGGGTCCTGCTCCCTTGCTCTCTCTCACAGATCTGCTGTTCCAGACACTACTGGCTCCCACAGCCACAGCCATATCCATTCAGCTTGGCAGTTGGGAGGCCCAGTGCCTCCCAGACCTCAAGTCCCTCCCAACCCTGATTCTCCAGCCTGAGACCCAGAGTCTGAGGCAGGCCAAGGCCCAGCCCCAAGGATAGCTCTGCCCACTGCTTTTCCCAAACCCTCTTCCTGGCCACCTCGGTCTGTCCCTGCCCCTGCCCTCCTTGGCAGAAGGAGGCTCCTGGGAATTTAAAAACGACTTCAGATAGTTCATGGTAGAAGGCCCTGCCCAAGCAGGGCCCTTCAGTGCCAGCACCGCCCACCATGCTGGGAAGTGGGCCTCCATTCCAGGCCTTTCCAGATGTAGAGGAGCCTCCCCCAGGGCCTGTATCTGGAGGTCCAGGACTGCCTTCTCCCTTCCCCAATCCTTGGTCTCCCTGAAGACTGCAGAAGGCTCCCACTTCCACAACCCCCAGAGGTTTTTCCACCTCCTAGGGGTTTTCTGGTAAGGGGAGGGTATGGGGAGAGAGTCCCCACCCCCTGCTTCCACGTCTAGGTTTTCAGTCTGGCCCTGCTAAGAATCAAGTCGACTCTCCCCTGGACCCCTGCAGCAGGCCCTGACACCACCCTTTTCATTTCAAGGTCTGAGGTTAGGAGAGTGGAGGCAACTCCTGCAGGCATAGGGCATCCCTCTTCCCAGACTGCCCCCCTCCCCTAAACACAATCACACTCTACCGCAAACTCAGAGGCTCACCCCAGAGCCCCGCTGCAAAAACCTCAGCCAGCCCCTCCCCCAGCCCAAGCCTTCGCCGGGGTCCCAGCCAGCTGGGCACTCAATTCGGTTGGAGGAAGGGAGTGAAGGGTGGGAGACAGGAGCTCCCCATCCCCTCCCTGATTTCTCTCTCCAGCCCCAACGGCCTCAGGCTCCCCTCCAAACACTATAGAGCCTCCCCATCGCGCGCTTCCGTACCCCAACAAAAAACTCTCGGGCGCCGCGCGGGAGTCCTCACGCCCCCCCCACCCCGAGACCCCAACACCCCATCGCCGCCACTCTTCCCCCGCCCCAGACCCCTGCTCCGCGCGGGCTCACCTGCCGGCCGGGCTCCGCGCCTCCCCCGGGCCCCCGCCCCGCAGCCCCCGCGGGCTCCGGCCGGCCCGCCGGCCGTCCCGCGGTCCTGCTCTGTGCCCGCGCGTCCCGGCCGTCCCTCCCGCCGTCCGCAGTCTGCCCGGCCCGCGCCCCCTCCTAGCTGGCCAGCGCAGCCGCCCTCTACCCCGGATCCAGAAGTCCCCTCCCCGCCGGCTCCCGGACTCCCCGCCTTAAAGGCACAAGCTCCTATTGTCTGGGCGCCCCCTCCCCCTCCGCCTCCGAGCCCCGCGTAGGGGCCCACTACCCATCCGACGAGCCGGGCTGGGGTCTGGGAGCCCGAGCAGCGCCCCTCCCTCCGCGCGCCCCCTCCTCTCTCCCGCCGCTCCCTCCCTCAGTCCTGGGAAAACAAGCGGCTTCTGTTTAAGGATCAAGACCCCGAGGGAAGGGGCCGTCCCTCCCGCTGCCCCTTCCCTCCACCCCGCTGCTGCCCCCTGCGGCGTTCTCCGCCCACCCTCACCCAGGGGTCCCCGGGCGCGCGGGACAACGCACTCTGTCTCCCGGCGACTAGTCGCCGCCCGCAGCACGGAGGGTCGGCTTCCTTCCGGCCGGGGTCCCCCGGGGCCGAAGCGGCGCCCAGCGCCCACTCCTCACTCCTCCTCCCTTCCTCCCTGCCCCCCACCCCCACCCTACCATTCCCGCCCAGCCGCCACGGCCCCGCTCCCTCCCGCGGGAACTCAGTTTAATAATTAATTAAGATTTCATTCCACCGGGCGCCAGGTGTGTGCGGCCTGCTTCCCCACACGCCACTTGTTTCCTCCTCCCCCAACTCTCTGGGGCACGGGCCCCAGCGAACCTGCTGCACCCGGAGCCCAAGAAGGGGACTGAAGGAAGGGGCGCTGCCCCCCATTCCGCGTCCCCCCCCCCCACTGGCCCCTCTGGGCAGCCCTCCCGCCGACCAGCCGCTGTGCAGAGCCCCTCCCCCGGGCACCTTTTACCCTGTGCTTCCCTGTGGAGGGTGGGGGTGAATGAGGGGGTGCATGGCTAGGTGCACATACTGAAAAATTGTTTGGGGCTTTTATTTATTTCCCATGTTTTTTCGCACAAAGCAGCGACCCAAGTTACCTGGGCGATGGGAAAATCACGTGGGAGCGGCTTTAACCCTTAAGGGTTTGAAACGTGGTATAGCCAGAAAGGGGAAGAGGGTTAATTCCCAGAATGTAGGTGAGCCTGACTTTGGAATGAATGCCATTGCCCCAGAGCTGCGAAGAGGGCAGCCTGCCTGGTTTCCCTTGGAGGCCTGACCAGCGGTTCCCTCAGTCACAGCTGTAGCTCGCCCTTCTTTTGGCAGCCTCTCCCGCGCCAAGGTCCCACTTCAGCTCACGCCTTGGCGCCTTCGACATCTTAGTCCTTCGAAGTCCAACTCTTGTCCATGCCAAATCTCCGCTTGGATTCCTAAACCCAGGACAGAGCTTGAGGCAAGAGAGGGGAGGAATTAGGAAAATCCATTTCCATCATTTATCAGCCATATATAACTACAAACTATTACTTGGGTAAATCATTCCTCTCTTGGAACCTCATCTATAAAATGGGAATTTGGGGGTTTTTTAAGATTTTTTTTAAGGGTCATCTGGGTGGCTCAGTCCTTTAAGGGTCTGCCTTCAGCTCACGGCATGATCCTGGAGGCCCTGGATCCAGCCGACCTGCGCTCCCAGCTCAGCAGGGAATCTGCTTCTCCCTCTCTCCCTGTTCCTCCCCTAACACCCCCACCCCAACTTGTGCTCGCGCTGTCTCTCTCTCTCTCTTTCTCTCTCACTCTCTCAAATAAATAAATAAAATCTAGAAAACAAGAACTTTTTAAAAAAGATATGTTTATTTGAGAGAAAGCACATGTGCATGAGGGGGGCAGTTTGCAGAGGGAGAGAGAAACCTCCAGCCTACTCCAGTGTGGGGATCCCACGCTGGGCTCTATCCCAGGACCCTGAGATCATGACTTGAGCCCAAATCAAGTCGGCTGCTCAACGACTGAGCCACCAAGGCGCCCCTTTAAAATTTTATTTTTAACTAATCTCTGCACCCAAAGTGGGTCTTGATCCCACAATCCTGAGATCAAGAGTGGCACTCCCTACCCACTGAGCCAGCCAGGTGCTCCTAAAATGGGAATTTTAAAAGACTCTACTAAAATAAAATTAATATAAAATATTTTTAAAAATTAAATAGGGATAAAATTATCTGCCTCATCTTTCTCACAAGATTTTAAGGCTCAGATAGAAAAATGTTCGAAAATGGGAAATGAGAAAGGGTCTGATTATTCTGCCATGTATGATTCTCTGTTATCCCAACCTGGCCTATTATTTAGCCTTTGGGGCCTCTTCACCTGACTTCTCGCTTCAAGTAGCCAGTGTTTTCACCCCTATCCACATTTCCTCTCCTGGGGCTCCTGTGTGGTTAAGTCGGTTTATTAGCTGCCTTCATCTTTGGTCATGATCCCAGGGTCCTGGGATGGGTCGCGTTGGGCTCCCTGCTCTGTGGGCAGCCTGCTTCTCCTCTACCACTTGTGCTCTCTAGCTCTCTCTCTGTCTCCCAAATAAATAAATATAATCTTTTTTAAAAATTTCCTCTCCAACCTGAAGCCAGTATCTGCCATTTACCTCTACGAATAACATATTCACGGGCCACATACTAAAATACAAAAAACAATTGAGAAAAAATAAATTATGAAATTTTGAAATTTGTCTTTAAAAAAAGGGAAGGAGGGCACCTGGGTGGCTCCATCCCTTAAGCATCTGCCTTCTGCTCACGTCATGATCCCAGGTCCTGAGATCCAGTCCTGCTCCTTGGGGAGTCTGCCTCTCCCCCTGACCCTCCTCCCACTCGTTCTCTCAATCTCTCTCTATCTCTCTCTCAAATAAATAAATAAAATCTTAAGAAAAAAAAAGAAATTCTGAAATTTGTATGCATCTATGTGCATTGTAAATTTTTATATTTTGGAATGGAAGCCTTTGTCCTTCTTTTTATTTTGGAATGCAAACAAACTTGGACACCAACCAAGTAAGCTGAAGAAATGTGCTAATCTGGATCCATCTCTGGGTCCACTCAGCCCTGCAGGCCTCTACCGTCCTGTGTGTGGCTGGTGTGTTCATCTGGCCGCCTGAATTCCACTGCTGGTTGCTGGAGGACAGAGTCACCATCAGCCCTGCCCCCCCACTTTTTTTTGCTCCTCAACATCAGCACCTTATACATAGGCTCTCTTATAGGTCGATAGACTTTCTGGTCCTTAAAAATGATTCCAGGCTCTTAGTCCATAGATAGGAAACATGAGCTAGTCCTAGGCATATGGGAAACACTCAATTATTGAATTCTTTAACTTACAAGACATCAGAGCAGGAAGGGGTCATAAAAATGATCTAATTCAGCTGCTATCCTTTTCGTAATTTTAACAGCAAGCACCCACAGCATTTACTAGGTGCCAAGTTCTCTTCAAAGCCTTTGCCATAAAATAACTCATCAATCCTCATAAAGCTGCCCGATGCTATTATTATCACGCTCACCTTAGACATGGGAAAAATGAAGGCACAGTGGGGTCCAATAATGGAGACTTTGAGACAGTGGTTCTCAGACTTACTTCAAGCCCCTGGAAGAAATGATACTTTTAGCAACACACGATGAAATAATAACATATTAAAATAACTACCCAACTTGTGCTCTGCTAGATCTGACAGAGTCTAGAATCCCAGGCACCAGCGATTGAGGGAGAAAAAAATTGGAAAAACCTTAACAGTGAGAAAATGCTACCAATTTTTTTTTCTTTGAAGTAGGACAAGATGGCTATTACTGAATTTCCAGGACAGAACACCTTGATCCAACTTGGGGAACACCAGCCTCGCTGAGCCTAGCTTAAGAACCATGACAATAAGTAAAATATTCAGAAAGGACCACCCTGTGTTGATGGGCACCTGGCATGGACTATTTCTATTTCTCCCCATCTAGCTTGGTCTCAATGACCTTGGTTTTTCCTATACAGACCACAGTCACCATGATGTCGTCACAGCCTTTCATTTTCAGGAAGAAGAAATTCCTACAAGGAGAGTGTATTACATGTAAATGCAAGTTTCATATAGCCATAAGTGTATCTGAACAACATTCTATAAATATCCAGTGTTGAAAACACCCTGTAACCAAACCAATGGATGGGCTAGGCTCGAGTCCCCTGAGCCTTCCCCGAGCTATTTGGGAAAGAGCTGAGCTATTCCCTTTCACAAAGCCCGATTCCTTTTACAGTGCAAATAACCATTCAAGGATTTCTCTGTCTTAAAGATCAGATTTCCACTCATCGCCTTTTCCCAAAAGTAAGAAAGATGTGTAAAAACCCACATTAGGGCGCCTGGGTGGCTCAGCTGTTAAGCAGCTGCCTTCAGCTCAGGTCATGATCCCAGGGTCTTGGGCTCCCTGCTCAGCAGGAAGCCTGCTTCTCCCTCTCCCACTCCCCTTGCTTGTGTTTCCTCTCTTGCGCTCTCCCTCTCTCTCTCAAATAAATAAATAAATAAATAAATAAATAAATAAAATCTTAAAGAAAATACCACCCACATTCATTCAATTCGGCAAATTTACCCTGCCTGCCTCACGACCCCCTAGCCCGACTGCTGCTTCCACCAGCACCCCAAAGACTCGGGCTTCCTCTAGGTCTCAGGGTCAGAGGAGGCCTTGGCCACCATGAGTCCCACAACCACGACCACCCAAAAGAACGAAATGATTGCCTGTAGACTCCAGAGAGATACAGATGTCCCTTGCCCATTCCCTAGCTCCCCATCATTCATTCATTCAAACATTCCTTGCACAAATATTTACCGAGTGCCTACTATGGCCAGGTCCCGTTCTATTAATAGGCTCTACAGATACAGTAAGCAGACTGGCTCTCAGTCCTCATGGGGTTGCCTTCTAATGGGAGGAGTCAAGAAACAAAGGAACAGATGAAAAGTTAGTTGACGAGGATAAGTGCCATGATGGCAATTAGGAAGAAATGGGGATGGGTAGGAAGTGACTGAAGGAGAAGCCTCAGCTGGATGGTCAGTGGCCTCTCTGAGGACGAGACGTTCACCCAGAGACCTGAATGACAAGGAATCAGCCATGCGAAGAATCTGGGTGAAGAGCATTCCAGGCAGAGGGGAAAACTCATGCAAAAAGTCCTAAGGCAATAGCAAACTCACTGTGCCCAAGAAACAGGAAGAAAGTCAGTGAGGCTGAAGGCCAGTGTGTTGGAAGAAGAGAGTACAAGATGAGGTCAAAGAGGGAGGCATGCCCTAGCTAGTATAGCAGTTCACAGGCCAGGGTAAGGAGTTTGGATTTCATTCAAAGTGTAATGAGAAGCCTTTGGAAGATGTTAAGCTGGGAAGTGGCATGATCCAATTTACAGTTTTTTTTTTTTTTTTAAAGATTTATTTATTTATTTATTTGATAGAAATCACAAGTAGACGGAGAGGCAGGCAGAGAGAGAGAGAGGGAAGCAGGCTCCCTGCTGAGCAGAGAGCCCGATGCGGGACTCGATCTCAGGACCCTGTGATCATGACCTGAGAGCCGAAGGCAGCGGCTTAACCCACTGAGCCACCCAGGTGCCCCAGATTTACAGTTTTAAAAGATCATTGGCTGATGGGTACAGAATAAATCGAGGGATCAAGAGATGCAAAGGAACCTACTTAAGAAGCAATCACAGTGGTACAGGGAGAAAGAGCAGTGGCTTGGATAAGGATGGCAACTGTGGGCTGTTGAGAAGAAGGACTCAGAAAATGTTTTGGATGGGCGCCTGGATGGCTCAGTGGGTTAAGCCGCTGCCTTCGGCTCAGGTCATGATCTCAGGGTCCTGGGATCGAGTCCCGCATCGGGCTCTCTGCTCGGCAGGGAGCCTACTTCCTCCTCTCTCTCTCTGCCTGCCTCTCTGCCTACTTGTAATCTCTCTCTGTCAAATAAATAAATAAAATCTTTAAAAAAAAAAATGTTTTGGAGTTGGAGTACCCTCGAGCCTGCCTTGGTTCCCTCTGCATGGTTTATTCATACCAAATAATTGTCAACAACCAACAAATATTCATTGAGCAGCTACCATATTCCAGGCATGGTGCTAGGAAATGAAAGTTACAGTCCAGAGGAGAAGACAAATTACCTCTTCCTGCCCTATTGACACAGAAAGCTCTAGGTTGGGAAAGCCACTGCCCATCCCAACCCTGCCCCATTTTCAGGGCCAGAGGCACACCCCTCAACCCCACCCCTGCACTCTACTCCATTGTTGAGCTGGGGCTCGTGGGGTGGGGGGAGTGTTTACAGTTGGAGAATTGATGCCATAAAAATGAGTCCAAAGGTTCTCCTGAGATCTCAGAGCAAAGACCAGGGGAGACCAAAGCCCCAACTGTAAGGAGAGGGTGCAGCCAGGGCCACGAGAACAACAGAAATCTGTTGGCGCCCACACCACTGCTCCTTCTTCTCTGGGTCCTCAAGGCCCAGCCTGCAGAGAGCCCTAGTCAAGGCTGACTTCCTCAGCCTTCTCCACCTTTCCACATAATTCTGCAGCCCCCAAAACCTCTTGCTCCCTTAGTAGATTTCTGAGCCTCGTGTGCCCTCTGGTGGCAGGTTTCTGACATTGCAACCCATAGTTACTCTTCCCAGTTTTTCACTGCTTGATCTTCTCTGGCTTCCTGCTGGGGAGGGGGTGGGGGGGCGGGGGAGGGCAGTATGGGAAATTCGGAAATCCTGGGAAATGCTGCTAACGTCATTGCATTAAAGCAAAGGGTTATGAACTGAGCCTTAGGGGCATGAACCCGTCCTCCACCTAGGGCCAGATTTGTCTTTTGTTTATAAACTGAATAAACTATTTTTTTTTAAGATTTTGTTTATTTATTTGACAAACAGAGATCACAAGCAGGCAGAGAGACAGGCAGAGAGAGAGAGGGAAGCAGACTCCCCACTGAGCAGAGAGCCCAACACAGGGCTCAGTCCCGGGACCTGGGACATGACAGCTTGCTTCACTGGAGCCGAAGGCAGAGGCTCAACCCACTGAGCCACCCAAAAGCACCCAGAACTATTTTTTTTTAAAGATTTTATTTATTTATTTGACAGAGGGAAAGAGAGGGATCACAGGTAGGCAGAGAGGTAAAGGGGGGTGGGGACCAGGTTCCCTGCTGAGCAGAGAGCTCCATCCCAGGACCCTGGGATCATGACCTGAGCTGAAGGCAGAGGCTTAATCCACTGAACCACCCAGGCAGCCCCCTGAACTATTTTTGAGCACTGACTGGGAGCTGATCCCAAGTACCAACATATGCAAAGCTGACCCAAGCTCAGGCGATCAGGCGATCAGGCACTCCACTAAGGACTTTGAGTCTGGAGCTGGTGACGTGAAGAAGCTAGAGCAGTTTACAAATTTATTCTGCTCTCGGCAGCTGTGCCTCCAATGACAGTGGCAAAAGCCTCCAAAACCAGACCCTTCCACAGTTCCTGATGCCTAATTTCCCTCTGTTCCTGCCTGCTTTTAAAGCCTGGCTAGTACTCTGGCCTTTCCATCAATTCCGTGAGCAAGTGATTCCCTGCCCTTCTAATAAATGTCATTTCTGCAAACATTAGTTGGAGTCTGTTTCTGTTTTTGCAACCAAGGAGATGACTGGTACATTGGAAAATGTTCTCGGAGCCTTGGTTTCCTCCTCAGTAAAAAGGGATGATAAAATGAATTCCACGTGCAAGGCTGTTTTATTAAAAGTGTGTATTAGTTAACTTATTACTACATAACACATTACCATACATTTGGAATCTTAAAACAACACACACTTACTATCTCATAGTTTCTGTAGATCAGGAGTAGGGACATGTCTTAGCTGGGAGCTTTTGATTTCAGGATCTCACAAAGACACGAAACATCAGCTGGGACCACAGTCTCATCTGAGGCTCGAATGAGAAAGAATCCAACTCCAGTTCTCGTGGTTGCTGATAGGACTCAGTTCCTTCAGGTCGTTGGATGGGGGGCCTGGGCTGCTCCGACATGACAGCTTGCTTCACCAAAGCCAGCAAAGGAGAGAGTCTGCTAACGAGATGGAAGCCATAATTTCTGATAACCTAATCACAAAAGTGTTATCCCAACACTTTTGCTGTGTTCTATAGACTAGAAGCAAATCACCAGGCCAACCCACACACAAGATGGGAGATTACCCAAGGGCATGAATACCAGAAGAGAAGGATCATTCGGGGGCCATCTTGGAGTTGTCCCACCACAATGAGGGAGCTGTTATCTTTTAAGACCTTGTTCAAAATCCTACTTCCTTCGCGAGGGCTTTTCAAATTAATTCAAGGGCGCCTGGGTGACTCAGGGGGTTAAGTCTCCGCCTTCAGCTCAGGTCATGATCCCAGGGTCCTGGGATCGAGTCCTGCATCGGTTTCCCGGCTCAGCAGGGAGACTGCTTCCTCCTCTCTCTCTCTCTGCCTGCCTCTCTGCCTACTTGTGACCTCTGCCTGTCAAATAAATAAATAATATCTTTAAAAATTTAATTCAAATTCCCCCTTTACAAACAGAGAAACTTAGAGGTGTACTAGATATTTGACGAAATTATTTTTAACTGTGTTGGGGAGATAATATTATTTTGGTGCTGTAAGAAAATGTTCTTTTTGAGAAAGACCCCTGAAGTATTTGGAGATAGAATATCATAATGCCCACTCTTTTCCTTAAAAAGTTTTAGAGTAGTACAGAGAGAGTCAGAAGGTCATTCTCCCTTTGTTTCCCAATCTCCCTGACTGAGCAGTTACCATGGAAAAAGTTGCTTCAGCTTGTGCCAGAAATGGTCCAGGAAGCCAGATTTATATATGTATGTAAGAGGTGAGAATATATTTAATAATACAGTTTTTAAAGGAATACTATTGAACCAGTATCAAATGTTCTCATCTCACAAGCCCCAGAGGGCTCCTGTGTTAGGGCTGTGAATGTACACTCACAGATAGATACAAACTCACTAAATTTCTTCCATCAATCCTGGACGAAAGAATGTGGAGTGGAGAAAGTTGTCACTGATATTGTCAATAGATATTGTCGTCAATAAAAAAAAAAGTGGTATTTAGCCTATGGGACATCCCTTTCTGCATTGTGCCTGATCCTTCAGATCAGGAAGAAAAAGGATCCTGGAGAAAACCCAGGGCATAGAACGAGCTTGCAGAAATCAATTATCACCCTGCTGGTTGCCAGGACCGTCACACAGACGTGTAAGGCAGACACTCGGGACAAGTATCCTCTTTTGATTTGGTTTTGACTCAGTGGATCTCAGTCCTTAGCTCAGGACGTGGTCTCAGAGGAAGGGAAGGGAGGGGAGGAAGATGCTCAGCTTGACTCAGGCTGGATCCGTGGCTCACAGCCTCTGCAGCAGGGAGTGGGAGCCCCTGCTCACTTCCTATAGCCTCGGCCCTGGGAAAATGATGGACAACAGTGGCCTTTCCCTTTTAGGTCTCTTCTCCAGTCTCCTCTTCTTCCTCCTTTCAGTTCCCCTTCTTTCTCTCCTCCTCTCTAAGGTGACATCCTCCGTGATTAAGAAAAATGCCATGCACACCACTTTAACCCAGTGATCAAATTTAACATCATCAAAATTGGGACAAACGGACATCATACGCCCCCAGTGGGATGCACTGGGAAGGACACTAGTATTCTTACCAAAAACGTTTAAACTGAATCTGACCACAAAGAATCAAATTGAGGTATATTTCTAAAACAGTTGGCCTGTCCTATTCAAAAATATCAGTATTAGAGAAGAAAAACCCAGCTGGGAAACTGTTACAGTTTTGTTTTGTTTTGTTTTTAAAGATTTTATTTACTTATTTAACAGAGAGAGAGAGATCACAAGCAGGCAGAGGGGCAGGCGAGGGGGAAGGAGGGGAAGCAGACCCCCTGCTGAGCAGAGAGCCTCATGTGGGGCTCTATCCCAGGACCCTGAGATCATCTCCTGAACTAAAGGCAGAAGCTTAACCCACTGAGCCACTGAGCCACCCAGGCACCCCTACAGTTTTAGGGAAACTAGAGAGACATAACTAATCTGGATCCCAGATTTTTTTTTTTTTTTAAGTTGTCAGGACATTGTTGGGACAAATGGGAAAATTTGAAAAGGACTATAATATTAGATAACATTGTAACAATGTTCAATTTCCTGAGCATGATAACATTTTGTGGTTATGTAGAAATGTCTGTTCTTGGTAAGCCCATGATGTAGTATTTAGGAAAGAAGTTGATGTCTGCAATCAGCTCTCAAACAGTTTAGGAAAAACACCTAACAGATATGGGGAAGTGCTAACAACCCATGAGTCTAGGCAAAACTGGATTACTCTTGCAACTTTAAACCTACAGAAAGGTTAAAAATTTTTTCAAGATAACAATGTGGTGGGGCAGGGGGAGGCGCCTGAGTGGCTCAGTCATTAAGCATCTGCCTTCAGCTCAGGTCATGATCCCAGGGTCCTGGCATCGGGCTCCCTGCTCAGCAGGAAGCCTGCTTCTCCCTCTCCCACACCCCCTGCTTGTGTTCATTCTCTCGATGTCTCGCTCTCTGTCAAATAAATAAATAAAATCTTTTTAAAAAAATAAAATTTGGGGGAAACGCCAGATGTCAGTTCAGAGTTTTAATGCCAGCAGGAAAATACTTCTGAGGAAAGAGACAATGCACCGTAGTTCCTTTAAATTTCAGGTGGGTGTTAGGGGGTGTGCAACAGTGAATATTTACTCAATACACACATTGAACACTAGGTACCTGCCGAGCAGATGCACTGAAAAATATTAATTGAAAAATAATTTGAGGGGCATGGGCTTGGCTCAGTTGGTTAAGCAGCCAGTTCTTGACTTTAGCTCAGGTCATGATCTCGGGGTCTTGGGATGGAGCCTCCACGTCAAGCTCCGTGCTCATCAAGGATTCTGCTTGTCCCTCTCCCTCTGCCCCTCTCCATGCTTGTGTTCTCTCTCTCTCTCTCTCTCTCAAATAAATAAATAAAATCTTAAAAAAAAGAAAGAATTTGATACTTGTCATTTTCCTCTAAACATGAGATTTGTCATGGAAATTTCCAGAATTTTGTTAGATTTAACATTTTTTTACAGTTGAATTGTTTGTTGAATTGTTTTTCACTGCACAAGGATTGTCATAATCTTTTTCATGCTTAGGGCATCTTAGTGTGCCCACCCACCCACCAAGGCAAACAGACTGGGAGCTGGGAAGCAGGGAAACCAGGAAGGTAGGCATTCAAGGGGACTGAAAAATTGTAGAAAGCCCTTTGGAATTGGGTAGCAAGATATGCAGAGAGTCCAGATCTGGGAGCTCAGGGATGAAGCTAGCTGCAGTGGGAATGGAAAGTTTATACTCGAGTCTATCCTGGACTGTTCTACAGTTCATGCACTGTCATTGTTTATTTTCTTTTTGTTCTTCCTTAATATTAGGTAAAGTTTGTTTGCTTCAAGCAAATGTAAGCCTCTCAACTATGTTGAGAAGAACCAGGACAAAGGGATTATGCTCCCCTTGGGGGAAAAGAGAGCCTTTCTGAGCTGCCCCCTTGGCCAAAGTGTTTTGTCGAAAATTTATTTTTTCCTACCTTCCATCTCTCTTCCCTTCACTCTTCCTGCCTTTTCCCTTCTCTGTCTCACCACACAACCACCTTTCTCCATCCCAGTGTGGTAGAATGAACTCATCAGTTGGGGCTGTGAAGTCAAGAAGACCTGCATTCCAATCAATTAGAATGTGTCATGGACAAATCTTAAGACATATTCTTCCTTTCAACAAATACTCATTAACGCCTACTAGGTAGCAGGCATGGTTATAGGGACCAGGAACCAGGGTAAGTTGAGAGGACAGACAAGTGTCCTTCCCTCAGGCCATTTGCATTCTCCTTCTGGGAAGCAGATAGTAAGACAAATGAATAAGACAACTAACTATATATCACAAAAAGTGTGTTGCAGAATCTAGTTATGTCTTATATGAATTAACTATGACATTCTGGAAGAAGGAGAACTATGGAAACTATAAAACAGCTCAGTGGTCACCAAAGGTTGGGGGAGGCTGAACACAGAGGGATTTTAGGACAGTGAAACTAGTCTGTATGATATTATAATGATAGATGTCATTACACATTTGTCAAAACCCATAGAACATCCAACACCAAGAGTGAACCCTAGCAGAGATGTATACTTAGGATGCTAGTAATGCATCAAAATCAGACTCTGTCAATTTTAATAAATGTACTACACTGGTGGAGGATTTTTTTTTTTAAGATTTTAATTATGGGGCACCTGGGTGGCTCAGTGGTTTAAAGCCTCAGGTCATGATCTCAGAATCCTGGGATCTAGCCCGCATTGGGCTCTCTGCTCAGCAGGGAGCCTGCTTCCTCCTCTCTCTCTGCCTGCCTCTCTGCCTACTTGTAATCTCTGTCAAATAAATAAATAAAATCTTAAAAAAAAAGATTTTAATTATCTAGTGGTGGGGGGGTGGCTCAGTAAACATCTGCAAGATACAGCTTACCCTACAATCCAGCAATTCCATCTCTATGTATATATGTCCAAAGCAATGAATTCATATATCAACCAAAAACACATGTTCAAGAACATCCATAGCAATTTTATTCATTGCAGACAAAATTGGAGTCATCCTAAATGTCCCAGAGGAGAATGGATAAATAAATAATGATATAATCTAACAATGGACTACTACACAGATTAAAAGAGAGTGAACTGCTGAAAAATGCAACAATCTCAAGAATATAATGTCATGGGAAAGCCTCCAGATACAAAAAAGTACACACTGTATGATCCTTTTTCTTTGAAATTCAGGAACAGGCAACTCCTGATAAGAGACTGAACAGCCTTTGCCGCTGGGGGCTGATAGGGCGGGAGGAAAGCCCCTGGGCTGGGGAATGTCATAAACCTTGACACAGATATAGAGATACACAGGCCAAAAAAAAAAAAAAAAAAAAAAAGATCATTGAGTTATACATTTAAAACTTATGCTTTTTATACAATTGTTAGCTGTCAATTTTTTTTTAAAAAGTTAAGGAAAGGGGCGCCTGGGTGGCTCAGTGGGTTAAAGCCTCTGCCTTCAGCTCAGGTCATGATCCCAGAATCCTGGGATCAAGTCTCCCATCGGGCTCTCTGCTCAGCAGGGAGCCTGCTTCCTCCTCTCTCTCTCTGCCTGCCTCTCTGCCTACTTGTGATCTCTGTCTGTCAAATAAATAATAAATAAAATCTTAAAAAAAAAAAAGATGCTTACCCTTTAAAAAAAAAAGTTAAGGAAAAAATCTGAAAGGATTACACAAAAAGTATTAATAGTGTTATTTTCTGGGTGCTGGGAATGCTGTTTGGATTTATTTTGTCATGTTCTTTATCTGTACTTTTAATTTTCTACAATACATAAGTACTCCTTCTGTAATAATAAAAGGCTATTTTTTAAAGGGCATTCCAAATACTCCATAATATTATTCATGCTGTCTGGCAGGGGCGGGGGTTGGGGGGGGGGAGTAGGAGGCAGAGGAGGTGGGGAGGGCAGAGAGGTGGGGGGGCTGCAGAGGAGGAGGAGGGCGGGGGCAGCCAAGAGACGTACTTGCTGAATTATTCCTAAAGGAGAGAGGGGTGTGGCCACACAAATTACAGAGGAATGAAGTACTAATCACTATGGCATCCGGGTGTGGGGGACTTTTGAGGAGAAATCTCCAGGGCTGAGCACATGGAAGGTCAGCGTGGAGCCAAGGATCCAGCCCACACAGGGTAATGGAAAGAACCCAGGAGGTAGAATCTCAAAGATCTGGGTCTGACGCTCCATCAACCATGGACTGAATGTGGCCTTTCGAAAGTCATTTGGCCCCAGACGTGGAAAGACTAAGAGCTGGTCACAGTGCGGGTTCTGTCCACCGCCTGCTGCTTCCTTGCACATGACAAGCTCACCCAAGAATAACAACTAACATTTCCGTAGCGATTTCCATTTTATGAAATACAATCATTCCTGTCGAATTCTCACAGAACCTCTCCTTAAGCAAGCATTGTCCTTTGCCCTTTGTAAAGGTAAAAAAACAACACCGCCACAACTCTGTTTCTGAGATACTAAGCGGCTTGCCCACAACTACTAAGTGACAGAATTAGAACGTGCCCTCTGGTTTTCAGTCTCCAAGCCCTGTGTTCTTTGCACCACAGCCAGCCAGCCAGCCTACCCAGGACTCCTGAGCCTAGCTGCACAGTCCCTGTGTTCCCAGCACTGGCACAGCACTGCTCCCAGCAGCTCTGCACTCTCCATTCTCAGCAGGATGTCATTTCCCAGGGAGGGAGGGAGGGCTCTGCAGAGAGCATCCCCGAATGACCTAATACCCTTCCTGGTGCTGACTCCAGGTCAAAGAAGGATCCAGACTCCTTCTGGCTCTGTGTTAGCCAGATGTGCGTCGGCAGTCGCTGGGGTCAACTGCCTTCCAATCTCACTGCCCAATCTGGCTCCAGGGCAGCTGTCGACTCCCTCTGCCCTCTGGATTCCTGAGGAAGGGCCACAACTGTTTGCCAGCTGTCTTCCCTCCTCCCCAGGAGGCTTCTCCCCAGAGCTCGAGGCTGTACCTCCTCTTCTCTACCCAGTTCCCGCCTCTCCTTCATACCTCCATCTCTCTTGCCCCTTGGAGCTGGTGAAGAAGCAGTGAGCAGCAGAGAGAAGAGATGGGGGACCCAAGGGGCAGCAGCTATGAGCGGTTAACATTATGCTCTCTTCAATAATTCATTCCATGTCCTCATTCTGAGCTTGCAATGGGTACCCCACTGGGATCTGTAAATTGAGAGGGGTGGCAGTCGCACGGGGCAGAGGGCTAGTGAGAGTAAGCAGAAGGGTACCTTCTGAGCCTTCTCAAGGCCATCTTCAGCCTCTTGTTGGCAGACCCTCCTCCTAAGGGATGCCCATGTCCCTTTTGTCCCAGACTTTCGAAAGCCCTGGGATGTTTCAGCTGCCCCTGCTTGGGGAACTCTCCCAGCAAAGAGCTCTGACCATTTAGGCCAGAAATCTGAGTCAAACATTTCAGACCGCCTCCCAGGGATTCCCACTCCCACCCATCTCTTCTCAACCCCAGCTTCCATGGCTAACCTCTGATGTTTACAAAGCTCATAAACATGTGGGAGTGAAGGAAGGATTTGAACTGGCCCCTTGGGGTGCACTGTGATTCAGAGTCCTAAAGTATTGAGGGTTTTGGCAAGAGAAGGAGAGAAAGCAAGGGAGGTCTAGGCCAGGCTCCCTTCCCCAGGCTACCCTAGGGATCCTGCTGCTAATGCCCCTTCCTCCACCTGCCACAGCCCTGCAGTTCTTCTCCTGTCCTAGCCTCCTTCCCCACTCCTGCTCATCCTGGGGAACGGGAAACACCAATCACACGCAGTGGATTTGGAGGGTAACTGAGATCTAAAACTAAAACCAACATGTACCAAGCGCGTGCCAGGTGCCAGGCTGAGCCAGACTCTGGGTAGCAAGAGAACGAGAGCCACGCTCCTCAGCCCTCTCACTTCCCCTCCTTCCTGGGTACAAGAAGGAAACCCCAAATAAACAGAGCAGTCACACTGCCTGTGCCAGAGCTGGCAAGGGTTGGGTCTCCAAGCCATAACTAAGAGACCAGTCTCTCCAGAGAGGCCTGGTGTGGGAAGGAAGGTGCAGTCTTGCTGGGCACTGTCAGCAAGAAACCCTTCAGACATATTTATAGCAAATGCTGCGTCAGGGGATGGAGACGAGAAGTGCCTAGACGCATCAAATATCACCATGGGCCTAGAGGTGGTGGCTGGGGAGAGAAGAAAAGAGGTTGCAGCAGAAGGGATCGAGGTGGGCTGTTGGAGGAACTTCCCCAGAGTGGTAGGCAGAATTGGCAACTGGGGATTCCCTGTGGCAGCTACCCCCATGGAGCTTTCTCAGAAGAGTTGGGAAGACCCTTTTTGGTCTCAATAGAATAGATATAAAGAGAATGTATCTGCACAAAAACTAGCCAGAAATGTGAGCAGAGGCCCAGCCAGATATGCCGAGGTCCCAAGGCCCTGGGAGTCTGGGAGGTCACAGAATATGGTGAGCTAACCCCAGAGAGATGGGTTAAAGGCTGTGTGTGAAGCCCTGGGGGCCTGTACCTGGGAGCTGAGGACCTGAAGGGCCCAGCTAAGGCGTGGCTCCCAGAAGTGTGTCCAGTCTGGGGTCTCCCTTTAGCAAGGTGCCAGATACTGCGAGGTCAGAACCAGAGATGGGGGACCCAAAGCAGGCAGAGCGGGGAGCAAGAGGGTGTGAGGCCTGCACTGCACCCGAGAGGGACAACCCTGCAAGTCATCTCACACAGAGGGGATGGGACAGTTCCGGGGCCTGCAGACTGGGCTCCCAGCTCTAGTTCTGAGGTTCCTACCTTTTCTCTGTGTCAGAAGGGAGAGGGGTGTGGTCCAGCAGCTGGAGTGAAAATAAGAAAGAGTGAAGAGTGCACAGTCGGCCCGAGTCACCTCAGAGTCCCTCTGATAGGCTCAGAGAGAAGTCATTGATATTTCTATTTTAAAATAAGGGGTGGAGAGAGAGATGGTGTTCTAGGCAGTTGGTTCTGAGAGAGTGGGGGGGGGGACCGGGAAAGCCAGGGACAATGCTTGCCTTGGCTGGCACTCCCACCACCCCCCTTTCCCATATGGAAACTTAAGCTGCCCCAGGCTCAGAGGAGCTAGTCCATTAGCTGTGGTCAGCAGGGGTGTGTGTGTGTGGGGGGACTCTCTCTCCCTCCAGGTCTTATTGCCAAGTGAAAAGCAAAGCTCTGCTCCATCTATTAAAGCCAAAAAAACAAAACCTATTAAAAAAAAAAACACCCTCCATGCACATTTTAATAACACACACGACCTCTTTGTCTCCTCTGAATAGTTAAAGCTGAGTAACTTGAGGGTGGGTGGTGGGTAGGAGATCCTTGGACCCCCCTGGACTAGACCACGGAGGGAGGGGAGGAGGTGCCCTCGAACAGCACTTTCCAGGTTAAGTCCAGCCTGAGGAGGAGCTAGGGGTGGAGAGAGGAGAATTGCTTCTCCCTGATTTAGCTCTTTCTGGAATGGGGGCAAGTGGAGGGTCAGCTGAGCTGAGAAGGAGAGAAGTCTTCCAAGATCCCCAGGGGATGGAAGGATTGGGGAGGGGTTCCAGGACTGCCCCCACCCTGCCCCTCCCAGGGAAAGGAATGCAAAAGAAGGGCTGAGGAGGGCTGGTGGAGTGCCCTTGATCTTAAGGGGCAGAGTTTTAGGTGGTGCAAGGGGAAGTTAGGAACTCCTGTCACTCAGCATCAGGGCGTGTCTGTCTCCGCGAGGGATTCGGCCGCCCCCTCCCCTTTAGTCACGGTCTTTGGTATACACAAGAGTCCAGCCTGGGGGTGTTGGGGGTGTGGAGGGACCAATGAGAGGCTGATCCGCTTAGAAGGGTGCAGGAAGAGAGGCGGCTGGGGCTACACCCCCGCTCCCCCCTTCCCCCGCCAGAACTTGGGCTTGTCCTGTTTGACGTGCCCGCCCAAGGGGGCGGAGGGGGTACTGACCGGAGCAGCGGTCCCGCGACTCTGGACTCCCAGCATCCCAGGCCTGGCCGGGAAGCTGCTGGGCTCAGCGGGGGCGCCCCTGGAGACCAATATGGAGGTAGGAGCTGTTTAAGGCCCCAGAGAAGCCAAGTGTCTCAAAGGAATCCTACGGGGGTGGAGATAGGCTGCAGCCTGGAGTTCCACCCTGGGGGTCCGATCAGTTGGGACCGCAGTTCCTGGAAAGAGAAGGAGAGGGGTTCGTCCTAGACTTAGGTGGGGGGGTCTGGCTGCGGGCTGCGCCCCCTCCGCTCCCGCTAGCGCAGCGCCTCCTGCTGGCAGCGTGGGTCCCCAGCCGCGCAACAGACTGGACCCCCCCCGGGTGCCGCCACCTGGAGGGCGTGTGCGGCCACCGGGCGAGTGAGCCTAGGGGGCGCTGCAGCCAGCCCGGGAGGAGCCGCCTCGCCTCGCCCCGCGCCTTCGGGGGCTGAGTCCCGGGGCGCCACAACCCGGCAGAGAAGGGAGATCGAGAGACTCCCGGGCGCTCTGGAGACACAGGGTCGGGGACGGGTGGCAGCCCGTGGCTTCCCCTGAACGCGGAGGGGGCGCCTTGCTGCGGGGGCCAGCGAGCCGCACTCGGACATTCCTCCCTGCGCTCCTTTCCCTTGCTGAGGTCGGGGTGGAGCGCGGGCGCTTGGCTTCCTCGAGGGCACGGAGCCGGGGTCGGGTGGGACTAGAACCTTCCGCCCAGACCTCCGGAATCCGGGCGAACCCGGAGCGACTCCCGCCCTTCTGCCTGCGGCAGGCGGGAGCTCCTGAGCCCCTACCTTTGGAGGGGGGGGCTTGAGGAGGAAGGAGGAGGCGGAGAAGGGAGGAGAGATGGGGGGGGGGTAGAAGGACAGTGAGAGGCACGAAGATAAACGGAGAACGCGGGCCGCGGAGAGGAAGAAGAGATGGATATGGAGAGAGCAGGACTGAAAGGCAACGGGAGAGGGAGAGTGACAGAGGCGGCGAGGAGGGGAGGGAGAGGGAGGGAAGGAGTGGGGGGAAGGAGGAGGGAACCGAGAGAGAGGGACGCGAGCCGGCGGCGAGCCAGGCGAGCGTGGGGCGAGGCCAGGCGTGCAGGCGGGAGCCACTGTGCAGAGCGGCGGCCGGGTCCTGCTCCAGCCTCGGAGCCCCTGGCCCGGGGGAGGGGGAAAGGCCGCTAGCCCGGTCTATGTCTTTTTCTGACTCCAGTGCTACCTTCCTGCTGAATGAGGTAAACGCGGGGGCCCTCTCCCCAGTGGGTGGGAGGAGAACCCCACTCCAAGCTAGGAAGAGGGCCTTCATTTGGGGGAGACTGCAGTGATGGAGAGCGAGGAAGGTCGAGGAGGTGAGGCTAAGGGTGGAAGAGGCGTGCAGTAAAGGAGGGAGCAACCAGAGCTGGGATTGGGACGGGAGAGGAAGACTGCCTGGGGAGCCAGAAAAGGGGCTAGATGAGAGGATGGAGATAAGAGGGATCCACCGAGCCCCCCTGGTGCCCCTCTCCAGGCTCCCTGAGGGCAGCCTAACAGCTAGAATGCTAGGGGTTTGGCTTGGTCTGGATCTTAAAGACTGCTGGGGAGAAGGACTTCCCAGAGGTACTAGCTCCTGACTCAGTTTCCCCACTCAATGCAGAAGGATTAGGATCTGTCCAGCTTCCTGGTGCACTTATAGAAGAAGCTAGAATGTCTTCTGGAGGCTCTCAAGAAGTCCAGCTCTCAAACCTGGCTGGTTATCCAGGCTTCCCTGATTGCCTGTCCCCCACCCTCCAATGTCCTGCGTCCATGCCTTGGCTACTGCCAAGCTGTTAGCTGCCAAGCTAACAGCTCTCTCCTAGAACGAAGAGAGCAGGAATCCTCTCCTCGAATCCTTTTTGTGCCATCTCCCTCGCCCCTTATGCTCAGCCACAGAAAAGAAAAGGGGTTAGGGCCCCATGGATGCTGACAGGCGCATGTCTTGTTTCAGGATAGGAAGATGGCATGGCATGAGAACAGGAGCAGGCAGGTGTGGGTGAGGTGAGAAATGGAAGGGGGCATTGAGTAGCAACTCAGAGATGAGGAAAGAGAGCAGCTCTGAAGCTCCTGCAAGACCCAAGGGATGAGTCCAGGTATGAAAAACTTGAAATCGTATCCCCCCGGGGCAGTTGGCATGGCAACTCGCTCCTCAGAAACCGACTTAGACACCACTGTCCCAGATGGGGATGAAGACAAGATGTGTGAGGAAGGAGTGAAGCTGATGGCAGATCTGCTGTGTTACCATAACCCCCGGGACTCCCTGGTGGCAGAAAGAGTCCCGAAAGGAGAGACCAGGAGAGAGTAGATTCAGGGGACAGGAAGGGAAGCAGATGTCTCAGCAGCTGTCTTCATTGGAATCCTCGTCCAGTAGAGAGAGCGCCTGGAAGGCCCTATTCTTTCATGCCTCCTTTCTGCCCTTCTGGAAAAACAGAAGGAACTGAAGAGACAGAGAATAAAAGAGGAGGATCTGAGGAATTCTGAGGAACTGGAAGAGGGCACGAAAGTGAAAAGAACAGTGTCTGGGAACCGGCACTGCCAAAGAACCCAATGTATAACCACCCCCAAAGGGTGCTGGACTCTGCAGAGGAAACTGAGACAGCCGGGTTCCCCCCCCACCCCCCATCAGTTCTTGCCAGGCCATAGGGCTCCAACAAAGTTGTCTGCCAAATCCAGACGGAGGAAGAAGCTAAGCAGAGCTGGGCTGCACCACTCACAGGGGTAGACAGACTAAAGGCAGACTAAAGATAGTCTTAAGATGAGGCCCCTTCTCTCCTTCTTTCTTGGCAATGGAACATGAGCAAGGGACATAAATGGGGCAGCCAGTTGGGTTGGGTGGTCTTCCTCTCCCCTGAGCACAGTGCTTCCCCCGCTAGACCTCATCAGACCCTGTCAGTTTCCATCTTCTGACTCCCCTATAGCTCAGGAAGGTAAAGCGAGGAGCAGATCCCAATTCACCCTCCTGGGTGTGAGAAACTGGGACTGGAGAAGGACTGAGCTCAAAGGGCTCCCAGTGTAACCCCCTTTCTATCTCACATCCCCAGAAGGGAGTGGTCGTGTCCGAAAGAGCGGCAGTTAGGTAACCCAAATTCGAAGGAACAGTGTTGCTCAGGAGGTAGAAGAAAGGAGGAAGCTCAAATGGGTGGATCTATGGGGAAGTTTACTCAAGATGAGGGCGGGGGCTCTGTCTCTCACCTCACAGCTTGGTGCTCCTGGGAAGGAGACTGACTGGTACAGAGTGGCACTGTGGCTCCAACCCGGATACCGGCGACCCTAGCTCCATCCCTTCTCTAAAGAGGCCTTACACTAGTGATTCCGTCGTCTTGCCCCCCACCCCACCGCGTCCTGACCCCATGTGGCCAGGATCCCACCTTCTGTCCCAGCCCTGACAGTCCCCCTACCTCCACCCTCCGGTTTCTTTCCTCCTCCCCTTAGGCTCACCTAAAACAGCCCCTCCCTCCCCCAGTTCCCACGGATGCCTTGGCACCGCCTGGCTCAGTCCTTGGCAAGGAAGTGAGGAAGGGAACCCCCATCCTGACCATACTAGGATGGAATCCGCTCGCGCAACAGGTGTGGGGCGGCCGGACCCAAAACTAACCCCCTTGCACCGGTTGGGCGACAGGGCCCTTTGCTGCAGGATCCCAGCCCTGAGGGGGGCAAGCACCTGTTGGGGTAGGGGCTACTTTCACGGCATTGGCCAGGGGTCGCCAAACCCACTCCTCCCCGGGACCACTGCGGGGGTTTGCTTTCCGAGTCTCTGGACTGCCTGGGCCCAGACCTGCCGCCCTCTCACCTGGCCCCTCCCCCATTGACCGCCGGTCCCCCCGCCCCCGCCCCGCCTCTCCGATCTCCCCCAGTCTCCCCAATTTCCTGTCTCCCCCCGCCTTTCTCCCTCTGCCTCGACCCCTCCTTTCTCTGCCTCCAGCCTCCCCGCAATCTGCGCCCTCCGCTTTCTCGGCTTGGGTACCATCTCCGCGCCCCCTCCCCTCCCCCGCTCCAGCCCTTTGTTTCCCGGCGGAGTATTTCCTGGGTTGCTGAGCGTCTCTGTCTCCGCATCTCTCCTCGCCCCGCCTCCTCTGAGCCCGGATCCGCCCCGCCCGCAGTCTCTCCTCCCCTTCCTCCCCGCCGCCCCTGTGCCCCATAGGTGCTTGGGGACCCACCTTCTCCCTGGCTGCGGCCGGCCACGCTCTCCCGGCCCGGTCTCGGGCTCCCCGGGTGGCCGGCGCCCCCCGCCGCCGCCCTCGCCAGCTGCCGGGGAGGGGGGTCAGGTGGGCGGGCACTATTGTTGTAGGAGCCGGCGCCAGATTCCTCAGCCGCGCTCGGGGTGGGACCGGCAGGGTTTGGGGGGGTGGGGTGGGGGGAGCGTTGATTTGAGCTCCGAGCAGCTGGTCTTCGCGGCTCGCTCTCTCCTTCGCGCTCTCTCGCTCTCCGCCGCCGCCCGCAGGGCTGCGGGGCTCGGCGGCATCTCTCGGGCGCGGCCCGCTGTCCTCGCCCCTGCCTCCGGGCTGCCCCCGCCCCCGGCGCCGCGCGCTTCCCCCCCCACCCGGACTCCCCCATGTATGACGACTCCTACGTGCCCGGGTTTGAGGACTCGGAGGCGGTGAGTGCCCACGGTGAGGGTGGGGGTGGGGACGTTGGGGTGACTCGTCTTCTCCCTTGGACCCTTCCCCAGTTCAGGACTTTGACAAACGCCTCAGTGGAGGGGCAGGGCGTGCAGGGGTTGGGGGGCGCTCCTGGAAAGTGGGGACAGGGGTTTTCGTGCCCGCGGCTTCTCGGGACCTCAATTCTAGACCAAGGGGTATATAGGGTGTGTGCGAGATGGGGGTAGTGTGGGGGAGAGGCTCAAGCAGGTGTCCAGAGCCCAGGACTGCAGGGTAGAGGGAGGAAGGGCTGGAGGCTGAGAGCACAGAGGCTGTAGAGAGGGCACACGCAGTGTCTCAAGTTCCCAAAGGAGGATTGACGGGGGTCAGAACACAGAAGCTATAGGAGAAGGTGGGGCTCTCTTGGGGCAGGACCATTCAGACCTCCTATGCTTCAAGGGAAGGACAAATTTAGAGAGCCTAGGAGAACATCCAAGAGTCAGGTCCCAGACTCAGAAGGGTCATAAACTTGAGCACCTCCGTTATTCCCTTCTGCTCCCATCCCTGAGCATTGCCTTGTTTCCTCACCCTGCGTGGAGCCCAGCTTCTCTCCCAGGCTGGAAACTAGGCACCAGCACATGGGTGGGCCAGCTGACTGAGCCCCATCCATTCCACACCTCCTGCTGAGGCCTCCTCAGAGCAGTGGGCTTCATGAGCTTCTGCTCAGCATGGAGGGCCTGGGGGTGAGGCCAGAGGGGCTGAGGGCCTGGGAATGGAGAGGAAGCTCTTTGCTCAGAGAACTAGGCAACTGATAAATATTTAATTCTCCTCTTTGCTTTTATCTCCTGACCCACTGAGACAAATCAGCTCATTAGGCAGTGATTCCCGGAGCTCAGGGAGCAGGGAGAGTGCCTGGAAGGATGGGGCAAGGATGGGGAACAGCTTTGTGGTCCCTTCCCTCAAAGCTCCTGCATGAAGGCCTCCTATGGAGAGGACCCCTGGATGGCTTGGAAGAGGTCCCTGAGAAGGGTGGAGGGTCAAAAGAGCAGTGTTTGCATTTTCTTCCATCTCTTGCTGCCAAGTCCAGGATACAGGAGTTATAGGGTTCAGAGTAGACAGCTATCAGTCCTTTTCTGGGACTGGGCTCCTGCTGGGCCCAATTTCCCCACTGGGCCTCTGGGGCTAATTACATTGCAGCTAGAGCAGATGACTTGCAAGGCTCTGGTGGACACCTCTTTCTGACAGTTGAAGGGACAGCTGGCATGGCCCAGGGTGCCAAGGTGAGCTTGCAGTTGAACCTCTCCGAGGGGCTGGAGGGCCCTAGAAGGTTCCTTCCCAGCCCTGGTGAGATGGCAAGGGCTATTGCGAGGTAAAGACTGACATGTGGCTGGTGTTGGGGCAGGCCTCTTGCCCCCTCGCTGGCTCAGCACCCCTTGCTGGTTCCCGGATCACCCTTCCCCCACTTCCCTTTCTCTTGCCTGGCTCCTTGCTCTCCCTGAGGCCCCCTTTGAAGCAGTAGGAGGGAGATCAGGCTCTAAATAAATCCACCGGCTCATCTCCCTCCTCTCCTTCCCCCGTGCCAGGCAAGAGTGGAGCGGCAGCCTGCCCACACACTCACCAGGCAAGGGGGGCAACACCAGGGCACTGTGCCAACTCCTGGAAGCTCCAGAAGTACTGAGCCTCTGGCTGTTTGGGCCTAACAGGGGGTGAGGGCAACAAGACCCCCGAGCACACTTGGCAAGGCGGCCCCGGCCTCCCTGGTGGTACCCGCGCAGGAGAGATGAGGGAGCTCTGAGGACTCGGGAATCATGGAGACGGGTTCCAGGCTGAGCACAACTCATTAAACATTAAGGGGGAGATCCTGTCCTTCCCATCCTGAGGTGAGAGGCCAGGTGACCCAGATGGCCCAGGCAGGGACATTAAGATGATGAAATTAGGCCAAGAGACTGTGGGGCAGAGGGTAAAGGTCAGACTCCTCTTCTGGCGTAAGCCTGCATCTGATGTATACTCATCTAAGTGAGCGGTTATCCTGCCTTGTCCCTTGCCTCTCTTCCCACTGGCCCCTGTTCACCTTAGTCAGCTGTCTCTTAGGGCTAAGACCCCCGCAAAGAGGTCCCCCCACTCCAGTGACAGTGCAAAGCTTCTTCCCCAGGGCTCAGCTGCTCTTATCCAGCCTTATTTTGTTCTCGAGAGATGGGGAAGAGCAGGCCGACTCTAGTCCTCCGTAAAATGAAAGCTTTTTCTCCATTGTGCTATCTTCATGCCTTCCATCTAACACAGACGTTGTCTTTAGCTGAGGCTCAGGGCCGATAGCAAGCTGACCACTTCTTGCCGATTGTGGGGCTGGGGCGGAGGGCATGGCTATATGTGTGTTTGTCTCCCCCGCTGAGAGTTTGGCTTCCGTGGCCTTCTGGAAGTGGTCATGCATGGTGGTCTTGAAGGAATGTTCCCCAGTCTGAGTACATTCTAAAACCCCTCCCCATCCCACCCCACACACATTCCCACATGGACCCCTTATCTAGGGCCCTATCTTCTCTCTGCCACCTGCACCTCAGAACTGATGGAAGTACCACGTCAGGCTTCTGATCATAAAGACGTAGAAAACAACAGGTAGAAAGAGGTAGAAAACAAGAGATAGAAACCAAAAGATTCCCTTGGCTCTAGACTGGGGGGGAAATCCCAGCCACCCTGACTTCTATCCTCCTGTCCTGAGGTCCAGCTTCCCTTGCTCATTTGTGCATCTCCCTTGGGGCCTCCCTCATATTGAGCTCTGCAACCCTCCAGATGTACCCCTTGCCCAAAGACCCTTCCAATGGGCAGGGCTCAGAGACTCTCCTGGCTCAACTTACCAGAGACCCTGTCCTGACATCCCCAGGGTCCTCAGCTGGGTTGCTTAGCACTTACAGGTACTTCCTCTAGGGCTTATATCCCCTTGGGGAAGGGCTGGGGAGATGTAGGCCAGATGGTAGGCGTGGCCGAGCCTCACTGGGGCCCAGGGAGACAGCTTTGTGTTGCCTTCTCAGTCTGTGTCTTGTTTTCTGCCCACACCTGGCCAGTTGCCCCAGCAGGTGTGAGAGGAAAGAGAGTGGGGGCAGGGAGAGTAGAGAGGAAGTGACTTCCAGGAGTTGGCAGCTCTGTGTCCTCCTCTTCACCCTGGAAGAGTGGGCACTGGGGGAGATGAGCTCTGAGGGGGTGGATGGCTCTATCCTGACACTCAGGACCAGTGCCATGCCAACCAGAGTCTCTCGACTGTTCCCGGCTGACTGTACCCATGCCACGCATTTTAAAGGGATAAGGTCCAGGCTGCTTTGCAGGCTGATGTGAGCAAGAAGGCTGGGTCTTTTAGATTCAGAATCATCTCCGATATATCATCTTCAGCACATCTCCCTTCACTCTGCCCCAGAGGCCAGGGTAGAGGGGAGGAAAGGGAGGAAAGAGGAAAGTGAAAGCTCTATTCAAGGCTGCAGTATTAATAGGCTTTGGGGGGAGGGGCCCAGATCTTAGCACATATGGATAGGGCTGGCTTTCCTGCAGCCCAGAGGCACTGGGCCCTTTCATGGGGAGATGGAGGGGACCACTGCAGCCCAGCCACCCGTGTGGACATGGACCGGCTAGGCTTAGTGGAGGCCCTGCTGTAGGGCTTAGAGGGTACCTATAGTGCCCGTCACACCTGAGCCCAGGGGTCACAGCCTCTCCCCCATGCCAGGGTTCAGCCGACTCCTATACCAGCCGCCCATCTCTGGACTCAGACGTCTCCCTGGAGGAGGACCGGGAGAGTGCCCGGCGGGAAGTGGAGAGCCAGGCTCAGCAGCAGCTTGAAAGGGCCAAGGTATCAACTCGGGTGGGCGGCCAGGCCAGGCTGGGTGGAAACTTGGGCTCATCCCTCGGTCCCCAGGGGTCAGTGAACAGGATACTCATGAGTGCGCATGTGTGAGTGTCATGGGCGTTCTCTTGGGGCCTCCTCCCTGTACTGGTGGGGCACTGATGTTAGAAGGGGTGCTGTGAAGCCCCCCTCACTTGCAGTGATGGCCCAATTCCCTAGCACAAACCTGTGGCGTTTGCTGTGAGGACCAATGTCAGCTACTGTGGCGTGCTGGACGAGGAGTGCCCAGTCCAGGGCTCTGGAGTCAACTTTGAGGCCAAAGATTTTCTGCACATTAAAGAGGTGATCAACTCCAATCCCAGAGAGAAGCCACCTAATACCCCCGCTCTTCTTGTCCTAGCTCCCATGCCTCTTACTTCAGTCTCAATCCATAAACAACTCCCCAGACTCTTCAGTTCTTACCCAGAACACACACCTGTATACCCTTCATATCTAAAACCCAATCCCCGGGGCCTCCATCCTTCTGAGACCCGGCTTGGGCCTCCATCTCCGACTGTAAAGCAAGCAGTTAGATGAGTTGCCTCTTAGGTCCTCTGTGACGTCAGGGATGCCTCCCACTGAAATCTTGGGTGGCTCAAACCTGGTTGCCCTTCCCTCTGGTACCTTCTCCTGCCCCCCTCCCTTCATGCTGCCTTCCTCAGACCAGCTCTCTGAATGCCTCCCTGGCTCCTTCACACTGAAGAGCCAGGACTGAGGCCTGGGTGCCTCCTCTCACCACCCCTTCCCCCAGAAGTACAGCAATGACTGGTGGATCGGGAGGCTAGTGAAAGAGGGTGGGGACATCGCCTTCATCCCCAGCCCCCAGCGCCTGGAGAGCATCCGGCTCAAGCAGGAGCAGAAGGCCAGGTGAGAGCAGGGTTTGTGACTCTATGAACATAAACTCCTTGTATCCTGAAGCTGACACATGTGCAGATATGCATGACGCACATCCCTTCCTCGCTAAGATGTAAGGAAATGTATACAACTATTAAGTAACATGTAGAACATGCATACTTATTGGCCTCTCTTCTCTCAGGAGATCTGGGAACCCCTCCAGCCTGAGTGACATTGGCAACCGACGCTCCCCTCCTCCATCTCTAGGTAGCCTCCCCCTGACCCACTCATCTTGGGTAGGTGGGTGACTAAGACACAGGGGGGAGAGGGAGCAGTTCCCAGGTGAGCTGTGTGGGAAGGGGTTGGTGGAGGGACCAAAAGAGCTCAGAGAAACCGAGTGTCTCCCCTGGGGAAGGGAATACCGTGCCCCGAGGGCCATTCCCCCTTCACCAACTTTAATCTTTTATTTCCTTTTCCAAAAAGCCAAGCAGAAGCAAAAGCAGGTGAGTCAAGGAAGGGATCTGGGCTGGGGTGGTGGGGAGCTCATGACTTATGGCTGTGGGGACAGGTTTTTGGGAAGTCGCTGTTGGAAGGTCAGGAGAGCAGAGAAGGGAGGGAGCCCAGAATTTCCAAATCTGCCCTGAACCAGGGAGGCATAGGACAGGCGAGAGGGCCACGGCCCTGCTTGACCTCAGGTCAATTCTGCAGGCAGAACACGTTCCCCCGTATGATGTAGTACCCTCCATGCGGCCTGTGGTGTTGGTGGGACCCTCTCTGAAAGGTTATGAGGTGAGAGAAGGTCCCTGTCGCCAAAGAGTTGCCTCTACCCAGCCTGCCACGGGAAGGCCTGAGGGATGGTGGGAATGGGTGTTCTCTCTTCATCAGTTCTGTGTGTGGAGGGGGGCAGGCTCTAGGGCCATTCCTAGGGATGCTGCCTCTCTTTGAGAGGGCTCCCAGTCAGTCACATGCCTTTCCCCTCACCCCTCCCACCCAGGTCACAGACATGATGCAGAAGGCTCTCTTCGACTTCCTCAAACATAGGTTTGATGGCAGGTGAGCTGCTCTGGCCTCAGGTGGCATCTCCTTCCAGGTGCCTGTAGCAAGATCTCCTCTAAAGAGAAAGTTAGTGGGACCTGGGTAAGGAGAGGCCTGAGGCTTGAAATTTAGAGGTGGGCTGTGATTCTCCACCCCCCACCCCAGGATCTCTATCACCCGCGTCACAGCGGACCTCTCACTGGCAAAGCGGTCCGTGCTCAACAATCCGGGCAAGAGGACCATCATCGAGCGCTCCTCCGCCCGCTCCACCATTGGTGAGAAGCCCCAGTCTCCTGCTTCTCGGCCCGCTCAAGCATTCCTGAGACCCTTCCTCCTACCTTTCTCTTCCCTGGCACCTCGCAGTCTTGCCCAGCCTCTCTGCCTGCCCCAGGACTGGCAAGAACCACCCCAGTCAGCCCGGTTCCCTGTTTCTATGCCTGCCTGGGGCCTTGAGGAATACCCTGTCCCTCCCATTCCTTCCCATCTACCATCCCAGAGAGCCTGCGGCCCCGCTGGAGGAAAACGTAGGTGTGGGCCCAAGGTGAGCGTTTCAGCTTGCTTGCCCCCTCCACAGCGGAAGTCCAGAGCGAGATCGAGCGCATATTTGAGCTGGCCAAATCCCTGCAGCTGGTAGTGCTGGATGCCGACACCATCAACCACCCGGCGCAGCTGGCCAAGACCTCACTGGCCCCCATCATCGTCTTTGTCAAAGTGTCCTCCCCAAAGGTACATCAGTGGTGGCTGCAGTGGAGGCCCACGGGGCTGCCCAGCTGCCATGCTGCGCAGCTATACCTGGTCCCTGCCCCAGGGCTCCTGCATTCCCTTCCCCTGCTGCCCCCTCCTGATGGCCCTCACCTGCTTCCGATACCGTATCCCAAGTGGGGAGACAGGCCCCAGGACTGGGCCCAGCTCTGCCCATTCCAACCTTAGGTCCTCCAGCGCCTCATCCGCTCCCGGGGCAAGTCACAGATGAAGCACCTGACCGTACAGATGATGGCTTACGATAAGCTGGTCCAGTGCCCACCGGTGAGTGCCTGTGCCGGCGACTGCTGCGCCCACTCCTGCTTCTCCAGGACCAGGGAAGTGCTGGAGATGGGTGGGGGGCTGCTACTGAGAGGAAGCCAAGCTCACTGCTTTCCCTCTCCTTCCCAGGAGTCTTTTGATGTGATTCTGGATGAGAACCAGCTGGAGGACGCCTGTGAGCATCTGGCGGAGTACCTAGAGGTCTACTGGAGGGCCACCCACCACCCAGCTCCTGGCCCTGGGCTTCTAGGCCCTCCTAGTGCCATCCCCGGACTTCAGGTACCCATTTCCAGTGGGCACAGGTGTTCAGGCTAAGCCAGCCAAAGCACTGCCCCCTCCTGGCCCAGAGAACCGTCCTTGGCCTCCAGCTCGAGGGCCGAAGGATCAGAGAACTCAGCTCTGCTGTACAGAGCTGGGGCAGATGGGCAAAGGAACTTCCTGATGAGAGGGAAGAAATCAAGGAGATGGGTAATCTGAGGTCACTGTTCTGAGCTTGGAAGAAACATACTCCTTCTCTTAGTCTGTCTTGAAGGCAGAGCCTGAATTCTGCAGGAGTCCAAAGCTGGTTTTCCGTGTCTCAAGTGGAAGCTGCTTCTCCTTCCTTGGACCATTTCCTATATCCGGGAACTGAGGGTTGATGGGGGGAGACTCCCCACCCCCACCCTGCTAGAGGTCGGGGGAGCCTAGGTGAGGTTGACCCCATCTACTTAGAGCTGTTGTGTTGCCCCCAGAACCAGCAGCTGCTGGGGGAGCGCGGCGAAGAGCACTCACCCCTGGAGAGGGACAGCTTGATGCCTTCAGATGAGGCCAGTGAGAGCTCCCGCCAAGCCTGGACAGGTTCTTCACAGCGCAGCTCCCGCCACCTGGAGGAGGACTATGCCGACGCCTACCAGGACCTGTACCAGCCGCACCGCCAACACACCTCGGGGCTGCCTAGTGCTAACGGGCATGACCCCCAAGACCGGCTCCTTGCCCAGGACTCGGAGCACAACCACAATGACCGGAACTGGCAGCGCAACCGGCCCTGGCCCAAGGATAGCTACTGACCGCCTCCCACTGCCCTCCCCTGGCGGGCGCAGGCATAGCTAGCTGGGGGGCCCACTCCAGGCAGGTTGGAGGTAGACTGGCAGTAGGCTGGCAGTAGGTTCAGCCCCCACAACCCCCTGCCCAGCCCCAGCTCCAGGGCTGCTTGTGGTCCCAAGGTTCTGGGAGAAGCAGGGAGCCCCCTTACCTCCTGGGCACAGTGACCCCCCTAGGCTCCCATTCCAGGTACTAGCTATGTGTGCTGCACCCCTGGCATCTTCCTCTCCTGCACAAGAAGCTGCCCCACTGGGCAGTGCCCTCAGGCCAGGATCCCCTTCACAGGGGCCTTCCCACCAGACTCAGGGAAGGGATGCCCCCTCCAAGGGACAAGAGGGTGGGGGTGTGGACAGCATGGCATGCGGCAGAAACAAGGTCCCTGAGCAGGCACGAGTCCTAATGGTCAAGGGACTCAGGGGTTGTGCTTTGGGGTTCGAGGTCCTCCACTCACCTCACTACCACACATTAGAAACAAGACAATCAGAGCCCAACAAGGTGACACTCCTGTCCATCAGCTGGAGTGGGGCACCCACACACGAGGCCAGAGCAGCAGGCAGGCAAGGCTGGGGCCAGTGGCTCCCCAGCAGATCTCTTCACCTGCCAGGAAAGCTTCTTGACATCTGCCAGCACCAGAGACCGGAGCATGGTCAAGCCCAACGGGTGGCGGGCAGGAGCCAAGCTGGGTTGAGGCTTTGGGAAGGGAGGGCGTGTATAGCGGAGGATGTATGGAACAGCTTCGGGGGCCTCCGTGTCCCCCTCATTCTTTTGCTCTTGCATCCTGTCCTTTCTGTTCTTGGCCCTCATGCCCCCTGGGGAATATGGGCCCAACTTTATTTGCTGATTCATAGCTGCTGCTTGTTAAGTTAGGGTTAGGTGGGGAGAGAGGGACACAGTGGACAGCCCCCAGAGGCCCTGTCTACCCGACTACCCTTGCCTTATGGCTCTAGTGTGTGACCTACAGAGCATGTTCCACAAGACCCCCACCTCACTGTCATCACTAATAAACACCATGCACAGTCTGGTGGGCTCCTGTTCTGTCCGCTGGCTCACATGGCCGGGTTCGTCGGAGGAGATAAACAAGTCTCCTGGGCCTTTTCTCTCACAAAGGAGCCACTGAGTGGGAAGGGAACAAGGCTGGAGCTGGCAGGGAACCCCATGCTCCCAGGCAACCCCCCAACACCCAGGTACTGGAAGGAAAGCACTCGGCAGCACAGAAGGGACCTGTCCGGGGAGGTGGGAGAGAAGAGGCTTAGTCATAGCCTTACAATGTCCCTGCCTCAGGTCCAAAAGGCCCACGAGTTGTAACTTGAACTCCACATACTTGCCCAGCTCTGCAGCCCTCTCCCCCAGACTCTGTAATGCCCCGGGTCCCCTATTTCCACCCCTCCTGTGAGCAGCAGGCTGGGCCATGAGGGAGCCATGAGCAAAGGTTCTGTGAAGACTGGGTGTCAGAGGCACTACAACAGGTGACAACTGTCCCTCAGGTGCCCAAGTTTCATGGCTGCACCCCATGCCCACCCTTGCACAATGCTCCCCAGTGGGTGCCTGGGTGGTCAGAGCTACGTGTGAAGTGAGGCCAGAGCCGGCAGGGTAGCCACATTCTGATCCTGCCGTGTTTCTTCTGTCTCCCCTCAAGTGGCCTCCTGTCAATTCAGACTATGAGCTGAGGCCCTGGTCTCTTCTCCGGATGCAATTTTCTCTCATCTCCCAAGTCAACCCAGTGAGCCCAAGGCCATCCTGCCATCTTCTGTGGCAGCAGGGAGAACCCAGGAGACGGAGTGTGGCCAGAATGGGACATAGCCTTCGTCTTCATGTATTTATTCTCAGAACATACAAACTCATCTTCTCAGAGAATAAAAAACAGAAATTTCACTCAGTGACTTCAAGATGGGCACAGCCGGCTCACCCTGTCCCCACATCTACTAAAAAAATTCCCTGGGAGAGGGGTGTCTAGAGCACCCAGTACCCCTTGGCACAGGGGCCGTGCACAGCTCGAAACAAGGCTCTCAACTGGTTTGTTTTATAATCCAAAAGGACAAACGGCTGCCAAAGTGACAGAGTCCAAGGTCCTTCACCCTCACCGTGCCAGGCCCCCCGGGGTCAGCCTGGGCAGCGACCCAGATGCCCCTTCCGCAGTCAGGTCCGTGCCAAAGAGGTGAGGCCAGGCAGCCAGGCTTTCGTTCAGTTTGAGGCAACACCAACCGGCCGCCCCCATGGCGGCAAGAGCTGGAAGGCCCAGTGCAATCCTGAAGGCCTCTGGAGGGGCAGAGCTGGGCCAGAACCCGGGGTACTTTGTTCTCCCCACCCCTGCAGCAGGCTCCTCTCCCACTGCAGCCCCATACTCAGGCCTGCAAACCAGAGGTAGCGGCCAAGGAGTCTGATTGTTCCCTAAGGCCCCGTGAGAGTGAGGACCTGGAAAGAAAGATTCAAGGGTCCTGAGGAACAGGCTCCAGAACATGCCCTGAAACTGACGGGAAGTGTGCTGTGTCAGGCAAAGATAGTCTCTTCCCGGCGCTTCTTGGTGAGGATGGTGCCTGGCTTGTGCTGGGCATCTGGGTGGTTGGCTAGCTCCGGGGGGCAGGAGGACACCGGGCTCTCCAAGATGGCTTGCTTCAGCTCATAGAAGACAGCAGAGTCCTCTTTGGTGAGGAAGGTGATGGCCACACCACTCTTGCCAGCTCGTCCCGTGCGGCCAATGCGGTGGATGTAATCTGGAGAGGGGGAGGAATGCCACTGAGGATACCAGGCCTCACTTCGACAGCCATCACCCACCCCAGTCCACCTCTGAGGGCAGTAGATACCGCTCGAGCCACCTGACCCTGCAGCAGCCACTGCGCTCTCCCCACCACTACTGATGGTGATCATCCTGCCACGCCCAGCCAGAGAGCAGCCCCCAGCCATGCTTCCCCACAGCCCGGGACTCTGTCCCTCGTACGAAGACAACACACCCACGGGAGACAGGAGCAGAGCTCGTCTCAGTGGGACAAGCAATCCTAGACTCAGAGCTGGGAGGAATGAGCACCCAACAAGTACCCACCCTTTACCTGAATGGAAGCTGCATTCCCCTGCACGTACCTTCAATGTTTTTGGCCATATCATAGTTGACAACCATAGATACATCTTGGATGTCGATACCACGACCCGCCACGTCTGTAGCCACCAAAATGTCCTTGGCCCCAGCCTTGAGGTTGGACAGTGCAAACTCTCGCTGCTCCTGGCCTTTCCCGCCGTGTAGCGTGCACGCATTGTACTGTTGGGAGAATGGTGAGGTGAGGAAGAGCAGCAGGGTCATGGAAAGACAAAGAAGTTACAGGGGTAAAGACTTCTTTGTAGACACCGAGGGAGGGCTGCAGAGCAGCAGGGTAGAAGGGGAAGGAAAAAGGAGAGAGGATGAGTGCAACTGAAAGCAAGAGGACAGGCAAGCTGGAGAAAGGGAAGGGAGAGAACAGGATGTGGTGTGGCCAGGGCAGACAAAGGTCAAAGGTAAAGCAGCTGGGGGTCACGACATGTGGAGCCAGAGAGAAGGGAAGTCATCAAAGAAAGAATGAGGCTGAGATGAGGGTGGCAAGCCGAGACCAAGACACCTAAGGAAGTCCCAAGTGTTGAGTGGAGAGGACTCACCCTCCCCTTCGAACACCAAAACAGGACTAAAGGACACCGGTCACCCCATCTCCCTCCTGTTCACACCACCGCCTTTCCCAAACATGTATCAACACAAAGAACTCTGATCCACCATTCCAAAGCCTCAGATCTGGCCACAATGTGCATGTCAGAACCTATCCCTGGCTCAGCCCCCTTGGAGGAAGACCCAAGGCAGCTCTGGCTGGCACTGCTGATCTGGACAGGCAATCACAGCAAGAAACCCAGTTCCTCATCCCCATCAAGCCGCCTCTTCCCTCAGGCCCTGACTTGTATATTAAAGAGGTTAATAATGGGATAGAACTGAAGAGGCCCTCTATTTTGAGAAAGCCCACTCGATTCTCCCCTGCCAGACACACCCCCATCTTCTCCAGGGATTTCGCCAAAACATCACAGCCCTTCTTCTGGTTGACAAAAATGATAATGGGTGGATCAAAGCCCTGTTCCAAGATTGCCAGCAGCTTTTTCCTGGGGAAAAGAGGAAGAGGAGAAAAATGAGAAGCATGCTTCCAATAGACGGTCACCGTGGTCTACCAGGACCAATCCCATAACCTTTGAGCCCATGGCACCCCCAACAAGAAAACAGCAGCTCTTTAACACAGCAGAACATTCATCCTCCAACCCTCATACTGAAAAAAGCCCCTTCTTCATCATGTTCTTGCTGGTTCAGCTGCCCCCGTACCTCTTTTCTGACTCTGACATGAGGAAGACCTTCTGTTCCACACGTTCATGGGGCTTGCCCGCAGAACCAATGTATACCACAGCTGGTCGCCGAAGATAGCTCCGGGCCAGACGCTCCACCGCCGGGGGCATGGTGGCCGTGAACATGACTGTCTACGAAAACAGGAAGCTCAGCCCTGGGCCTGGGCAGACACTGCCACATCTCCCCCATTGCCACAGGCAGCGGAGCCTGGGCTAATGAACCTAAATGAGCCACGGAGTAAGCTCTGACAAGTCCCACCAGAAGAGATTGTGTCCTCTGCCTCCCCCCTTCTTCCCTCAGCACCCGTTCACCAAGGTCCTTTACATCCTACAATGGCAGGAAGGGCTGAGAGCATTTGCTGGCACCCCTGGTAGGGACCAGCATGAGGCCTTGGAATCATTTTCTAGGGCACAGCCAATGGCTCCACTGCTAGGACTTCCAGAGGATTGGCATGCTGGCAGCTGTACTCTGGGCCCACCCGGGGCACGAAAGGCCTCAGAGCAGGTTTGGCACTGTGCCCTGATTTCCCAGCTAGGGAAGCAGCCTTACTTGGCGGTACTTGTGTTTTCCTGACTCAAAGTTGGCCAACATCTTCTCCGGGTCCTCAGCCTCATCTGTGTCCGGCTTCTGGTTGCTGACAGGCATGTGCTCCAGGATCTTCTGGACGTCTGGTTCAAAGCCCATGTCAATCATCCGGTCGGCCTCGTCCAGAACCACGTAAGTACAGCGGCTCAGCACAAGGTAACGGTTCTCCAGCACGTCAATCAGACGTCCTGGGGTAGCAATCACAATCTGGAGGGCACAGTGGAGACACATGTAGCCACAGGATGCACCTCTTTCTTCTCCCTCCTGTGAACCATCCCCCACTCGGGCAATAGACCTCCCATGCTAAGGAACTTGGACCCTGACCTCCAGTTAGGATTGGCAACAAAGGTTCCTAAGAACTGGCACAAAATCACTTGTTGCCACCTTGGATTTTTTTTTTTTTTAGGAATGAATGGGGTCCCTGAATAATCTCCAGAAGTTAGACAGAAGAGGCAAAATCAGAAGGAACTTTCTTAGACAAAGAAGAACTAAAGGCAACTATGGAGAGGATTACAAAAAGGGATTATGGCAAAAAGTCTGTGAAAGACTCAATTCCTGCATCAGAGTTCTTATAAAAAGCTCTCTTCCCCCACCCTGAGAAGACATGGTCTATGGCAGAGTAAGAACACAGATACGAGCTTCAGATACGAACCTCTGCTCTGCTCACTGCCAGCTGTGACTCTGGGAAAGTTACTGACCTGAGCCCCAGCTTCCCCTGCACAGTGGAGGTACTCAACCTATCAAACATACAAGCCAATCTTTTTCTTCAGTTTACTGTACCTCCGTGGCAGAAACTAGAAACACAGCCCTCAAATGAAGAGCCTTCCCACAGCGGGCTGGCTGCAGTTAGGTGAACAAACCTCACAGCCCATGCGCAGCCTGAAGCCCTGGTCTTCTCTGGAGATGCCGCCAATGACAGCCACAGTGCGGATGCCCAGTGGCTTCCCAAACTTGATGGTCTCTTCCTCAATCTGCTGAGCCAACTCACGAGTGGGGGCCAGAATGATGGCGTAAGGGCCCTGGTCTGACTCTTCGATCCTGTGGTAAATGGGGCATCCCACAGTTCCGTGAGCTTTGGTTCTCATCCAACCACAAACAGAAGCAAGACAAAGTCATTCTTAAGGGTAGCTATGGAGATGGGGAGGGTGGTGGGAAAAGGATGCAAAGATCTCACTTAAAAATCAGAGACTCCAGGTCAACCCTCTTGGGTCCCCTCCCTCTTTGGGAGCTTTGAACTATCATTTTACTATTGCTCAATAAACTTTGCTTTGCTGCCCACCAAAAAAAAAAAAGAAAAAAAAAAATCAGAGACTTCAGGACAGTCAAGTTCTTCAGGGAATGGTCCTGGCCAACCAAATCATATATTTCTTTGATACTGTGATCCAATCATTCCCTAATATCTGACCCAGACCAAAGAAGGTGGCTTCTGATTATAGACTTAAAAGAAAGAAACCAAACAGGGGCACCAGACTGACTCAGTTGGAAGAGCATGTGACTACTGACTGCCGGGTCATGAGTTTGACCCCTAGGTGCAGAGATTACTTAAAAATAGGGGCACTAGGGCGCCTGGGTGGTTCAGTGGGTTAAGCCTCTGCCTTCGGCTTGGGTCATGATCCCAGGGTCCTGGGATCAAGCCCCGCATCAAGCTCTCTGCTCTGCAGGGAGCCTGCTTCCTCCTCTCTCTCTCTCTCTCTGCCTGCCTCTCTGCCTACTTGTGATCTCTGTTTGTCAAATAAATAAATAAAATCTTAAAAAAAAAAAAAATAGGGGCACCTGGGTGGCTTGGTCAGTTAGGCATCCAACCCTTGATTTCAGCTCAGGTCTTGATCTCAGGGTTATGAGTTCATGCCCCATGTGAGTTCAAGCCCCGTGTTAAAATAAACAAACATTAGTTAAAAATGAATAAGGGGGGGGGGCGCCTGGGTGGCCCAGTGGGTTAAAGCCTCTGCCTTCAGCTCAGGTCATGATCTCAGAGTCCTGGGATCAAGCCCCGCATCAGGCTCTCTGCTCGGCGGGGAGCCTGCTTCCTCCTCTCTCTCTGCCTGTCTCTCCGCCTACCTGTGATTTCTGTCTGTCAAATAAATAAATAAAATCTTAAAAAAAAAAAAAGATTAAGGGGCGCCTGGGTGGCTCAGTCATCAAGTGTCTGCCTTCGGATCAGGTCGTGATTCTAGGGTCCTGGGATGGAGCCCCGCATCGGGCTCCCTGCTCAGCAGGGAATCTGCTTCTCCCTCTCCCACTCCCCCTGCTTGTGTTCCCTCTCTCGCCGTCAAATAAACAAATAAAATCTTTAAAAAAATAAGTAGATAAAATAAAAAATAAATACAGGGACACCTGGGTAGCTCTGTTGGTTAAGAAGTCTGCCTTTGGCTTGGGTCATGATCCCAGGGTCCTGGGATTGAGTCCCACATCACGCTTTTTTCTCAACGGGGAGCCTGTTTCTCCCTCTGCCTGCCAATCCCCATTCACACACAAATAAATAAAATCTTTTAAACAACAAATACATACATACATACATAAAACTTATTTAAAAAAGAGAAAGAAAGAAAGAAAACCAAACGCTCATTTGCCACTGTGACCTTTCCCACCCAGCCAAACCCACCCCAAAGGGTGCCTGCTGACCCCACCTGTCAATTTTGGGCAGAGTGGTGATCCAGACCAGCAACGGGATGAGAAAGGCTGCTGTCTTGCCACTGCCGGTCTCAGCTACACCAATGATGTCACGATTCTGCAGCCCAATGGGGATTGCCTGACGCTGGATAGGTGTTGGTTCCTGCAGGGACCCAGAGAGAGGGATGGGTACAGATGGAGCTCTGAGTCCTGGACTACTGCTGACAGAAGTGGGCCCGTGTGCCAGCAGAGGAGGAGGATACCAGCACACAGGGAGGGGAAACATGGTCACCAGAGACCAATACTTCCACCAGAAAGGGACAGACAGGGTTACCTGAGTGCTCCCTGACACAGAAGGCACCAAACAGAGGAGCAAAGGAACAAAGCTCTCTGTTCCCAAATGAAGCCTATTTCCCCTAAAATGTAGGAACATGTCAGGTCTTCTGAGCCAATCAGCCCCTCCTTACCTTGTAGCCACACTTATCGATGACCTCCAAGATATGTGGGGGCAGAGAAGAGTCCTTCCAGGACCGGATGGGATTGGGGATCTTGCCACCTTTGGTGGTGATGCTATAGTCCTCTCTGAAGATCCGCCAGTCCCTGTCCGTCATCTCATCTAACTTCTTCTGGGACCAGTGCCGATCATCCCAGCGTTGCTTGGCTTCCTTCTTACGAAGCTTACGGAGTCTGGCCCTGGAGTGGGACGTGAGGGGCAAGTGGGATCAGTACCCTGCAGCTCCTTTTTGCAGGCGCTGGGCTCTGGCCAACCACCCCCAGCCGCGCCGCTCACTCCTCCTGCTCCTTTTCTTCCAGCGTCCGCCTCTTCTCCATGAGATCTCCATAGAAACGCGACTGCTCTCGCTTCTGCTGCTTCAGGTCGATGCCTGCGATGAAGCCGCGCCCCAGCAACTGCACCTGGTGCCGCTCCTTGTACCTGAGGTGGAGGCGGAGGGAGAAAAGCAGAAGCGTGACAGTGGCAGGGAAGGGCGGACTACCAGTACATCCTGATCTGTCCAACCTTCCCAGCCAGGGTCTTTCCTCACCCAGAGAGCTGGCTGCCTATACACCAGCCAACATCCCCGGCCCCAAATCTTACTTCTCTATCTGTAGCCACCAGTTCTCTCCAGGACCAGCTGAAAAGACTAATTTACAAGACTTAGCACTCAGGCCCAGAGCCACTCACAGGGGGTTGTAGTCAATGGACGTGTCCTCAGAGGCATCCCACTCAAAGACAAACTTGCGGTCATTGAGATGCCGCGTGCGGCGCCGCTTCTTGATGCCGCCCAGATAACGCTCCTGCGTCCCAGGGACAAAAAGCGAAGCTCAAGGCCCAGCCAGGCTCACATGTGGAGATCAGAAGGGCTTGAGAGCCAAGCCAAATTTCCCTGGTGGGTGGGGGAACTGAACACAGAACCAAGGCCTGCACCTTAATGGCATGTAGCTCCTTGCTCTTATCCTTCTCCTCCCGGATCTTCTGCCGCCCTTCCTCATCCTCATTTCCATTGGTCTCCCGCTCCATCCTCTCCCTGCGTTCCCGACGCTCCCGTTCCTGAGGGTCTTCTGCAGACCAAGGAAAGCAAAGTTGCAGAAGAGCTCAGTGCAAGAAAAGAGAGGGCGCAGAGAGGAAGCGGACAGCTAATGAGAAGGGGCAGCTCTAGGACACAAGCTCTAACACAGTCTTCTCATCAACTCCCCCACCCCTCCCTCTTCCAAATTCCAGACCAACTGGTTTCCCGCCCTCCTGAGTGACTTGACTGAGTGACACGACAATCCCATCCCAATCCTACCCTGCATGGGGGCTACACAGGGGAGGAAAACGAACCCAACATTTTCCTGCCCAAGTCTTGGAACTGTTTCCTTTTCTTCCGCTCTTCCTCGAGCATCCTCTGCCGCTCTTCCACCTCCTGCTGCCGTCGCTTTAGGGCTTCAGCCTCTCGTTCTGCTTTCGAGAGGAACTTGGGCTACAAAACAGATTGGAACTGTATATAAAGGACACAGAAGTGGGATATAATCGCACCACTGATGAGGAGATGGCAGGGAGCCCGACAGTATTTGCTCAGGCATTACACCAGGTAAGGAAAACATGGATAGGTCGAGGACCCCGCTATGGCCTGAACTATGTCCCCCTCAAAATTTGTGTGTCAAAGCCCTAATGCCCAGGACCTCAGAGTATGACTGTATTTAGAGACAGAGCCTTTAAAGACGTGTTTAAGGTAAAATGAGGCTCTTCTGGTGGACTCTAAACCAACTGACGGGTGTCCTTTTAAGAGAAAATTTAGACACACGGAGACAGTGGGGGGCACGCCCACACAGAGGGAAGATATGTGAGAACAGAGAAGACAACCACCTATAAGCCAAGGAGAGAGGTCGCAGAAGAAACAACCCTACAGACATGCATCTCAGCTTCTAGCCTCCAGAACAGAGAGAAAATTTATTTATGTTGTTTCTTCTGTCCCTCAGTCTGCAATGTTCTGTAAGCGCAGCCCTGCCAATCATAGAGACCCCCACATTCTCACCTTAGCCTCAGCTTCTTCCTCAGCCTTTTTCTTGGCCAGAAGTTCCTCCAGGGATAATGGCTGTGCCTGAAGATAAAACACAGGACTTCAGTCAATAAAGGCTCTCTCCCTTTGGAGAGTGGTAACGGAGAATTTGAACTGAAGAGGAAGATGAGAGAAATCTTTCCTCTCCTTTACCTTAGGCTTCTTATCACCGTGTTCATCCTCTTCATCCTTCTTAGAGTCTCTATCTTTCCGAGATTTAAAATCTTTTCCTCGGCCAGGAGATAAGCTTTAAGGAAAAGGAACAGGAAAGGTCCATATCACTCTCTTAACCCCGCCCCCTCAATGAGGGTCAGGCTGAGCCCTGGAAAGGATGGAAGTTTTTCCATGACTCCACAAGACTGGCCCTTCACCATCCATCACACCCTGAAGCTTCCTTCACAGGCATGGTCACTGCCTGTTCTGAAACCTCATGATGGCCCTGTCTTGGCCCTATTCTATCTGATTCTCCTTTTCCCAAACTAATCTCTTCTCACAAGTGGGTCTTCAGTACCAAGGGCAAAAACACCTCTTCCAAATAGCAGGTGCACATTGAAAAAAAACATCCTACTTAACTTTATATACAGAATGAATTTAGTCTACAAGGTCCCCCCAACCCATGTACCTTTCCCAGATACTGCTCTGTACCTGCTCTGTGTCCCCATTCTCCCTTCCTAGCAGTCCCCGTGATCCTTCCCCCACAACTGCTACAAGCCCAATCTATAAGAGATCTTAAACAACCCCCTTATTTGTTATGGAATTACATCCTTTGCCCTGAATTCTAACCTACACACTCAGAGCCTAATAAAAACTTTGCATACAAAGTTTCCAGGGGAAAGAGATCAAGATACTGGGGCATTAAGCTATCCCAACAGATACATGTTGTCTATCTTGGGTAGAAACCCAAATGGTCCAACTGAGCTAAGAGAATGTTTTACAGGCTGGTAACCCTCCCAAACTAATTTAATTTCTAACCTTTAAGAACAAGTAGACCCTAGATGACTGTGACCCAAGAAACTGGTTATAGCATCTAAGGATACACGCCTTCTAAAAAAGACAGCTCTGCAATCACTGCCAGTAGGAGCCGCTAAGAACTATTTACTTTCCTATGACACCGAGCCAGCTTAGAGGCAGACGGTAAGAGATGGGACCATTTTCCTAAAGCCCACTCCCATTCTCTCAGCTACCTGGATCGCTTACGGTCCTTGTCCCGTCTGTGCCCATCCTTGTCCCGGTCTCGGTCCTTCTTATTCCGATCACGCTCTTTATCCCGTTCTCGTTCTTTATGCCTTCGCTCTCTAAAGACAACAAATTTAAGAAATCATGTAGTATTAGCAGAGTATCCAGCTTCACTGCAGCACTAAAGAGGTTCTCATGCTCTTTTCTCTACAAAGTAATGTTTTACAAATTGGGGTATATGTGTCCAGGGGAAGCTATAAGGGAATTCTGTGAAAGTCTTCTAGGGGCGCCTGGGTGGCTCAGTCATTAGGCATCTTCCTTTGGCTCAGGTCATGATCTCGGGGTCGTGGGGCTGAGCCCTGCATCGGGCTCCCTGTTCAGTGGGAAGCCTGTTTCTCCCTCTCCCACTCCCCTTGCTTGTGTCCCCTCTCTCACTGTCTCTCTCTCTGTCAAATAAATGAAATCTTAAAAAAAAAAAAAAGAAAGAAAGAAAGAAAGAAAAGAAAAGAAAAGTCTTCTCGATCAGAGCTGTACTAAGCATTAATGGCAACAATGGGCCATGGCCTATGCAAAGAGAGGGACTATCCTTGATCATCTGGACCTTCATCTTACAAGTTCCCTCTTAATTTTTCTTTTCTTTTAACCCACATTATTTTATTTGGGGATGTTTTTACTTGATACAGTACAGTCCTATTTACCAAAGTAATTTATTTTTAAAGATTTTATTTATTTATTTGACAGATCACAAGTAGGCAGAGAAGCAGGCTGCCCGCCAAGCAGAGAGCCGGATGCAGGGCTCGATCTCAGGACCCCAGGATCATGACCTGAGACGAAGGCAGAGGCTTTAACCCACTGAGCCACCCAGGCACCCCCCAAAGTAATTTAAACCAATCTGAAGTGGGGATCAGCAAATTTTTTTTTTTGACAGACAGATTACAAGTAGGCAGAGAGGCAGGCTCCCTGCTGAGCAGAGAGCCCGATGGCAGAGCTCCATCCCAGGACCCTGAGATCACCCACTGAGCCACCCAGGCGCCCCAGCAAACTTTTTCTGTAAGGGACCATACAATACATATTTTAGACCTTGTGGACCATAAAGTCTCTATCACAACTATTCAGTTTTGCTTAGCATGAAAACAGCTATAGATAATATGTAAAGGAAAGAGCGTGGCTATTTTCCAAAGAAGTTTATTTATAAATACCTCTTAATTTTTAAGAGCCACTGGGTTGGGACGCCTGGGTGGCTCAGTGGGTTAGAGCCTCTGCCTTTAGCTCAGGTCATGATCCTGGGGTCCTGGGATTGAGCCCCGCATCAGGCTCTCTGCTCGGCAGGAAGCCTGCTTCCCTGCCCCTCTCTCTGCCTGCCTCTCTGCCTACTTGTGATCTGTCTGTCAAATAAATAAATAAGATCTTTAAAAAAAAGAGCTACTGGGCTACTAGGTGTAGACTGTAGAGAAATATAAGAAATATGTGAAAGACTGTAGAGACTGTAGAGAAATATATGAAAGCATGAGAGGAACCAAGAATGAGGAAGTTTGAAATGTACTCTCCCTTCCCATATAAGACATGCAAAGTTACTTTACCTTTCTGTAGACTTGGAACGGGAACGCGAGCGAGAACGGCTGCCTCCCCGACGCCTATCCCTTGAACGATGCCGCTTCCTGTCTTTAGATGGGGAAGATTTCCTGTCCCGGTCTCTATCTCGCTCTCTGTCAGGAGTCCGAGATCGCTTCCTTTCCTCCTTGGAAGGTGATGCATCCCGGTCCTTCTTATCAGCTAGCTCTCCTGCCATCTGTCATGGATAAGAGGAATACTTATGATGTATTAGGTACCGCTCTAAACTGTTTATATATAATCTACTTAATCTCAAAATGACCCTATGAGGTAGATATACTGGAAAGCCTACTTTTTTTTAAAAGATTTTATTTATTATTTATTTGACAGAGAAAGAGAGAGAGAGAGAGAGAGAAAGAACACAAGCAAGAGGAGCGGCAGGCAGAGGGAGAGGGAGAAGCAGGTTCTCCACTGAGTAAGGAGCCCAATGCAGGACTCGATCCCAGGACCCTGACATCATGACCTGAGCCCAAGACAGATGCTTAACAGCTGAGCCACCCAAGCATCCTAAGAATGCCTACTTAATAGGTGAGGAAATGAAAGCTCAGGTAGGTAAGTTCTCTTGAGTTCACAAAGAAAGCTCAAAAGAGGGGAAAAAAAAGTTTAAGATTTGGGATTATAACCAGGACCTCAAAGAAAACCTAAATTTAAGTGGAGAAACAAACCCACTTTCACCCAGATCAAAAGAAATGTACTTTTCATTATGTAATGGGAAAAACTTTGTGGAGGGCACACAGAACCTCTATGCACTTTTTTTTTTTTTTTTTTGCAACTCACTGTGAATCTGTAATTATTTCAGAATAGAAAGAAAAAAGGAAAGGTACCAAAAAGTAAAGGTCACAGATGGCCTGACTGGCACTCCCTACTCAGATTCTCACAGCCTTGACCACTACCCTGTCCCATGAATTTGTTCTGTGCAGGAATTTGTTCTGTCCCCTCCTGCCTGCAGGACACTGAACACCATGTTGCACTGTCAACTGTCCTTCAGACTACAAAATCTGCTTCAGCCAGGAGCTAAAATAACACTAAGTCTGAATCTACCTCTACTCCATCACCATCACCATCATCCCTAAGACTCAGAATACATTTCTCAGAAATTATTTTATGCCCAAATAGTTTAGTTCGCTTCTGATCTCCTTTCCTCATGTAATATGCTGCCATATATCTTTAAGAAAGGGTAATGTGTAAAGAAAAGATAAATGAACAAGTAGCACTTTCAAAAGGTGAAGACAACACATCTTGCCTCACAACTGTCTAAGAAATGACTCAATGTTCTGTATTAATACATCATGCAGTTATACTTCTATCTCCTTCTATTTAGAACCCTAAGAGAACAATCCAGAAAAAAGGTTATCTTCTCTATAAAGCATCCTCAACGTCACTCGCTCTTTCAACAAATATTCACTGACTACCTGGTAGGTGCCAGAAATTGTTCTACCTACTGGAGATATGGCAGTAAAAAGTCTCTGATCTCATAATGCTTAAATTCCAATGAAGCAGATAACAAGCAGAGTAAGAGAATTTCAAATAGTAATGAGAACTAATAAACAGGATAAAACAGGATGGATATGACGGGGAAGGGCAAGAATGAGAGAGGGCTCAAGAAAGAATTTTTTAGATGACATGTAAGCTGAGACTTGAATGATGGTAAAGAGACTGCGAAGATCAGGGAAAAGATCTTGTTGGGTAGAAGGGACAGCAAGTACTAAGACACTGGGGCAAGAACTAGCTCAGCATGTTTGCCAATTAAAAAAAGACTTGTGTGGCTGAGTGACAGTGACTGGAGGGGTTGGGGGGTACTGAAGACTGATTCAATCTGAGTTCAGGGAGATAGTCAGGAGTCAGATCATGGAAATGTGTTTTAGACCAGGGGAAAGGAAAGTGGATTTCAACCTAACAGCAACAGGAACCTTAAAGGGTGTTAAACAGGAAGTGATGTGATCTAATTTTACATTTTTAAAGAATCTGGTGACTTGCAAGAAAATATAGAATAGGGAGGCAAGAGTAGAAAAAGGACCACTGAGAATGCCATTTATAGTCCGGGCAAGAGATAACAGTAGCTTCTTCTAAGAAAGTGGCAATGGAGATGGAAAGAAGTAGAGAGCTTCAGGATAAACTTGTTGGCCAAGCTCACAGGACTTAACTGATGAAGGGAAAAAGGGAAAGAGGAAATACAAAGATAACTCCAAATTTAAGATTTGACCAATGGTTCATGGTGCCATTAGTGACCAGAAATGACAGGAGAAGGAACAGACTTAGGAAGAAACCAAAAGTTTCATTTTGAAAATGCAATTCTAGAACTCAGGAGAACCTGGAGACAAAAATTTGAGTTATCAATATATAGATGGCTTTTTAAGCCATGGGACACTAAATCATATTACCTAGGTAGGCAGTATAGTTAAGAATGAAATAGAAGAAAACCAGGATTAAACTGTGGAACACTGTAACATTTAGAGGTCAGGCAAAGGAGGAGCCAGAGAAAAAGACTGGGAAGAAGCAGCAGCCAGTAAGAAAGTGGGGGAAAAAGTACACCATAGATGCCAAAAGTGTGTTTCAAGGAGGGAGTGGCAACTTTTCCAAGTGAAAAAAGACTAGGATATAGAGGAGTCACCATTGCAGTTGGAAAAATGGAGATGGTTGGTGACCTGGACAAGAGCTGTTTTGACAGCCTGGAGAAAAATAGAAGCCTGAGTGGAGTGGGTTTAGAAGAGAATGAGAAGTGGTAATAAGGAAAAAATAAATATGGACAACTCTTATTATAGGTTATACTTATCACAGGGGCCTGATAACCAGGCTTACCCTGATCATCACTTCCCAGCAACCTTCCTTGCAAACCTCCAGGTCTCTGAGTTCCTCAGTTCTTGTAGGGTAGGGGCAGATCCTCTTTCTCATCCAATTAAATATTTATCAAGTATCTACTATATGCAAGGCACCGTGCTAGATATTGTGGTGAGTTACAAAAGGAAATCAGGAAGATCCTGTCCAAAGGTAGGTTACAGAACAATAGAGGGTATGAGGCACTTACCAAGATAAAGGCTCAGATGAAGTATTATAGAAATTCAAGTTTCTTTTCATTTGCAAAAGAGGATTTGGAAAGATCTGTGGAGGAAGTGGCTCTTGAGCATTTAAGTATAGGTAGAATTTGAAGACGTGTAATTGAGGGTGCGGAAAAGTCATTCCCAGCAACAGAATAATACAGGAAGCGCAGAGGCGGGAAAGCATGACTGATTCTGGGAGAAAAGCCAAAGTCCCAGTTTGGCTGGAGCAAGGGCTACTCGAAACATGAAGGAATAAGCTCGAATGGAGGGTATCACAGGTGCTGTGTGCTCATGGGCAAGAGTCTGGCCCGTTAACTTCGTCCAGGGACCTGGCCTGTGTCCCCAGAAGCCAACACTCCGCCCTGGGGCCCGCGCCCCTTCGCTCCAGCCCGCCAGAGCTCTCCTGGCTCGTGCCTCTACCCTGAAGCGTTCTTCCCCGCCTCGTCCCGGAGGCAGGGGCCACCGCCGTGCCCCCACTCTCGCCCTCTCTGCAAGCTCGTGGGGACCGCCTCCATCGCTCGGGACTCACCACTCTGAGTCTGAACCGCCCAACGCGGCCTCAACGTCTCCGAGCAGTCGCCATCTTTCCCGTTTCCTGGTCGCCGAGATGCGTTCCCCGGCCGCGAGGCAAGCTGGGAAGGCGAGTTCCCGGTGTAAGGCAGCGTGGGCCAACATCGGGGGCCTGAGAACTACTAATACCACAATGCACCGCGCGAGGGCCGGTCCCGGGCCGAGGGGTCTGCTGGGCAATGTGGTTCTCCAAACATCTGACTCTGCGGGAGTGAGAGTTACCTTTGGGTTTGCTTCCAGCCAAGGATTCTCTCTCCGCGCAGTTTTCCTTGGAATGCGCTGGTCCTCCCAGACCTGTGGCTTACGACGACGGAATTTAAGGGCTTCCTGAGCTATCAATAGCGCTTAATCTTCACTAACAACTACAGTAACAACAAATAGTGTACCGTGTGTGGAAGAGCGTTTTTACAACAACAACAACAACAAAAAAAAAAAAGGTGAGGTAGATTAGCCCCATTTTACGGGTAGACAAAATAAAGGTTAGGTTACAGGAGTAACCTAGTGTTTCACAATGAGGATGGGACAATTCATCGTGTGGGACTATCCCCAGTTCAAGAGGACGTTTTAACAACGTTGGCCAGGCAGGAACAACCCCTAGTTATTATGCCAACTCCAGATGAACCCATACGTGGATTGCAGAGCCCTCCCAGAAGGATGGTATCACCTGGGCTGTGGCACCTGTTTTCTCGACTTTCCAAGTAGGATCCTGGCTTCCTTATTTTCTTGCCCTTTGGAATCTACCCAGTTGTTGGACCACCTTCCTAGGTTTGCTTCTTTTTTCCTCCTAGTCCCCCCTCTTAAGTCATCCACGGAGTTTTCTCTATCCCAAATTGTAGTTTCTCTTTGGTCTTATGGTTCATAGTTCACCAGCCCCACTGGCCCCAAAGAAGCCAAACCTTGCAACTTCTGGGATGGTTTAGATAGATACAGGGAGGTGTCTAATGTCCTCTCCCTTCCCATTTTCCCATCATCAGCATTTTGGTTTCAATACCATGGGGCTGTAGGTCTGGCTTTTCTCTCTAAATGTATGTTCAGTTCTCTTCAAATAGAGCCTCAAATAATCCTAAATAATCCTAAACCCCTGAAACACCACACACAATGGCCCAAAGTAACCCTGGGAGAGACAGGCTTTGGCTCTTAGAACTCTACTGCCATTGACTTGCCCACTTTTACCCCAGAGGAAGATCTGAGGGGAAAGGATATCTGAGATCTACTCGATGTAACTCATGCAGTGAACACTGGAGGGCTCTTCACTCATAGAATGGAACTTGAACGATCAGACTGAAGGTGTAGACCTTAAGAGCGGCAGCTGTAGTATTTACTGAGAAATCTTCGAGGTGCCCAGCTCTATGCTGGACACTTTTATTATTTAGCTTACTTATTTCTCGTAACAGTATGATGTGGGTATTAACATCATTTTACTGTTGAATTATGCCTTCAGCGGCAACATAGTTACAAGAATGAAGCCAGGGTTCAACTCCAAGTTCATTTCGTTTTGGAATCCATGCTCTTCCCGTTTCCAGGCTAGTACTACTCTTTACAGATAAGTAAGCTGAGAAACTGGAAAGGTGGTGAGGTTTGTTCAAGTTCATAGTGGCAGAGTTCCCCTAGTGTTTGTGCATAGCTTTCTCATGACACATGTAAGCATTGTGCTTCAAGGATACTCACATGCTTTGTCCTACCTACCCTGGTAGTTTGTTTTTTTTTTTTAAGATTTTATTTATTTATTTGACAGAGATCTCATGTAGGCGGAGAGGCAGGTAGAGAGAGAGAAGGGGAAGCAGGCTCCCTGCTGAGCAGAGAGCCCGATGTGGGGCTCGATCCCAGGACTCTGAGATCATGACCTGAGCTAAAGGCAGAAGCTTTAACCCACTGAGCTATCCAGGTCCCCCTGGTAGTTCTTTCATACACGCGTCTTTGGAGATGGGAGTTTGGAGTTTGGCCCATATGTAGAATCTCCTGTTTAGGTACAACACAGCTAACAATATAGAGCCCATGGGAGTATAGTTAACATTGAGACCCAGTCGGAATCCTGACTCCATTACTTACTAGCAGTACGATCTTGTGCAAGTTATACAGCATCTCTGACTTTTCTCTTTCCTCTTTTATAAAATAGGAGTATTTCTTGCCTCACAGACTATTATAACAGTTTTTTTAAAAAGTGCACATTCTGGAATCCAGCTGCTGGATTTGTATCTGGGTTCTATCACTTTCTAACCGTGTGACCTTGGACATATTAACTAACTTCTCTGAACTTCAGTTTCCTTATCAGTAAAAGGAGGTAGATAGTACACCGTAGGGTTAGCACAGAATTAACAGAAAGAACTCGTAAGTGCCCTTGACCCATAATAAACATTTAACAAATGTTAGCTATTATCATTTATAAAGTTGTGTGTGATAATCCAGGTAAAGCTCTCAGCAGTGCTGGGCATGTAGTAGGAGCTCAATACATAGTAACTATTTCCAGCGCACTGTGAAACTTGGAAAAAAGAGCTGTAAGCAACTGAAAGGAAGGGATGTTAAGGCTCCTGAGCTGCCATCAACAGGCAATGGAACCGGGAGGTCAAGAAAGCAAAAGACGTTACCACTCCTTCAACTCGTAGGAAACTGGAACCATAGGAACTGCCCCTGAACCATGGCTTCAGTCCGTCCCATGTTCTGCAGGGGTTGGAATTTCAGTGACTTGGATCGTCTACTGAGGATTTCACCAAAGCTTGTCTCTCTCCTCTAGATTCTCTAAGGCAGTGTTTCTCAACCAGGACTGATATTGCCCCCAGAGGATATTTAACAGTATTTGGAGACATTGTGATGGGGGGGGGGGTGCAGAGGGTTGCTACTGACATCTAGCAGGTGGAGACCAGGGATGATGCTAAACATCCTCCAATGCACAAGACAGGCCCCAGCATCAAAGGCATGACCTAGACTAAAATGTCATTCGTTCCTAGGTTGAGAAACCCCACCTGGGGCTAAAGAGCTCTTTCCTGGCTTATTGGACTTGGGCAGGGTTTGGGTGAGACAGCGAGGAGGAGGAAAGGGAAACCCTTGTTGGAGACGCCGGGGAACAGTAGAGGCGGCCACTCTGCGACCCACAGAAAGGACCCCAGGATAGCTTCTTCCTTGTGAGCAAAGAACAAACAAGGAGAACGGAGAAAGAAACGAAGAAAACAGAGCCAACTGCTTTGTATGTGTTATATTTTTCATTAATAAATAGGTTTTTCTTCTTTAAACACGGAACATAGAACAGATTGAAACACTCCCCCCTCCCCCCGATTCCAAAGACAAGAGTCTATAAAACAAATGCCAGCTGTACTGCCCTAAGGGCAGAAGAAGTCTGGTGACCCCCACCCAGCCCTGCCCCCTGCAGCACCACCACCCCCACACTGCAAGAGAAGGGGGTCTGGGGCTTCTCCCTTGGACCCTGGGGACTTAGGTGAGAAGCATATGAATGTATGATGTCACCTCTCCATGAGGCATGGGCTATGCAAAGATGAGGTTTCCTTCTCATTGGCTCTGACCAGCTCCTGCCCTTCTGGTTTTCAGTTGTGAAGCACCAGGGCTCAGCTCCCAAGGGAGCCACCTCTTGGCTTCCCCACTCCACTCCTGTGCGGCTTCCTCAGAGGGGAAGGGAAGGGCTCGGGGACCCCTCCCGTCCCCTGGCCCACATGGAAGCGCTGTGTGGAAGAGGCATGATGCTGAAGGTGAGGCTCCTAAAGGCCCCCAAGCCCATGAGGCCAGCATGCCCCCCACACCCCCACACCTTTCCTTCCTCTGGAGCAGGGGGGACACTGGGGCAGCCACCCCCACCACAACCTAGTGCCTGGCTTGGGGTGTGATGGTTCTTTCTGTGTCAGGTCCTCAAGCCGGGCCTGGCTCTTTCCTTGTCCTGTTCCTGTCTCCTTCCAAGCCCTCACCGTGGCCATCTGAAAAACGCATGTCCAGTGTCCTAAATTGTCCCATCCTCCCTCTCCCCCGTGCCTCTGCAACCCAAGGGAGGAAGTGGGAGGTTGCCTCCCTTCTCCAACCCCCACTTCACATAATGGAACAGCTTTTGGCCTTTTCCTTCTTGAAGGTAGACGAGATGAGTTCGGAACGACTGGGGAGGTGAAGCAGTCGCTTGGAGAGGCTTCGGACAGGGCTCTTTGGGGGCACCGGGCTGGGCTTGTTCAGACACACCATGGACGCCGTCCGGAAGATGCTGTGGATACTCTTTTCTGAGGTGAAAGCTGAGCCTTCCAGGTAGATTTCTGCACCCAGCTGCTTGGCTATTGCACAGCCCTGTGGAGGGGGTGAGGTCATCAAGGCTATTGTCCCAGATGGCTCCGAGACACTGCCTTCTGTCTTAATGGTACTCCCCCAGGCTCCTCCAGATGAGACAAGGGCCAGTCTCCCACCACCACCCTCTGCTGATGATATTCTGAAGGGGAAGCCTAAGTGCACCTCACTATCACCTGTAACGCTTCTAGAACAATCCTGATGCCAGACCAAGCAAATCAGAATTTCTGTGGGTAGGCATTCATATTTTTAAGAGCTCCCCAGATGACTCTTAACAGGAACCACTGGTTTAAAAGAAATGAGCCTTACGCTCCCACGTGTGAAAGAAATTACACAGGAATTTCATGAGAAACGCAATTTCTGTATCTTTCTCCTAGAGTGACTTGATAGGTATGGAGTCAGGAATTCTAACAAGCACATCTGGTGATTCTAAGGCAGGCAGTCAGCAAAAAACAATCTGAAAAAGACTAGCGCACACAGGAATGGCTCATCGGCCAACCTATGGAATGAATCGGGGTTAAAGAGTTGCCTACCACCTCTAGCAAGATGACTGGTGTGCTGATTAGAGATGGCTCCCCAGAACACCAGCCCTCCCTTGCCAAAGTAAGAGCTTGAGCAAGGGCCACATTTCAAGTCCTTTGTCTGTAGCCTTCCGCACCCCATCCCACCCCAACACATGCATGTGTACATGTACGCGCACGCACACACACACACCTGCTCATAGGAGATAGGTGCCTGTTTCTGGTGGGACAGCTCCATCAGTGTGCTCAGGTCTGTTCGCAGGTCTGTCTTGCAGCCAATAAGCAAAACACGGGTGCTAGGACAATAATCTAAGATTTCCGTTCTCCACTGAAGAGCCATGTGAGAGGGGAGGTGGGGAGGGAAGAAGGAAGAACAGTCAGTGGCTGACAGCTACCTGGAGAAGCCCAGCGGGCAACATCAGACACGCCATCCAGCATATCACCAGCCCAGCCCTCCCTGAGTCACAGAGCATCACCAATGCACTAATTACATCATCTTCCTGCCGGTGAGGACTCTGGGGCCACAGGAGTGCTGACCCTGAGAGCCTGGCCCCCATTCAACAGCCCAGTTCACCAAAGGAAGCAGGGGGGCAAAATCTCCTCCCACTCTCTACCAAGCATGTGTGGTGTAGCTCTGCTCCCTCCACTCAGTGAAAGGGCTTCACAGGTCCAGAAAGCCAGGAGCAACAGGGAGGAAGCCAACCAGTCTCTTCGCAAGGAAAGGAGATAATAATCCCAAAGTCTTCTGGAAAACTATTTCCACAGGGTGGGAGATTCTTTGGGATGGGCAGACTTTGCCCCCCAGACCAGGCATTTCCTACCTGCATGGCTTGCCCCATCTTGGTGGGCTTGGGATCAAAGGCAACAGAAGCTCCCTGCAAATACCCCCTATCTAAGCCTCAAACTCCGTCATGGAAAGGTCCTGACTCTCAATCCTTCACTTTCAGCGTCTTCAACACCACCCTCCCTTGCTGGGCCTCTGGCAGAGCAGTACGGGCTATGGCAAGGGCAGGGGGCAGAGAGGGAGGGAGTCTGGGTTCTAGTCCCAGAGCTGGAGCTAAGGGTACAGTCTCCAGCAAATCACTTCCTTCCCTGGCCTCAGTTTCTTCCTGCTACAGAAGGGGGACTGGACAGCAAGGTTCCCGAGATTCCTTTCTATTTTCCAGCTGAGCTGGAGGCTGCCCAATTGCACTCACCTTCTTGAGTGCACTATCCACTGTCTCCGGGCGGCTGATATCAAAGCATAGTAACACCGCGTCCGAGTCACTGTAGCAGAGTGGACGGACGTTGTCATAGTAGGGAGATCCTGGTATGTGGGAGAAAGAGCTGATGGTGAGCTGTAGCATTTGCCCTTCCTAAGCCCGATGAGCCCTGGGAATCCTGTTCTTGACCCCTAGGTTAGCTGGCTCCACCCACGTCCCCTGGGAATAGGCTGCAGCTTAAAATGTTGGGACCTGAACACCTGCCAGAAAGCAGTACAGAAAAATCATCTTCCTTAGTCTTTAAAAAGGGAAAAGGGGAAACAAAAGCAGGGGCACAGACTATATTCTGGCCCTGTCTCCTACCGTGGGCTTAATTTCAGGTCTGCCAGTTTTATGAGTCCCAGAGGGGGATGCTCCCACCCCTGCAGAGAGACTACGCTTGGGTCAGGTGTCTTTTCTAGAGTCTGCCTGCTGCCCAACCTCTGCTCCCTGCTTCTGCTCCAGGGTCTCTCCAATGAAGAAACAAACCTGCCTGTTACATAACTGGCTGCCTAGCTTCTTTGCCATGGGGTCAGAACTCTAGAAGGCTGAAAGGGGAGGAGGAACAGCATGGATTCAGTGCCTTATTCTTTCTGCCTGTGAAAAACTGCAGCCCCTATCCCCCCAAGATCTCAGGGAGGCAGTTTCAAAGAGAGCAGCACCCATAGCTAGGGATCTGGAGGCTCAAGGAAGGGTCCTTCACCGGGAGGGCAGTGGGCGCTGCAGACCCAGGTGGCCCAGCATGGGAGAACGCTAGGGGCTCAGCCTGTCCCCCGCCCTGGGGAAGGAACAGTAGCAGATTTGGAACCCAGACAATCCGTGCTCAGAATAGCAAGCAGCCCCTCTCCCTGCACCGCAATCGCCATGGAAACTGGGGGGAATCCAAGCTGGGGTGGGGGTTTGGTTGTAAAAAAAAAAAAAAAAAAGGAAAGAAAGAAAGAGTAAAGAAGAGTTGCAATAACTATCTGCTCCTTCAGCAATCCGCCCCCATCCCCTGTCGGAGGTGGGGTCTTAGCTCACCAGCACTGAGCAAAGGGAGCACTGCAGCACTGGGGAAGGGGGAGGGGAGGGGAGGAGGCCTCCATTCTGGCTCCAGGCAATCCCCCTCCCCTAAGACCAGCAAGTGAATAATGGGAACAGGCTCAACCCTGGCCCCGATTTTGGGAAGCCCCATCCCAGACACCGCCATCACTTCTTCCTTCCTTGTGGGCACCTAATTTGAAAGAAGGAGTTGGAGGATGACTGATAGGCTGCATCCCTTCGGAAATTGGGGGGTGGGGATGCGACACCAGGAACAGACACCACTTTGCTGACTTTCCATTATCTGGACTGGGATTCAAGGGCTGCATTCTGACGTGGGGGTGGGGCGGGGGCACTCTGGGGCAGTGGTAGTAAAAAGAGATGAGCTGCAGTAAGATTCTGGGAAGACTCAGGAGGTGGGCAGGGTAGGGCAGCCGATACCCCATACATTCTGCAGCCGAGCTGCATTCCAGTCGGATCCAGCCAGCATAGCACAGTCCAGGATAACCAGAACCCTGCCTCCCAACCCCTGGAACTGCATCAGAGGAAAGCATACCAGGTGGAAGAATTTCTGTTTTGCTTTGTTTGGGGGAGGGGGGAAGCAAGGGGAAGGCTCATTTTCTGTTTATCTACCCCCCTACCCCCAATCTTTTCAGACCTCAAAAATTAGACCATGGGAACAACAACAGCTCTTAGAGGAATAGGATGGCATATTTATTATATGTAACAGGAAACCCCTAGTGATTTACACAGATCCTCTTTGAACTCAGCCTGAATGTGCATTTTTGGAGGGTGGATTTTATTTTCTTTCTGTTACTCTGGGCTTTTAGTCCTTAATTATGACTCGGAGCCCAGTCTATTAAAAAAGAACTGGGGTAAAAGAGATAATGGGAAGGGATCAAAATCAAAGCAATGGACAGCCTAGCACTGAGGGTTTAGGGTCTAGAGGAAAAATATTGCTTTCTACATTCCAGAAAGACCCAGCATCTTCTACCTCAGCCCAGTATGGTAGGGTGGAGGTGGAGGGGGTGACTGTCACAGCCACCCCCCTCCCTACACTATCTACAACGAGACTGTGCCCCACATTAAAGCCATCTCCCCCACCCTCCAAAACATCGATGATGCATCGCTTCATCCCTGAGCCGCAGCAGTATGACAAGTGGAACCGAGCTGCGGCAGGCAGACAGCAGTGGCCCAAGACGGAAAGCAGGAGAGAAAACTGAGTCAGGAGCAGTATTTCCCCAAAGCAGGCTTGTCTCACCGCCTCAACCACCACTGCCTCCAGCAGCACGGACTCCTGCCTCTTATCTGGCTTGACTATGGGGCAGAAAGGCGGGGGTGGGAGGACACGGAGGGCAGGGGCTGGAAATGGAGAAGCCCCGCCTGACTGCCCCCCAGTTATATTCATGGGTCCATTCACCTCACCATTCCAGCCCTCTGAAGGAAGGAGCTAGACCCAGAGAAGTGGCTTCTGGGGCTCATTCACTCTGCACCCCTGGACATGCCAACCAAGGGAATCTTCAGGTCCCCTTCTGTCAGCTTCCCAGCCAGCATCATACACAGTCCTCCCCAGCAAAGAGGGAAACAGTTTCTTAAAGACAGCAACTGTAACAGACCAGTGGGGGTGGGAAGGGGGCATCTGGGGCCAGCAGTCTTACCTGAGGTGTCCCAGAGACTGAGCTCCACCCTTTGTTCCTCTGTCTCCAAGCAGGCCGTGTAATTCTCAAACACAGTGGGCACATATGTCTGTGAAAAGAGAAGAGCTCGTCACACCCTGGGCTCCCCTACTTTCATAACCCTCTGTTTGGTGCTGGCTACACAGGAAGCCACTCATCCTATGAGATACTAAAGTGGCAGGAGATGAGGGGCAGGGGAAGGAAAGGGAGGGGAGGGGGTTACTTGCGGCAGGAGGGACACATGGGACAGGGAGGAGGGCAGTGTCGAGGCACAGGCACTTTGCTCCATGGAAAAAAGAAATCTGAATGACTTCCAATGGGGGACAAGCCCCCTCCTTTCCCGCTCCCCCACCCCAATCCTAGATGGTCAGAGAGGCAAACATACAGATTTCTCTCCTCTCCAGACTTGTATGTCTCCGGATTTTAGAGCCCCAAGGAAATGCTAGCTCTTTATCTTCTCCCACAAGCCTGTCAGACCAGCAGGGCAGCAGAAGCCCGCCTGGAGATGGGCTCGCAGAACCTCTGAGGGAATGAGGAGACCGGCAGGTATTACGTCAAGAAGAAACCCCAGACTCTCAGATGCCCCCAGTTCCCTCTCCCGAGAGTAGACCCCGGGATAAAGGGAGGGAGGAGGGTATCTGATCGGGGCCTATGGGTGAAGAGGTGAGGAGGAGCCAGCGGGGCGGCAGAAGTGGAACAGGTCTCAGGGGAGGCTGAGGCAGGGCGGTCCTCCAGCCGGGCTGCTGAGGATGGGGCAGGGTGGCGTGCGGTAAGCTGGGGGGGGGGGGTGGCTAGGTCTCCCTCACCCCCGGCAGGTGGGAATCTAGCCACAGGAAGACGGGCAGGCAAGGAGAAAAGCTGGCCGGCGGGCGGGCCGCTCACCTCGGGATAGCAGTCCTTCGCTAACACCTGTAACATCGCCGTCTTCCCGCACTGCACGTCCCCCACCAGAACGAGCTTACATCTGGCCACGACTGGCTGGGGGGCCCGTCTCTCCTTCATGGCTGTAGCCTCCGCGGGACGTGGACTCAGAGTCAGAGAGGAGAGGGTTGCGCCAGGTGCGTCTCGGCACAAAAACGCAGCCGGGATGCTCGCCTCCCTCCAAATGAAAAGGAGGCTGGCACGGCCGCCTTATATCGCCCCGGTCGAGCCAATCACAAGAGGAGGCGGACTCTGTCAGGGCCAATCCCTGAGGTGGGATCCCCTCCGGCAGCCAATGGTAGGAGAATCTGAGTCAGTGCCCTTTTCCTCCCTTCCCTTTCTCTTAAAGCCGTATCTTTGCTTCCTCTGCAAGGGGATTCCCACGCTGTTTGCATTTGTATTAGGAAGGGGGGAGGGGGACGAGAAGCAAAATTAATGGTCCTGAGTGTCCATCAATTAGTGTCAAAAGCAAACTGGCCCTGAAGGCAGAAAATGAGGTCAAGCTGGCTCTGTCACAAGAGAAAAGCAGGATCTGCCTCAACTACAGACAGGTGGCAGTGGGGCTGGGGGGTGGGACAGTGACCCCACAGATCTCTGACCTCTTTGTTCCGTCTAATACCCATCCAAACTACTTCTGGCTTTCTCTCCCAGAGACTCCTGGCATACCCCTTTATCAGCTCCTGCTGTACCCCTTTCAACCCCAAGTCTGGAATCGCCTTCACCTAAATAGACCAACAGATAGGTAATAGATAGGTAGATGGATGGATAGATAGATAGATAGATAGGTCTTCTTGCATCATCTAGAAAAAAACCCATACAGTTCCTGACCCAGAGATGGGCAGAGAGAAAGGAATGAGGGTGTCTGGCAACTGGGGATGACATAGAAGAGGAGAACAAAGCAAACAAAGTCCCTCTTGGGCCAGATCACTTCTCACCCCATGCCTCACCACCAAGCAGGAGGTGCTTAAGGGTGTTTGTTCTGCCGCCCAGGGTCCTCTTCCTGGATGAATCAGGCACAGGTCCAGTTCCAGGTTGATACCTACTCATGCCGACACACTCTGTGTGTCATCTGGTTAGAGTCCAGACTGGAAGACTGGGCCTGGGACTCTGGGATCAGTAGGCTGGAGGGCAACCCAAGGTTGAGAGGAGCTACGTAACTGTCTACCAGCCCTGCCCCTCAGAGCCCTGGCATGTTAAGGAGCCTCTCCCCTAGTCAGAACTGTGGAATATACACAGCTTGAAAAGCCCACTGATTATTCAGGAACAAAAACAGTCTAAATAAGGCCTCTAGGAATTAGGAATTGGAGTAAAGCTGATCTTGGGCGAAAATGAGAGCACCCCAGAGTTTATCATTAGGTCCCTTCTCCTTTTCAGGCTTAGCACCTCTGGAGCTTGCTCTGGGTTTTGTCCCATTTGAGCTCTCTCTACCTTCATTGCTGTCCTACCCAGGCATGCTTCCCCTGATGTAAAGGATGTTTAGGGACGCCTGGGTGTCCAGGTGGTTGAGCATCAGCCTCCAGCATTGGTCATGATCTCCAGGTCCTGGGATCAAACTTCACCTCAGGCATCCAGTCAGCAGGGAGTTTGCTTCTCCCTCTCTCCCCCTGCTTATGCTCTTTCTCTCAAATGAGTAAATTTTAAAAATCTTTAAAAATTAAAATAAGAGGGCTCCTGGGTGGCTCAGTGGGTTAAAGCCTCTGCCTTCAGCTCGGGTCATGATCCCAGGGTCCTGGGATCGAGCCCCGCGTCGGGCTCTCTGCTCAGCAGGGAGCCTGCTTCCTCCTCTTTCTCTGCCTGCCTCTCTGCCTACTTGTGATCTCTGTCTGTCAAATAAATAAATAAAAATATTTTAAAAATAAATAAATAAATAAAATCTTTTTTTTTTTTTTATTAAAGTAAGAATAAAAATAAATAAATAGGGGCACCTGGGTGGCTCAGATGGTTAAGCATCTGCTTTTGGCTCAGGTCATGATCTCCATTTCCTGGGATAGAGGAAAGTCAGGCTCCCAGCTCAGCGAGCAGTCTGCTTCTCCCTCTCCCTCTGCCTCTCCTCCCTGCTCATGCTTTCTCTCCCTCTCTCTCTCTCTGTCTCAGATGTATAAATAAAATCTTGAAAAATAAATCAATGAATAAATAAAGGGTGTTTATAAACTTTTCCCCGACCCAAAGGGACAGACCTCTAAGAGTGAGCTTTCTAATGCGCACTATAGACTGGAGAACGGAAGGTATCTTGAGAATACAGCCTAACCTGTGTGCCTCTTGTCAAATCCTGTGGCATCCAGTCCAAACTACTTGGTTGAGGGCTCTGGGACTAAGTGTCGCATGGTCCTCTGCTCATCTCCTGAGACACCCCTTCCTAAGGGAATCTTAGAGTAGTAAGACTCATCTAGGGGCCACCATAACCTCCACTCCCAGGCTCTCCGGAAGTTTTTTCCCCCACTTCATCTCCAAGGCCTCATTCTCAGCCCTCAGATGATATTCTGGCTGTAGAGTTTGTCCTCTTCTTGCCCTTTTCCAGCAGGCTGACAGCCGCTCTGAACTGCCCATAAGTACACTTTGGGAGAGTTCCAGGAACAGCTGTAAGATTACAGACTGCCTCAACCTGGTGTCCTTTCCCTCAGCCTGACCTTTTCCTCCTCTTCTTCACCCTCAGTCTCATCTGGACTCAGTTCCGGAGCCCACATCCTCTTAACACTTAACTCGGTTAAGCATCCATTGGACCCCAAACCCCAAAGACTTTAGCCCTCTTTCTCCCCCATGTTCTCTACCAGCCTCCCCCCATCCACCCTCTCCACCAGCCACTCTGAAGAAACATTCCATGGAAGTGAAAACTGTTCCCTGCCACCCAAACAGCTTCCTCTGGCTTCTAACAAGATTGCTATTCTGGAGCTCCTCTGAGACAGGAATTCTGGGAGGCTGTGCTAACACTGATTCCTGCCTGGGTGGCTGTGTCTCAGGGCATGGCAGCAGGAAGCCTGAGCTATGAGATAAAGCAGCCCCCATCATGGTTGATTTGCAAGACAGTTAGTGGGTCACGTGGTTATGAGTTGTGGTGGGAAAAGAGATGTGTATGTATGTCTGTGTGTGAGTTCAGAACGCAGCGTGGCAACTTGAAGAGAGAACGGAGTCAAAGTTCAGCAGGTGTGGGTTTTGGACCCTGCTCCGCCCTTAACAAGCTGTTAGGATGTTTGCCTAAGTCACTTCCTTCTCTGGGCTCATACCTTGCATGTAAGTGAAGGGTTTGGGTTGAAGAATGGGGTTCTTAGCTTTCCTTTCTCTTCCTTCCTTCCTTCCTTCCTTTCTCTCTCTTTCTTTCTTTCTTTCTTGTTAGACTCCCTTCCCTATGTTTGTTTAAACCTTTCCCAAGTCTCTTTATTTAAAAATCCATAACCAGAGTAATAAATTTACAAGGTGGCTCTTTACTATCAAGAAAGAGGTTATACTTGAAAACCTTATCCTAAAGTGGAAGAAGCTGGGCACAGAAGACCACATATTGTCTGATTCCATTTGTGTGAAATATTCCGAGTAGATGGACTGAAGAAACAGCAGATAGGTGAGTGGCTGCCTGGGGCTATCAGGATCAGGGGAATGGGGAGTGACTGCTACTGGATTCAAGGTGTCTTTGGTGGGGGGGGTGATGAAAATCTAAATTTGATTAGGTGATGGGTGCACAATTCTATGAAAATACTAAAAACCACTGAATTGTACAGTTCAAATTGGCCAATTATATGGTATGTAAATCATATCTTGATAAATCTGTTCCTTTAAAAAATAAGGTTATAATCCCAAATCTTTTTTTTTTAAAGATTTTATTTATTTATTTGACAGAGAGAGATCACAAGTAGGCAGAGAGGCAGGCAGAGAGAGAGAGGAGGAAGCAGACTCCCTGCCGAGCAGAGAGCCCCATGCGGGACTCGATCCCAGAACCCTGAGATCATGACCTGAGCCGAAGGCAGCAGCTTAACCCACTGAGCCACCCAGGCGCCCCTATAATCCCAAATCTTATTCATATAGTCTCCTTTACCTTATTTTTTTTTAGAAGGCTTTCTGGGTGTGTGTGGAAATATTCAAACATTTAAAAAGAGAGAAAGAAGGGGCACCTGGCTGGCTCAGTCATTAAGCGTCTGCCTTCGGCTCAGGTCATGATCCCAGGGTCCTGGGATTGAGTCCCACATTGGGGTCCCTGCTTGGTGGGAAGCCTGCTTCTTCCTCTCCCACTCCCCCTTCTTGTGTTCCCTCTCTCACGTGTCTCTCTGTCATATAAATAAATAAAATATTTTTTATAAATAAAGGGGAGAAAGAATAACACAATGTATCCCTATGCACCTGTTATCTAACTTCAATAATTACCACCATAATCTTGCTCCATTTATTCCCCCAATCCACCTCCCCCCATTACACCTGTACTAGCTGACTTCCAAACATGCATTAGACATTATATCGTTTAATCCATAGATATGTCAGTACTCATCTCCAACAGCAATGTGTTAACATAACCGTGATACCATGATCACAACTAAAAATAAATAACTCACTCCTTAGTATCATCAAATATCCAGTCGGTGTTACTATTTTCCCAACTGGGTCATACATTGATTTAATCTAAAACGAGGCACACAAGTTGAATCTGGTTGATATGGCTCTTAAATGTCTTCTATTTCATAGGTTCTATCTCCCTTTTTTCCCCTTGTGATTCATTTGTCGAAAAAAGCAAGTTGTTTATTCTACAGTGTCCTCCAGATTTGGGATTTTGCTGATTACATCTTCATGGTGTTGTTTACATGTAGTAAAGCTCCTTATGTAGCATCCCAAAACACAAAGTCTTATGTAGCATCCCAAAACACACACAAAAAAAGATGAAAAACTAAACATCTCTGGTTGTATCAGAACAGAGATGTTGGAGTGGGACTCAAAGATGAAGAACCAAAACGGCTCTGGTTGAATGAGACTGAGGGACTTGCAGTGGGGCTCAGTCAGTCTCCCCTCCCCAAACTACAGGGGACTTGGTTTAAAAACCACTAGCCTGGATAGGATAGCATGGTGTAGGGTGTGTGTGTGTGTGTGTGTACCACAGGTTCAAAGCTCAGGACTGCCCTATCTTTTTTTGGCTCTGATTACTCTGATAAATTCCTTATCTGGGACAGTGACATAATACACAAAGGTGTTCAGGGTGATGGCAAATTCAAATTCACTCAGACTCTTACCAGAGGGTATACAAGCCCAGTCTTTCTCTGCCCAGGGGATTCTTACAAAGAGCTCCCAGGCAACCTGCCACCTACAACCCCTATGAGTATGGCGGGACAATGCCCTTTCTCTTTCTTAAGGGGACCAGAGTTCCCCTCATAGGACTCTGGTGCCCTGTTCTTTAGCCTAAAGCCAAAACTTCTCATGATCTCAAAGATCTCTGGCTCCAAGCACTGGGGAGCCCCTGACCTTTGGGCATTTTAGCTGGAGCAACCCCTGGAGTGCTAACCAAGTTTTAAAGACTCAGTGCTTGCTTCAGAGAGTTTACAGATAGATGTGAGGCAGAAGAAAGCAAGACCTCTTTGGGTAATTAACACCAAGTGCGGTAGGAGTAATGAGGAGGGAGGGTTCAGATCTGGTTACATTATCAGGAAGGTGATAGAAGAGGGTCTCAATTCTTTCTAAAAATATTTTATGTATGTATGTATGTATGTATGTATGTATTTGAGAGAGAGAGAGGTACAAGCAGACTCTGAGCTGAGCATGGAGCCTGATGCGAAGATCTGTCCCATGACACCAAGATCATGACATGAGCTAAAAACAAAAGTCTTAACCAAGTCAGACATTTAACTGAATGAGCCACCCGGGTGCCCCCAGGATCTTGATTCTGATATAAGACTGGTGAGGGAAGAGGAAGGATGCAGGCAAATACTAAGTCTCCCAAGGACTGAAGAATCCATCCAATTGACCGGAAGGATGAGTCAGGGTAGGGAGTGGGGCGCTTTGCCTGAGAACAGGATTAGGAAAGGAAATCTGGTGCTAAAATATCATAAAATGGGGGCTGGCTCAGTCAGAGGAGCATGTGACTCTTGATTGTGGGGTCATGAGTTCAAGCCCCACATTAGGTGTAGAGATTACTTAAATAAATATAAACTTTTTAAAAAATTAAATAAATAAAATACCATAGAATGCACTTAAAACCAAAATATAGGAGTCTGTAGTTTAAAAACATTACATATGGGCGCCTGGGTGACTCAGTGGGTTAAAGCCTCTGCCTTCAGCTCAGGTCATGATCTCAGGGTCCTGGGATGGAGCCCTGCATCGGCCGGGCTCTCTGCTCAGCAGGGAGCCTGCTTCCTCCCCTCTCTCTCTCTCTCTGTCTGCCTCTCTGCCTACTTGTGATCTCTGTCTGTCAAATAAATAAATAAAATCTTTTTTAAAAAAATTACATAAAGTGTATACCTATATGTGGCTCCTGATTCTCAATGCCCTCCAGCCAAAGACCAGCAACAGTGTTGGTGGAACAAAGCTGGGTGTAGGGATTCATTTCAACAACGGGAACACGCACCGTGGTGGAGCTGTGGGCATCCAGGGAAAGGGGGGTAGAAAGGACCTGGGATTTGGACTTTTATTTGTTGTTTTAGGGAGAGATCAAAGAAGCGAGGCTTTGCTCTGTTATCAGAAAGCTGGGGAATTCTGTGATTGGGAAATTTAATACATCTTATGAGAAGGTGGGAGGGGTACGACTGGGCCAAAAGTGGGATGGGTGGAAGAAAAAGCAGCCACTGCCATGGGCTGGGATGGGGGGTGTTTGGTCATATTTGTGGCTTGGACAATGTTCTTGTTTTTGTCTGAGTTTGGGTGTGACTACAGGGAAGTCTTGTTTTTGACCTAGCATGGTGAGAGAATGGCCTGGTTTGATGGTGATATTCTGGGAAATTGTTTATGTTCCCCGGGAGAAAACCGAAGCCAAGGTGTGAGTGCCAGGCCCATTCCTGGGGCTTTTCCCCTTCTCATGCTTTTCTGCACTCCTCTTCCTGGGAGCTGGGTATTGTTACAGGAGTCTGGTGAGAGACGAAGGAGAAACAAAAGGAAAGAGGAGAATTTCCCAAGAAAACTTTCTAGAGGAAGTAGAACTAAGCTAGAAAGTAAAACAAGAATGAGATGCTGAAGGGGTCAGGTGGGTTCCTGGGTGGCTCAGTTGGTTAAGTGTCTGCCTTTGGCTCAGGTTATGATCCCGGCGTCCTGGGATCAAGCCCCCATCTGGCTCCCTACTTGGCAGGAAGCCTGCTTCTCCCTCTGTCACGCATTCTCTCTCTCTCTCTCTCTCTAATAAGGAAATAAAAATTTATTAAAAAAAAAAGTGGGGCCAGGGTATAGGGAATATTCTAGGGGAATAGGGTAGCTTGGAAGCAAGAGATAGAAGTCTGGAAAGAGGACCTGGGAATGCATGTACACATGTGTGTGAGTAAAGATGTACATGGGAGGCGAAAAGACACACACACAAAGTTCTGTGAGCTGGACTGAGATTTAGGAGGAAGGTATGGGAATGGCAGAGGGTGGGGCAGTCGGGGAAATGGGAAAAAGTCTGTGTTCTGTCTGGTTCCAACCTGGCTGGAGGAATGGAGGAGCAGAAGGTAGCCAGAGGAAGCACAGCTATAACCAGAGCAGGCACTTGGAGCGGGAGACTGGTGAGACCACAGCTGCAGGCCTGCCTGCCTTCTCTCGCCATCACCAGGGCTGGGGCAGGACCGAGGTGGCCACTTGCTGGGTGAGTAGTAGGGAGGCCTCGTGCCGGGTTTGGGGGCCAGAATCCTCAGGGAGGAGAAGACCTCAGGAACATGAGAGTGAGCTGGACGAGGGCAGGGACTCTAAGCCAGACCTACTGTCAAGCCCATCCTCCCATGCAGCAATTACCTTGGCCTCCTCTGCTTCTCTCCGCCTTCTTACCACCTCCCTGGGGAGCCTTACCTGGGTTCCTTGATCTGGTCCCTCTTGATCAGGCAAAGATGGACATAAGTGTAACTCCCCTCTACCTCTCTCCATATATCTTATCTGCAAAAGTGAGGCAAATGTGTTCTGGCAGGAGCTCCAAGGAGACTGTTGTATCTCTACATGGCTAGATTCAAAACAAAACCAAGAAACTACATAGATCATGGCCATCCTCGGGTTAAGCCTTCACGTGGGGTCCGGTTCACCTTGAATGAAATCCAAGTTCTTATCCTGGCTTCTGGAGCCATGCATGACCTGCCCCTGACCTGCCCTTGCCCCCAGCTGGCCTCCTCCCCTGCAGTCTTCTTCCCTCCCACTATGCTCCAGCCATACTGAATTTGGTTTGATTCCTCCAACAATGGCTTTCCAACTTTCTGTCGACAAGTCACAGCCAGTAATAACATGTTAATCACAACCCAAAACATATACACACTCATGCTTATATACATACCCATTTATGTATATATACACACATAGATAGTGCACAGACTCCATTCCTCCTTAAAATGTGCCAAAGCGTTTACTTTGGAAATTAGGTTCAGGCCTTTTACTGCTCTCCCTGTGCCAGGAATTCCCTTCTTGAAGGTCCCAGTTGGTACCTTTTCATCCCTTAGATCTCATGTTTAGCGTCACCTACCCAGAGAGGTCACTTAGGCTAAAGTTGCCATGCAATCATTCGCTTTCATGTTCTCTGGCATTTGTCACTACAATATTTTCTGGTTTATGTTCTTTGTCGACTGATTTTCTTTTTTTTTAACTGCTTGTCTTTCTCCTCTGTTCTGACAAGGTGCGGGGGGAGGGGAGTGCAGCTGAGCCTTTTCCGTGAGGTTCCTGCCTTTCCCTGGGGCCTTAACAGTGCTGGGATCATAGCAGGTGCTCAGGAAGTATTTGCAGACCTGAAGGAATGACCCAATCAAGACCCTTTCTCCCTTTGGGCCCTAGTATTGTCATCTACAGAATTCGAACTTGGACTTGCTCTCTGAGAGCCCTTATAGTTGTACCTACAGTCAGTCTTCAAGGACACACCAGAGAATGCTCTCCAGACAGCAGGGTCCAGCAGGGAGAGAGGAAGACTGGAGGGTCTGATGGTCAGGCAGTCACCCGTCGACCTGCAATCCTATGTCCCACTGAAGACAGGTCCTTACTTCCAGGCTGGCAAGAGCCAAAGGTAGAAGCCCAGGCGCCAAGCAAATGATGAGAAGGCACAACTGGAGGCAGGCAGACACAATGAAACCAGCCCTGTTGGCTTCTCTCTGTGTCCTGTGCTCCACCTGCATCGTCTCACTCAGTCCTCAGTGCTCCGGGGGCAGAAGGGGATCGTCAGCATGCTGGCTCCGGAGTCAGCCAGGCCACATTCCCGGCCTGACTCCCACACCTCCAGAGGCAGCACAGGTAGGAGTGCTGGCTGGAGCCCCTGGCCTGCCTGGATCCAAGTCCGGACCCTCACAGTCACTAGTCATCAGAATCTCTAGTCATGGCACCTTGGGTAGGTTACCTGACCTCTCCCCCAGCTTTCTTTAGTATTGCAAGGCATTACTGGCCTTACCTCACGTTCTTTCCAGGCCTCCCTATGGGGTGCAAGTCTTAAGTGAACTGGGAGTCTACATGCAGCCCACCTTCCACCTGCCCACAGGGCCCCGCCAGCCTCCGGGGCAGGAGCTTACGGGAGCCTGGCCTCAGCGCTGGGTGGGTTGAGGTCCTGTCCAGGGCACAGCGCAGTCTAACTTGTGACCTTCCTTAAGCCTTGACCTCTGGGAGCCTCAGCTTCCCCAGCAAGGACTTTGGATTTCCTGAGCCAGAGGTTTCATCCACAGCTAGGACATTCTTTGTGGGCCAGCCTCAGTCTCTCCAACCCTTCCATTTCCTCTTCCCGAAGGAGTCAGGAGAGTTGCCAGAGAGCCCCAAAGGCTGTTCTTAGGAAGCCTGTCCTTCCCTCTTCCGGTTTTGTGCGGACTGAGTGAGTCCCTTTCTCTGTCTCCCCAGGCAAGTTCTCAGCCCTTCCCACATCTTTCCTTCACAACTTCCCTGTGTCACCCGTGCCTTCTGACACTGGTGGCTGCTGGGAGTCCATCCAGGTGACTCTGGCTGCTGGGAGAACTGAATTGGGGGAAACAGGGCTACGAAACAGCCCTGCGTCCTGGGGGTCCCTCTGTTGGGGGAGTAAGAGCTTCACCATCGAGGCCTCTGCCACTGCAGGGCACTGCGCTGGGGGCTCTCCTCAAATTATTGTGCTGAGATCTCTCTGCAGCTGTCCTAGGTAAAATCGGTTTTCCTGAGGATGAAGCCTCAAAATAACCGGGGGAAGAGGGGTGCCGGTCCCTAGCTCCTCTGATGCCCCAGCTCCTTCTTTGAATCAGTGGGACCAGCCAAGAGCTGCCTGGATAGAGTTGCCTCTTCCGAAGGGAGAAAAAAATGCAACAGTGGGGGAAGTTTCCAGGAGGGAAGCAAGATAAAAATATAACCAGGATAAAAGACCCAGAGGCACGTACAGTTCAGAATTGCCGTTACAATCTGCTTTGATTGGTGCTGAAGGGGCGGGAGAGGCAGAGTGATGAAAGATGGGTGGGGTAAGTCTGGGAATTTTCAACTGAAGGTAGGGAGGTAGCTGCAGGAGGTTGAGTTGAAGACCGGTCAGGGGAAACAAAGGCCCCCACCCTCAGGCCTGCGAGGAACCCAACCATCAGGAAGGTGTTAGTGTGTGAACTGTGTTTATTTTTTCCTAAGTCTAAAAATACAGTGAAAAGGAAACACACACACACACACACACACACACACACAAAACTAACCAGAAATGGGGAAAAGTGGTCAGAGCCACGGCAGAGAAACCAGAGGCAGGAATTTCAGGAACTGGGATCTCAGTGACCGGAGCATGGAAATTCCAACCCATGACGAGTTCAGGAGAGCAGCCAGCTTCCGATAAGAGTCCTGTGAGCACTTTCCAGAAGCCCTGGGTGGGGCAGAGAGGGAAGCCAGCCCACCGTGGCTTGGGGGGAGGTTCATGCCTCCCAGGTTAAGGACCTGACACCTTGAGGGCTATCAGTGTGGAGCGGAAAAGCTGTGGGGGTCTACCATTTCACCATCTCTCACAGTAACAAATACTCTTAACAACAGCCCCTTACTCATTGCTCAGCGGATGCCACCAAGCTTGAGATACGAAACCCCTTTACACATGAGGACCAGGAGGCACAGAGAGGTTAAGTAATTTGCCTAAGGTCTCACAGCTGGCAAATGGCGGAGCTAGGGACCATTTGGAGCTCACAGATCCCTTTTGTGGATCTGATAGAAACTGTGTACCCAGTACCCCAAAAAAGGCTTGTAATGAACTTCTATACAACATTTTCGATTCACTTCCCTTCAAAGAGCCCCTGAACCCATTCCACAGTAAAGCAATGGATAGTAGGGTCAATGTCGAAGTATCAGCCACCCCAGCCCCAACCAGGAAACAAAGCAACAGTGTACATGCGGGAGGGTGCCCACCGCCCCTCAGAACCCCCGCTATCCTGGGACCTGGGGTTTGCCCTCGCTGGTTCACAAGGTCTCCCCAGCCCGCTCTGGTTGGGGTGGGGACAGGGGTGGCAGGTGGGAGGGGGCGGGCTGGGAAAGCTATAATGGGCTATGCGGAGAAGCCAGAATTGTGCTGTGCTGGAGGACAATGCTTCTCCTCACCCCCTCAGGGTATCCTTTTCGGGTAGAGATTTGGAACTGCCTGGACTAGAAGAGATGAAGGCCTCCTCCCTTAATTAAATGCCCAGGGGTTGCTATGGAAACCAGAGCTTCCAAATCCTGGCCAGACAATGGGGAGAGGAGCTGCCTCCCGCCCAGACAAGTGAAGCTATAGGGGCCTTGCTGGGGACAAGATTGGGGGCCAGAGGGTGAGAAAAAGGGGGTGCCAGCAACGAGCTCAGGCTCTCCTCTCCCTGGAACTGTGGGAAGGGGCCTCTCAGAAGCCAGGGGTCTGCCTGAGACAAGGAGGGGCGATGCTCCTGGAAAGGGAAGGGAGTGGGGGTGGGGAAGTGGGAGCCAGGCACTACCCAGAACTGAACACCTCCTTTGTTCCCAGAGGAGAAAGCCAGCCAAGTTGGTAAACAAAAGGAAGAGGCCAGAGGGCAGACGGCTAAGTGATAAGGCCTGGAACTGTGAAAAGCTGAGTAATGGAGCCTGACAGAGGGAGGGGAATCTTGAGTCCCACTGAGACCGGTAGAAGGTTCGCACACGGTGTCATTCTGACGCAAAGAGTCAGCAGAGCTGTGTGGGGCCCACAGAGACACACACCCTGCAGAAGCAGCGTGTGCCAAAGCATGATGGGGCTTTGGTGACACTCAGACCCCCTATGCCCTTGTCCCCCTAACTCTCCTCTGGAGTCCCCTCTTCGAAGCCATCCTTTGGAATGCCTCTTTAGGATAGCAGAGGACTGACTGTCTTCACCGTCATCAGCTTGGACTCCCTTCCACATATGGGAACAGGGCCGGCTGGCTTCAGGGACTTTAGCCTGTCACCTCAGTGGAGGGGGAAGACCCCCATTCTGAAAACATGACAATACACATCCCCCATCAGTGTTCCTGTGCCAGGCACCATGCTGAAGGCAACAAGCAATCTCTCTTTCATGCCCCCTCCAACTCTGTTAGGTAAAAACTACCGTCCTCCTTAGAGAAAGGAGGCCTAGGGGAAGTTAGATCAAGCCAGCAGGTCTCAACAAACATTAAGTGCAGAGCTGAGATTTAAACGGAGGTTTGTCTGAGGTTTGTCTGACTAACGCCTGTGTGCCTTACCACTTTCACCATCTTTGCTCCAAAAACCTCTTGGAAACTTCTCTGAGCAAGCCCACTCTGTTCTCATCCCTTCACTCTCCCACTCGGTGTTACCTAAATACTTCTATAGAAGCAGTTCCCAATCCGTAAGCTGGTTATCTAAAGGGTTTATATATAACTTGGCTGTTTGGAACCCAAACACATTTTTCCCAGAGAAAAAGTATTAAATGGGTCCAGAAAGACCATTTGACCCAGAACGAAGCTGACAATGGTACATCTAGTTCAGGACTAGCCCGGGGCCCCAACCATCCCTAATAACATTGTTTCCTGGGGAAATACATCCCCAGTTACACTGGGGAGGAAGAAACAGCTCTCTTTTCTCACTTTCTCCTCCCTGTTCCCCCTTATCCTGCTGGCCTTGTATTCCAGGTGGGGGTGGCTGGGGAGGATGATAATAATTCATAAATCAGGCTACATCCTGTGTGCTGACCAAAGGGGGTGTTTCTTGAGAAAGGGGAACAGGGTAGAGAAGGGCTAAGAAACTGGGCCTACCAAAACTGAAAGAACTGTTTAGGTGACCCAGAGAAGGATCGAGGGCAGAAGGAGTGAACATGATGGCTGCCTGCAGCTCTGTAATACAAAGACTATCTTGATTGTATCCAGCTGCAAAGGGCCAAACTAGGACCAAGAAGTAACAAGGAGTCCAATTTTTCTTTGATAAGGAAGACTGTCTAACTATTGAATCTCTTCAAAAGTAGAACGGTCCTCTTGGTGACACAGTGAGTTCTCTGTCACTGGTAGTATTCAAGGAGAAGGGAGAAGCATCAGACAAGTAGGCCTCTGAGATCCCTCTAAATTCATGAACGCATTAAGCAAAACGTTACAGAGTATCCCTGTGTGCCCAACGCGATGCCAGGAGCATGGCTTCCAGTGGAGAAGAAGAAGGGATCCTTGCCTTCAACGAGCTCATAGTCTAATGGGAGAGTCAGGCATTAAACGAACAATCGGATCTATCATGTCAACTGATGACATGGGTGATAAAGGAAAATAATCTGACACTACTATGAGACAATAACAAAAGAAATCTAATTCAGAGGTTGACTCCCAGAAGGCCTCTCTGAAGAACCCACAGTGAGGCTGAGATCTGAAGGATGAGTTGGGGGGGTCAGCCTGGGAAAAGTGGGGACAGTGCGTATGCTTGTCGGCAAAGTGTTCAGGGCAGATTCAAGAGCAAGTAAGAATGCCCTGGGGCAGGAAAGAACAGTGTGATGAGAAGCTTGTGAGTGAGGAGAGAATGGGAAGAGATGAAGTTGACAAGAGAGAAAGAGACTAGACCTCCTAGGTCACAGTAGGAGTTTCCATTTTGCCCAGCCCCTTGACCTTCTTTCTTAACTCCTTGCCCCTCCCTCTCCAGTTCTGGATCCCCAGGCCTTGGTCTCCAGCAGCTCTCCCCAGTTGCAAAGCCCCACCATTCCCCATAGCGTCTCCCACTGCCCTGGGCCCTCCCACATAGAGGGTGCTCCTTGTACTTTCTCAGTGTCCTAGGAGGTGCAATGGTGGAATTCTCATGGGTCTTATGTGGGAGGCCGGGGTTCAGTTGTTTGGTTTTTTTTAAAGATTTTATTTATTTGACAGAGAGATCACAAGTAGGCAGAGAGACAGGCAGAGAGAAGAAGGGAAGCAGGCTCCCCGCTGAGCAGGAAACCCGATGCGGGGCTCCATCCCAGGGCCCTGAGATCATGACCTGAGCCGAAGGCAGAGGGTTAACCCACTGAGCCACCCAGGTGCCCCCCGGGGTTCAATTCTTAACTCTTGCAATTGCCTTTTCTCTTAAGAGATAGCATGGTTTAGTTGTGAAGAGCCCAGACTCTGGACCCAGGCAGGCTGGGTTCAGACGGTGGCTCTTTGCCACTTACTTGATCTTTCCAAGTTACTTAACTGCTCTGTGCCTCAATTTCTCCATGTGTGAAATGGGGATGATGATCATGCCTATCTCCTAGGTCATGAGTTAACATTTAGTAAGTGTTTAGGACAGTGCATGGCATGTAGTAAGCACAATATGAGTGTTTGTTAAGTCAAATCATTGGCAATAAATGATGGCGACATCTGCTTCTCTGTCTCATTCCATGCTCTCCCAGTCACCCCGCCCCACTCTCAGACCTCCAGCCAGGGACCAAGCCTACTGCTCTCTCTCCTTCTCTGCTTTTCTAGCTATGGCTGTCTCTGGCCACAAGTCTGGTACTTTAAAAAGGAGGCAGAGCTGAGTTCATTCCCACCCAGCCCTGGTCACCCGAAGAATAAAAGGTGTGCGGAATGGTAGGCTGCAGTCAAATGACGGTGCACTTGGGACTCCTCCCAGCCTTTTCCCCATCCAGCTGTTTTCAGAAGCTGAGGGTGTTCTGGGTACACGGAGTATATCACTGAGCCCCATTTCCTGGGCCTGGGTCTGATCCCCAAAACTGAACTTAAAGCTCCTCCCACTGCTCGCCTATGACTCTGTCTTCATTCCCAGTGTGCCACTGACCGCCCACATCGTCACTGCCGGCTTTCTTATGCATGTCCTTGAGGGCCACAACTGTCCCCTTTTCTCTGTTCTACCCCTAAACTGGCACTCATCCCTCCAGCCTCATTTCTTTTTCTTTCTTTCTTTCTTTCTTTAAGATTTTATACATTGGTGAGAGAAACAGAGAGCACAAGCAGGGAAGGGGCAGGCAGAGGGACAGGGAGAAGCAGGCCCCCCACTAAGCAAGCAGCCCATGCAGAACTCAGTTCCAGGACCCTGGGATCATGACCTGAGCTGAAGGCAGACTCTTAACCCACTAAGACACCCAGACATCCCCTTCCAATCTCATTTCTCTCCAGTCCCCCATCTGGCATGTCTGGGCCAAGCCACACAAGCCTGCTCTCAGAGTCTCAGGACGGCTGTTCAACCTCCTTGGGACCTTCCCATGTGCTCTTTTCCCCTGCCCAGTCTTCTTCCTCAGGTCTTTGCCTGGCCAGCTCCTACTCCTTCTACGGGTCTCAGCTGCTTCCTCCAGGAAGGCTTCGGTAAGTCTCCTGGTCTAGGCCAGTGGGTCTCCTAGCATCTGGATTTCCCTGCTGTACTTTAAGCATCCCTTTACTTTTTTTTTTTTTTAAAGATTTTATTTATTTTTTTGACAGAGAAGGATCATAAATAGGCAGAGAGGCAGGCAGAGAGAGAGAGGAGGAAGCAGGCTCCCCGCTGAGCAGAGAGCCTGATGCGGGACTTGATCCCAGGACCCTGAGATCATGACCTGAGCTGAAGGCAGCGGCTTAACCCACTGAGCCACCCAGGCGCCCAAGCATCCCTTTACTTAGCTATGTCTCCCACTAGCCTGCCAAACTCAGGCTGGGCAGAGATCATATTTATCTCATCTGCTATTGGATCCTCAGAGCCCAACACAGGGCCCATAACAGACAGGAGCTTATGCCCTGGGGCCCATGGATGAGCTTCCAAGGGTTCACAAGGCTCCTCAAATCATACGAAAATGTTTATGGATCCGTACTGTGTCCTTCCTGGGAGACAGTCTGTATTTTTTATCATAATCTCAAAGGACAGGTAACCCCCTTCTCCAGCCCCCACCAAAACAAGGTTGAGAACCACAGAGTAGGCAGCAGTAAACACTTGTCTTTGATTGCATTCATCCATCCATGAATAGAGTTGTTGATACTCAATGAACAGTTACTGAATGGATGACTATGCCTCCACCTCGGGGTTGGGGTGTTTCAAATATGTTCAACGGATCCAGTCCAACCTCAGAAGAAACCTTTGCCAGTCCAGCCCCTAACTCCGTGGCCTCAAACATCCCTCCCGCCATGGGGCCCACGGCTTCAGACCAAAGCTCCAGTGGCCGGAACCCATCTCCAGTCCCGACATAACCTACTGCGCCTTTGCAGCCTGTCGCTGAAAATAATCGTGGCGAGAGCAGGGGGGCAGGGGTGGCGGAGGAGAGGACAGAGTCCTGTAGGAACTCTGAACGAGGAAGACTCTGCCCCCTGCCGGCTGCCTTTCTCCCCTTCAGCGCCGCGCAAAGAATGAGGTCAGAGCCCGAAAGCCGAGAGTCAGGCAAAACATTGCAGGCGGTGGAGAGGGTGGGGTTGTGGGTGTGTGGTGGGTGGTTTGAGGGGTCCCCGGCAGGGGGCGGCCCCCCACCGGGCAGTCTTTCCCTGCAAAGGAAGGCTTTATTTTCCATCGAGGCAAGGCCAGCGGCTTCTGCTTTGGAGCTCTCACCGCTTCCCTTCCCAAGGGTCCCAACTTCTCCCAAATTGGGAGTTTGGGGAGGGCCGGGGGCGCTGTGGGGGTGGAGGTTCTTCTAGAACTCCAGTTCCTCCAGTCACTCGGCTTTCTGAGAGATCCATCTTCTTTCCCGGAGCCTGGCTACTGCCGACACCTTTGGATCCGGAGCCAATTCTCTGCATCGCCTGCCTACACTTGGCGTGGGGGTGCACCAGCCTCCCTCCCGGCATCACCATGGAAACAGGAGCCTCTGCGTCCATCCCAGAGCTGATTTGTGAAGCTATGAGAAGAATCTGGATTGGGGTGGGGGGTGGACGGTGCAGAGGAAGGCCAAAGAGATAACGTTCACAGAAACGGGAGAGGAGGAGAGACCTGGGCGGGGGCGGGCAGAAACGGGAGAGGAGGAGAGACCTGGGCGGGGGCGGGTTTGCTTGATCCGGGTTATTAGCATACTTTGTGCCCTGTGAGGAGAGGCATCTTCGTGGACAGGCCATAAGTGCAGTCGACTCCTGGCCCACTGGTCAGTCCCAACTGACCAACCCCTCCCCGTGGGCCGGGCAGTCCTTCCTAGAGGGGTGAACTCGGGTGACTTACTTGACCCCCTAAGCATCACACTTCTCATCTGTAAATGTAAAATAAAAATACTAGCAGCACTTAATTCTGCTAAGTGCTGGTAAGTACTTCTGGTAAGTACTTCCCCGGGTTATTGCAAGAATCCAATGAGGGGATGCATATACAACATTGCAAACAGTTATTACCACACAGTGAGTACTCAGAAATATGGTTATTGTTGTCCATGTCTAGCTATCATGTGTGTCTCTCTAGCTCAACCGGCAACCCTTCGCTAATAACACCTTAACACTTTACAATTTTCGAAGCGCTTTCACACCATTCTTTCATGTCCCACCTCCATCCTGAAAAAGAGAAAAGAGCTTATTCTCCCCACTTGGCAGACAAAGATGCAGATTAAGAGTTTAAGCTTGTCTAAAAGCTCAGCTCTAACCTGAGGCTGTAACTCAGGGTTCTTGAAAGCCTGAGTTCATTGCCCTATTCACTCATCTCCTGTCTGTGTCTCTGTGCCCAGGGCAGGGCACATTGCTGACACTGAGCCTGGAGCAGGAGTCTCAGGGAAGAGCTTATCCTGGAATGTAGGCATTGGGTTTGACCCTGAAGGAAGCAAAAACTCTTAACTGAATCTGTAATTTAAAACAGTCCCACAAGATACCTGGGTGGCTCAGTTGGGTAAGCCATGGCCTTCAGCTCAGGTCATGATCCGGGAATCAGGGATCGAGTTCTGCATTGGGTTCCGGGCTCCACGGAGAGTCTGCTTCTTGCTCTGACCTTCTCTCCTCTTATGCTGCCTCTCTCAAATAAATAAATAAAATCCTTATATAAAATAAAACAGTCCCACAAAAGGGGAGTGACTGCCAATGGTTTGGGGTTCTTTTGGGAGTGGTGAGAATGTTCCCGAATTGATTGTGGTGATGACTGCCTCACTCTGTGAATGTACTAAAACCCTCTGAATTGCATATTTTAAGTGGGTGAATTGTATAGTATGTGGCTTACATCTCAATAAAGCTCTTATTTTAAAAATTCCCACAAGGGGCGCCTGGTTGGCTCAGTGGGTTAAGCCTCTGCATGGTCTCAGAGTCCTGGGATCCAGCCCTGCATCGGGCTCTCTGCTCAGCAGGGAGCCTGCTTCCCCCTCTGTCTCTGCCTGCCTCTCTGCCTACTTGTGATCTCTGTCTGTCAAATAAATAAATAAAATCTTTAAAAAAATAAAAATAAAAATCCCCACAAATCAAATACCAGGCCCTGAAGTGGCACTAGTGAGCTCCACCAAATATTTAAGGGGAAAATGCCAATTGAACACAAATTCTTCCAAATAATAGAGGAAAAGTCTACTCTCTTCAACTCATTTTATAAGGCAAGCATAACCTTGATATCAAAACTGACAAAGACATTATGAGAAAGGGAAATTAGATTCCTGATCACAGATGCAAAGTCCAATAAGCAAAGTCTTCTAATCATTTATAGTATAAACACTTATGATTGCCATTTATTTTTCTTTTTTTTTTTTAAGATTTTATTTATTTATTTGACAGACAGAGATCACAAGCAGGTACAGAGGCAGGCAGAGAGAGAGAGAGGAGGAAGCAGGCTCCCTGCTGAGCAGAGAGCCCGATGTGGGACTTGATCCCAGGACCCTGAGATCATGACCTGAGCCAAAGGCAGAGGCTTAACCCTCTGAGCTACCCAGGCGCCCCAAGTAAAAAATCTTATTTTTTTAAAAGACTTTATTCATTTGTCAGAGAGAGAGTGCACAAGCAGGGGGAGTGGCAGGCAGTGGGAGAAGCAGGCTCCGCACTGAACAGGGAACCCGATGTGGGACTCGATCCTACGACCCTGGCATCATGACCTGAGCTGAAGGCAGATGCTAAGCTGACTGAGCCACCCAGGCATCCCTATACTAGACATTTATAAAAAGAATAATACATCATGATTATGTTTACCTCAGTCAAAAAATGAAGTTATTTTACCATTTGAAAATCAGTGTAATTCACTGTATGAACCAAACACTGAGAAAAATGAAATAAGTGTGCCCACATATATGGACACTTGATTCATGACAAAGGAGACAGCACAGAGAAATTGATGCAGAAGAGTGGTAAAATTCCACATCCATCCATGATTTAAAACAGTCAAATATAATAAACTAAGGAATAGATGAAAAGTTTCTTCATTTGATACAGAATAATTTCAAAGTCCCCATGACCAAACATCACACACTTGGCAGTGAAATGTTGAAACTTTTCCCTTGGAGGTCAACAACAAAATGCCCCTATCATTTTTCTATTCAATTTTGCTTGATGCTGTCCTGGAGGTCTTAACCAATGCAAGAAAAGGGCGTAAAAGATTTAAGGAAAAGGAGAAATAAACTTGTCATTATTCACAGATGATATAATTGTGATATAGAAAATCTACAGAAACCTACAAATAAATGAAGAATTAAGAGAGTCCTTTTAGCAATATAGCTGAATATAAGATCAGTTTCCAAAAATCAATGTTTCATATAAATCAATATATCAGCAACAAACAGGAAAAGTAAGTTATAAAATATACCATTTACATTTGAATTAGAAATATCAAATATCATAGAATAATTCTAACAAAATATGTTTAAGACTTCTAATAGGAAACCTATATAATAATATTAAAAGAAATTAAAGAAAACCTAAAGAAATCGAGGGATATATGATGTCCAAGAAGTGGAAGACTCAATATTATAAAGATGGCAATTCTCCCTCAACTTATCTAGAGATTCACTGCAATGCCCTGTAAAATACCAACAGGTTGATACTGACAAGCTGGTTCATAATTTTACATAGAGACTCAAAAGGCCAGGAATAACCAAGACACTCTCCAAGAAGATGTGAGTTCTTGGTGTAGCATATATAAAGACTTGTAACAAAGCTATCAGGATTGAGACAATGTGGTACAGGAATATAGAAACAGGCCAGCAAAATAGAACAAATAACTAAAACACAAACCCACATATATATGGACATTTGGTTTATGATAAAGGGGACAGTGCAGAGTAATGAGGAAATATCCCTGAGGGATATAGAAAATTACAATATGCAAAAATCAACTTCAGGTGAATTATAGACATAAATGTAAAAGGCAGAACAATAAAGCCTCTAGAAAGTAAGGCAGGAAAATATCCTGAAAACCTTAGGATAAGGAAAGATATATTTTTTTTATTTTTAAGATTTTATTTATTTGAGAGAGAAAGCACAAGAGTGGGGAGACCCAGAGGGGAGAGACAAGCAGACTCCCCGCTGAGCAGGGAACTCTGACACAGGACTCCATCAGATCCAGGTAAAAGGCAGACACTTACCCAACTGAGCCACCCAAGCACCCTGGGAAAGACATCTTAAACAGTATACAAAAGGAAATGATAAGCCTATAGAAAAACACCAGTACATTTGCCCACATGAAACTTTTAAAATATTCTGTTGGCTAGAAACAAGCAAAACATAATTAAAATGGGACACCTGGCTGGCTCAGTTGGTTAAGCCTCGGCCTCTGGCTCAGGTCATGATTCCAGGGTCCCGGGATCGAGCTCCATATCCGGCTCCTTGCTCAATGGGGACCCTGCTTCTCCCTCTCCCTCTCTCTCTCCCTCTGCCCCTGCTCATGTGCACTCACTCTCTCTCTTTCTCTCTCCCTCTGTCAAATAAATAAACAAAATCTTTAAAAAAAATTGAAATATGAAAAGGAAAAGGGTTAATAACATAGTACATGAATTAAACTTTGTAAAAACGAAAAGAAAGTGCACAGAGAAATATACAAAGGTGTTGAATCACTGTATTATACACCTGAACCTGATATAACACTGTATGCTAACTGCATTTGAATAGAGAAGGAAAAGAAAGTGAAAAGTTCAGCTACAAAGTAGAACAAATTTGGAACACATATCCTGATAAAGGACCTCCCTCTGGTATATAAAACAAAGTATTACAAATCAATGAGACAAAGACCTAAAACCCAACATAAGGGGCACCAGGTGGCTCAGTGGGTTAAGCCTCTGCCTTCAGCTCAGGTCATGATCTCAGGGTCCTGGGATCAAGCCTGCCTGGCATCCACTCTCTGCTCGGCAGGGAGCCTGCTCCCCTACCACCACCACCACCCCCCCCCCCGCGCTCTCTGCCTGCCTCTCTGCCTACTTGTGATCTCTGTCTGTCAAATAAATAAATAAATAATCTTAAAAAAAAAAAATAACATAAAAATGAGCAAGAATTTTGCATGGCTATCCTGCAAAATTGGATGCCCAGACGGCAAGTAAACAGTGGAAAGGGTGTTTGACTTCATTAATCATTAAGAAAATACACACCCACCAGAAACACTCAAATTAAAAAGATTGAAAATAACAAGTGCGGGGAGGATGTGAAGCACCAGGAACTCTCATACACTGCTGGTGGGTGTAGAAACTGACACAGCCACTTTGGAAAATAGCTCAGTCTATTCTGATGAAGTTTCATGTGTGCACAGTCTGTGAACCGGTGTTCGTACAGACTCATAGCAATACATGCACATGTGCCCCCAAGGAACATGTATGAGAATATTCCCCATCCCATTATTTGTGACAGCTCTAAACGGGAAACGACCCCAATGTGCACTGACAGCAGAACAGGAACAATATACAAGTCATATAAGCTTATTGCTTTTATTTACATACATTTCAATAAAAGGCAATACCACACTACAGCTTGTTGACTACTAATCTGGGGACTTCTTAGCCCCCATAAACACATGAGTCAATTTCCTTTTTTTTTTTTTTAAAGATTTTATTTATTTATTTGACAGAGAGAGATTACAAGTAGGCAGAGAGGCAGGCAGAGAGACATAGGAGGAAGCAGGCTCCCTGCTGAGCAGAGAGCCCGATGCGGGACTCGATCCCAGGACCCTGAGATCATGACCTGAGCCGAAGGCAGCGGCTTAACCCACTGAGCCACCCAGGCACCCCGTCAATTTCCTTTAATAAATCTGTCATGTCTCTCTCTCTCTATCTATCATTTATCTAATCTATCTCTCATTGGTTCTGTTTCCCTGGAGAATCCTGACTACTACAGATTTGGGTTGGTAGTGGGAGTGGTTCTTGATGAAGAGAGCTTTAAAGCTGAGTTTTCTGAATTGGTTCTGGGGTTTCTGGAATAGACTCTCTAATCTGATGAGATATAAAGACACTCATGATTCTGTTTCCATTGATAAAGAGAACACTGATCGTCCAGGGCATGATCTGGCAAGAGAGGTATGCAAAATATTACCACTGGATGTCTTTTTTTTTTTTTAATTTTTAATTTTTTATTAATTTTTGAATTTTATATATATATATATTTTAAAGATTTTATTTATTTATTTGACAGAGAGAGGTCACAAGTAGGCAGAGAGGCAGGCAGAGAGAGAGGAGAAAGCAGGCTCCCTGCTGAGCAGAGAGCCCGATGCGGGACTCAATCCCAGGACCCTGAGATCATGACCTAAGCCGAAGGCAGCGGCTCAACCCACTGAGCCACCCAGGCGCCCCTTAAATATATATTTTTAAATAATTCACTGGATGTTCTTAATCAACCCCCTATAAGAAGCAAGGACCTGGGTGCTGTGTATATGATACTCTAACATTTTTGGCAAACTAACAAAAATAATGACATTAGCTTCTTGCTCTGATTGTTACTGGACAAATGAGGAAAGAAAAGGAAGAGCTTAGAGATTCAAATTCTGAGCTCAAGTGCCACATAAGTGACCTCTAAGCTACTACGTGTGTCCTCAAAGAGCCCCTCTCTCCTCTGGCAGCAGGGTGGACACGGCTGAAAACCTAACACAGATTCTCATCTGAATTACAACACAACTTGAACTCCCAGTCTCCCAGGGTGTCTACTGTTAAAGCAAGGCAGTGTTTGGCAAGGAATGGGATCTTCAAAGCTGGAATGGGGATGTGTGGGAAGGCCCTGATGAAGGTGTGGTCATTGAGCCCCTAAATTCCAACAAGTCTTCAGAAAAGGCCTCTCTATCCCTGTGGTATTGGCCTCCCTATCCCCCCATCTGAGGAAATTGACCTTGCATTTCCTGAGGAACCGGGATTGGCCTCCCCTGAGGCAGTTGTCATGCAAGACAAGGCCTATTCTCTTCAGGACACACATGCACCACCCCTCTTTGCTTCAGGCTTATAACCAGACTCAAGTCCCAGCAGGTCCCTAAAGGTGAGGTGCAAAGTGGGTCCCACAACGTGTACTACATTCCAAAAGAACCACTTGAGTATTTTAATTTATACTGACAGAAATTTAGAGAACATGTGTGAAAATGGATATTAAGGGTATGGTGTAATGATGGAGGAAACATTCAAGTTGGCTCTGGCTCAGTTTATTGACATGAGCTCATTAAGCACGGATTCTGCAATTAATATTGCTTCCTGGGAGATTAGAAAGGATTTTAACAGTTTGACTGGTTGTCAGAAACATGGACCAGAAGGTGACCCACACTGAGCAAGCTGAAAATGCCAGCCCTGACTTGGTTTCACGTAGAGAAAGGGATTCAAAGGGTTAGGAGAACTGGAATGTTAGGATGGAGTTGTCATTTAAGATCTACTCACACATATCGGGACGGTTCGGATGACATAACCTTCACCATGACTGCGGAGGGGGTGGGGGGGATAGAAGTTGTGACGGGAGCGTCAGCATCCTTATACAGCTTTGTGATGGCTCTTCTCTGTGGGCCAGACCTTATGGTGGGAACGGCAGTCACCAAATTAGTAAAACAAAATGAAATAAAAGTAACTGGGTGTGGTGAAAAAATAATGAATACTGTTTTTCTGAAAATAAATAAATTGGGGAAAAAAAAAAAAAAAAAAGTAACTGGATCCCAGGGCGGCCGACACCAAGTGGTTGCCCTCAACCACCAAAGGCAACATGGGAGCAGTTACTGTAATGGACAGCAGAGTCAAAGCAGAAATTAAAACAGTCTGATTTGGCGCCCCTGAATGACTTGGTCAGAAGAGCACGCTACGCTTGATCTCAGGTTCATGAGTTCAAGCCCTGTGTTGGGTGTAGAGATTACAAATAATAATAATAATAATTAATAATTGTGTGTTTTTAAAAAACACACAACAGTGTGATTTACAAAGACTTATGGCATTGGCTAGTTGATCATGGTGAGATAGAAGTGAGATAGATAAGAGGCTTACTAAATTCTCACTTGATCTATATGAACAGAAAAGTTCTAGGCCAAGTGAACAAAATTCTAATCTGAATCACAAAATCAGAGTTTCCAGACTTGAGCCAATGGATAGACCAGTAATCCCCCAAACGAAGGGGAGGTTGGGTCCTCTTAAGGGAGGACCCCAGGACACTGCCAAAAATTTATACTGTTAATCTTTCTCCTAGCCTTCCTCCCCGCCAGAACCAATGGCCTTTTATCAGGGTAACTGTGCACTGGGGGAAAGGAAATCATCAGACTTTGGGGGAACTACTGGACACTGGCTGGGAACAGACACAAATTCCAGGAGACCCAAAATGTCGCTGTGGCCCACCAGTGACAGTAGGGGTTTATGGAGTTCAGGTGATCACAGAGTTTCAGCTCAAGTCCAACCCACAGTGGGACAATGGGTCCTTGAACCCATCTTATGGTTAATTTCCCAGCTCTGGATACCTAACTGGACTAGATGCAATCGGCATTTGTCAGAATCCCCGGCTTGCTTCTCTGACCCATGGAGTTAAGGAAAGACCAAGTAGAAGTGACTGGAACTGCCTTTTCCTAGAAAAATAGTAAACCAAGAGCAATACTGCACTCCCAGAGGGATTACAGAAATTAGTACCATCAAGGGTTTGAAAGATGCAGGGTGGTCATTCCTACCACACTCCTATTCAACTCATCTATTTGTTCTGTGCAGAAGACAGATGGCTCTTGGAGAATGACAGCAGGTCATCCTAAGCTTTACCGGGTCGTGACTCTGTTGTAGCTGTTATGCCAGATGTGGTTGCATTGCTTGAACAAATTACTGTGTCCTCTGGTACCTGGTGGGCATATGGTGATCTGGCAAATGCATTTTTCCTCCATGCCTATCAATAAGGACCACCAGGAGTAGTCTGCTTTCAGCTGGCAAGGTTAGCAATACACCTTCACTCTCTTATCTCTGGGCCTTACCTCCAGGCCTATATCATAATCTAGTTCACAAGAATCTTGATCACCCTTTGCAGAAAAGACAATCTCATGCTTGCAGCCTTTCCACTGCTGCTCAGCCACGTAAGAATGGACCTTGGGCCTGCAACACTTCCTTACCCAGAGCTAAAGAGCCCACACAGCCTGTGCTAGACTTATCACCTTGTATGGGAATATCTTTGCTTGTTTCATACTGTGTGTACTCCTTTGTTCTGCTGAAGTGTGAATATCAGTGGCCCTCAGGCATGCCCCCCAGCTGTCAGACTCCACGGGTGAGATGGGGAGATCCTTCTACTATGGTGCCATGGGGTACACGTCAGTCAACTGCCCTGCATTGGCTTCCAGGAGGCACCTGTTAGCCTGGGGGACCAAAGCCCATGACCAAAGCTGAGCTTGTTCTATATCTTCTCTCTGCAGAAAAAACATCGTTTCATCCAGTGCTTGACTGCATTGTGTTTCCTTGGTGACTCTGACACCCAGATGCAGTGGGCAGAAGTGTTTGGATTTCTGTTTCTGGTGACTGGCACTGTGATGATCTTTGCTAGCCTCCATGTCATTGGCACCATCCCCTGACACTGGTAACAAGTTCATATTATTCTGCTTAACACCTTTTCCTTCCACAAGATACCACACTTGTCCATTACATTGATGACATCATACTGATCGGATTTAGTGAGCAACAAATAGCAACTACTCTAGAATTACTGGTAAGACATTTGTATGTCAGGGACACTTGGGTGGCTCAGTCTGTTAAGCATCTGCCTTTGGCTCAAGTCATGATCCCAGCGTCCTGGGATCAAAACCCGCATGGGGCTCCTTGCTCAGCGGGGAGCCTGCTTCTCCCTCTTCTCTTTGTCCCTCCCCTGCTGAGCTCTCTCTCTCTCTCCCTGACAAATAAATAAAATCTTAAAAAGGAAAATAAAGACATTTGTATATCATAGGGTGGAAAATAAATCTGACCAAAAATTCAGAGGCCTTCTACTCAGTGATATTTCTAGGGGGTCTAGTGGGATGGGACATGTTGAGATATTCCTCCCGAGGTGAAAGATAACTTTTCCCACCCGGCCCCTTTTATAACCAAAAAAAGGCACAACACCTACTTGGGCCTCTTTGGATTTTGGAGGCAACACCTTCCTCCTGTGGTTGTGTCATTCTGGCCCATTTTCTGAGCGACCAGTAAAGCTGCTAAATTTGAGTGGGACACGGAAGAGGAGAAGGCTCTGCAACATATCAGACTGCCGTGCAAGCTGCTCTGTCCCTTGTGCCACTGGATGTGGTTGATTTCGTGGTGCTGGAAGCAGCAGGTCAGACCACATGCTGGTCAGACCACATTTGAAGACTTGGTCAGCCCCCTCTGGGTGAACTGCAGCAAAAGCCTTTAGGATTTTGGAGCAAAGCCTTGCCATCCTCCACAGATAATGACTCTTCTTTTTCAAAACAGCTCTTGGGGAGCACCTGGGTGGCTCAGTCATTGAGCATCTGCCTGCTCAGGTCATGGTCCCAGGGTCCTGGGATGGAGCCCTGCATCAGGCTCCCCCCTCGGCAGGAAGCCTGCTTCTCCCTCTCCCACTTCCCGTGCTTGTGTTCCCTCTCTCGCTGTGTCTCTGTCAAGTAAATAAATAAAATCTTCAAAAACAAAACAAAACAAAAACAGCTCTTGGCTTGCTAATGGGTCCTAGTAGGGACTGAGTGCTTAACAAAGGACCAAGTTACTCTGTGACCGGAGCTGTCCATCCTGAACCAGGTGTTAGCTGACCCACCACGCCATGGAAGCTGGGCGTGTAAAACCGCATTCTGTCCGCAAATGAAATTGGAATAGATGAGACTGGGTCCATGTGGGCCCTGATGGCATAAGTGAGTTACGTGGAGATGGGGCCCAACTGCCCCTGGTCCCCGTGGTGCTCCAGCCTGCACCCCGTCCTCCGGGGCACTTCTCTGGGGTCATTTCACAAAGGAAGAAAACACTAGGGCCTGGCTGACAGATTATTCGGCACAATACGCAAGCACCACCCAAGAGTGAACAGTTGTAACACCACAGTCCCTTTTAGGGACGTCCCTGTAGGACGGGGGTGAAGGGGAAGCCTCCCAGTGGGCAGAACTGTGAGCAGGTCTCCCGGTTGTTCACTTTCCTTGGAGGTAGAAATGGCCAGATGCAGTGGGCTGTGGCTAAGGGTTGGCTGGATGGTCAGGGACTTGGAAGAAACATGGTTGGAAAATGGTGACAAGGAAATTTGAGAAGGTATGTAGATAGGTCTCTCTGAATGAGAAAAACAAAAAACACCCACAAAGAAACAAACAAGCAAACCCACGAAGACAGCGGGTCTCGGTCTCGTGTGAGTGCTTATAAAGGGCAGCCTCCGCAGGAGAAGATTTTAACAATCAGTGGATAGGATGATCCGTACTGTGGAGACCAGTCAGCTTTTTCCCCCAGCCACTCCTGTCATCCGCCAACGGGCTCATGAACAAAGCAGACATGGTCGCCGGCAACAGAGACCAACACTGGGCCCCTGACATCAGATCATTCCCTGGGCTGAGCAGGTTGATTACACCAGCCCTCTTCCACTGTGGAGGGGGGATAGGTGTTGACTCCGGCTGCAGATTTGCCTTCCCTGCCCATAATGCATCTTACCCAAACTACCATTCACAGACTTGCCATCGTCGTGGTAATCCCCACAGCACTGCTTCTGATTACGGAATTCACTTCAGAACAAGTGAAGCATTGCAACAGGCCGGTGCTCATGGAAATCACTGGTCTTATGTTCCCTACCATCCTGAAGCAGCTGGTTTGAGAGAACAGTGGACTGGCCTTTTGAAGACTCAGTTACAGTACCACTTAGGTGGCAATACCTTGCAGAGCAGGGGCAAGGTTCTCCGGAGGGCTGAAAGTGCTCCGAATCAAAGTCCAACATGTGAGGCTATTTTTTCTGACAGCCAGGATTCACAGGTCCAGGAATCAAGGGGGCAGAAACGGGAGTGGCACCAAGAACTATGATCCCTAGTGAACCACTAACACAAATTTTTGCCCCTGTCCTGTGCTGGCTTAGAGGTCTTAGCTCCAATGGAGGAATCCTTCCATCAGGTGACACAATAACGATTCCGTTGAACTAGAAGAAGTTAAGACTGTCACCCAGCCACTTAGCGCTCCTCATGCGACTGAGTCAACAGGGAAAGAAGGGAGTCACTTTGCTGGCTGGGATTGGTCCTGACTACCAAGGCAGAAATTGCATGACTGCTCCACAACGGAGGTAAGGAAAAGCATGTCTGGGATACAGGCGATCCTTCAGGGTGTCTCCTAGCATTACTATGCCCCATGTTTGGGTCAATGGGCAGGACTACTAATGGCCCAGTTTCTTTAGGAATGAGAGTCTGACCAACAGAGATGTTTGCTGAAGGCAAAGAGAATACAGAATGGGTAGTGGAAGAAGGTAGTTATAAATTGTCAGCTACAACCACATGACCGTTACAGAAATGTAATTTCTGTAATTACAGAACTATAATTGTCATAAGGGTTCCTCCTTGTTTTGCTATGAATATGTGTATGTGTGTGTGTATAAAAATATCTTTGTTTTCTTTTGTCTCTTATTTCCTTATCACCATCCTTAGTATCCTATGACTTTATATCATAGTATTTAAGTATTATATCTTGTTATTGTCTTTATTTGGAGTTTAAATATAGTTTAAGAAGATGTGAACTGAGAAAAGGTAGACCTGTGATGATTAATTTTCTGTTCAACTTGACTGAGCCACAAGGTGTCCAGACATTTTGGTCAAATATTATCCTGGGTATGTCTGTGAAGGTATTTCTGGATGACATTAACATCTGAATCAGTAGACTGAGTAAAGATTGCCTTCTATACTGTGGGTGAGCCTCAACCAATTAACTGAAGGCCTGAATAGGAAAAAAAGTGCTGAGCAAGAGGGAATTCTTCCTGTTTGACTGTTGAGCTAGAATATGGTCTTTTAAGGCCTTTGAACTCAGACGAAAACATCAGATGTGTGTGCATGTACATACATCCTATGGGTTCTGTTTCTTTGGAGAACCCTAATGCATCATTATATCTCACATTTAAAACAACTTTATTGGAGGTGCAGGATGGGGTAACTGGGTGATAGACATTAAGGAAGGCACACGATATAATGAGCACTGAATATTATATAAGGCTGATGAATCATTGACCTCTACCTCTGAAACCAATAATACATTATATGTTAATTAACTGAATTTAAATTTAAAAATAATAAATAAAATAAAATGATGTTTTTTTCATTAAGGACTTTTTGCATTAATTTAGATATTCAAAATATTGCATTAAAATTGTATTTGTCAGGTACCTGGGTGTCTCAGTCCAGTAAGCATCTGCCTTTGGCTCAGGTCATGACCTCAGAGTCCTGGAATTGAGCTCCTCATCTGGCTCCCTGCTCAGTGGGGAACCTGCTTCTCCCTCTCCCTCTGCCTGCCACTCCCCCTGCTTGTGCCCTCTCTCCCTCAATCTCTCTCTGTCAAATAGGTAAATAAAATCTTTTTAAAAAAATAAAAATAAAATTGTATTTGTCTTAAAAAAAAAGACTTTATTGAGGTACATGTTGCCTATCATATAATTTGCCCCTTTCAAATATCAATTCAATTCTTTTTTTAAACCAAATTCATCAAGTTGTCCAACATAAATCAATTTTATTTTCATTTATTTTTTAATTTTTCTTAGAGAAAGAGTGTGTGTGTGGGAGAGGGGAAGGGCATAGGGAGAGGGAGAGACAAAAAGCTTGATCTTATGACCCCAAGACCATAACCTGAGCCAAACTCAAGAGTTTGACACTTAACTGAGCTACCCAGACACCCCCATAATTCAATTTTAGGACATTTTCATCAACCCAATATAATCTCTCATGCACATGTTGTATTAATCTCTCCTCTCCCTCTTCCAAGCAATTGGTAGTCTACTTTCTGACTTTAGCTTTGCCTTTTCTGGATATTTCATATAAATGGAAACTTACAATATGTGGTCTCTTGTATGTGGCTCCTTTCACTGAGTGTGTTTTTGTAGTTCATCCACGTGGTAGTATGCACCCGTAATTTGTTCCTTTTTATTGCATAATAGTATTCCATTGTATGAAAAGAGCATATTTTGTCTACCCATTCACACATTGGTGGACACTTGCGTTTTTTCCAGTTGGGCTATTATGAGGCATGCCGCTAAAAACAGTTCTGTGCAACTCTTTGTGTTGGATACGTTTCCACTTCTTTTAGACAGATATGTAATGGCGAAATTGCTGGACCACACAGTAAATTTCTGTTTAACATTTTAAGAAACTGCCAAACTGTTTTCCAAAGTGCCTACACCATTTTACATTCCCACAGCGAAGTGTGAAGGTTCCCATTTCTCCACATTCTCTTCAATATCTGTTATTACCTGTATGCTAAAATATGGACACTCTATGAAAAATAACACCCCCAAAAAAGTTTTAAAATGTTCAGTGAGGAGGCTACCTTTATCCAGGTCAAACGACCATCTCTCAAAAACTGACTGCAGTCCTCCAGCCAGCAGAGGGCGCCCCAAGCCAAGGTCTCTCCTCCTAGCCTTTCGCAGCGCCATCTTAGCGAGATCTCGTTGCTAGGAGACGTAGACGCGTCTTTGGGCTCCAGACCCCAGCCTCACCGCTGTCCCAAGTTCTTTCTCTTGTGTGAGGACTGAGATCTAAGGTCCCACTACCATCCAGGGGAGGTTCCGCAAGGCCCTCTCTGGGGGCGTTTTCCTCCTCCTTCTTCTAAAGAGGACCAAAGCGGACTAGGATCCTCGACTAGCTCCAGTCCCTTCGCCCCCGCTATGGCTAAGAAAGGGAAAAAGGCCAAGTTGCCCCTGTCCGATGAGGAGCAGCTGCTTCTGTTTCAGCAGAAGTTGCTGGCAGAGGAGGAGATGGCCAAGAAGAAAGAAAGGCTCCTGAGCCAGTTCTTGAAGGTGATGGCTTTCTGCATTACTCTCTGCCCAACCCCACCCACTCCCTGCACGGCCCTGTCGCCTGGACCCTCTCGTTGTGGCAGCCTGTGTTCATGCTGGCCTCCCCTGCTCCGGAAATCTTGAAACCCAAATATACTCAGATTTCTGGCAACACTGTTTGGGGAGGAGGCAGTCCTTTGTGAAGCACGGAGTGGGGCAAGAGGCTGACAGTCACAGCTGAGCCCCAGACTGGGACAAGAGGTGTTATCAGCTGTCTGAGCTGTCTGAAATTCTGATATATTCCCTAGAGATTACAAACAACATCCTGCTCTGATGTCTTCACCTGAAAGAAATTCACACTTGCCCTCCCTAACGTGCCATCAGGCTGTTCCTGTCTTACTTCAGACCCTCCCAAAAACAAGAACAGGAACTCCCTGAGTGTTAGTCATCAGGAACTTTGGTCTTTTATGAAAAAAAAAAAAAAAAGACAAAGGGTAAGGTGTCAGTGACAATCTGTGACCTTGTTTGTTTTACCGTAACATGGCTTCATGCCTGACCTTCTGGGGGCGTATTTATTCCTTCACACAGGACAAGTTGGCCAAGGAGGAGCACAATAGTGCTCTGAACCTTAACAAGATTAACACACAGTGGAGAACCGTCCTTAGGGAAGTCAAGACCAGAGAGCTTCATAAGGACATTGAGATCCTCAGCCAGACATTTGAACGAGTGGTGGACTGCAAGGACAGTGTCATCAAGGTAGGCACTCTTCCCAAGGAAACACTTAAACCTGGCTGCCTTGATCTCTTAATAGAATGGGCCTACTGAATTAATTTATTAATCAATTTTGGGGGGAAGAGGGGGAGAGGGATGGGAGAGGGGCAGAGGGACAGAGAGAGAGAGAATCTTAAGCAGGCTCTATGCCCAGAGTGGAGCCTGACATGGGGCTCAGAGGTCTTTCAACCCTGAGATCATGACCTGAGCTGAAATCAAGAGTTAGACGCTTAACCGACAGAGTCACCCAGGCACCCCTAATTTTTTAATCAATCTTAAAGCCCTTACAAGATGCAGACTGTAATGAAGCCAGCATTAGTAATGCCAGTTTTCACTGAAATGAAAAGTGGGCTCCTGGGCTGTCCTCCCTCTCCCCTGCTTCAGCGTAGCCATCTTCCTTGGTCATCTACCGCCTGAAACCAGCGCTATACAATATTAGAGTTGCAAGGCACAGCAGACGTCACCCAGTGACTTGAACTTAGTCTCGCACCTTCACTTCGATATGAGAAGACTTGGTTCCAGAGAAGGGAAGTGGCTTGCCCAATGTCACACAGCCAGTCAGGAAGAGAGCTGGAACGAGAGCATGAGTTTCTTGATTCCTCCTACTCCAATGCTTTAACCAAACTGTTTGGCCTCTTTAATTCAAGTTCACTGGCCCTGGGTGAATCTGAGATATCCATGGGTAAGGGCTCTCTAAGCATCTCAATCACAGCCATATGCTCTTGGGAGACCTTCTTTCACCTATTTTTAACCTCTGTTTACCACTCCTCCTTAGTCTTTTCAATCTTAAAACAACAACAGAAATCCCACAGTAACAGCAAAATATACCTTATCGGCCTGGCATGGCCCTATTGAAAAGACGCATCTCTCCTTCACACCCTAACCCCTGAGGGAAAAAAATTTCAGTAGACCTGGGCAAGCTTTCAAGTGATATATATTAAGAGTCCCCAGATTTGCAAAAACCACTATATATTAGAATTCCTTACCCCACTCATCGTACATTATGGCTTTTTAAGTGACTTCTTCAGCCCCTTATTGGCAGTTATCAAATACTTGAGGAGAAGAGAACCAGCAGGGTTCATTTAAGGACACTGAGCTGTGGCCAGTCTCACCCTCCAGCCAGTTAGCTTCCAGCTTTGTAGCTAATGCTGCCGGTCCCCCCTTAGGAAAGTCACACACTGCTAATTAAGCGCCTTCAGGGTCATTCCTGAGGAACCGAACCTACCCGTGTTAAATGTGCAAATGTTAGCGGTCTTGCTGACTCTTGCTATCTCCACTTCTTCACTTCCTCTGGACCCTGAATCCCACAACTGCTTTCCCCTCTTCCCTAGGAACTTGCTCTGGTAAAGACTACCAGGCCCGAATCACAGATACTTTCCATCATTTAGTCTTCATCTAACCCGAGTCCTCTGTGGCATGGATACTTTATTTTATTTTATTATTATTTTCTAATGTATTAGAGAGAGAGAGGCCCCGAGCGGGGGGCAGGGAGGGGGCAGAGGGAGAGGGCCAGACAGACTCCCCTAGGAGCAAGGAGCCCTACATGGGACTCGATTCCAGGATCCTGAGATCACCACCTGAGCCGAAGTCAGAGGCTCAACCAGCAAAGCCACCCAGGTGCCCCTGTGGCACTGACTTTCTTATTCATGCCCTCCTTGAAACTCCCCTTTGGTTTCCATGACTTCATTCTTTTCTGGCTTTTCTCCTGCCTCGGGAATATATATCGAATCCTCTTTGTGAGTTTATCTTCCTTTCTTCCAATGCCTGAACTTAATTTTGCACGTTTCTGAGTCTGGCCATCTCGCCCTTTAACCACATGTCTAGGGCCTAGACAGTCGTGCTCATTACCCTGACTTAACTTTTTTAGATTTCATTTATTTATTTCTTTTAGAGAGAACACGAATTGGGGAGAGGGGGAGAATCTCAAGCTGACTCCTCACTGAGTGCGGAGCCTGACGCAGGGCTCAATCTCACAGCCCTAGCTGAAATAAAGAGTCAGCTACATAACAGACTGAGCCACCCAGGTGCCCCTCATTACCCTGACCTTTAATGCCACTTTTATATCAATGACTTCCAGGTTCTCCAACACCAGCCTGGATTTCTTTCGCGAGTTCCACATCATTCTATTCAAGATTCCTAGATATCTGTTCCGTGCTGTTGCATTGTCCTCCAACCAAGCTCAGGAGCTTCCTCTTCCCTGGCCAGGCCCAAACCAATTTTTCCACAATCTGGTCTTCCTTACACTCAATTCAGGTGGCCAGTGCCATTCATTCACCAAACCACTCAAACACAGAAATCTGGGAATCATCCTAGGCTTTGCTTCCATCCCTGACTTCTGTTCCAAGTTTTGTATAAATCCTCTGCTTAAATATTTTTCAAAGCTATACTCTGCTCTCCTTCCCCACTGTCCTGCTGCAGGGGAGACCTGGGCATCTTCTCTTACATGGACTGTTCCAACAGTCTCCTATCTTCCAGCCTTCATGCCCAGCCACCTGAGATGACACAACTGTTGACACAACTACCAGGATCATCTTTTTGGAACAAAAATCTGATTCTGTTATTCCACTGCCTAAATTTTAGTGGCTTCCCACTTCCACAGGAAAAAGTCCACAAACTCCAGGGAAAGGACATCAAAGCCCTTCATGATCTGGCCTCTCCTTGTACCTTTCACACACCCCACATTGTTTCTTTCTTTTTATTTTATTTTATTTTATTTATTTGACAGAGAGAGATCACAAGTAGGAAGAGAGGCAGGCAGAGAGAGAGGAGGAAGCAGGCTCCCTGCTGAGCAGAGAGCCCGATGCGGGACTCGATCCCAGGACCCTGAGATCATGACCTGAGCCGAAGGCAGCGGCTTAACCCACTGAGCCACCCAGGTGCCCCCCCACTTTGTTTCTTACCTGTGATTTTGCACATGCTGTTCCCTCTATCTGGAAGTCTCTCTTCCCCATCTCATCAGTCTTCCTGGCAAACTCTTAACTCCTTCAGGAGTGCTACAAATGACATCTGTCCTGTGAAGCCTTCCATGGTGCTCTTAGTCAGACTCAGGCATTCAGTCTTTTATATCCCATTGGCACTGGTCAGTCATCAACCTCATAGCAATTTCCAGGTTATACAGTAAGTTTCTGTTTATGTAACTCCTTTCCTACTGCAAGACTGCAAGCTCCTTTGGAGGGCACTGAGCATGTCTTTTCATCCCCAAATCCTTGGCACCCAGCACAGTGCCAGTAATGACAGGTTTAGTAAACATTGGATGAGTGAATGAAGAGGCTTCCATTATCAGCATCTATCTCAAAAGATCCTATTTCATACCAAACATATAAGGTAAAAGCTAGCTCTGTACAGAGGTTGTGGTAGTTTACAGTGAGTGTCTCAATGTGTCTGATCATGTAGGCATTCACTAAATCCTTTTTTGTTTGTTTATTTCATTTACTTTTTTAAAGAGATTTTATATTTAAGTTACCTCCACACCCAACATGGGGCTTGAACTCACAACTCCAAGATCAAGAGTTGCATGCTCCACCGAGAGAGCCAGCCAGGCACCCATTTCTTTCATGTTAATTTTAATTTGTTTTACTTTTTTGAATAGGTAATACACTCACATTATTCAAAATTGAAAAGATAAAGTTATACAGAGAAAAGTGCCCTCCCACTAGTGCCTTTCAGCCACGCGGGGCCTCTCTCAATCATTGTAGTTTCATGAGTAAACCTTTTTTTACACAAATGGTAGAACTACATACTGTTCTGCCCCTTGTCTTTTTCAAACAATTTATCCTAGGGACTATTCCACATTAGCCCATAAAGATCTTCTCTTTTTCTTTTAATAACTGCATCATATTCTATATTGTAGTTTAACAAATACTTTGTATTCTGTATTTCCTAGATTTTGGTAATTAAATCTAGAAGGTTGGAGGTGTTGTATTCTTCCATATTCTTCCATCAACCAGGGACATATGTCTGGTTATCTCTTTTTTTTTTAAAGATTTATTCATTTGAGAGCAACCAAGCATGGGTGAGTAGGGGAAGGGGCAGAAGAAGAGAATCTTCGGGCAAACTCCTTGCTGAACGTGGAGCCCAGGGGTGTGTGTGGGGGGGCTCAGTGGCACTATCCCGAGATCGTGACCTGACCCAAAATCAAGAGTCAGACGCTCAACTGACTGAGGCACCCAGGCACCCTGCCTGGTTATCTCTTTTTGTGATGTTAGTAGCTGTTGATTATCCATTAATTCATTGGGGGTTGCAAAATGCTGATTTTTAAAAATTAAAATGTAATGTATTATTAGCCCCAGGGTCTGTGAATCACCAGGTTTACACACTTCCCAGCACTCACCATAGCATATACCCTTCCCAATGTCCATAACCCAACCACCCTCTCTCTACCCCCATTCCCTCCACAACCCTCAGTTTGTTTTGTGAGATTAAGAGTCTCTTATAGTTTGTCTCCCTCCTGATCCCATCTTGTTTAAAATACTGATTTTCTAATAGTATCATTCCTTTTTCATTTATTAGGTTGAATACTGCTATAAAGAGATACCTTCTGTCATTGAGCATTCAGTTACCAGGAGGTATAGTTTATACAATAAAGGCAGCATAAATACTTGATTATTTCTTTGCCCTTTATACACCATTAAGGAAAAAAAAAACAAACAATGGGTTGTCTGGTATTCTCAATGGTAATTGATTTTTTTAAGTATCCTTATGAATTCATAAACATAACTGATATTATTCAGTCCATTGTAGTTTTTACCCTTATCAATGCTCACATTGCCCCCTTTCTGCCAGTGAAGTGTTCCAGTTATCCAATACCGCATAACATGGCATCCCTAAATTAGTGACTTAAAACAACAATTTATTTTATTATTTCTCATGATTCGTTGATCTAGTTCACCCGCTTGGTGCTCGCTTGCTGTCTCTCCTACAGTGTTCAGTCAGATGTCAGCTGGGGCTACAGTCACCTGAAGGCTTGACTGGGCTCGATGTCTAAGGCGGCCAGCGGTTGATTCTGTCAGCTGGCAGGGAGTTTAGGGGGGGCTGTTGACTAGAACGCCTTAATGTGGCTCCTCTCCGAGCACTGCCCTGCTCACACTGTGATAGCTGGATTCCTGGAGGGAGTGTCCCAAGAACAAGCATTCCAAAGGGCAGGAAGCAGAAGCTGCCAGGTCCCATAAGGGCTATGCCTGCAGCTGGAACAGTGTCACTTCCACCATATTCTCATGGTCCAAGAGTCACAGCATCTCCCCACATTCAAGGAGACAGAAGGAGAGAATACCTCTTGATGGAGGAATGGCAAGGTCATGTTGCAGAAGACTGCAGGATAGCAAATATTGTCATGCCCATCTTTGGAAGATACAATCTGCTCCAGTGAGACACTTTTCTTGGTTTCTGAGTTCTTCTGACATGACGCCATTGGTCTTTCATAGCTGCTCTGCTATCTTGTACGAGATACCTTAGGTTCTACTCGCTTATGTTCTGCCTCAGACCTTGGAGCAGCCATTTCTCCAAGAATCCTCAATCCCTTTTATTATTTTTTTAAAGATTTTATTTGACAGGTATCACAGGTAGGCAGAGAGGCAGGCAGAGAGAGAGGGGAAGCAGGCTCCCCGCTGAGCAGAGAGCCCGACTGGGGGCTCAATCCCAGGACCCTGAGATCATGACCTGAGCCAAAGGCAGAGGCTTAACACACTAAGCCACGCAGGCGTCCTCCTCAATCCCTTTTAGTGGTAGCCTCATTGTTAGAAATATCTTTTGTCCCTAGGATACTGCCTGGCTCCATGGGGTCCCATGATGTCACTTATACTTTCCAATCATGAGTAGGAGAACCAGCCCTCCTAGAGCCAGAGAGCTGGCATTAGGAACTCGGGGGAAATGCCATTCACGCCATCCAGCTGAATACACTTTTATGTTCCCGTACTGATGCCATTCAGCCAAAATAGGAACTCTGTTTCTTACCCAGTCTTTAGCCAAGGACCTGTCGGAAGCAGAGGAGCAGTACGCCCATGCCCTGCGCAGCCACCTGCACAGCATTGACCAGCTCTTAGCCCTGCAGAGACGCCGGCTCCGTCTCTTAGAGGAAAGCTACAACATGGAGCTGGAGGCCCTAACCAAGGAGTTTGAGACCGAAAGGTATGGAGGCCTACAAGGAAATCGGGGATTGAGTCCAGGAGGGGATCCAGAACCTGTGTCAAGGAGCTACCTCTACGGAGGCAGCCAGCAACCTGGAGCATCCCACCTTGCTTATGACACGACCCCCACAGAGAACATCCAGAGTTCCTTCTGAACTAACGCAGGTTTAAGCTCGTAGCCGTAGCTTCCCTATGCCCGTGCCAGGTCTCTCCCTCTAACACCCTCACCACCTACTTTCAACTATCAAAATCCAACCCATCTGGCAGGGGACAGGGAGGGGAGGGAGACCTCTCACTATAACCTTTTATACTTCTCTGCTTTTCGTGTCATATGAATGTATTCCCTGTTCAAAGATGAAAATGATCTTATTTACTCTTTCTGACCCTAATATGAATAGAGCCTACCCTCCCTCTGTGATCCTTCAAGTACCTAGGAGTTTGTACCACTCATACAGTTCTACATACTGCGCTGAATGGTCGTTATTGGTCCATAAGCTTTATCCCTCAGAGCAGGGACAGTGTCTTATCTCCTGCAGGAAGACAATTATTGATCAGCATGAAAAAGAGATTCACTACCTACAGGATGTCTTCATGGCCATGGAGCAGAACTATATAGATTCTGAGTATGAAAGTAAGCTGGAGTTCCAGAGCATGTGGGATGATCTCAAAAACAAGGTATGGAGGGAGAGTACCTGGGCAAGAGCTGGGAGAGAAGGGAGAGAAAAATGCTCAAGGCCACTGGAGGGCCTACAGACACTTAACCAAAACAACCAAGAATATGCCTGTATCCCTACTGCATTTTGTAATTTTGTAGAAATTAGCTGGGAATACTATTCCAAAATGTCAAGGAAATGCACTTTAGAGCTAAAAGGCACCAAGGAGATCATCTGGATTCACCCTGTGATTTGCAGATGAACAAACTAAGGCCCAAAGAAGTAAAATGATCTGCTAAAGTCATGCTGCTGCACTGTGGTAGAACCAGGAAAATCCAGGTCTGCCCTTGTCCCAAAGTGCTTTCCACCATCCTAGAGGCTGCAAATTTAGGTATCCTGCAGACCTGGGTTTGAGCATGGGTTTTGTTTTGTTTTGCTCCACAGTGTTTTTTAAATTTTTAAAATAAGCTTCCTACATTTAAAAACTGGGAAATTTCAGTGGTGGCGCCTGGCTGGCTCAGTTTGTAGAGCATAAGACTCTTGATCTCAGGGTCATAAGGTCAAGCCCCATGTTGGGCATGGAGCCTACTTAATTAAAAAAAAAAAAATGGGGTCCCTGGGTGGCTCAGTTGGTTGGGCGACTGTCTTCGGCTCAGGTCATGATCCTGGAATCCTGGGATCGAGTCCTGCATTGGGCTCCCAGCTCCATGGGGAGTCTGCTTCTCCCTCTGACCTCTCCCTCTCATGTGCTCTCTCTCTCTCAAATAAATAAATAAAATCTTAAAAGAAATTTTTTTTAAACAAAACTAAAAATGGGGGAAACCCATAAAACCCCAAAATTTTAGCTTCTCTTGGAAAAAAAAAAGATCTGGTAATACTGGGTCCCATTTCCAAATGGGGACACTGGTGTGGAGCTGAGCAGATATGTTCTGCACCACCCCCAAAGCCCATGAAACATTTCTTCTCTGGTTCACCACAGGCCTCCTCCTCTAGCTTACAGCACTTATTTACATCATCTGCCTAGTCTTTGTAGGCACTCTCATTGGTGACCTCTGCACTGTACTAGGTTATAAACCATTCAAGAGGGGGAGGGTGCTGGAGGCAAGGCATCCAAGCACTGGCTATTTTGGTGCCACTTCCTAGAATCTAGAAGAGAAGCATTTTCTAAGACTGCAACTGGAGAACATAGTAGAAGACCTGTGGAGAAGGTTCCAGGAGGCACTCAAGAATTACACCGATGCCACAGAAGACCAAAAGATTGCCTTTGAGACTCTGAAGGTGAAAGATGAGAAGAGCTCCAAAGAGATTGAAGCACAGATGAAAAAAATACAGAGACTACAGGTGAGTGCAGCCAACTGGAAATACTCACTGCTTTCAGTGCTCCATTATCCCCTGGTCATCTTCTCCCAATTTCCACTGGACCCTGTCACTGGTTGGGGAAAAACGAGATCCTTGGATTTCAGTCCCCAGATTGTCCTTTTACCTGTCTCATTGAAGGCCTTTAGCTCATCAAGGGTTTCCTCCTACCTCTATCCCTCCAGGACTCCATAATTATTTTAAAAAGCAAGATCATGATGCACAACCGTGAGAGAGAAGAACAGAACCAGTACCTCCGTAAGGACAAGGAGCTGGTCCTTGCCCAGCTGCGAAAACTTAAAGCCCAAAGGACTCAGGCCCGGGAACTATCACAGGAAAACTTAGTCAAACTCACCTTGGAAAGTAATGCCACCCTCAAGGCCCTGAGAAAGATCGTCAATAAGGTAACAGGGGAGAGGACAGTCAAAAAAAACAAAAAAACAAAAAAACAAGGAACTTGGATCCTTGCAAAGTGAAAGGGGTTTGAGAGAGGTAGAGGGCTTTCTCCTGCTTTCTGCCTGCATGGATGTCTGGACTACCTTTTGTCTTCCATGTTCCCTCCCCTCTTATGTTTTAAATTAAATGAATAATGAATTTGCTCAGACTGTAAAGTACTTGGAATAGTGCTTGGCACGTAGTAAGCACTCTGTGTTAGATGCAGTCATTACTCTAGTCTCACATTTGGGTGAATAGCTTCCCTGGGTTTAAGCAGGGGAACCACCTCCCCTATTTCCCCTCCCCACCCCATTTCCTAATAAAAGGTCTCTTCCTGCTTCTGACAGGGTGAAAAGATCCTGAAACTTGCTGAAATATGTAGGAAGTTTGAAACCGAGGAAGAAAAAGTGCTGCCTTTTTATTCAACAGTTTTGACTCCCGAGGAGCAGAAGGAGATAGAAGAAATTTACCCAGAGGAGCTTACTGAGGAGCTCACAAAGGTAAAAGATCCTAGGGTCCTGGGGCCACCACCCGAGGCTGGGGATCACGGGCCATGGGGACTGCATTTGGGAATGGGCCTCAACATGCACCTTTCTCCACCCTCAGGTGATAGTGAACTACATAGGGATGGAGAATTTCTGGAAGAGGTACAACAAAGTGAAACTGGAGCAACTGAGCCTCCAGCACAGACATGCCCAGTTGTCAGAAATCAATAGGAAGCTGCGGGAGATGCTGAAGCAGTACTTGGATGGCATCTCAGTGAGTGACGAAGTGCTAAGCCAGCTCAACCCACTCTTTATCGTCAACCATCGCAGTAACTTACCCCAGCATTTGTCCACACCTACCACCCAGCCAGGTGACAAACCACCTCCAGCCACTTACAACATCATTGAAGCAGCCCACGTGATCTCCCACATCCTGTGATAGAAGGAGAAGATTGCTTTTCAAACCCCAATTTTTTGAAAGAACTGAAGACCTTGCTATTAAAAATTTCCAAGAGGGTTTATGAGCTCCTTCTATATTCGCTATATTGGAGAACGCAGTCTATTTGGAAGATACTAGGAATACAGTGGCCCCAGAGAGTGAAGAGAATAGCCAGGCAATTATCAGGAGGCTCGCTGTTCAAGAAGCACTGCTTCTTTGAGTTCTGGGCACTAAGAGGGCCAGAACCCATACCTTTGGGATGTAGAGATCCTACGGGAACATTCAAGTGCAGGTCCTTGGCAGTAAGTTAGGACAAGAGGAGGCAGGGGAAGAGGTGATCCAGAGCCTCCAACCACCCCAATGTCAGGCAGGATCCAACTCAGAATGCCTTTTTCCCCAGCCCTTTCCCTCATTCCCACTTACAGAAGTAGCCTCAGAAAGTATCAGGTGAAGAATCCAGAGAAATTTTTAAAAATTATTTATTATTTCTTTTTGCTCTTGTTTCGTTTCTCTTCCTTGAGCTTCTTTTTGGAGACTTTAGGTCTGTTGGCCTTTTTGTATAGGTGATACCCAATGAGGCCCAGGAGGGCTGGCACCATGGCCATGCCTACCAGAGGCAGAATGCCCTTCACCAGCTTTTGCCAGTAGTTGGCTCGGATCAGTGCAATCAGCTCCACATCAAACTGCAGCACTGCATCCGCTGAAGGCAGAGAGGAGGCGAGGGTTAGAATCTCTGCATTTTATCCAGGGCTCCGAATCTAAATGAAAGCAGGGAGGGCAGGCCACACAAAAGCAACAACTACGAAGGTGGCAAGATTTAAACATGGTGAGTTCCTCTAGACAAAAGCAGAGAAGGGTTATGTGCAGACTCTACTGATAGTTATGTTTACCCCAAATCTATAAATGTGGCTTGTGTTCAGTGACAAGTCTAAGGACAGGAAAACTCTGTGGATCTAAGACATACAGGCTGTTCTCCATTGGTAAGTCCGAGAACCCCTCTACCGAGAACTCCCATTTCCAAATAGCCACATTGACAGAATCTTTGCAGAGCTGAAATGAACTGGCTTTAACCTAGACATTTTAAAATGTTACCAACCAATGAGCCCATGCAATGTGACTGTTAGAAAACACAGATGTTTCATCACAGAGGAAGGAGGTGGCTTAAGAAGTAAGGAGCAGGTGAATGAACAGGAGTGAGTCAGGGGAGAAAGGCAAATACTAGAAAGGGGGAGGTCGTAGAGCTTTGGGTGAAAGAGCTTTTCTTTAGTCTCATGACCCTCTTTGCTGTTCTTCCTCTAAGTTGGAACTAGGATAAGAACTTTTATCCTAATACTCTGAAGTACAAAACATTTTAGCTAATAGAACATCTGTTATAACCCAAAGCAAGAGATCTGCATGTTGGGAAATCTTTCCCAGGACCTGTTGACAGCTTTTAAAGTTATAGGGTGGGCTTGGCTTTTTTTTCTTTTTAAAATTTTTTTAAAGATTTTATTTATTTATTTGACAGAGAGATAGAGAACACAAGTAAGCAGAGTGGCAGGCAGAGGGAGAGAGACAAGCAGGCCCTTTATTGAGCTGGAAGCCCGAAGCGGGCCTCAATCCCAGGACCCTGAAATCATGACCCAAGCCAAAGGCAGATGCTTAACCAATTAAACCACCCAGAAACCCCTGGGCTTGGCTTTTAAAAGTTGTTTTTTGTTTTGCTTTTTTTTTTTTTTAAAGATTTTATTTATTTATTTGACAGACAGAGATCACAAGTAGGCAGAGAGGCAGGAAGAGAGAGGAGGAAGCAGGCTCCCCGCTGAGCAGAGAGCCTGATGCAGGGCTCAATCCCAGGACTCGGGGATCATTTCCTGAGCCAAAGGCAGAGGCTTCAACCCACTGAGCCACCCAGGTGCCCCTGTTTTGCTTTTTTTTTTTTAATTACTTTACTGTGATGATTTTTACTGCCTCTTCGTGGAGGCTGAAAGGAGGGGTGGAGATGTGGTGAGAAGCCACACCAACAGCACAAATGACACGGGTTGGAGTTGTGGAGAAAAGGCATGAAAGAGAGCTAGCAGAGGCAACAGACCCAAGTGGCTCAAGTCAGTATTTCTTCCCTAACAAGGTGCTATCTGCCAGAGGGAAGCCAGGGAGCCTTAACGAGTTCTATGTGTCTAGTCCCTATTGGTGATCTGAAAAGGAAAAAAGCAGCAGCCCTACAGAAGGAGGCCCCAGCCATCCCTGGCCTTTTCAGCAAACTGGATTTAGACTATCTCAAGCCCCAGACAAAGCTCTGAGGGACTGGGTACTTTGACTGCCTGACAGAGAGGACTAGACAGATTACCTGGGATAGACGGTGGAAATCCCCGCTTTCCATAGGCCAAGTGAGAGGGAATGATTGCCCTTCTCTTCTCTCTGAGGGAAGGAATATGAATCATAGCTGGGGTGGGATCAGGTGGGCTAGGAGCCTCAGTCCATCCTCAGCCCCACCAGCAACACACTCTGGATATTCACCCCAAATGATGAACTCTCCCAGCTGAGCACCAAACAGGTTGACCAGGAAAGGTCTGTCCCCCCACATGCCTCAGCTCCTCCAACAGAACCCACAGCCAGAGAGGCACAGTGGCTCTGGATGCCCTTCAGGTTCCCAATGACCTGGACCTGCCCAGTGCAAAGCCTTTATCACACATTCTTCTGCCTCTCTGAGGAGCAAGGACAGCAAAGTAAGCCTCCACCCATGCAAAGGGGGTGCCCAAGCCCACCCCTGCCCTGATACTCACCCCACACACATGTCTAGAAGGCTCTGCTCCAGACCTTGAGGAAGAAGACACAACTGAAAGGAAGCTACCTACATCCCCCAAAGCCCAGGAGAGGAGAATCAAACGCTCCCTACGACCTTCAACTAAGCTCCCCACTTCTCAAATCCCTGGTCATCCGTGGGGTGTGGGCCAAAGGGAGTGTCAGAAGCCGGGTTTGAACCTCAGGAGGTGACTGGTATTGTCCTGGTGGCATTTTCAACGTATTTTAGGGATTGAGGAGGCTAAGAAGGGCTTAGGTCAGGAAGAAACAGAATGGGAGGCGCAGGTCACATACCTGGGATCACCTGCTTTTGGCCAAGTTCTATAACCAGAGGATCTCTGGTCAGGGAAGTGTCAATAATGCGTCCATCTACCAAGCTGCCCTGTGGGGAGAGAGCAGCAGGAGCGCACACCTCGCAGGGCACCACACACCTGGGCCCCGGGGCAGCGGCGGCAACCCCCTCGCAGCTGCAGCCCAGCATTCCCCTCCGGGCAGAAAGCAACAGGAAGCCCCAAAGGGCTGGCGCTTCTCGGAGATCTCCCCACCCTCCGCTTCTCTGAGCCGGGGCGGAACTGGCGGAAAAGCTGGGAAGGGAAATGGGCAGGCAGGAGGCGCGCCCCTCCCCCCGCCACGTGCTCGACGACCCCGGAGCTCCAGCTTCACTCCCGAACTGCTTGCCACGTGTCCCAGACAGCGCTGACGTGTTCCAGCAGGGCACCGCCCCCTCCCGGGCCCCGCCCCGCCCCGCCCCCCCCCCCGATCCCTCACCGTGTAGTGTATGTGCAGCGTGTCTCCAAAAGCAGCGGGCTCCGCGCACGGCTCGGGGGGCTCCACCTGCGAGCGGACTACAGGAGTCACGCAGGCTCCTCCAGAGATTCCGTTCCCGCCCCGACACCCAGCACTCCCTAGATCAGTTCCCGCACTCGCTCTCCTCCCGGCTCCCAGGTTCGTTCCGATCCCCTCGTTCCCCACCAAGGCCCGGCCGCCGCAGCACCGGGACACCCTCTCCTCACCAGGGTCTCCACTTGGAGGGTCCGGACGGGACTTTCGGTTTCAAACCCAGCCTCAGCCCGGCACATCACCCCACTGAGCAGCAGCAGCAGCAGACGGAGCGGGAGAAGTGAGGGGCGCAGGGTCATGACTGGACGCGGGGCAAGGCACGGGGCACCAGGACAGGCTGCTCCGGTGACGGCGCCTAGGACAGCGATTCCCTTGGAGCCCAGGCCGGAGTGGACGGGACGGGGCGGGTCGCAACGCGCCAGCTCCTCCTCCAGCAGCCCTTCCGCCACCTTGTCCCCACCTCCTGGAGGGAGGCCGCCGGGAGCCCTTCCCTACCCTCAGAGATCGGGAGGTCGCGTTTTAGGATCCATCCGTTGGCCGTTCTGTCCCATAGCGAGGGGGACTGGGTCACTTAATGGCACCCACTTACGATGACCTATTGTGTGCCAGTCACTTTTCTGTAATCCTCAAAGCCACCCTGAAAGGTAGGCATAACTGTTTCCATTTTACAGATGAGTTCAGGTTAAGAAACCTGCCCAAGGTCTTCTAGCTAGGTGGCGCCAGAGACAAGATTCAAACTTACGACGGCCTGAGTCCCGCCTGTTGGGTCTTTTGGTTTTTCCTCTTTTAAGATACAGGTGTCTTCACACCTGTCCTGGCAGTGTCTGTTTGGCCCAACCCACCCCAGCGGTTGTTAAAGAGGGCACCCCTGTCCCTCTTCCAGCCATTCACCTTGAATTCTGGAGGTCACAGGAGGCAGGGAGCTGTCTTGTATGCCTGTTCTTTGGAAAGATAATTTCAAACAACCAGGAGCTATTTTCCTGCAAGGATGGGGCGAATCCCTGATCTTTTCCTCACACCGACCTATCCCTCCTCCTTTATCAGCAAGCTTGTAAAAAGGGCAACTTACGACCTTTTTATGTTTATTTTGCCCAACCTAGGGCTTGACCTCACCCCAATATCGTCTCAAGCTCTATAGACTGAGCCAGCCAGGTACCCCCAAGGACTTCAATTTCTTAAAGGGGTTTTAAAAAGTGTTCCGGGCAACACAACCAGTCCCCTTTTGTATGATTTAAATCCTCACTGCCCACTCAGGCCATGGCACCTGAATTCTGCTCCCTCCAAAAGTCATCATTAAGCTCAGTCACCAAATTCTTGTGTCATTTCTTGGTCCCTGTCCTCTTCAGCATCTCTCTCGTATTTGATGCCCTCCCAAGCTCTAGATACAACTAACTGCCTGCTGGGTATCTCCACCTGGGTGTTTGACCAGTACATCAAATCAATACACCCAATACTGTACTCTCATTCCTTTTTTTCCATCCATCCCATCTGTAACAATCTAGAATTCCCTCCCGATTTTCTGTTTCTGTTAGTGGCTCTGCTGTTAGCATTCTCCTAAATTCTCCTCTCATTCATACCAGTCTCCTTTGATTTGTCCTTCCATCACCTCTCCAAGCTTTCCTTCCATTCCCAAGGCTACTACCCTAATTAAGCCATTACCTCTTTGGAATTGTTGAAAAAGTCCCCTCAGGAGGAGGGGATTTCTAGGGATGATGGAATGCTCTATATCTTGATAGGGAGGTGGCTAACATGGGTGTAGCATTTGTTAAAACTTGTTAGAACTATATGAGAAGATCTGTGCGTTGCACTGCACAAATTATACTTCAAATTATACTTCCAATTAAAAAATAATAATAAACACAAAACTACATTTTCAAGTCTTCCTCAAAGCTGGATAAGGCCATGTGACTAAGTTCTGGCCAGTAAGACATAAGCAGAAGTGTTGGAAATATTGTCCTGGACTTCCAGCAAGGCCCCTTAAAGAAAATTAATTCAGCTAAGAAGTGTGTCATTGTGTGCTCCTCCTCCTCTCCTCCAGCTCCTTCCCTTCCTTTGTTCTGCTGCCTGGCATATAGATGAGATGAATTACACTCTAGCAGTCACATCAGACCATGAGGTGACCATGAGGATGAAGCTATGTGCGAGGACGGTGAAGCAAAAAGAAGTCTGAGCCCTGGGCGCCTGGGCGGCTCAGTGGGTTAAGCATCTGCCTTTGCCTCAAGCCATGATCCCAGGGTCTTGGGACTGAGCCCTGCCCAGGGCTCTCTGCTCAGCATGGAGTCTGCTTCTCCCTCTCCCTCTCTCAAATAAATTAATTTTTAAAAGATCTTATTTATCTGTCGGAAAGAGAGCACAAGCAGGAGTGGCAAGCAGAGGGAGAAGCAGGTTCCCCACTGAGCAGAAGCCTGATGCGGGACTTAATCCCAGGACCCTGGGATCATGACCTGAGCCAAAGGCAGACACTTAACCAACTGAGCCACTCAGGCATACCTAAAGTCCTTAAAAAAAAAAAAAAAAAAAAAAATTCATCATCTAAGCTTTGATAACCATAGAGTCACCATTCCAGTCCTGGACTGCCTACCACTTTTTTTCTTTTAAGATTATTTATTTGCGAGAGTGCACACAAGCAGGGGGAGCAGCAGAGGGACAAGCAGACTCCCCACTGAGCAGGGAGTCCAACCCAGGGCTCAATCCCAGGACACTGCGATCATGACCTAAGCAGAAAGCAGATGCTCAACCCACTGAGCCAGCCAGGGGCCTCCACCAGACACTTTTTAACTAAGGTAGAAATGAATTGCTACCTGGTTTTAAAAAGAGAGAGAGAGCACTCTAAGCCCCCCAATCCCTAGCGTCTCCCTACTTTAGCCCATTCTGTACACTGCCGCTATCTGCTCAGCTCCAGTTATGGAGCCTATGGCCCCACACTGCCCAGCGAGCGAATAAAATTCAGACTCCATGACATGCCAGTTGAAAACTTTTATCATCTGGTCCTAATCTGCCTTTCCAAACTTGGCTTTTATTCCATTAAATTGAAGGCCTTTTAATGACAGCAACCTCATCTTTCTCATTTCTATATTCTCGTTGCCTAGTATAGTGTTTGATACATAGACAGATTGATAAACATTTATGAACTGACCCAAATCCTCTTCCTGCTCACAGACTATACTCTGACATCAGATGAACCTGCATCAATATGTTTCCATCTCTGTGCCCTGGCTCATGCTGTTCCTTCACCTGTCATGCTTCCTCCAAACCAAGCTCAAATATTACTTCCTCTGTAAAGTCCTGATTCCCTTATTAAGAAGTCACTTATTTCTGAACATTCAGCACACTCTGGGGGACATTATTACATTTTCCTTTGTGTTGCTGTTGTGTATGCCCCACTTTTCCCTATCTCCAAAGAGCCAGCTCACTGATGGCAAGGACAAGGTTATGATCATGCCTGGAGACCCCTCGGTACTAGCTGTACAATACCCCCCCATAACAGATTCTAGACAAATGTCTTTTATACTGAATAAGTATTATGCTATGCAATACTTCCAACAGAATTAAAAATATCTAACTATATTGGGGTGCCTGAGTGGCATAGTTGGTTAAGCAACTCTTGGTTTCAGCTCAGGTCATGATCTCAGTGTTGTTGAGATCAAGCCCTGAGTTAAGCTCTGTGCTCAGCATGGAATCTGCTTGAGATTCTCTCCTTCTCTAAAAATAAATCTGTAAAAAATACATATATAACTATACTAACTTGGAAAACCTCCAAGACAAATGTATGTGTGTATGTATGTATGTGTGTGTGTGTATATATATATATATATATATATATATATATATATATATCTCCTTATGTTAAAAAAAAAAAAGGCAAAATAGGGACAAGATTAGAGCCTGGATGGCTGAGTTGGTTAAGTTCAGGGTCCTGGAATCAAGGCCCACACTGGGTTCTTTGCTCAGCGGGCTCTCCTCCCTCTGCCTGCTGCTTCCCCTGCTTTTGAACTCTCTCTGATAAATAAAATCTTTAAAAAAATAAATTTTTTATAATAATAATAATAGATATGAAAGGAGTACACTTATATTTTAATCCTTCCCCAAGTGTGTGGAGGTATATATATATTTACAAAAGAAACTACCAAAAGGAGGCACACTAAGCAGCCATGGGTGGTTACTTTGGGAATGGGAGTGAGAAAAGTAGAGGGGGAACAGGTTTCACATGTTGCTCTGTATACTTATGTATTGTTTGGATGTTCCACAATGAAAATTACTTTGGTTACAAAAATAAATTTTAAAATTAAATAGTAAATGAATGAACACAATATATAGTAATACAAGGGAATGTATGGGAGGTGTTGAATGAGTTGTGCTAATGAAACTAAAGGAGCGGGGAAGAGTCTTTGTGATTAGAGAGGTCATGGCAGCTTTGCAGATCTTAAAGAAAAATGGTATTCTTTAAAAAGTGAGAAAAAGGGGCACCTGGGTGGCTTAGTGGGTTAAAGCCTCTGCTTTCGGCTCAGGTTATGATCCCAGGGTCCTGGGATCGAGCCCCACGTGGGGTTCTCTGCTCAGCGGGGAGCCTGCTTCCTCCTCTCTCTCTGTCTGCCTCTCTGCCTACTTGTAATCTCTGTCAAATAAATAAAATATTTTTTTTTAAAAAGTGAGAAAAGGGGGGCACCTGGGTGGCTCAATGGGTTGAGCCTCTACCTTTGGCTCAGGTCATGATTTCAGGGTCCTGGGATCAAGCCCCCATTGGGCTCTCTGCTCGGTGGGGAGTCTGCTTCCCACTCTCTCTCTGCCTGCCTCTCTGCTTTATTGTGATGTCTCTGTCAAATAATTAAAATCTTAAAAATAAATAAATAGAAAAAGAAAAAGGGATAAAGGCAGCAGGTCGGATATTTGGGAAAAATGAGTGGACAATTTTGGTTAAAGTAATGAATTCAGGCAGAGGAGCAGAGATAGTTCGAGAATGAAGCAAGAGCTAGTTGTGGAGAGCTTGAATGTCAGATGAAAGCAGCAGGAACCCACTGAAGGTTTCCGAGCAAAGCTGTGACCATGCGCACTGGTGTGTGGGGTGACTGGAATGGTGTCATGAAGATGGAAGGCTACTGCCCAGTCCAGATCTGACACTCTGTCAGGAATGGGAAGGGGAAGTGGAGGTGGAGTTGGGGCAGGGGGTAGATAGTGGGAATCAGGCAAAACTAAGACAACACTCTCACCCACAGAGGGCTGCGCAAGCCCACCTGAGCCCAGAAGGGAACAGGAAGGAAGGAGCTTTCTCCTTGGATCAAGTTAAGAGGAACCTGAAGGCCAGAGAAAGGCAAAATTGTTCCGGGAAAGGCAGGGGAGTTGGCACAACCCTGACTGGAGGCACAACTTTGAAATCAGAGGGCCACTCCTGGAAAGGCCTCCACCTTCAAAGGTGTCTCTATCAGCGAGAAGATGAAACTCTACCACAGCCCCCTGGACTCACAGGGTACCCGCCAGGATCCAGTTTGGTCAAGGACAATGATTTTTATTCATTCATCAAGGCTGAATGCTTATTACGTGCCAGATCGTAAGCAGGGCACTGCTTTCTAAATATTTTTAATATGTTTACTTTTAACAGACTGTTAATAAACAAAAAGCCTGTGAGTCAGCATATGTAAATCTGGATCCAAAATCTAATGTTGCTTTTTCAAGGGCAGGTATACCTTGGATGACAAAATGTTTTCTTTTTAGGTATGGTTATGCCCTCATTCAGCCCACTCTCTTCTGCAGCTTACAGCCAAAGTGACACACACAAGCAGACACTCACCTTCAAGCCATGATGGTGAATAGTCCTGACCCAAGTTCCTCACTTCCAGACCTTCAGGCACTGCATTGCTCCCTTTCCTAAGGTTTGGATTTCCTCAGACTTAACCTTCTCTTCCCTTTGCTCAGGAACTTGGGGTCATTCTTACCCAATCCCAGCAACCACAGCCAGGAAACCCAATTAGATTGAAAACCTTTAGAGGAAGGCAGGCCTCTGGATCCTATCCCTACTTACTCTATCCCTCCAGTTAACCAGGTTAGAACGTAGAGAGCTGGACTTTGGCCTTCCTATCTCCACACCCTTCAGAACTGGAAAAGAAGTGTTCCTAGTATTGTGACTACCTGCCCAAAGACACCACGCTGTGCACCAAGCAGCAGCAAAGGGGTATCCCCCCCACAGTTATTCCCCAACTCTCACTGCCCCACGTGCTGCACTATGGATATCCCAAAGGATTTCAGAGCATCCCAGAAGTGGATTGCCAGGTCTCTCCACCAGGACAGTGGTTAGACTTCCTTCTTAACACAGGTCTGGAACCATAAAAGGTACTAAGTAAGTACCTGTCAATTTTCTGCTCTGACCAATCTAGGCACTTGAACTAGAAGTGATGCAGTGAACCCCCAGAGCCTTCAGACCTTATACCTCAAGTCTGAGAAACTCCTGCATACCACACTCATTTTCCCTGTCACTGTCCCCAAACTCTGAAATGAAAGCGACAGTCTGTCCTCCACCCCAGCCAGACCAATCCAAGGCTTTCCACTGGCTCTCTCTAGGCTCATGTTGGAAACTCCCTTGCCCAGAATATTCTGAGGTAGATCCTGGGCCCAAGTCTTCTGTCAAGCCATAACTGAAGAGCTATTCAAGTTCTGGGCAGATATGGTTGCTATTTGTCCTAAGAGCTGGATGCTGAACACTTATCTTCCAGGTTAAGTCTCTCCCTCATCCTACCATGTGCCCCTAAAAGAAGCTGAAAAGTTTAAGCAACAGCCACAAGGGACTGTGCTCTGACATCAGATGATGTCAACTCATTCCTGGCACCTTAAATGGAGCACTGAGGGGCAAAATGGACTAGGTCATCCTCTTCAGGAGTCAAAAAGACACCCACTGACCTGCCATCCAGCTAAAGTCCTCTCCATTATCACTATCTTACGATGGGCTATAGTACTAGAAAGAATATGCTTATTAATGTACAAATAAAGCACTTGGTAAAGGTGTTCTTATCAGTAATTGTGAAGTCACCAAGCAGGACTTTTGAGGAGCACAGACGTAACTGAATACAAATGATTTTCTTCACACTGGTACTTGGGGCTCTCAAACTTACTGTATGCCTAAATCCTGTCTCTTTCCCATAACGTCAGGATTGGAAGGTCTCTGTCTCCAAAGCTTAAGAAAGTGGTGAGAGTGAAGAACGCCTGCCTAACTAACCTAGCCTTCACCCACCAAAGGAAGGAGAGAACCATCTCTTTCTTTTCCTAGAGCCAGACAATAGTAGCAGGAGAGGAAGAGATTAGCGGCAGGAGTGGGCTGGGAGGGCAGAGGCTTGTCCTTTCCCTCAGGACACTTTGGAATCTCTGGATGAGGCTTGGCATCCTGACAATGGGGAACTGCATGCCTGAAGCAGAGGTGATACAGGGCCATAGCTGTAAGGAGGATCAAGTTCATTACACTATCCAGACCTTTACCCTTCATGTTTACTCACTGCTAAAGTCCAGAAATAGTTGGGTGAGGGGACTCCAATCTATGGATGAGGGAACCCTGTTCCAACTAGAAGCCCCTGATTGCACAGGGCTGGGAAGATCTGAGAATGGAGGCAGGGTGGGTCACTCCAAGTTCAGGGCCCTCTAGCCACTGAAGTCCCTAATGACTACCAACAGGTGATAAATAAGGCTAAGAATAGGATGAAAGCCTTTATAACTAAAAGAGCACAGTCAAGAAGCCTTCACATTTGGTGCCCGATTCATTTAGTCTCCCCTTCAAAGTATGATGGAAAATAGTAAGCAGTGTAGAAATAAGCCTAAGTCCCTCCATAACCTCACTCTCCCCCTGTCAAGTGTACCCTTTACCCCTCTGCTGAGAGAAGGAGCAGTCTAGAGAGAGGAACCAGAGATAGGAATACCCTCACGATTAAAATACTGCCCAATGGCTGCTGCACATCAAGGATGAAGGTCTGCTCCAAAGCTGCATAAAACAAGTTTAATTTCCAACCAGGGTCACAGTCGTCGTGTATCCCACATTTTGGGCAAGGAGAGAGAAGGTGAGTTATTAAACATATACAGTCTACATTCCAGAGGGGGAAAAAAAAGAAGAGAAAAACCAGGACTGCAGTTACCACTGTAACACCACAAAACAAACTTCGGAGGGGAGGGAGGCAGAGGGGAATCTCTAGGGGAAAAGAAAGGCTGTAACAGAGGAAAGCATAAAATTAAATCTACCAGAGGAGAGTGTGGGAGGGAGCAGGCAAAAATGGAATGAGAAACCCAATCCAAAAAGAGCTTTTAGGAGAATGGGACTGTAGCAAGGACCACCCCTGCCAAGGGCCTAGCAGCCAAGGACACTACCACGATCACTTACTGCCCCCTGCTGGATGGATCCTTAAGCAACACCAAGGCAACCTCCAAGGCTGCTGCCTAACACCCTCAGGCCCACTGGTCTCTGGAGCCCCCCAAAACAAGGTAGGGGTGGGCCTTAAATAAGAAAAACATAATTGGGACTGCCATCTAACTAGGGACGGTCAGACTGGGAGGCAGGAGAAGAGGCAAAATCCTCAGCTACTGAAGAGACCAAGAGTGGAAAATCCTAAGTAGGAACGAAACAAGGAAAGGGGAGACAGATAGGCAACAGCAGTGAATGAGTTGAGAAGGCAAAGGAGGCAAAGGAAAGAATTCAGGAGGGGAGAGGCAACAAGTGCAGGAGCAAAAAAAAAAAAAAAAAAAGAGGGAACAGAGGCAGAGGCAGAGGCAAAGGAAAGGGGCGGGGGAATGCATCCACGGGGTCAGGGGAGTGAATACATGTTAAAATGAACTAGAAGCTCCAGCACACCTCTCCCCTTACCCCTGCCACCAAATACACACATGTGCACGCACACACACACACACACACACACACACATACACAGGCCTAGAGATCAGGAGACCTGCACACTTCCACTGCATCTTGGGTAAACAGTACATCACTAAGGAACTGGCACTGAGGGAGACACCCTTGGAACCTCTCTTTCACAGTTCAACCTGGAGTAGGGTGGGGGTACTGATCTGCCTGTTGTAGACAAAGGTGGCAGGAAGCCTGGCCCCATGGGTTGGGCTTGGGACAGTCCTTCTGGGAAGGGGCCCCTCAGCCATGTTGTGGGGGAAGGAGCGGACAGGGGGCCTGGGCCCGGACCATAGCAGAAAGGTCATGGGCGGCTGTTTTGGAGCTCAGGGCGCAGCCAGCACACACGGGAGCCCACAGAAAAGCCACGGCTTCATAGAAACCGCAAAGTCAGGACCCAGGCCAGGACCTCAGGGACAAGCGCCCCCTGTAAACAGAGAGACGCAGTAGCAGCAGTTTCTGAACAACTACATAATGGTGGGAGGACCCTGAAGACCACTACATCCCACCAGCACCAACAACTACTTCAGAGTTCTAATTTCCTCCACTCCAAGCCTCAAACTGATTCATGGGAAGGGGCTGAAATGGGCAGAAGAAAACTGTTGGGGTGGTGTGAGGAGGGACAGCAGGATAGTCTGAGGGTCTAAAAACAGAAAAGAAGATTTTCAGCCTTCAGCACATCCCAGACTAGAAAAAGAGAGAAGTGGAGAACAGGGGAATTGAAACTGAGGCCTGCCATGTCACCCCCACTCCCCTGCTCCCCATTAAACCACCCAGCCAGCCCTGGTCAGGTCAGCAGGACTACTAGCATGAGGACACTCTGACAAAGGAGAGATGAACCACCCAGTCCCCGAGATCAGAAGATGAGGAAGGGGGGGCATGGGAAGGCAAGAGTAGACTGATCCATGCCTCACCTTCTCCTAACAACACAAAAGGATGAAGATGGAAAACCTGAGGCCCACCCGCCCCGTGCCCTGGATCCCAAACATACCCCATGGTCTTGTTCCCCTTCACCATCCTCCTCACAGGCTCCTGAGGAACAGATCTAAGGATGAGGAGGAGGATCAGCTGAATACTGGGCTGATAAGAGTGAGTGGGCTCTTCTCTCCTTCCCACTGGCAAGGCAGGGCAGAATGGCATCTCCTTGGGAACAGTCATCTAGCTATAAACACCACCCCCCTGCCCTGAACGGGGTGGAGAGAGGGGTACAAGAAAGATGGTGGTGGAAAATCCATCATCTGTCCTATCATCCAGAAAAACCTACACACAGAGAGGAGAGGAACCAGTGCAAGACTGCGGCAGCCTTCCCTCTACCTTCCTGCCTCTACCTTCTTCCCTTTATCTCACCAGCATGGGAGGGGCAAATGATAGACTGGAGTGGGCAGTGTGACCTGGCCCCCAGCACTGAGTCTCACCCCACCCCTCCACCCTTCCCCCTGCATATACATCTCTCTATACACGTATATACACGCGCACACACGCACGCACACACAAAGAGAGGCCCGTGCAATTTCCATGTAGAACAGGAAGAAAGGGGCAAAGGAAAGGAAGATGGGGAGTAGGAGAGGAAGCGGTGGGGAGAGGGAAGAGACTGAGATGCCAAGAGCACAGCAACCAGAGCCAAATGAAGTGAACGGAGAGAATACCCCACCCCACCACCCCTCCCAAACCCCAGAGGATGGGGGGGCCACCCATGAAACCATAACAACCTTGTTTTTGTTTTAAAGCCGATAAATTGGAATGATTCATCATCAGGACAGCAACTGGGGACTGGTCATGGACAGGGGAGTGGAGGAAGGGCAGGGGGCAAGGCTCTTGTTGGGCATGCGAACATGATACCCAGGGCCCTGGCCACACTGGCAATGGGAAGGAAGGGGCAGGGCTGGGGCAGGGAGACAGTAGGTGCGTCAGGGGTGGGTAGGGTGGTCGGATAGGGCTGTCTGGCTCTCACTTCTTGTTTTTGAGCTGATTGGCCAGCCAGTCCAGGCCTTCGTACAGCCCGTCCCCGCTGGTGGCACAGGTGGCCTGAATGTACCAGTTGCGGTGACGCAGGGAATGCAGGCCCAACTTGTCTGTGATCTCAGCAGCGTTCATAGCATTAGGCAAATCCTGGAGCACGAGGGAGACACACAGAAAGGAGGCTCAGGATCTTTCAAAAGCTTCTAGGGCACCAATCTACCAAAGCAATGTGTACCAGCACCCTCTCCTCCTCCTTCATTGTAGGTACCAGAACCCAGGTCCGAAAAAGCTGCTATGGTTCTATCCCAGAACCATAGATCTATGCGCTAAAGGTCATTCCACTGGGGAGCTGCAAACCAAATATGGGGTTGGTAGAAAAGTGAAGAGGTGATTCAGACTGGACAAAGAATCAGGTCTGTCTGACTGCAGGAGTGAGGGCAGTTGCAACAGGAAAGATAAAGGAGGGATCTGAGGTATCTCCCACCCCAAGCCCTGAGGACAAAAGTGATGCTGACTAAAGCTGGGTAGGGGACAAGAAGAGGAACATCAATAAGCCAGGTAATCATAATCCCCCCACTTTCAAAACTCACAACACAGTCACAGGGCTTCCCCTACAGTCACAGGGAGCCCCAACACCCATGATTTCCATAGCCAGGCTGATCTCTCTCAAATCCACGGGTAGGGAAAAGTCTCACCTGTTTGTTTGCAAAGACAAGGAGTACTGCATCCCGGAGCTCATCCTCCGCCAGCATCCGCATCAGCTCCTCCCGGGCCTCATTTACTCGCTCCCGGTCATTACTGTCGACCACAAATATTAAGCCTAGGGAGGCAGAGCATGGGCTGCATAAGACAGCAGATGAACTCCCCTCATCCCTACCACCAAATGCCAACACCACTCTCTGTACACCCTCCAAATATGTGCTCCCTTTCCTCCTGTTCTCCCACCTCTAGGAGCTACGGCAGGGTGAGGACTGGTTGGCTAAAACCAAGAATCACGGCCACACCTTCTGCTCACACCAAACCAACCCATGCCCAGCTGGGCAATTCGTATGCCGTACCTTGGGTGTTCTGGAAGTAGTGTCTCCAGAGAGGTCGAATCTTGTCCTGGCCACCCACATCCCAAACTGTGAAGCTGATATTCTTGTACTCCACTGTCTCCACGTTGAACCCTTGGAAAAAAACAGACAATGGCAGTGGACAATACCCCTGCAAACAATACCCCAGTAGTTTGTTTCTGTTTCCCCCAGCACAGCTGTGATCCTAGCAAAGGAAAGAAAGCTAAGGCTTCCTCAGGCCTAGTATCCCCTGACCTAGTAGCCTAAAGGCCAAAAAGAAAACCTTAGAGAAAAAATGGAAGAGGACCAGGAGGGCCAGTTAGGAGGTTCACAATCCCCTTGGTAACGTGAGCTAACCTCCACTCATTCTGTTTTTGCCGCTCCCTCCTGCAAAGAAATGACTCAGCCCCACTCCTGTACCTCAGTCATCACAGTCTGCCGCAGCTAAAATGTGGGCCTTGGGAAACACAGTGAGGGAAAAGTGAGCTGAGTGAAATAAGTCAAGCAGAGAGAGTCAATTATCATATGATTTCAATTATTAGTGGAGCATAACAAATATCATGGAGGACAAGGGGTGTTAGAGAGGAGAAGGGAGTTGGGGTAAATTGGAAGGGGAGGTGAATCATGAGAGACTATGGACTCTGAAAAACAATCTGAGGGGTTTGAAGTGGCGGGGGTGGGGATGGGAGGTTGGGGTACCAGGTAGTGGGTATTATAGAGGACACGGATTGCATGGAGCACTGGGTGTGGTGAAAAAATAATGAATACTGTTTTTCTGAAAATAAATAAATCAATTTAATTTAAAAAAAAAAAAAAGTGAGCTCTAGTCCTGGAGGCCCAAATGTAGAACCAGTGGACAAAGACGATCTGGAGCCCCATCTGGAAGACAAACGTTCTCCCTCGCACAGGCAGGTCTTAACCAGGATCAGGGCCACTGAGGATCTAAACTGAAACAACTCCTGGCCTCTGGCAGGAACATCAAAGCCTTTCACCCTCTTTCTAAACAACACAGAGAACAAACTAGCTCAGTGCCTGAGGGCAACTGTTCAGTGCCAGGCTGCGGAAGTTCCCGCATCAGAGAAGGCCCCGGGAGGTGGGCAAATGGCAGCCCCAGCACCTGCTAGTAAGCTAAATAACCATCCTTCCCTGAATCCCCCAAGTTGCATGGACTTGCCTGGTGGCCAGGTGGGGGATCTAGGAATAGGCCCTTGCCTGGCCCAGCTGTTGGCATGAAAGCCTCCATCTAAGCTGTGTCCTTACCAATGGTGGGGATGGTGGTGACGATCTCACCCAGTTTCAGCTTATACAGGATGGTGGTCTTCCCTGCAGCATCCAAGCCCACCATCAGGATGCGCATCTCCTTCTTCCCAATCAGGCTCTTCAGAAGGTTTCCGAAGATATTACCCATGATCACAGCAACCACTTTCTGAGGACAGGAGGGCTCAAGTGCGGGCAGTGGCAGTCTGGTTTTGGCCCGGGCCCTGGTATGGAGAACACGATCCTAGGCAAAGAAACACATTCATTACCACCATCTGCTAGTCAGGATTTCATGTAAATGGGATTTGTCAAAGTCATGGCTGAAATTCATAACAAGCTATGAAAATCAAGTCCCACTCAGACATATCCTGAGTCTTTGGGAGCAGAAACAAAGCCGTGAACACTCAGGACACCTGTTCTGCCACAATGTACCTGTGGGACTTTGGATGAGCTTTTCTCCCTATCCATATCTGCCCCTATAAATGGAGGGGATTGAACTAGATGACTTCTGAAGTCCCTTCAATTCTCTCACTCTATACCATACAAGGCCTTGCAAGACCATGAATGCCCCTCCCTCCCCCAACCTTACCCTGAGACTCCTGGAAAGGCTGAAAGAGGAAGGAGCAGATGAGGAGTGGCTCTTTGTGACTCCTGACAAAGTTCAGGCTTGTCAGGTTCCCAAGGTCCATGCTCAATCAAGAGACTCCACTTCTTCCCTTTCTATCTGCCTACAATTCCATCTTCCTTCCACACACCAAAATTAATCAGGAAGAAATAAGGTCAAGCTGTGCCCTGTTCATACAACGGAGCACCTAGGCTAACCCTCACTCCCAGGCTCACTGTGGCCTATCCAAGGAGAGCTCCTCCACATTCTCACCTGCAATGAGGCAGTCACCTCACTCCGTGCCTCCTCCCTAACCCCTTTCAGTCTATTCCCCATATAGCAGCCAGACTACTTTTAACACCAAAATCAGGTCATGCTGCTTCTCTGTTCAAAACCCTCTCTTGGCTTCTTATCTTCCTTTCAGTAAAATCCAAAGCTACACCATGCTTACCAGGTCCTGACAATCTGCATTCCCCTGCTTCTCTCCTACTACTTTTCCCTTGGCTTACTCCACTTCAGTTTCCCAACACTTTCCTGTCTCAAAGCTTTCATACTTGCTATTTGCTCTGCCCTGAATATTCCTCTCCCAGAGAACCTTCACAGAGTATCCCCTCACTTCCTTCAGGTATCCACTGGAGGATCACCTTATCAACGAGGCCTTCCACAACCACCTCTAACACACACACACCACTCTTCACCCCATTTATCCCACTTCATTTTTCTTCATAGCATTTAGCACCACTGGATACATCACACATTTGTTTCTTGCTACACCATTTTTCTCCTACTACAATGTCAGCCCCTTATCTACTTTATTCACTGCTGTGTTCCCAGTACCTTGAATAGTGAGTGCCTGGTACACAGCAGTTGAACAAATGAACTCAAACTTCCAGGGTCTAATACTGACCTTACTAAGCAGCTCTCTCAGATGGACTGGAAGCTTATGCCTGATGCATACTAGGATCTTAACTAAGATCTGCAGAAAATACAAAGATGGCAGTAAGAAGCACTATGAAGCTACAAAATGCCCATCTTCCCACCCCACCTATTGCCCCCAAAGACAGAATCCTAGAGTCACTCATTCCCTCTCCTCCTCCCTCCCTTCTCTATGGCACAAGACAGCCAGAGAAATGCATCTCTGAGACAATGAAACAGGGGTTCAGAATCGCCCATGCCAGCCAGTTCTCTGTGCCTGCAGGAGACATGTGTCAGCGGGCAGCTTATTCAGCAATCACCATATGCCAGCTGCTGGCATTCTCTATAGAGTCTGGGAACTAGAGGCACACACACACACACACACCCCAAACCCAGCAGGCGAAGGAACAGGTCAAGACAGAGTGCACCCAAACCCAAGAATGTGAAAGGTGGATGGGGAGGAATCTGGTTTACAAGCTAAAGCATGGGGGTTTAGTGGGAGCTGAGCTGTTTTCTCAAAAACTATTTCAGTTTTGTTTGTTTCCTATTCTACTCAGTTTGCAGCAAATTCCAGACTAGTACAGAGGAGCCAGATCGACAGCCCCTGGAGACCAAAGTACTAGTTTGTCCAAAAAACAGAAACAATGACTGCTTATGGAGTGTTTCATCTTCAAAGGCCTTCCCAGACATCCACTAATGAGCCAGGCGTGGTGCTTCTGGTAGGTTCCTCAGATGAGCCCTGCCCCTGACCCAGAGGGCTCACACCCCAGGGAGAGGACCTGGCTCAACCCTAGGGCTCAACCTCAGCCAAGTCGCCCACTAGCCATCCTCCCTGCCCATCCTGCCTAAACCCACCCAGGCAGGCAGATCCCGGAAGATCCCTAGGCAAGAGGGGACCTCTGCCCAGCTAATAAGATCAGATTCCATCAACCCTGGCAATCTGTAGTAGTCAGACTTCTGGTTCTGCCACCCTCACCTCCAGAAATTTAAACCTTCCCCAAGTCTTCCTGGTCTTTATCTTGTTTCCTACTCAGGTCTCCTCTTCTCCAGCTCCAGATGATACTTTGCTTTAAGGCTTTGGTAATGGGCTTTGGCCCAGGTTTCCAACTGAATTTACACCTCGCATTTATCTTGCTGTCCTCATGAATGAAGCAACTGCTGACTGAGAGATTACCAACTGCAAGTGGCTGACAAATACCCCTCGCCCCAAAACATGCACACACTGTCCTCTGGTTTGCTTCTCTGCTAAGCTAATATGCTAACATCTTGGTTCAAAAGCCGATCCCAGTGTTATAGTCACTTCTCTTTCCTGGCATGTCCCTGAATTATCTGAGCCACTCATGTGGCACATACTACCTCATGGAGCTTTCTCTCTCTCTCTCAGAAGTCTGTACATTTACTGTCTCTACAGTTTAACTGTATTCTCCATGGGCAAGGACTATGCTTTTTACTTATTTTGGATCTGTCCCCACTCCAAGTACCAAGCCCTCTATAGCAGTTCAACCAAGCACATGGGCTAATTTGAGCCTCCTCTGAGGATGTCCCTATCATTTCCTCTGCGCTAGCAGTACTTGGTCTCTCTGTGTAATGCACAGCTGGTTTCTATGATATCCTGTCAATTCTTGGTCATCTTCCACACCATATCTGACCCCACGACTGGTTTGGAAACACCACAAAAGAACTAGAAGACCAAAATCGGTGGAATTTTCTGTCATTGAACACGCAATGGGACTGATGGATAACTGATGAAATGCCCACGTAGTCACTGCATGTCCTCTGGCGGCAGCGCCACGCCTTGAAATTACTGGACATTATGACTCCTCTTTAATATAATCAGGAACTGGACTCAGATGAGCATTCCAAAGTGGATGTTGGTTCTCTTGTCCTGGCCTTCTCTGTCCGTATCACCAGCTAGCACGTTGCCTCTACCACGAGGATGGTGGCAACTTACAGCTTTGTGTCACGAACACACCTCTTGGGTTATATAGCCAATTTTCACGTTCACCCATACTGCATTCCTAAAAAAGCTCTGGGAAGCAGCATGGCAAAAAATAAATAAATAAATAAACCCTGGATTGTTTCCCTATGTACTGCACAGCCTCTAGTTACTCTCTTCTACCACAGATGGCACTCCTGTGTCGATAGGGCAAAATGCCAGGGTTCCACGGGCTGTGAGAAACCAAGAATCGGCAGTCAAAACTGAAGATGAGTGGCTTCAGATGAAAAATGGGCTACGGCAATATCCCTATGATGAAATGTATCTCAACATTCTATTTTACAGCCACAAACTTTGTTATCGCTGGTACAAATAACAAGAAGAGCTCCTAAAGTGTGTTCCAGCACAATCTGTGTGGAACACTGCAGGAGCTCAATCAAGCACACTGCCTGATTTAAGCTTCATCTGAGGATGTCCTCACTGACGACAGCTTACCGCCCCCGAGCTGGTCCTCCCACCCCCTCAGAAGAGGCAGGCTGTTGCTGGGACTGCTCAGCCATCCTGACCTGCCTTACTCTCCAGGTGATTCTGAGAGTCACACTCACTCTGCCACACACAACACCCCCCCACCTAACTCTGCTGGCTGACTCGGGCTTGCCTCCGATGACACCTACCTCTCAGGGGACTTCTGACCTGGCACCTATTCCTCCTGTTTAGGCTACACGGGTCCAGGGAAAAGGAGACCAAGGTCTCTCAAACCCTCTGCTGCCAGGCAGGGTGCGCTAAAAGCAGCTTTGTTCCCAGACCATTTTCACACTGAGATATCACTAATAGAGATGCTATTTTTAGTAAAGCCAATGGAGCAGCCCAATAAAATATAAGGAAACAAAAGCAGGTTCTGCCCGTATTTAGTTTCCTTAGCACAGCTGGCTTGTGACCTCTATAAACTTTCCAAGTTTTTGTCTCAAGAGCACTGTAATCACAAGCACACAAGAACTAATAGATTAGAATCTCAATGACTTCTTCTGGACTCAGAGATTTCCCAAACCCAAGAAATAGCTTCTGATGGCAGCTTCCATCCATTCACTAAGCAATTATCGAGTATACAGAAATAGGGATAAAAAGAGGAAGACAGGGTGCCTGGGTGGCTCAGTGGCTTAAGCCGCTGCCTTCAGCTCAGGTCATGATCTCAGGGTCCTGGGATCAAGTCCTGCATCGGGCTCTCTGCTCAGCAGGGAGCCTGCTTCCCTCTCTCTCTCTCTCTCTGCCTGCCTCTCCATCTACTTGTGATCTCTGATAAATAAATAAATAAATAATCTTTTAAAAAAAAAAAAGGAAGACAACTTCTGCCTTCATGAAACTCAGTCAATGAGAGGGAAAGACTAGCAACCAGAGAATTACAGAACAGCATGAGGGTTAAGTGTAAAATAAGCACATAGTATTATGGGGACAGAAAACTAGAGCAATTCATCAAGACTGAGGGCTAAAGGGCAATCCCAGACACGATTCTCCAGTCACCCTTGAGCCGACTCCCAACAGAACAGGAAGTAATCAAACAATAAAGAAGAGGGAGTGGGGAAGAGGGAACAGTGTGTCAAAGGCATAAAGACTTGAATTAGAGGCAGCACTTTTTACTAGCCAAGCCAGGTGCAGTTGGAGTCAGTTTATTTGGGTGCCACATTGTGAGTAAAAGGAAGTGACCACAATGGAGAGATAAGAAGGGACTAGATCATGAAGAGCCTTAAAGGCCACACTGAGTAACATGATCAAGTATGTGCTTTAGGAAGACCATCCTTTCTGAGTACCTAGCTGACTCAGTCAGTAGAGGATGCAACTCTTTTTTTTTTTTTTAAGATTCTATTTATTTATTTGACAGAGATCACAAGTAGGCAAAGAGGCAGGCATGGGGGGGGGTGGAGAGCAGGCTCCCCGCTGAGCAGGAAGCCCAATGTGGGGCTCAATCCCAGGACCCTGAGATCATGACCTGAACCGAAGGCAGAGGCCCAATTCACTGAGCCTCCCTGGCGCCCCAAGGATGCAACTCTTGATCTCACAGTTGTGAGTTCAAGCCCCATGCTGGTTCTAAAGCTTGCTTTAAAAAAAAAGGACCATTCTGACATTCATTTAGGGTATAAATTAAAAGGAGAAAAGACTTGAGGCAGAGAGCCCCTGTGGGAGGTACAGTAATACAGCTGAGAAGTCAGAAGTTCTTAACCACAGATGGCAATAAAAACAAAACGACAGATTTGAAACATCAAAACAGGGCACCTAGGTGGCTCAGTCAGTTAAGCTACAGCCTTAGGCTCAGGTCATGATCCCGGAGTTCTGGGACTGAGCCCTACATTAGGCTCCCTGCTCAGTGGGGAGTCAGCTTCTCTCCCCACCACCCCCGTACCCAGCCTTGCGCATGAGCAAGCTCTCTTGCTCTCTCTCTCAAATAAGTAAATAAAATAATTTTTTAAAAAAAGAATAAAAAATAATTTTTAAAAAAAGCCATAGTGTTTTGGATATTCCAGGCTATAGTTGTAGGCATTGGAAGAGCCATGGAATATCAGGAGATGGAATGGTTGTAAGCTGGTCAGTTTTAAGAATAGGGCAGCTTTGGTTAGAGGGCAGTGCCACGGAATGTTCCACAGAAACAAATGAGTCTAGTTTTTATCTCATCACTTTTTAATCTGGCCATGTATTCTGAAACAGACCAGATTCTCTGTTCTGACTCACTTGCTGGTTGTCCACAGAAAAAGAGCTGTCCATGGGAAAAGCCAGACCCTGCCCAGGTGCTTGGGCCTCTCTAAGCAGACAGGGCAAGTTTGATCCTTTATTTCTTGATAATGTGGCCTCCTTTCAGGTTCTTCTGTACTGAAGTCATCTCAGACTAGAAGGAAAACTGGCATGATTCTGGCCTGAGCCTAAACACCGTTAATTGAGTTAAGCAGAGCCTAATTTTAATTAGATATGTTTTAATTTGTAAGAATATCATCAACTGTCTAGTAGCTAAGTCTAACAGATATCTCTCAGGCTTTTTAAGATTTTATTTATTTGTCTGTTTATTTGAGAGCGAGGGTATATGAGGGAACTGGAGGATGGGGGAGGAAGGAGAGGGGGAGGGAGAGGAAGGGGGAAAGAATCTCAAGCAGTTTCCACACTGAGTGTGAGCCGCAGTGGAGCTCAATCTCAACCCTGAGATCATGACCTGAGCTGAAACCAAGAGCGAGACTTAACCGACTGAGCCACTTAGGTGCCACTTTCAGGTCCTATTTTAATTTGCCCTTTCTACAGCCTTTGACTTTCCTGCCCTTTGTTTTTGTTTGTTTCTTTGTTTTTCAAAGATTTTATTTATTTATTTGACAGAGAAATCACAGTAGGCAGAGAGGCAGACAGAGACAGAGATGGGGGAAGCAGGCTCCCTGCTAGCAGAGAGCCCTATACGGGGCTCAATCCCAGGACCCTGAGATCAAGACCTGAGCCGAAGGCAGAGGCTTTAACCCACTGAGCCCGGTGCCCCCCCTCCCGCTTTTTTTAAGGTTTTTTCCTCATTGGTATCTATGCTGTCTTACTGTCTTGATGTCCTTTTGGCCACTCTGGTTGCTTCTTATTCTCCTTCCTGGCCTTCATTTTTGCCCACTGCTTTAAATGTTGATGTGCCCCAAGTTTCTGCCTTTGGCCTTTTCTCCTGTCCACTGTACTGACTCACACTAGATACATCAGTTAGAACAGCATCAGTTGCAAAAGACAAAAGACGCACCTGGGGCTTCAACGACATGTAAATTTATTAAAGCATATAGCTTGAAGTCTAAGTAAAATAAGCCAGACACAAAAGGACAAAATTGTATGATTCCATATATATGAAGCATCTAGAATAGTCAAATTCATAGAGATAGAAATAGAATGGTGGCTGCAAGGAGTTGGAGGTAGGAGAAATGCAGGTTATTATTTAACAATTACAAAATTTCTTGGGGCACCTGGGTGGCTCAGTGGGTTAAGCATCTGCCTTCGGCTCAGGTCATGATCCCAGGGTCCTGGGATCGAGTCCAGCATCGGGCTCCCTGCTCAGTGGGAAGCCTGCTTCTCCCTCTCTAACTCCCCCTGCTTGTGTTCCCTCTCTCACTCTGTGTGTGTGTGTGTGTGTTTCTCTCTCTGTGTCAAATAAATAAATAAAATCTTAACAAAAAGAAAAAAAAAAGAACAATTACAGAGTTCCAGTTTGGGAAGATGAAAAAGTTCTGAAGATAGATGGTGGCGATGGTTGCACAACAGTGTGAATGTACTTAATGCCACTCAACTGTGCACTTAAAAATGGTCAAAATGGTAAATTGTGTTATATATATTCCCCTACACACAGGAATCTACAGCTAGAACACTTGGGTTGTTGTTTTATTTTTTTAAGATTTTATTTATTTATTTGACAGAAAGACATCACAAGTAGGCAGAGATGCGAGCAGAGAGAGAGGGGGAAGCAGACTCCCCACTGAGCAGAAAGCCTGATAGGGGCTCGATCCCAGGACCCTGAGATCATGACCTGAGCCGAAGGCAGAGGCTTAACCCACTGAGCCACCCAGGAACCCAACACTTGGTTTTTTAATCTACCAGCTTTACAGCATTATTAAGGACCCAAATTTTCTCCATTTTTCTGCTCTGACATCCTAGAGTTCTTATGTCTGTCTCTTCATGCTCTCAGAATCACTCCAGCATCTCACTCTTCTACATAAACATCTGAAGCTGGAAAAGAGAATGTTGCCATACGTCTTTTTTTTTTTTAAGACTGAGGAAAACTTCCTCAGAAGCTCCCAGTAGACATTCCCCATATCTTATTGGCTAGAATTAGTACATGACCATTTGTGACTCAGTCAATGGCAAGGGAAATGGAATGCCCACATCCCTTAGGGCTGGGGAAGGGTATCTTTATGTCCCCCTCCCCAATACCTGTACACATTGGGGTTCTGTTAGAAGCAGGAAGGGGAAGAATGACTCTTTGGGTAGATAGCCAGTTAACTGCTGTCATCCTGATCTTGGTTTCTCTTATAGCTTCAGTTACTATCTGTGCAGATGATTCCCAAATACCCAGCCCAGACTTTCTCCTGAGCTCATACCTTAGCACCTCAAAATCCAAGTTTAATCTAAAAAATTATATCTTTGGGGCATTTGAGTGGCTCAGTCGATTAAGCATCTGCCTTCTGCTCAGCTCATGATCTCAAGGTCCTGGGATCAGCCCAGGGAGTGTGGAGATCCCTAATCAGTGGGCAGTCTGCTTCTCCCTCTCCCTTTGCCTCACCCCCCTTTGCTCATCCTCATGCTGTCTCTCTCAAGTAAAATCTTTCAAAAATACAAAAATAGGGGCGCCTTGGTGGCTCAGTCATTAAGTGTCTGCCTTCAGCTCCCATCATGATCCCAGTGTCTTGGGATTGAGCCCTTCATCGGTCTCCCTGCTTGGCGGGAAGCCTGCTTCTCCCTCTTCCACCCCCCTACTTGTGTTCCCTCTTTCCCTGTCTCTCTCTGTCAAATAAATAAAGTTCTTAAAAAAACAAACACAAAAAATAAAAACAAATACCTTCAATCTCAGATCTGTTCCTCTTGTAATTCTTGGCTAAAGAAGTGCCACCAGATCACCCAAGCCAGAAACCTGGGAATCATCTTTGACTCATCTACTCTTCCTTCCTATATTTAATCAGTCATTAAATCCTGTGGATTCTACTATTTTGATGTTTCACTATGCTTTCTTAATTACAAAAGCACTGAAATTCCAGAAGTAGTCATCCTAAAGCCCTAATAAATGTTGCCCCAATCTGGCTCCCACTTCACAGGTCAAAATGGAGCTGCTGGTGGTCAGATGACACAGGATGCTATGGTTTAGACAAGGCCCACCATTACAGAGCAGTCTAAGGATTCAGAATACAGGAAACTGACTAGCTTGGGGAATAACAGTTACCGATTACCCCTCAGCACCTCAAACACACTCCTACTCTAGGATTTAGTATGTTTTATTCATATTTGTCTGTTTTGCTTTCCAGAGCTAAAAGTTCCCAAATAATGTGCCTTTAATGCATTACAGGTCTGTCATACATCCCATCAGTACTGGATGGCTAGGCAGGGCTTAAGGTGGCTAAAGCCCAAGGGCCAGTCATCTAAGGCTGCAAGAACTATGTCTGTCTCACTATTACCATTTTCTGTTTATGCCATGATGACAAAAAGTTGAGGAATTACTTCCCTAAACTATGAGCCCCTTGTCAGCAGGGACCATGCCTTATTCATGTTTCATGTCCCCAGCACCATTACTAATCTGTAGCTGGTGACTAACATGCTTGCTTTTGAGGAGTATGGTTCCACTGATGGTGGTAAAATATTTCTGAGCTCGAGGAAGACAGTATTCTATAGGTGATCCCTGATCCTTTTCTTGTATCTGACAAACTCGAGAAATGGTTGCTATGTTCTCAGAGCTCTAGGGTTCCTTAGATGGGATTCATAGGCTTGGGGATGGGGGTACTATATAAGAGGCTCTAATTATGCTCCTCCCCTCTACACCACCACCAGAGCAGCCCATTTTTATCCACGTAACATATCAGACTTCAAATAAGACTTTATATAAGGTAACGTTTAATTGCTTTTACAGAAGAGTTAGAGGGGGGTCAAAAACCACTACAACAAAGAGCAGATGTTCTCTTGCATCCTAAATCATGCTAAAGTTTAAACATCCATGCCTGACACTCTAGTGTAAAAGCTCATAAAGGAAAGGTTATAGCAAGCTCTCATCAGTAATGAGGAGGTCAAGGGTAGGATGAGATCTGCTACACCCAGTCATCTCACCTTTCTTCAGGAATATGGTGATAATGATAATGGTGGATCCATGAAATCCCAAGCCATGTCCCTTCTGGTCCGTATGGCACAGCAGATCCTTTGTAAAAGTCCTATGCAAAGCTCTAAAACGTTTATGGAATCCCTACCTCAATCAGGTCTTTCCCAGACTATAATGCAAGCCTTCAAACATCTGTGGAACTTCTGAATGCTCCCCATGTCTTTTCAGTATCAAAAAGCTTTCCTAGCACTCTACCTGTATTTGCGACAGATGCTGAAAAGGTATAGCAGATAGAATTACACAAACATCACAATTCTGGGCCTTAATACAGTACATTCTGAAACATACTCAGAGGCAGACATTTAAAGGAGATATGACTAAATGAAAAGAGTGGCCCAGGAAATGGAGGATGCTGAAATACTGAGTGAGACCTAAGGTAAAGGGACCCAGGAATTTAAATCCCTGACCTAGGTCAATTAGAGTGCTCTTGTACAAAAGAGTCAACCATTACTTCAATCATGCTGACTTTCCTTTTTTTTTTTTTTAAGATTTTATTTATTTATTTGACACAGAGAGAGAGAGAGATAGCACAAGTAGGCAGAGAGGCAGGCAGAGAGAGGGGGAAGAAGGCTTCCCGCTGAGCAGAGAGCCCGATGGGGGGCTCAATCCCAGGACCCTGAGATCATGACCTGAGCCCAAGGCAGAGGCTTAACCCTGAGTTACCCAGGCAGCCCTCATGCTGACTTTCTAACATGAACACTATTCTTGAGCCCCCATGTCCTTACCCTGCATCCAAGTTGATGGTTAAGGGCCCCTGCCTTGCTCCAGCTTCACCTCCCACTCAGGCAGCAGGAGCTGCCTCTGTGAAGCTGATGCTGAAAAAAGATTTCATTGCTCATAAGCCTACGACCAGCAAAGAAAGTCATGGCAACAATCATCCCTCTACACAGGCGGCAAGTTACTCTTTTGTCAACCTCCTCTCCTTTGAGGCAGCCCTGAGTGCTCATATTATTATTACTATTATGATGATGATTATTAATAGCAACTAACACTTATTTGGGGCTTACTATGTGCTTTGTATGGTACTAAGCACTTTACACAGATTATCTCATTTAATTCACATGCCAATACTATGAAGTAGGCACTATCATTATCATGTTCTTTACTGATGAGGAAAATGAATCTAAGGGAGGACAAGTAATTTCACCAAACTCATAAAACTAGTAATTAGCAGAGGCAGGATGTGAACCCAATTTTGTCTGATTCCAAGGTCCACCTCTGAAAAACCACAACATATTGCCTCTAAATTGACCCACAACAAAAATGGTGAGGAGAGCCAAAAACGGTGATATGCTTTGAGTCTTGGGCTGCTTGGCATCCATTCTTAAACGTGTACGGGAAAGCAGATTCCACAATTTCCCTGTTATTTACTCAGCTTTAACAAACCTGGTTTTAAAGAAGTTCCTCCTTCAAGCAACAAATCCCACCCACTACCCTCTGAGTCCATTTCCTCTTATTATGACTCCAGGGCAAAAGAAATGAACACACACAATATGATCCTTGTGCACTTGAGACTTCACTTCCACTCTTTCCAGCCTGCTGTCACCCCTCCTTTATATTACATTCAGTTTAATAATAGCAGCTACCATTCACTGGCACCAGTTCTGTGCCAGGCACTACATACATACATTGGCTCTCTCCTCCGTGATCTCCAGAATTTCAATTTTGACAATACTCTGAAGGACTTAACATCTGATGGAGAACCCTTTGCCCATGATGGGGAAGTAGGAGATCTGGGATTTCAGATAGATAATGACTTTGTGTTCTAGTAATATTTTTCTTTATGTGTCTTAGTTTCCATTATCCAGGTCTGTACTGTGCCTCTTAGGAAGGTGGAGAGACCAAGATTTCTTAATTACAATGCCTAAGGGCCTTTGTACCCTCACTCAGCTATCTCCAGGCACTCTCCCTGACAACCAAACCACCTTCTTCTCTTTCCTTAAACTTTATTCCAAAAGCTCGTTGAGTTCACTCCATTCACATCCTGTATTCATCCTAGGGCCTACTGTTTGTGTTAGGCACTGTGGGAAATACAACATAAAATCCAATCCCTGCAATCAAAGTGTTTCATCTCTTCGGAAAAACAAGACTTACACATAAAATTTTTGATGATGCAAGGTAATAATTCTATGCTGTGGGGCACCTGGGTGGCTCAGTTGGTTAACTGGCTGCCTTCGGCTCAGGTTACCATCCCAGGGTCCTGAGATCAAGCCCTGCATCACACACTCTGCTCAGCAGGGAACCTGCTTCTCCCTCTGTCTCTACCCCTGCTCATGCTTTCTCTATCTCTAACAAATAAATAAAATCTTTAAAGTAATAATAATAGTAATTCTTCTATGCTGGGAGGCAGGAAGCATGTAAATGTGTGATACACAGGGGACCCTTCCCAGCTAAATCCAAGGTCAATGATTCATTCTGTGAAAAGGTGACCTCTGTGGATCAGTTTCTTCCTTAAAATGAGCTTCCAGAGACATGTTATTCAAACTCAGCTCTAATGGGCAAAACCCGATTTACTGCTCCACTCCAGTCATATTAAGTGGAGACACTTACCCCCGAGAAGCTCAAGACAAAATGGCAGCAAAGATGGTCACCAGCTGATTAAGGCCAGTGGAGAAAAGTATGCAGAGACTAGATTCTTTCCTGTTGCACTGACCAAGCAATCAGACTCCTGCAGCAGATCTCCTAGCCATAAAACTTTCATGCCATAGACCAGGGGTGACCCAATCCAACAGCACTGAGGTAGGTTTTGAGTTACGCTTCTCCCTCAACTGTATGACCTCACTATTTCTTCTCATTCCTGACCACATACCACACTCCTCCTGGCCTGGTCAGAGGGAGACCGGCTGTAATAAAATCCAGAAAGACGGGAACTCCCCCAAAAGAGGAGCGATCACTTTGCTATGCAAGTGGCCCGGGTTAACAGGGAACTCCACCTCCCCCTCCTTCCCTCAAACATTGGTGTAAGCAACGGCTCCATTTTCTGTTCCGGGAATCCTGGTACTTCCTAAAGAAGAATGCGGATTGGAAGACACAAACTCAGAGCCAGCGACAAGCTGCTCCCTCCTCCTGTGAGACCGCCCCCGCTTTGCCTGGGGCAGGAAGGCACCACCTCTGCTCTCCTAGCAAAGATATGATCTCCCCCTCCCACCCCCACCTTCTGACTCTCCTCCGCCCGCTCCCCACCTGCTGCCCTCATCCCAACGTGCGGTTCCCAAGACTCAAAGCGCAACCTCTACTGGAATAGTGCCCCTGGGGTGCCCCACTAGCTTGCCTGGCAGACTGATGCCTAAACCCCCTACGCACTCCTGCCCCACGAAGGGAGTACAGGGTGTCACTGCAGCAAGGCTCCGATCTCCTAGTACTAAGGTGGAGCAGGAGAGAGGATAGGAAAAAGCGGCATTCCCTAGACCTTTAACAGGAAAACGATACAAAACAGTCATCTCCGCCCCCGCATCACCTTCCTCCGGACTGTTCCTCCACCTCAAGCCCGACCCCCAGTAAGGCGGGTCCTGCAGGCGAGGGGAACCTAACTGCAGCCTGGGTCGCCCCCGCGTGCGAGGCAGAGCACAAATTCGTGTGCGCCCCCCACCCCCACGGCAGCTCCGCGTCCTTCAAATGTGGGGGCAGGCGAGAGACTGGCCCGGCGCCCCCTCCCCGAGCTCTCGGGTGGGAAAGACCACACCGCTCCATGGCCGGCTGTTCCGGGGGCGGGGGGGCGGTGGTGTCTGTCTCTTCAGCCCCCACCCCAAGCCTCTCCTCTACGGGGACCCGCCTTCCTTCCCCAGACCCTCACCTGTTCCTGCTCCCAGCTCCGCCGCCACAGCCACCGCCTCCGCCCCCGCAGGTTCCGCTCTGCACTGGTTCCGCTCCCTCCGACTCCCCCACGCCGATTTCGGCAAGGCTGCTCCCCTGGCCCCGCTCCCCAGCTCCCTCCTTCCTTTCCTCCACCTAGCACCGGAAGCCGCGACGGCAACGGGAGCTGTGCGGCGCCCCCCCACCCCTAGACCGGGATACTTCCCACCTCCCCGATCGCGCGAGAACTGCGCGGTAGTGAGCGGCAATTCTCGCGAGATCCATCACCATGGCAGCCGTTGCAGCAGAGGCAGCCGGGTGCTGGAGCTAAAGCCTGGGCGGGGGCGATGTGGGGGCTGCAGGTTGCGGGCGGCGGAGGCGGGAACCGGGAAGTGGGGATGAGGCCGTGGGCACTGAGGTGAGAATTCCAAGCTCCAGGACCATGCCTGGAATTTAAGGACCGGAGCTGCATGCTGGCCACACTGGAAGAGGCTGGGCGGAGAGGCAAAACCAGGAGCAGGGTATGAGTGCAGAGCCCTTGCTGTGGCCTACCCTGTTCTTCCAGACCAAAGGCTTATTTCTTAACCCTGGCTAGCTGCATCTCCCTGAGAGCCCTCGCTGCATCACTGTTGCTACTCACTCCTCCCAAGCTAAGGCTAGGTTACTCAGGGGTCTAAATCAGGAGATCCTTTCCCATGGGGAAGAAGAGAGAGAGAGTGATGAATTTAAGAGACTGAAGGAAAAAGCTGTATTCTGGTCCAGTTAGGAAGTCGGAAAGTGAAAGATAAACGGTGGAAACCTAATATTCAGAGGTATGGCTTGAGGGAGTGTACCTACATGACTATGACTTTTAGTATCCCAAAGAAAATGAGAGACTACACCCATGTTTCTCTACTCCTGCCCAGCCCCCACTTTCCTTACACTCATTTCTGCACCTGATCTAGACATGCAGAACTGCCTTGAAACAGTCTCTGCTATTCTAGAAGAAAGGCACTGGTAATACTAAGAAGAAGGTTCTTTAAGTGGCCTCTCTCCTCAGTGTATGGGAACGTATAGCTCCTCCCTAAGGCTTAGGCCAAAATTGTTGCTTTTCTGTTTTGGGTTTTTGGTTTTGGTTTTTTTTTGGTTTTGGTTTTGGTTTTTGTGGGTGTTTTTGTTTTTGTTTTTTGCCTTATTTCTTGTCTCTTTCAAGAAGAACCAGGTATGGGGCACCTGGGTGGCTCAGTCATTAAGCATCTGCCTTCGGCTAAGGTTATGATCCCAGGGTCCTGGGATCCAGCCTAACAGGCTCCCAGCACTGCCAGAAGCCTGCTTCTCCCTCTCCCACTCCCCCTGCTTGTGTTCCCTTTCTCACTGTGTCTCTCTCTCCCAAATAAATGAATAAAATCTTAAGAAAGAAGAAGAAGAAGAACCACCACCACCAGGTTGGTAAATAGAAGAAGAAGAAGAAGACGACGATGACGAAGAACCACCAGGTTGGTAGATAGCCACACTGTGTCTATCCCTTGTCCCCCATCAACCCCTGGTGTATACATTCATCACTCTCTTCCTCTTATCCCAGTCTGTTTTCTCTGTTATTTTAATGTGGAGAGTAACTACACCCTAGAATGTGAAGCCAAGAGGACCCTAATTTAAGATGGTGAGGGAAGATCTGGATAACAAGGAGCATGTTTATAACATGTATATGTCCTGGGCTGTTGCTATTAAGAGGCTTTGCCCTGATAAACTCTGTGTTGTAAATGGCAGAAGACTTCTTCAGTTTTATTGCAAACTATTGGATCAGGCCCTGGGATACTTCCACATGTACTCTTTCCCTTTCTTTTCCTAAAATTTTCACCCCACCAAGTTATGCCCCTACACCAACCACCAAAATTATGCTTTGTGGGATGCCTGGGTGGCTCAGTCATTTAAGCGGCTGACTTCGGCTCAGGCCACGATCCCAGAGTCCTAGGAACGAGTCCTACAAGGGGCTCCATACTCCACAGGGAGCCTGCTTCTCTCTCCGCCTCTGCCTGCCACTCTGCCTGCTTGTATGTGCTCTCTCTTTCTCTCTCTGATGAATAAATAAATAAATAAAATCTCAAAAAAAATTATGTTTTGCACTCCCCCCCCCTTCACTAGTGCCCCAACCATGCCAACATGCCTTTGGAAAATCTGACAGGAGGTAAGAATTCAATGTTCCTGCCCAAGACTTGTAGATCCTCTCGGGGTTGGATCTCAGGTGTTACAGAAGGATGGAAATGGTGACAGCCTAATATGGTTAGCAGCAAGTACCATGACATTTGAGTCAGAACTGATGGATGGAGGGTGCCAGGATGGCTCAGTTAAGTATCTGCCTTCAGCTCTGGTCATGATCCTGGGGTCCTGGACATCTGTCAGTCTCCCTGCTCAGTGAGGAGTCTGCTTCTCCCTCTCCCTCTGCACCATCCCTTTCCCCACTTATGCCCACTCTCTCTCTCAAATAAATAAAATAAAATAACTGATGAAAATCTCCCAGCCTTTCTGTCTTTCACCTGTCTAGAGTCTGGAGTCTGCTCCAGCATGACTGGGTGTTTTCCATTGAGCAGAGATAGCAGAGGTGCTGCCTAGTTGGCAATAAGCCAACCACTGCCACTCCCCAGCTTCCCAGCCACTTGAAAAGCTAAGGGAAAAGAGCTCATCCAGAGCTGAAAGAGGCCTAGAGGCCTCATCAGTCTTTCTCCCTCTGACTGTCAGTGGAGCTAAGTAAAAGCTGAAATTGTAGCCACCCGCTCTGTGGGTTGCACACTCCCACTCTCGTCACTGACCCCAGGCCTGGGTCTGAGCCCAGCGCGTGTGCCGGGAGCAGGGTTGGGGGGGGGGGTTGGCCTTGCTGACAAAATCCATTTGGAATTTCTCAAGGTTGTGGTTTGGGGCTTAAGTTTGCCACAGAGTGTGTGTGACGAAAGAGAAAGCTAGAAAGAGAGGGAGCCAAAGGGAATACAGAGGAAGGAAACAGGAAAAAGCTGAAATATTCTTGTTGTAATGCCATCAGAGAAATGAGAAATTCCCATTCTGGTTGCTCCTTAACATTATTCTCTCTCATATCCTATGCCCATTCTAGCTGCATCCCCTCTCTGCCCTATACACGCCAGGCTTAGTCAGTGACTGAAGTAAGGATGAGATATCTTCCCGCTTCCATCAGATTTCCAAGTCCAGGACTCTTAAGTGGAAATTCAGGACATAAGATTATGCCATAAAATACTGGCCTAACCCAACATTCCTCAAAATGCCCTTGCCACCTGAATAGCAAAATCACCTGATTTTGAGGGTAATTTGGGTAGCAGATATACCTATTGCCTAGAGAAATAGAGAAAACCATTTCTACATTCCACGGCCAAAGAGATGACCTGTTAGAGGCAGCATCTTGCAAACCCATAAACATTTAGTAATTTGTAAAGTTCTGAATGTGTGATGCCTGTCCCTTTTCTGAATTGAATGATAATGCTTTTCAAAGATACTGGGGTAGGAATAGATTATAATTGTTTAAAAATCTGTTTTCTCGGGACGCCTGGGTGGCTCAGTTGGTTAAGCAGCTGCCTTCGGCTCAGGTCATGATCCCAGCGTCCTGGGATCGAGTCCCACATCGGGCTCCTTGCTCAGCAGGGAGTCTGCTTCTCCCTCTGCCTCTAGCCTGCCACTCTGTCTGCCTGTGCTTGCGCTCTGTATCTCTCTCTCTCTAACAAATAAATAAAATCTTAAAAAAAAAAAATCTGTTTTCTCGGGGCACCTGGGTGGCTCAGTGGGTTAAAGCCTCTGCCTTCTGCTCAGGTCATGATCCCAGGGTCCTGGGATTGAGCCCCGCATCGGACTCTCTGCTCAGCAGGGAGCCTGCTTCCTCCTCTCTCTCTGCCTGCTTCTCTGCCTACTTGTGATCTCTGTCTGTCAAATAAATAAATAAAATCTTAAAAAAAAAATCTGTTTTCTCTAGTTTTGGTTATCTCCTAAAAGATAAAGGAATTATTTTGCTAAGATTAAATGCAGAAGAGCTTTGAATAAGGAAGGACAAAATACATATGCAAATAATTCAGTAGGAAAGCATGCTGGTTTCCAGAGCAAAGCACTCCCTTTCTGAGCTCTGGAATCTCTTTTATATGTGTCCCATTAGTCTTATATCCCCCTCCCAAGTTCTCTGATTTGGAGCCATAAAGAAAAGCACCTGCTCTTTTGGGTCCCAGCTTAATGTTGAGATCCGCTCAGGACTTGAAATCTCCAGAACAGAGGTAACCACATGCTGTAGGCAGAGGTCAACAAAGTACAGCCAGAGAACCTAATCTCACCCAAAATCGGGTTCTGTGAATTAAGCCTTGTTGGACACAGCCACACCCATTTGTTTATGTGTGGTCTATGGCTACTTCTGATTCACAACAACAGAGTTGAGTAATTATGGCAGAGTTGAGTAGTTGCAACAAACCCCACAAGCTTAATACAGCTGACCCTTGAATGACACAGGTTTGAACTGTGCAGGTCCACTTAATACGTAGATTTTTAAAAACAAATACCTTACACTACTGTAAATGTGTTTCATCTTATGATTTTTTTTTAAAGATTTTATTTATTTGACAGACAGAGATCACAAGTAGGCAGAGAGAGAGAGGAGGAAGCAGGCTCCCTGCTGATCAGAGAGCCTGATGTGGGGCTGATCCCAGGACCCTGGGATCATGACCTGAGCCAAAGGCAGAAGCTTTAACCCACTGAGCCACCCAGGCGCCCCTCCTTATTATTATTTTTTTTAAGATTTTTAAAATTTATTTGACAGAGATCACAAGTAGGCAGAGAGGCAGGCAGAGAGAGAGGAAGGGAAGCAGGCTCCCTGCTGAGCAGAGAGCCTGATGTGGGGCTGGATCCCAGGACCCTGGGATCATGACCTGAGCTGAAAGCAGAGGCTTTAACCCACTGAGCTACCCAGATGCCCCTCCTTATGATTTTAATAACATTTTCTTTTCTCTAACTTATTTTCTCATAAGTACACAGTTTATAAAACACGTGGCATACAAAGTATGTGTTAATCTGTTAATGGACTGTTTCTGTTATTGGTAAGGTCAACAGTAGGCTATAAGTAGTTAAGTTTTGGGAGACCCAAAAGTTACATACAGATTTTTGACTGCTTAGATAGTGGGGACACCCCCAAACCGCGGATGTTGTTTAAGGGTCAACTGTTTACTCACTATCAAGCCCTCTACAGGTAAAAGAAAAAATGCCAACCCTCGTTCTAGGGTAAGGACCAAAGTGAAGTCTGGAGTTGAAGCACATAAAAAGTAAATTGGGCTTATGTTTGGATATCCAGCCCCTACCCCCAACCTCAAAGTACCCTCTGGTTTTTCACAAAGAGAGATGCCAACTGAATCACTGAGGACCATTTCAAATCCTTTGTGGAACTAGGCAGGATACACGTAAATAAAGTCATTGGGTGTATGAGGGTAGAATTCACCTGGAAAAGAAGTGATGGACTGGGATCGCAAGTGTGAGCAGAAATAGAACCACCTGAAGCCACTGGTCCAGTAGTTTAATTTATTTTAGTTACAGACAGAAACCAAGAACAAGTCTCAGTACAATAAATTATCCATTCCCATCCCTCCTGCGAAGGAACAAATAAAAGGCTCAGAGAGTCTTAGGTAAAATTCTTCCTTTGGAGGGTTTCCTTTAACATCTGAATGGGGGAGACAGTTTTCCTAAGGGCCTAGACAACTCTCTGAGGACTCAAGGGAGAGCCCCCTCCAGCACTCTGTCCCTTCCCCAAGAAAAACCTCTACCACTGTCTCCTATTCCCCCACAAGAAGGCGCCCAGGCTGCTGTAGAGGAGTTTGGGATCAGCAGATAGGAAGGAGTGGTATCCCCGGTACAGGTCTATGGCTCCACACAATGCCTGGGGCTATTCCTCAAAGGAGAGGAGTGGTCAAACTACAAGGACACCCCAGCCAGAAGGAGTAAGAACCAGAGCTAAAGGGACTCCAGGATTGGGGAGAGGGAGACAATACAGTGCATGTAGTCTTCGTTCATTTCAGCTGTTTGAGGAGGCCCTCCTATCGTGGGGGAGAAGGCTGCACATCACAGACTCTGCCTGACCCCCACCACCCCCAGAGCTGCTTCCAGGCCGATGCTTTGAGCTTCTAGGAGCGGATATTGACCCTGGCCAGAAATCGGAGCAAAAGGCTGAAAAGGCGCTCCTGCCCTCTGCCAGCCCTGCGGTGAAGCCGCCCCTCACTTACACACGTTGACCCACTCTGTGACCTTGCACTCGTCGCACAGCACGTAGCAGCACCAATGGAAGCGGCAATGACAGCGCTCAACTCGCGTCTGCCGAAGCATATTGTGCCCACGGCCGCAGCACAGGCTGCCGCAGCCGTCCAGCAGACCGCTGGTCTTGTTGCATGCCCGGCCCCGAGTGCCGGGGGAGCCCACGGTAGGGTCTCGCTCACAGAAGTCGGGAGACTTCTCAAAGTAAACCAGCTCTCCCGAAAGGCGACGGGGACGCAGGCGGGGTTGGAAGGCTCCGGAGTTGCGGTTGTGGGTATCGATGAAGACGGCCCGACCCAGCCGCTCCCTCAGCGCTGCCCCCACCGCCCGGAACTCTGGGGCCGCCCTCCAGCAGGTTTTGAACTGGCAGCTGCCCGATGTGCCGTGACACTTGCATTTCCGCTTCAGGTTTTCAGTTACCACCTAGAGCGCCAGGGGTGGGGGGGGTGGGGGAGGAGAGGTGAAGGGAAGGGCAGCAAAGGGGCAGGGCACAGGGGCACAGCAGAGGGGAGGGAACAGAGAGCACAGGGAGGGGGAAATAGAGGCGAGAATGATCATGGAATATCAGAAGAGACAGGGCACTGCAGGGCTGGCTAACAGCTCAACTCTCTCATCTTCTGCTGGGAGGACTGAAGCCAGAGCAGAATGATTTGCCCATTTTTAATCCCTAGCCGGGAACAGAGACTCAGCTTAGACAACTAGATGTGAACAGAACTCAACTCCAGTTGTCCTGAGTCGCCATCCAGTCCTCTTTCCAGAGCGAGCACTAAAAATGAGCACCCTTCCCGTAGGAAGGCAGCTGTGATAATAGCTACCCTGTAATGAGCACCTGCCAAGGACGAGGCACTCTGCCCAGTGCCCTATTTGCTGGCTCACTCTTAGTCACATCGTTAAGGTGGGTATCATTAGATTCTTTTTACAGATGCAAAACTGAGGTTAAGTGACTTGCTTGAGGTCACTTAGATAGGTGAGTGGCCATCCCCCACCGCGGCCCGTCCTCCTTTCTGCCTGCGAAGCCTCTCTCTTTCTAGCCAGGCTCAAAAGCTAAGGAGACTCAGGACAAGTTGCACACACATACCTGTCGCCCCACCCTGTTGTTGTGGATTCGCATTCTTGCCTGGATGTCCCGGGGAGCTTCCCTGGAATCCAAGAAATCCCGAGAGAACTTCTCTCCAAAGTCCATGTCCTGGTTACAGCCACCCCATTCCCACGTGTCCTGGGGGCCGGGGCTGGGACCTAAGACGGGGCCAGGGCTGGGCAGGGAGTGGGGGAAACTCTTGCCCCGGGACAGAGCCTGCAGCTGCAGCAGCTTGGCCCTCAGCCGGTCCTGCTCACCACTGCCCTTCCAGCCGCAGCCGCAGCTCGCTAGCCTGCCCAGGCTGCAGGCCGTAGCGACCGCGTGCATGACCCCTGCCGCCAGCATGGAGAAGGAAAAAGCACTCTCCCGAAAACCTGGGGATAAAAGGGTATGACGGAGGCATAAGGTTGACAGGCAGCTGGAGTGGGGAGGTGGAAGGAAATAAGCAGCCACCCTTCAATTCCGGGAATTCCTAACTGAATCCTGACCCTGTCATTTACCAGCTGCATAATTTGGAAGAAAGTCACAGAGAAGGAAGGGAGCGGAAGCACGGAGCCTCAGTTTCCTCATTTATTAAGGGAGGGGCTGGCTGAGATTGATCTCTGAGCCCCAGCCTCCTTCTGTAAGTCTGGGATTTTCGGGTGCAGATGAAAGAACTAGCTGGAGGGCAAGAGCCCTAGGGTTGGCAGGTGACTGAGAGGGAGTCCCCGAGGTCTTTGAAGAAGTGATCACTGAGTTCTACATCTGAAAGCTTTAAAAATTCCCCAGCCCAGCAGGGAGCTTGGGTGGTGGGGTGAAAGCAGAGACTTTCAGGTTCTTTTTTTTTTTTTTTTTTAAGGGCCCTTTAACAAACCTTGCTCCACCACCCCAAAACCCCAAAGCACTGGAGCTATGGCACTATCCTTCCCCTTTCCAGTTTCTGGTTTTCTATTTGCCCTTTAAGACTGCCCTTCATGTTTATTCTAACCTGCTATATTACTCTATAAAATGATGGGGGGGGAGATGGGTGCAGGGTGATTTTCCCTGAGGCCCTCTTAAAATGTTGGCATCTTTGTTATGTTTTGGGGGTCACAGAGGCTCAAGATGACAAGCTTTTCCCATGCTTCTCATTTGGGGGGGGTCCCTTACTTCCTTTTAGGTAGGGGCTTTCTTGAGCCCTGAGAGGATGAGACACAGCACCTCCTTAGGGGCCGGGCCTCTCCCACCCCAGGATGCTGGGTTTTTGGCCCAGCCTCCCAATCCCCCCCAACCTCAACCCTCCAGGGGTGAAGCTGTTTGCACATGTCTTGGGAATTCCCCCGCAGATGGCAGCTGCCTATTAACCCTGTAGTCCCTGAAGTACTGCCCCCACCCTCTAGCTGAGCCCAGAATGGATCTTCACTCCTCCAGGGAGGAAACACGGGCATGGCCTGGCAAGAGGCAACGATGCCTTCCAGACCATACCTCCCAGACCAGACCAGCAGTGACCTGTTCTTCGCCCCTCCAGCCGTTCCTCACCTGCTCAGGTGAGAGCCACCTGGGGCCCCCACAGCACAGAGGAGGGGGCTGCTCCCCGGCTTCAAAGCCATCAGGGTCTTTGTTCCCAGCCTCTGCTCCTGGGAACCCCAGCAATTAGGGGAGTAGGTTTAACCCTTAAACGGTTGGGGGCGTCACCCCACCCCCGCTGAGGCTCTGGGGACACCAGCCTGGGCTTGTCCAAGGAGAGGGAGGGGGGAAGAAATTGGGGAAGGGAATGAGGGGGATGTTTGAAGCTTCCAGGGCTGGGGGCATCTCTGGCTCACAGGTGCAACCCAGATGAGCCCGGTGGAAAAAAGAAAGGGGGGCCCTAGGGTAGGGGAACAGCGACCCAGCTGCCTTGCCGGCAGCACGCAGGTGGAAGTGAGGCGCAGGGACCCAGACGGGTGGCCAGGCCCAGCTCTGTGGCTCCTGGGTGTGTGGGGGGTGGGTGGGGGGAATTCCCGGAGAGAGGCCCCTCCTGGAGTCGTGAACCGGTCTCTTCCCGCCTCCGCTCGCCTCGGCCTGGCCCCCACCCCCGGCCCCAGCGGCGCAGACCCTCCGGCCCCGCTCACCGCGCTTGAGGATTGCGCTGTGGTGCGGCAGGCGGCCGCCGCCCTCGAGAGCGGAGCAGTTCCAGCGCTGGTCGCGCAGCTGGTGCTGACACTCGTGGACCGCGATGTGCAGACCCTGAAGTGCGGATGCCGTCACGTCGGGGCTGCGCAGGCAGAGGCCCAGCTGCCGCTTGCTCAGGCCCGACAGCGTCAAGCACACGGTGTTGGCGGTCAGCGGCGGCTCGCCAGGCAGCTTCAGGCCCAGAATCTCATTGCTGAGGGCCCTGGGAACGCAGAAGGCGTTTCGGGGGTCTGTGGTCCAGGCCTCGCTCCCCCTCCGACTCCTCCCGTCCTAGGTCGGTGCTTTCAGCCTCCGGCTTTTTTTCGTGGCCAGGGTGACAGGGGGGATCTGCTCACCGACTGCACAACGCCAGGAACAGGAGACCCGCAAAGCCCGAGGGCGGAGGCCGCGGCCGGGGCTCCTCCGGCATTTCGAACCCCGGGCCCGAAGGCCCCGGTGGGAAGATCGATCAGGGCCTGCGGGACAAGGAGATTTGGGGGCTTCGGAATAGGGTGGGCTGGCCCCGAGGCAACCAAGGATTCCTAACTCACCAGTGCGCTCTAGGAACCCTTCTCATCTCTCCCCAAGCAAAACAAGAAGAATCACCCCTAACTCTGGACCCTGGAGGAAGAGTCTGGTTGTCGCAGCTGGGGCTTAGGCAAGAGCCACTGGAGCTGGACCCAGCCAGACACAATGCCTGGCACACACACACACTCAAGTGCAAACTCAGACATAACTGACTCACAAACACCACTCCACCATCTTGCCACCGCTCCCTCTTTGAGGGCCCCACGACTGGCTTCCCTCACCCAACAGAGCGAGGCTCTCAGGGCTAGAGGGCGGGATTGGGGGGGGCGGGATTAGAACAGGGTTCTGCACCACCTACAGATGGCGGGGTGTGGGGGAGGGTCACCTTCAGCTGCCGTCGAGGGCAGGCAGCTTTGGTGAGAGGGGTGGAGGAATGGGTTCCCAATCCTGCTCTACCCACTTTTTCCGCAGTCGGGAGAGAGGGGAGGCTCCAGGTGCGCCAGACAGGGAGGAGACCTGGTTCCCGCCTGAAAAGGACCGCGGCGCAGGCTGAGTCCTCTTCCTCCTCATCTGCCTTTCCTAACTAGTGTTTCCCTCGTCTGGGATGCCCGTCTGATCCCCGCGGGTCCCAGGCTCGTTCCCCACCCCTTTACTCCCTCGTTCAATGCCATTCTGATCTGGGGATATTCCTTTATTTGCTGTCTTTATCTCTGCCAATATCCCGGTCTCTCTCTGTGTCTCCATGCCCCAGTGGGCGGATGCGTGTCTGTCTGTCTGTCTGTCTGACTGACTATCCGTGTGCCTGTCTCGCCCATGTTCGTGTCCCTGCCCTCCCTGCTTTCCCGGCTCCGATTACCTGCTGCTCTGGTGCGAGGTGACTACCGGCAAGGTTGGGTCGCCTGGGCTCGGGCTTCTCAAACCGTGGGGAGACTGCGTCGGGTTCTGCCCCTTCGGCAGAGCCGCATTCTTCCAGGGCAGGGCCACTCCTCTTCGCTGCTTCCCCAGCGCCGCCGCAGCCGCCGGGAGGAAGGGAGGGAGGAAGGGAGGGAGTGATCGAAAAAGCTAGCGAGCGGTCTAGCAAGGAACTGGGGGCTCTGGCTCTACTCAACTCGTGCCGAGCTCATAGGCAGCTCTGCTGTGGCTGACAGAGCTGCGGCCCCTCCCCAAGCCCCGGGCATCCCCACCCCACTCCTCGCACCCCCCGCCTTGACCCAGGGAGCGCAGGCGCTCCCCCTCCTCCCAGCCTACACACACACCCTCTCCCCCGACGCCTGGGTTCACGCTTGGCCCCACTGAAGGGGGTGGTGACCAGAGTGCCTCTCACCTGCTCTGGGTAGCCAAGTCTGCAAGGACGGTGCAGTGCCCAGACTAGGGAGACAGGACTCTGGTCCCACGTGGTCATTTCTCTTTGCCTCAGTTTCTCCACCGAGAGCTGGATGGCTGGTGAGTGCCTCTGACAAGATGAATACGGAGCAGGGAATCAGCTTCCCTCCCTGGACAATGTTGGGAAGAGCCCTCAGCGACAGAGCGTGCCTCAGAGCACTCAGAGCCAGCAGGAAAAGCTCCCTTCTGGGTGGCTTGGCCTCCTCCCACCTCTGAGCTCTGCGCCTGCCCCTTGGGAGGGGTCAGACTTGGCCTCAGAGTTCGGTCCTAGCAAAGGCTCGGGTAGCCCCAAAGATCTCCAGCTTTCTCCTATGCTTCCCTTGGCTTATAGGCATCCTTGCCCACAGAGTTCTCCTGCCCCATCCCGAGATCCCAGCTCTGCACTAGGAGTGGCCCAGATTCTTGCTCCAGGCTTTCAGACTTGCTTCACATGGAACGAGGAGGGCCTTGGGATCCCAAACTGAGTCCAGCCTGAGGACAGCCAGGGAAAGTGTCTGATCTAGGGGTGCACAGACCAGAGCAAACCACCTTAGGGAGCTCCAGTGGCAGTGAAGGGGTTAGGCGTCACTGCGCTCCTGCCTGACTCACCCTCCCAGCTCTAACCACTGCGGGCTATTTTTGCCAGAGAGGGGCCCCAGGCTTCCCAGCCGCCCCCCGCCCCTGCCAGACCGCAGCCCAAGGCACGACTGGCCCCGCGCGCCCGAAGCTGGCACGTTGACTCAGAGACAGGCCCCCTGGGGAAGCAGAGCCACGGGGCCCGAAACCCACAGCCACAGTCATCTCTTCCTTGGTGGTGGCCTTGCAGCTCTTCTGGGGGCAGTCAGCCTCTGGCCTATGCTGCTGCAGGGCCTGCCCTGTGCTGCAGGGGGCACTGCTGTCTAGGGGGCAGAGCAGCCCGAGATCAGTGACATCCGTGGTCATATTATTTATTGACCACCTTTATGCACCAGGTCTCCAGCGGGCTGGGAGGTAAAAAAAAAAAAAAAAAAAAAAAAGCGCCATGGTTCCTAACACTGGACAGCTCTGGTGGCTTTTCTTTGCTTTCTCATCTCTGGGGGCAAGGAAGGTAGAAATAGCCCTAGAATTCCTGCCTCTCCTTCCTGTTCAGATGCCAAGACCCACACCATGTGTGGCTTTAGAGGCCACTAGAATCTGCAAGCTCTATCTCAGTAGCTTTCATCCTTACACCTGGATTCAGTGACCTTGTCCTCCTTCCTGCATGTCAGCCTGGGACTCCACTCAGTTCTCCAGAGGAAGGGGATGAGGTTTCCTATGCCTCTCTTCTCCCATGGACATTTGTATTTTTCCAGGTCTCTGGTTTTTTGTATTTCTCTCAGGTTTCTGATTGTTACTTCTGATTCCACCCTTGTCAGACTATAGAACAGTCAGGTGTCAAGGAAGACCTAAGGTCATAACAATTACCCTAGACTCCAACTTCTCCGTGGCTCCCGGGTTCCCCAGGCTGGTCTGTCACAAATCCAACGACCCACACTCCTGTTCCCTCTCCATGCAAAAGCCCAGCTCTGGGACAGGAGGCCACAGGCAGGCAGACTGGGTGGCCTGAACTGGCCCCCAGTGCCCTTGGCCCGACCGGCTGGCCTGAGCACTGACCCGCAGGCGGCTGGAGGGTGGTGGAGCAGGCGGGGTCTGGAGAGGGCTGTGGGTACACACCCATTGCCTAATACCCCAAGCACGCGGCCAGCTCCAGGAAAGGGGAGGGGCGGGAACCAGAGAGACCTTGACAGGGGTTGGGGCCATGACAGGAGGGGGAAAGTGAGGGGCTGTCATTACTTTGGGGAGGGAGTGGGAGCAAGCTGGTCCCCGTTCCCCTCAATGAGAAGATTGGAGTCTGCTTTCCCACCATGGGGATGTAGCAAGAACAAGCTGGGAAGAACACTGGGGCCCTGGAGGGCGGGGGTCAAAGAAAAGAGTGGGGGCCCTGGGAGATTGGGGGAATAGAGCAACTGAGGCGGCCACGAGAGCAGAGCAAAGGCTCGGAAGCCTCCTCCTCCCCTCATGTTTGCCTTGGCCCGGGGTCCCGGCTGACTCATCTATTGCTGAGCCGCTGATAGGGGCGGCCAAGCTCGGGGAACCCAAATTATAGGCCCGGGAGGGATGGATGCGCCCTCGGCGGTGAGCTCAGCTGCACTGCCCACCCTCCGCCTCTCACGCCTTCTGCTGCAGCACCACGGACCACCACCCGGAGGCACCAAAGAGTCTGCAGCCCCACTGCACTGGACTCCCTGGGGAAACCCCCAACAGTTAAACAGCCCCAACAAATCTGTGGGATTACCATAGACAGAACTTGGCCCCCTTCTCTACCAGAGGCTGATGTCTTCCCAGCATGAGGAGGCAGTGCCGCCTGCTGGTGCTTCAAAGGAAGGTAGGCCCCTCTGCCCACAGATTCTCAGCCCTGGTTCCCTGACTCCCCCTCACACTCCCAACAACAAGGTAAAGCCCCTTTCCCCTCCGACATCTTGCTCCTGTTCCCATTCCAGAGAGGTGGTTTGCTACTGATTTTCTACTTTGAGCCTTTAAAGTTCTCTGTGGTCAAAAGTGGTAGAAAAATAGAGCAAGGTAAAGGAGACAGGCAGCAGGATTCCATTTTATATAGGGGGAATGACAAAGAAAGTGAGGGAACCATTCTATGGAGCTATCTGAGGAAGGGTCTTCCAGAACACAGAAAAGCAGGTGCAAGTATCCCGAGACAGGAACTTGCTTGGTATGTTCAGGGAATCAGCAAGTAGGCCAGTGTGGCCAAAGGAAGGAACCCACAGGGGAGAGAGTGCAAGCAGTGAAGTTAGAGGACGAGGAAGGAGTAGGGTGAGATCATAGAGGGCCAAGTAGGCCACTGTAAAAAGCTCACCTTTTTTCTTTGACTGAGATGGGGAATCATTGGAAAATTCTGAGCAGAGGAATGAAGCGATCTGACTTGGGTTTTAGAAAGCATAGCTCTGGCTGCTATGTGGAGAAGAGAGTGTAGAGGGCAAAGGTAGGAGCAGGGAGTGCTGTCATGAGGCTAGTGCAGTAGTACAAGAGAGAGGGGATGGTGGCTTTGCCCAAGGATAAGAATGGGTCCAAGTTTGCATATATTTTAAATACAGAAGGACAGGATTTGTCCATGAACTTGACATGAAGTACTAGAGAACAGATGGATCAAGGATGAGTCTAAGGTTCTTGTCCTGAGAAACCAAAAGGATGGAGGTGCCATTTACTGAAATGGGACAACCAAAGAAAGAGCAGGTTAGGATGGGGGAAGACCCAGGCATTCGAGTTTTGACCATGTACATGCTTATTCAAGTGTTAGATGTGCAAGTCCAGAGTTCAGGGCCAGATGTATAAATTAGGGAGCGTGAGACTGAATAGTTCACCAAGAGAGTGAGTGTAGATTGAGAAGAAAGTCCAGATTGAATTGGGTTACAGTCTGAAGCTTAGAAATTGGTATAGAGGGTGAAACCAGGTAAGGAGACTGAGATGGTGAGCAGCTAGGGAGGTAGAAATGATGTTCTAGAACCCAAGTGAGAAAGAAGGAGGAAGTGTTTGATTCTGTCTGCTGTTCCTGGAAAGTTGATTAGGCTGAAAACTAAGAATTGACTGTAGAGCAATCCAGAGGTCATGGATGATTTTGATAAGGAGGTGTAGCAGGTTCAAAGATGTGATCAGGGTGGAAAGAGAGAATAAAGAAAAGAAATTAGTGCTAGTGATTAAAGCAACCCTTTTGAGCTTTGCTGTAAAAGAGAGCAGAGAAATGGGGCAATCCTGGGAGGTAATGTGGAGTCAAATGAAGCTTTGGCAGTTTTAGATGGGAAATATTACAGCACTTGGCATGCTGATAGGTATGATCTGGTACAGAGGTAAACTGAAGATGCAGGAAAGAAACAGGAAAAACAACAGAGCGATGATTTAATCTAAATAGAAATTTGGGCCAGGTCACTCACAGTGTGACCCAGACTTAGAGACTTCCCCTCCCACTCTTCCCCACTACTCCTGGTGGGTGGAATGGTAGAACAGAGGACACTAGCTCTTTCTTTTCTTTCTTTCTCTCTTCCTTCCTTCCTTCCTTCCTTTCTTTTCTGTCACCAATGGCCACAGATGGGACTTCCTGTCTTCCAGTGCATCTCCACCCTCTAGGCGGTTTTATCAGTCCGTAGACCAAAAAGACATGCTCCAGGTCCCAATGGGAATAAACTCCCAAGGGACAAAGGACAAGCTGCCCATCATTGTCTATTTACTTGAGCCATCTTGTACCCTCTCCAGGGTGTCCTCTGGAGAGATTACTGGCTTTTGGACCTGGGGAGGATGCTGGACCAATACACCTTGTCCTTCAGGGTTGAAATCTTGGAGGGACCAGGTACAGTGGATGGGGCAATAGGATTGGGAAGGATGTTGCCATCAAAAATAACCTCCCTCAGGCTCCATCTGGGTTAATCAGCATCTCATCTGAAATAGAATTGCCCCAGGAAGATAACTTAAACTCATCAGACATGTACTCCTTAGAGTGACTTCCCCACCTTGAAGGGGAAATTCTGAGACTTGGAACTTTTTTAGGATCAGACCTGGGTACATACTCATTTAGAAAGTACCCTGAAGGCAGAGGAGATGAAAAAGAGAAGATCCAAAAGGGAGACAGAAAAACCCTAAAGATCATTTTTATTTATCTGTCAATTTGGAGAAAGGCCCCCAGCTTTATTATTGCTGCACACTCAGAAATAGCTTGTAAGGTGGAAAGAACGTGGGCTTTGAGTCAAAATTATCTGGGTTTAATTCTAGCTCTACCGTTTATTCATTTTTTAAGAAAAAATGTATTTATTTATTTTAGAGAGAGTGTGTGCACACAGGGAGAGGGGCAGACGGAGAAGGAGAAGGAGAGGAGGAGAAGCAGACTCCCCACTACATGTGGAGCCCACACAGGGCTCAATCTCACGACCCTGAGATCATGACCTGAGCAGAAATCAAGATGCTTAACCAACTGAGCCACCCAAGTTCCCCCTGCCAAGTATTCATTTTCTAAAGATTTTACTTTTAAGCTATCTCTACACCCTATGGGGGGCTCCAACTTACAATCCCAAGGTCAACAAGAGTCACATGCTCCACTGACTGATCCAGCCAAGTGTCCCCATTTGGTCATTTATTGGCTGTGTGGACCTTGAACAATTTCTTAATCTACTTTTTCCTCTGTAAAGTGAGAGAAGGGAGAGACATAAAGGAGATCTTCCCTCCTTCCAGGGGCCATGTGTGTGTGCTGCTGGGGCATAATAACCAGGCTGGCAGTGCTCGTTATGCCCCACAGAGGGAACAGCTGCCACATCCTTAATAGGAGGCCAAGGTAGCCTTGAAACTGAGTTGGAGTCCCAGGGAGAAAAGAGAAAAGCATATAATGGAGGAGACCCTTACAAGCATTTTGGGTATCTCAATGTAGTAAGAGTGGAAAGAGCCAGAGGTTTTGGAGGAAGATGGAAATTTGACAGAAAAATCCAGAAAGAAGCAGTCATATGGAGGCATAAGTTCTCTATTCCGGGCTCAGTTCAGCCAGCAGCTCTTCTCTTCCCAGCCCTCCCTCCTGCACCCCTACACGCACCTGTCATCTACTGCACTGCGCTTCCTGAGCCTAATCCTCAGAGACTCAGCCACTCCGGGCCTTCTCTATCTTGATGCTGCCTTGGTTGCAGGCTCAGACCCCTCCCCTAGTGACATGCACAGGTTGACACATGCTGAGGGTGACGCACCATAGGATGACACAAGGTATACAAGGCGAGAGTGACACATATATGCATATTTAATCTCCCCAGCACACACACTCATCCACCCATCTACCCACCTCCACACACAGTTCCAGACACTCTAAGCCTCAGTCAATCATCTGGGTCTTTCCTGAGGGTGGCTGCCACCACCTTCCCCACAAACAGATGATGCACTGTCCTAGGTGGTGGCTGTGACAAGATGACTCCATCGATTGATCCCTTCTGACCTGAGCTAAATTCCAAGATTCCTTGGAAAGGTCCCTAACATCTCTCCTCAAAACAAGGAGTTTCCTTTCATGAGGACACACATGGGTGTGCACCCTCACGACACACTCACACATTCTCATACGCATTCAGGTTTGCATTGTGCCACTTAAACACACACACACACAGTCACTTGTGCACGCCTTCCAGCCCACAAACAAACTGCCACTGTCCCCGGTTTCTCTCCACAGCAGGCTCTGTTTGGTGAACTTACCCCCAACCCATGCACCCCCTGGGATTTCACGACCCCAGCGGCACCCTCAGGCTCCCGCTGATCTTTCCCTGTCAAGCCGTCGGGGCGGGCTGGGGGGGGGGTTCCTGGAAAGGAGGCGTCTCCCCGGAGTCGCTGCCCAGAACAAGCTTTCCTTTCCTTCCTCTACTCAGGAGTGGGGAGAGAGGGGACGCCAGCGGGGCCGGGCTGACGTCGAGGGACCCCCACAGCCGGCGATGGCGAAGCGGCTGGGCTACTGCAGACTCTCCCGGTAGCACACTATCGCCTCGCCCCCTGGCGGACGCTGGTCCCCGACGGGCTCCGGACGCGAAGAGGAGTGAGGCGAGCGCGCGTGGGAGGGCGTCCCAAGGGGAGGGGTCGGCGGCCAGTGCAGGCAGGGAGGCGGGAGCCACCGGGCAGGGGGCGGGGGTGAGCCCCGACGGCCAGCCCGTCAGCTCTTGGCTCAGACGGGCGGGAGCCACGGCCCCGCTCGCTGCCCATTGTCTGCGCCCCTGACCGGTGCGCCCTGGTGCCACAGTGTGGCCCGGCGGGGCAGCCTCCTATCGTCACTTCAGCCAGAGCCGCAACTATAAGAGGCGGTGCCGCCCGCCGTGGCTGCCACAGCCCACCAGCTGGGACCGCGAGCCATGCTGCCCGCCGCCCGCCCCCAGGGCTGTTAGAGCCAGACTGCGAACTCTCGCCACTGCCGCCACCGCCGCCACCGCCGCGTCCCGTCCCACCGTCGCGGGCAGCAGCCAAAGCCGCCCCAACTTCAGCACAGAGGCGGCGAGGCCGGGCAGGCCATGGGGCACTGGGCGCAGCTGCCCGGCTGGGTTTCTGCTACGCTGTTGCTGGCGCTGGCCGCTCTGCCTGCAGCCCTGGCCGCCAACAGCAGTGGCCGATGGTGGTAAGTGAGCTGGAGCGGGGTCGCCACTTGTCCCGGGGCGCAGAGCCAGGGGCCAGCCCCAGTCAGCTCCCACGCTCTGGGATCCATCCGCAGACAGGCTCCCTCCACCGCACTGACTTGCCTCCGAGACACCGAGGGGCGCTCTGGAGCGCAGCTGCTCCAAAGAATCTAGTTCTGATGAGGTGGGTGAATGGTCCGCCCGCCGCGGCCCACGGTTCTCCAGGCAGGGAGCCCACTCCCATCTAGCACCGCCCTTCATCCGTGAGCCCCAGACCAGCCTCACGGTGGTAGCCACACCACAGGTTTCCCTGCCTCGGGCAGCGAAGGGCCAGGCCTGAGCTCAGAAAGGAGAGAAGAAAAGGGTAGGACTCCTAAGCATTTCACCTCTTGGGTGGGCATGGACTCCAGGCCAGGATTCCCTCCCCAAGCTGCCCTGAAGCCGTCCCTCAGAGCCAAGGTGAACACCTGGTCTTCATGTTTCCCACGCCTTCTCTGTCCAGTCCCCAGAGCCAGGGCCCCCAGTGGTCCTGTGCAAAACTAGGGGCGCCCATTCCTTTCAAACTAGTGAGCCAGGGAGCCCGGAGTCTTTACCTCATCGCTGATGTCCTGTGGCTCTCCCAGGCAAATAGCCCCAGAAAGAGGACAGGGTAGACACGACTTTTTGCTTAGGGCGTAAGTCCCCTTCCAGAGCTTGAGCTCCTACCATGCACCTCACCAGGGGCATCGTGAACGTAGCCTCCTCCACGAACCTGCTGACCGACTCCAAGAGTCTACAACTGGTGCTGGAGCCCAGTCTTCAGCTGCTGAGCCGCAAACAGCGGCGGCTGATACGCCAGAACCCGGGGATCCTGCACAGCGTGAGCGGGGGACTGCAGAGCGCGGTGCGAGAGTGCAAGTGGCAGTTCCGCAACCGCCGCTGGAACTGCCCCACGGCTCCGGGGCCCCACCTCTTCGGCAAGATCGTCAATCGAGGTGGGTACCCAGGAAAGAGACGCTTCCGGGACCAGGGGAACGCAGGGTCACCCACAGGGCAGGGGCGGGCGAGTGTAGGGAAGATGTCCCGGGCGGCCAAAAGGTTACAAGATCAACCCGCCAAGAGCTTCATGCCCAGCGCCAGCTCTGGGCCAGACTCGTTCTGCCAGGCGTTTCCCAGCGGTGCACCTCGCGCGCGAAGCTGAACTTTTCTGCGCCACCGCCCGAGTAGAAGCAAGTTCTAAGTCGTAGACGCTGGCTGGCCCCCGCTTTCCCGGCCCCTCTGAAAGGCGCCCGGGAAGCTGATCTCTGCCAGAGCGTCTCGCCTCCAAGTCCAGCAAGGCTCGCATCGCTGACACGGGGCCGCAAGTCTGGGCTGCGGAAGAGGTCTTGACAGTGCAGAGTTCGTCCCCTCTCCTCTTCTCGGTTTTTCTTTCTGGAGCTGCCCCACTTCCACTGAGGAGCCAAGCGCGCCCCGACTCTCAGAATCTCAGGAGCGCGTGATCACAAGCGTGGTCAGGGTTGCGTGCCCACGCACGTGCTTTCTCTAGGAGCCCAGCTTCCCAGCGCAGCGGGCCGCCTGGCTCTCGGGACTCCAAGGGCGGAGTCGGGGCACCGGCCTCTAGGGTCCCGAACCCTCCATTGAGAAGGCTGGCCACCCCCCGCCCCCACCTCCCCCGACTCCCCTCGCGTTACCTTCTCGCTCATCCCCTCTCCCTTCCCTCACAGGCTGTCGGGAAACGGCGTTTATCTTCGCCATCACCTCCGCAGGGGTTACGCATTCAGTGGCACGCTCCTGCTCGGAGGGCTCCATCGAGTCTTGCACGTGCGACTACCGGCGGCGGGGTCCCGGGGGCCCCGATTGGCACTGGGGGGGCTGCAGCGACAACATCGACTTCGGCCGCCTCTTCGGCAGGGAGTTTGTGGACTCCGGGGAGAAGGGGCGGGACCTGCGCTTCCTCATGAACCTTCACAACAACGAGGCGGGCCGCACGGTGAGCGGGCTTCAGGGGTTCTGCCCGGAAGCGCAGTGGCGGGGATCTCCGAGTCCCTGAGCAGGGGCTGACCTCGAATCTGGGCAGTAACGGTGGGTGATAGGGCCAGGCGTCAGGGCAGGGAACCAGAAGAGGACGTCCAGAGGGTGCGGAAGTTTGGAAGGGAAGGCAGAGAATGGAAGAGAGTGCGCAGGTCAGGTAGAACTGAAGAGGTTAGAAGTCAGGCAGCCCGAGGAATGTATTGCCTACAGCCCTCTTCGGGTTAATAATTGGAAAAAAAAAAAAAAAACGAGGCTTGGAGGCCGGGACCACGTCCGGCGTGGAGCGTGGAGTTGGGCCTGGTGTCCAAATCTCGGCGCGACGACTTAACGCTTCCCTTCCCCTTCCTCCCTTCCGCGCTTGCGGAGGTCCTGGCAGGGTCCGGGAGGGGGCAGTATCTGGGATAATGGCTCTGGCTGTGACAGTGCCGTGGGACCCACTTTCTTCCCCTTTCCTCCCAGACCGTGTTCTCCGAGATGCGCCAGGAGTGCAAGTGCCACGGGATGTCGGGCTCGTGCACGGTGCGCACGTGCTGGATGCGGCTGCCCACGCTGCGTGCAGTGGGCGACGTGCTACGCGACAGATTCGATGGCGCCTCGCGCGTACTGTACGGCAACCGCGGCAGCAACCGCGCCTCGCGGGCAGAGCTGCTGCGCTTGGAGCCCGAAGACCCCGCGCACAAGCCGCCCTCCCCCCACGACCTCGTCTACTTTGAGAAATCGCCCAATTTCTGCACGTACAGCGGACGCCTGGGGACAGCGGGCACGGCGGGGCGCGCCTGCAACAGCTCGTCGCCCGCGCTGGACGGCTGCGAGCTGCTCTGTTGTGGCCGGGGCCACCGCACGCGCACACAGCGCGTCACGGAGCGCTGCAACTGCACCTTTCACTGGTGCTGCCACGTCAGTTGCCGCAACTGCACGCACACGCGTGTACTGCATGAGTGTCTGTGAACCGCCGCGCGGACTCGCCTCCAAGAGCGCTGTCCTCTCGCCCGCCTCCAAACAGTACACCCACCCCCCCCTTCGCACCCTCCGGGTCCCTCCAGCCGCACTCCCGGGGATTCCTATGTGCGCGATCATTTCCCCCACCTCCTCCTACCTGGGGACTCCTGAAACCACTTGCCTGGGTCGGCACCAACCCTCTTGCCATCCCGAAGGACCTGCCCCGGACCTACCTCCCTCCCTCTCCCGGGAGACCCCTTGTTGCACTGCCACCTGCTTGACCAGGAGGAGAGAGAAGGATTCTGTTCCCTCCCCTGTGGGGGTCAGCTTCTGACGGCGGCCCCGCTGGGCTTCCCCCACCAGGCCAGTGACCTCCTTGCCTCTCTCCACCTCCCCTTTAACCTCAGTTTTTCACCAGGGCCCATCGTGCTCTTCCCATTTTCCTGCCAAGGGCCCAGACCCTGAACACACACCTGGGCATCAGGGCCTTTCTCCTCCCCGCCCAGCTGAACCAGGAGGGGCCAGGGTGAGAGGGCAGCTGTGGTGATGTGGAAAACAAGGTTGGGGGGCCCAGGAGAAATACCCCCAATTCTCCCAGCCTCTGTCATGGAGCCATTGAACAGCTGTGAGCCATGCCTCCCTCAGCCACCTCCTACCCCTTCCTGTCCTGCCTCCTCATCAGTGTGTAAATAATTTGCACTGAATCGTGGATACAAAGCCACGAGTTTGGTTGTTGTAAATAAAACTATTTATTATGCTGGGTTCCAGCCTGGCTTGCAGAGACCACTTCCAGCCACCCCAATTCAATCCCTCTCCCTTCTTCTCCCCTTTTGCTCTCCAGCCTTTTTTTGATCCCTCTTCCCCTCTCCCCAATTTCTCAAAGATGCTGTTGCCTACCGGAATCAGTATTTCCTTCCATTGTAGCTATTAGTGGCTCCTCGCCCCCACCAATGTAGTATCTTCCTCTGCAAAATAAAATCTCTATTTTTATCAATGACTTGGTGGCTTTTCCTTGAATCCAGAACACGGTATGGCTTACCTCTCTTAAATAGGATCCCTTGTTGGGGGACTACTGTCATAGCCCTGCAAGAGGACCCTGGGATTCTGACCCTTGGATGACCTTAATGAGGCCATGGGGGACCAGTTCTCCAGAAGAACCTTTCCAGGAGCCGAGAGACCCTGTAGGATTCTTCTTCCTATTTGAACACCAACTGGCTGTGTGATATCGGGCAAGTCCAAACAGCCTCAGTCTCTTCCCTCGCTAAACGGGGATCAAACAAACAAACAAACAAACTCTGAGCCTGTCTTTCCTATCAGGAGTTGTGAAAATAGCCACAACTGATTGATAGCTATGACCGTGTTGTGAAAAGAAACCAAAGAAAGAGAAATCCAAGCAGAATGCGTGCTGCTGTATAGTGTTTGGTCCCTGAAGCGTATCTGCTTCATCTGTGGTCAGGGTATGGAGCAGTGGGGAAGGTACTTCCCTCCCCAAGAGAATGAAACACCTTATTAGACCCCAGCTCCCAACCTTGGGCTCAGGAGGAGTCAGGTCACATGATGAGCTCTAGTTCTGAACCCAAAAGCTCAGAGATGATGGTCAGGGAGCAGAAGGGAGCAGGAGGGCCAAGAATCCAAACAGAAGTTAGGGCTTAAACCCATGTAACCAAAAGGAAACCCAAGTGTGGTCCATAACCAAACCATTAAGTTAGCCATTCCCATAAAAAGCCTGAAAGAGGACTGTTACCAGTAATACAGATACCTCTGTGTGCATATTCACCAGAGAGGGCAGGAGTACTAAGCGCACCCACACCCTAAACCTTATCTCTAACCCTAATCCTCTCCCCAACCCTAGGTCTAGGTCTAACCTTAGCCTTAACCCTAACTTCAGACAAACACTAACCCCTTCCTAAGCTCTAATGCCTATCCCTAATCTTAATACTTCTCCCCAGGGAAGGACATAAGGGCGGCGGGGAGGGGGGAGCTATGAAGTACCCCCCCCCAGGGCAGCAACTGATCCCAGACAACTGGAGAATTTCCCCCTCTCCCCAGGACTCTTTTGCTGTTGTGGCCGCCTCCCACCTCTCCCTGGATATGTGAACTCTGACCCCTGTTGGCCTTTGGGGTATGTGTGGGGGTAGGGGAGGAGAGCCAGGATCTGCTCAAGCCTGCAAAAGACATCCCTTTCCCTTTTTCTGCATCTGCCAAGCCAGCACCAGCTCAGCTCTGATGGGCAGTTGGGGGGGGGGCGGGGATTGAAAACGTATTGATCCAGAGTAGAAGGCACCTCATAAGCCTTGGGTTTCCAGTAAAGAACCCCCTGCATAGAATGTCCAGTCTATAATCCAATGAATTATTAGGTCCCCGGGCTCCCAAAGCAAGAAGTTAATGGACTGCCAGAGGCAGGAGAGGGGGCTTGGGCCCCTGTTGGACAATGCCCAGAGTTGGGGAGAAGCAGTGGTTGGGGAGCTGAGGGCTTGGCAGCTGTCCTCGACCACTCTCACCTAACTCCGAACTCCAAGAGCTGGAACTGGTATCAGCTTTCAGGCCCACAAGCTGGGGCCTCTGAGCTGAGTTGACATGCAGCAGCTGGAAGAAGGGTAAAGGGAAGCAATGATTCCTGGTCTGGCTCCACTTAGATTTTCAACAAATATGTTGTTTTCTCAGCCTGTTACCTTGTCTATTGAACAGGGAGGGTTGTCAGTACAAGTCTTCTCCCTCCGGAAGGCGATGAGGTTCAGAAGAGATCATGTCCATGAAAATCAGGGTCATTTGAACACTGGCTGATGCCTCTTCTGTGCCAGGCATGTGCCAAATGCTGGGGATACGGGGCCCTAAGAGCCCACTTGGAGGAGTTTCCAATGTGGCCAGGGAATCAAGCACATCAATGCATATTGTTAGAATAATAGGGGGGTGCTGTGAAGGCTCGGTGGAGTAGAAAACCCTCTGCACACCCCTGAGGTTTAAGGACAGACCCCCATAACCAAGTCTGCTGCATGGAGGTCCTTCACTTCTAGGGGCTGGAAATTCATGGTGCGTAGGGAAGTGCAGAATAAGGCCTGGCCCTCGAAGGGCCACGCACTAAGGAAAAAGTTGGGGAGAAAAGCAAAGGGGGATAGGATCTGCAAAACATTACAAATAAGCTAATTCTCTCTCTCTCTTTTTTTAAGATTATTTATTTATTTATTTGAGAGCGAGAGCGAGAGAGCATGAGCAGAGGGGAGGGGTAGAGGGAGAGGGAGAAGCAGGCTTCCTGCTGAGCAGGGAGTCCAAGAAGGGGCTGGATTGCAGGACCCTGGGATCAAGACCTGAGCCAAAGGCAATTGCTTAACTGACTGAGCCACCCAGGAGCCCCAAAGCAAATTCTTTTGATGTTCCAATCTTCTGTGCCATCCTCACTGAGGGTTGTGCCTAGAGAGGCTAGTGCTGGCGTGAATCGGCCCAATGCCCTGCTCTGCCCTATCTGCTCTGGTTATCCTTCCGCCCACCTTTGATCTTAGGTGCCAGGTGCCACACATCCAGGGGGACCCGAGGCTGCCAGGGACCCCGGATGCACGGTTGGCCTCAGCAAGTGAGGGAGGCACCAGTACTGAAATATCCTGGGGGGGGGAGCGGAAAAGCTGAGAGGACCGAGATGGCAGGGCTGCACAGTCCCCAGGGGGTCAGCGAGCCAGCACCACACACACACACTCCACCACACGCACCCTGGAAAAACTCCGTCAGTGGGGCTGCAAATACCCCAGGGTCTAGCCCCCCCACACACACACCTCAGGCTGGCTCCGTCCTCCACTCCAGGCCAGAGGGAGAAAAATAACAAAATGAGGAGAAAATAAGCTGTTTGGCTGTGGTGTGAGCAGGAATATCCATACAGAGCTGCCCACCACTCACCCTTACTCACTCTTTCCACACCCAGCCGGGGCGCCCAGCAGGAGACAGACCACCCCCCGGCCCCCTCCCCCGTCTGGGCTAAAAGCAGACGCTGGTGAGCGAGCAGCAGGTTATAAATATGCCCGGGGAACTGCCGCCAACTCGCTCCCTTGTCATTCCCTGGGAGGGGATAGGGTGGGGTGGCTCCGAGGGAGGAGCCAGGGCTGCCCTGCTCCTGGGGCCCAGGAGGAAGTGGGGCTTCCAAGACGCTTCTGCACTTTTTTTTTTTTTCCTTTTTCAAAGCGAAGGAACCACCACCTCTTCATTTTTCCTGGACATTGGCTCATCTGCTCGGAGGTGGGGTTCCATTGCTCCCCCAGCCACAGTGGGGACCTCAGAAGGAGAGGGCCCAATGCCAACCTGGGTCATGGGGCAGCTCAGCACCCCTTCTCTTTCTCATACTCATACTCATTAACTCTCAGCAAAGCCGAAGTTCATTCATTCATTCAACGGGCACTCGCTAGGGGCTTGCTGAGCCTCAGGCCCCATGCATAAGCACACCAGCACGCATGAGTGTGTCTGCATTCATTCGTGCACACACAGCAGCCCCACTCCCACATGTTCACATCAGCGCCAAGTCCCCCTATGGACTTCTGGACTTGAACCTGGCAGTATCACCAGGAAGGGTAAAGCTCCAGGCTCCCAGTTCTGCCTCAGCAGGTTGGCAGAGCCAGGCGGGATGTGGAGAACCAGGGCCCTCAAACATTCTTGCTCCCACTATTCCCTAGAGAAATGAAAGATCCTTTCTTGCCTCCCTGCCCAGCTATCTCCCAGGGTAGGCCAGGAAGAAAGAGCCACTCTCTGAGATGTTGAGGGGACACCTGCCCAGGCCGCCAGAGCCTCCTGCTTCCCAGCCACTTGCCAAGTAGGTGCCAAGTTGGGCAAAAGGGGGCAGTGCCACCCTGGGAAGCTTCCAGCTCTCCTCCCCCAGGGCTGAACCCCTCCCCTCTCCCTCCTCCCTATTAATCCTCGGAAGTGAAGAGGCCGTCCCTGGCGGCCCCTGGGCCCTATTGTGGCCCCTCGCCCTCCTCGGCTGGCGTCTAATTAACTCCTCCTGCCCCCGGTTTTGTGTGCCCCCCTTACCCCACCTTGTCGGCCCCGCCCCTCCGCTCGGCGGGCTCCCCACCACGGACATTCCAGCCCGGCCGGGCTGGTGTGCCAGGGCAACCAGGGCCGGACCGAGGCCTAATCCTCCCGCCGCCTGGCCGGGCTGGGGGAGCCCCACTCACCTCCCCACTCTCTGGGGGCTGCCGGGCTCGGCTGCGGCGGAGACACACAATCAGGACAAAGGCGCAGCCCCCAGGGGGCTAACTCAGCCTTCACGCCCAGGTTGTGCGGCATTTGGGGAGTTTAATGAATTGTCCATCACGCCTTTCAGGGCCCGCCCGTCAGCCTGGATTAATCTTCGGAGCCCTGGTGGGGTAGGAGACACTAAGCCTGTATTTATTACTCTCCCATTGTCACTAATTGAGGTAATTATCTGTGACTCTGGCCTGGCCAACAATGCGGTATTCACTCCCGGGACCTCGATGGGCCTGGCTCCCACTCTCAGCACCAACCCTCCCTCCTCTCTTCTCCCAAACCCGCCAAGGGCTAAGTTGGGCCCTAGAGCATCTTGGGAAAGTGGACAATGTCCCACAATGCTTCACCTCCCAACCAGTGTCTCCCATAGCCATGACTATGGAGTTGCAGATAGGGAGAGGCCCGGTCCCCCCAAAGTGGATAGGAAAGGAAGGCAGCCTGGGACAGGTTTGGCTGACAGAGCCCCAGGCCACACAGGGACATGTTTCTGAGATTTTGGTTTTCTCCTCATCTCTGGACTGGTGACACCAGGGTCTCATAGGGCCCTTCTGCAGTTCCACCTTTGTGTTCCTGTAGTCTTCAGATCTGTAAAATATTGGGAGGCCCTAATCCATACCAGACATACTCTCGGGAGGTCCCTAGAGCCTCCAGAGCTGGCAGCATGGCTGTGGATGTGATGGGGGAGGTTGGGAGAGAGACTAGGAAAGGGCTGGTCAGGGAGATCAGAAAAGACAAAAAGAATCAGCCCAGGAGGGAACATCTAAGGGTCACACTAACGTGGCCATACAGTAACCTTAGGGATAAACGTGGATTTGGAAGGGTGAGCATGCCAAAGAGTAGATTTCATGTGGAGATGGCTTCCCAAGTCAAGGGCATTGGTCTGGGGAACAGGTGTGTGTATGTATCTGTGTGTGCATCTCTGTGTGTGTATGTGTGTGTAAAAGAGAGAAAGATAGCAAAGGAAGATTTGGGTTTTGATTAGGACTAGATGTTGATCTCTTTGGGAGCAGGAACTATGTCTTTGTCCCTGTTGGTTTTCCAAGACCCTAACACTGTACCTGACACATAGTAGGCACTGTCCAGGGAATGGATGGATAGATGAGGCCAGTTCTTACACTGGAGTTGGGGGTCTGTTGGCTCTTCATTTCCATAGCTGCACTTAGCCTTTTTATTCTGTCTCAGCACTTGCTGGAAGGAAATGTCTAGACGATCCAGGGACAGTTCTTGAATGGGCACTCCTCCAACTGCGAACATTTTAAGGACCTTGGCAGAACGCTGCGCTACAATTGGAACAGCGCCACCTTGTGGTGCCTCTTGGAAGAGCTCCTGGAGAGATTCCAGCAAAGGAAGCGGGGTTATTCCCTATGCCAGGAGGTTGGGAACACGAGGCAGCAGACCCTTCTCCTTCTGTACATCTGAGGCTGAATTGCTGTGCCAGTGTCCCTGTTACACGGTTTTATAATTTGTTCTTATCTTCTGCCAGCATTTACGGAAAGCCTGTTCCAGGTCAAGCCTGTAGGGGATATGGAGCTAAACCAAAGGCACTAGTCTTGAGCAACTCATGGTCCAGCAGGGGATTTCGCAACGTAACAAGACCAGTGAAGGTCATAACCAGGCAGCAGAGAAAACAATGATATAGGTGTTGAGGAGGCAACTGGGACATTCGCAGCTCAACAACTCTCTGCCCCTTCTCTCTTCTTCAATTCCTTTCACTAAAGCTTAAACGTTTATCCTTGCTTTCCAGGCCATTTCATGATTTAACCCACACACACTGTTCCCGAGTCCCTGCACCTCTGCATTCCCCAGTGCCTCTGTTCCCTGTGAAGCCTTCATGCTTTCCCACTTCTCTACCTTTGCCCATACCCTGGAATACGCCTCTTCCCCATTTTTCCCATTGAAACCCATCTGGAATGTCCCTCCCTCCATCAGGCCCTTCTAATTTCCCTTGGCAAGATGGCCTTCCTGAAGCAGCATCTTGGCAAGGCTTTGGTTAACAGCATATACAGGCCGTCCCATAGAAGGTTATCTGTGTAAGTTACTTATCCTCTTACTAGGCTTCTACCTTCCTGAGGACATGGGTTCATGTTTTGTTCATCTTGGCATTCTTTGTGGCATGGAGCTAGGCACATCAGATGTCATCATTAAGAGAAGAAAGAGGAGTGCCTGGGTGGCTCTGTGGGTTAAAGCCTCTGCCTTCAGCTCAGGTCATGATCCCAGGGTCCTGGGATCGAGCCCCGCATCGGGCTCTCTGTTCACCAGGGAGCCTGCTTCCTCTTCTCTCTCTGCCTGCCTCTCTGCCTACTTGTGACTTCTGTCTGTCAAATAAATAAATAAAATCTTTAAAAAAGAGAGAGAAGAAAGAGATGGCAGATGGTGGATATATGCATGAGTGAACGAATGGACGGATAAATGGCTGGCTGGACGACAGAGGGTTGGGAGATGGATGGATAAATGGATAGTGGGATGTATAGATGGGTGGATGCTTGCTGGGATGAACAGAAGGATGGAGGCATGCATGGATGGATAGACAGATGGATGAAGTAATTCTTCTTTAAAAGGGACTCATTAAAAGCTCTGTAGTATCAGGGGCTTCAAGGAAGGAAACCCACTCTATGTGAAGACATGGAGATGAGGGGCCAGTATCCAGACTGAGCCTTCCTACACTCAGTCTGGATGCACCTCAGTGACTCATCTCCCACTCCCTGAAGCCACCCATTGTCAGGGAACTGATCCTTCTAACAGGCTTGCCTAGATCCTCAGGAATGCCTTCATTAACATATATTATGTTGTACAGCCCACACTATAGTGATTTTGTGGGTTTCCTCTCCCATATCCCTTGCCCTGTCTCATACACACTCTAGACTGGAAGCCCCCTGAAAATAGGAGCCCTGTCTGAGTCCCTGGTGTGTCCCTAGGGCCTGGTATACAAGCTTAATGAAGGACTGACCAGATGAGTAACCGAGGGAGTGCTCCCCTTTCTCCACAGACACTCTCTACCCACTCCCTGTGTACTCATGTCCAGCCATCTCTCCTGGCCCTCTCCTCCTCACATGCCTTATGCTCACTCCTGACCCTGGATCCCCTAAAGTCCTGGAATTATGGCCTGGTTCTTTGTTACCCATTTGCGGCTGATTGAGGGAAGTCCCAGGCCTCTCAGGAGAGTCTGAAAGGAGAGGGAGTCCTTAGGCCCTCTAAAGCCGTATTAACCCGGCTTCAGGACAGAAAAGGGCTTCCATGGAAAGAACCTGGCTGTTGGCAGGGTAGTGGCCTGTGCTAACCTGAGAGCTGCTGCTCCAAGTGGACCGAGCCCTCCTGCGTCTGCTGTCACTACACCTGACCTGTGAGGCTGTCCCAAGGTTGGGGGTGGTTGTGGCCTCTGTTTCTGAGAGGCTGGCCAGCTGGCAGACGAAGCCAGATTTAGAAGTCATTTTCACAGCAGGGAGCCTCCAGCCTCCCACCCACAGTGCCATGTAGGGCCAGTCTGAGATATGGCTCACCAAGGGCAGGCCCCCAGACCTACAGTCACTCCTCCTCTTCTCTCTGTCCCTGTCTCCCCAGATCTTTAGCAGCCAGTGCTGACTCTACCCTTAGGCAAAGATGAAAGATGTTCTGGGGAAGCAGGGTATGTTTCCTTTCACCCTAACTCCCCAAATGTTCCCTGTACACCATCCGACCATTCAAAGGACCGCGTCTCCACCCCAGGGCCTTTTTCTCCTCTTGACCTGGTCTCTGCTGCCTGCTTCTGCTCTTCCCCAACCTCTACTTCTCTCCCTATCCCCTTCTGTTCTTATATCCCCAGTACTAAAGAAATAGCTCTAAAGAAATAATAACCAGAGCTTAACCCTTGTATATCCCTTATTAAGCACCAGTCATTTCTCTTTTCAAGTGCTCTTCATATTGAATGATTTAATCCTCCCAAGAAGCCTATGAATAAAAGCACTATTCATAACCCCATCCTATAACTGAGGACACCAAGACACAGAGAGATTGAGTAACTTGCCCAAGGTCACACAGCTAGTGTGAGACAGAGGCAAGATCTAAACGCAGGCTGCCAGGCCCCAGAGTCCATACTCTAAACACAACGCTGCCCTATTTCACCGACAATGATAGCAGTGTGGGTGAACTCTTCGAAACTGACCTCTTGCTTGTTCAACCTCACAGAGGTTTTGGCTGTATGGCGGAGTCTCCCTCCACAGGGCCAGCCCCTCCGCTACCCTCAGGGCTCACCTCTTCTACCACCCTGGGCTATAGCAAAATCCAGGCAGATGCCCTCACCACTGCCCTAGCCTTCTTCCATCTTCCTCCTGGGCTCAAGTCCATTCTCTTCTCAAGCCCAGAAGTCCAGGGCACACACTCCTGAGGGAGCCAGGCTCGCCTCAGCCTGTCCTCAGTTTTCACACCTGTCTTTATCTGAAGGTACCCTCAACTCCAGTCTAATCTGACTGGTAATTTCCTACACATACCCTGCTTCCCCACATCCATACCTCTGTTTATGCTCTTCCCTCTAGTTGGAGCTCCTTTCCCCAAATTCTATCTCAGATGCCACCTCCTTCAGGGAGCCCTTCCTGATCTCATAAAATCCACACAATCTCCCTTGTTTGACTCCTGATAATACTTATCACTTCCTGCTCACTACTGTCATTATTGGTGTGTTTTCATCTTCATTCCTCTCTTTCCTGGAGCCCAACCCAGGGCCTGCTTCCTCTCAGGTCCTCAGTAAATGCTTAGTACTTAGAATTGGTAGTAGTTAGACTTGCAGGTGAAAAGTAGACAGACTTCAGCAAACTTTGATCTCTTCCCAAAGGGAACCTCACTTCTTTTACTTCCTCCAGCAAGAACTAACTTGATTGAAACTCTACATTGTGGGTCCCAGGCAGGTTCTGAGATGAACTCTCCAGGGTAATTTTGATCACTGATGTCCCCTCAGGTTCAGAAGCCCAGAGAGACATCCCTACATACACACATACACACTGAACCAAGGTCAGCCTGCCCCAGCACAGGGTCCAGCCCAGGGACCTCCCAAACTTCTGTTCTCTCCTACCCCGTTCTGACCTGTACTGGTCGGGAGTGACATCGAGATAACTGAAGACCAAAATTATAAATGGCTTGAGAATGGGGCTGGGCTCTGAACGCAGAGCGGGAGTTGGAGTGACTCGGTAGGGATGGGGGCAGAGGCGGCTGGCCAGGACTCTGGGACTGAGTCTGGGCGAAGCCCCCGCGCCCGCCGAGTTGGCAGCTAAATTTACCCAGGCTGACTCAGCCCTTGCCCGGAATGGGGGGGTGGGGGGAGTGCGCCGGGGCACTGGGAAGAGCCAGCGGGGGTGGGGTGGGGGGCAAGGAAGGAAAGTCCGACTGGGGGTGATAGGGCTGCGCAGGGAGTTTCCATCAAAGAAAGGAGTTCCCCCCCACCAGCGCCCCACCAGGCGGGAAGAAACAGTGGAGTCCTGTGGGGAGACACAGGGGAGCGACTGGGCTGGTGAAAGGAAAGAGATGCCAAGGTTGGACAAAGGGAAGCTTAGATTTATTGAGCGCCTACTGTGTGCCAGGCACTGTGCAAGGCGCTTTACATACATTATCGCATAAAATCCTCACAACAACCCTGCGAGGTAGGTGTTTATAAACCCCCATTTGACAGATGAGGAAACTGAGGCTCAGGGAGGTGAAGTGATTTGGCCAAATTCACATGGCTAGTAAATAGAGACAGAACTGTCCAAGATTGGAGAGAAGAAAGACTTCAGTGTCTGGGTCCCAAGCCGGTTGGCGTGGGTAAGTACAAAGAGGGGCTCCGCGCGCTCCAGAGGCCTAGAGGCCAGAGGCCTGCTCCCGACCTAGCACGGCTGGAGGTGGCAAGGTGGGGGACCTGCGCGCAGAAACTGGGTATCAACTGGTTAACTAACAGTGCCCGGGTGTGGTGGGGGGGGGGGACTCGAGAATTAGCTACCGGGGAAATCCGCGACCTGCGCGCGCCCCGTAGTGGCTACAGCGAGTATCACACCCCACACCTACAGGCTTTTTGGGACCAACCTCCCCCTTCCACGACTGGCCAAGGTTTCTGGAATAGGCAGAGATGCAAGAAAGTTTCACGGTTCTTTCAGACGAGTGATACCACCGGGGTGGGAAATCGTGGTAACGATTTAGAGCATCACTAAGGAACACTGGGGAGGAGGAAATGGGGGAAGGCCTAAAGAGGTCCCAAGCTGATTCACTGGCTACCTTCCCTCCCCAGCTTGGACCACCACAGGCCAGGGACAGTGACAAGGCCACCATCCTGCTCTGCCTTGAGGAGCCCTCACCTACACCTAAGAGACTGGGATAGAAGCCCTTAAACTTGCTCAGATCTTCTGCAAATCCTGGACAGTCTCTTGAATATTGAGCATGAGTGCAGGTGACAATGAAGCCATCTGAGGGACACTTAGACTCTATTCATTTATTCCTAATTCTCTTTCTTGGCCTGTGGAGGAGAGGGTGAGATAGAACCCACCCCCAAGGACCCAAAGCATCAGGGATGAACTTATCCCAAGACAGGTGACTCCGAAGTGAGTCCTCTTCCTGTTTTGCTGGTTGTATCTGGATCCCTTCCTCTTCTGCCAAGGGCCTCTCCATCACCTGGTCACCTCAGTGGGAAGCCTCTCCATCACTTTCTCCCTCCAAACCCCAAGATCCTGCCCTAAAGTTGCCCTATGACTATAACATCCCTGCCCCCCTACCTGATCCTGGCCAAGCCGCTCTGCTCTGCTCTGAACCCAGTGCATGAGCCCCTGCTGAAGACCTTACCCCAGTGCCCTGAATGGAGCAGGTATTAAAGTCTATTGTTCATCCTCACCTGTCCTGAAAAAGAAGGAAAGAAAGAAAGAAAGAAAGAAAGAAAGAGGAAAAGGAAGGGAAAGGAAGGGAAGGAGAGGGGAGGGGAGGGGAAGGAAGGGAAGGGAAGGAGAGGGAAGGGAAGGGAGGTGGAGGGGAGGGGAGGGGAGGGGAGGGGAGGGGAGGAGAGGAGAGGAGAGGAGAGGAGAGGAGAGGAGAGGAGAGGAAAGGAAAGGAAAGGAAAGGAAAGGAAAGGAAAAAGAAAGGAAGGGATTAAATCGTGAATTGGCATATGTTCCCTTTCCTTTCATTTGGGCTGCTTCTATTTCAAGTATGGGAACGATTCTGGGGAAGGGGTAGAAGGAAGTCTGTGAGGAAAGAGGACCAGTGGTCCCAAGGATGGAAAAGTGGGGAACACAAATACAAGGAAGGGCCTGTCACTGCCGCTCCCTATTTCCCTGTGGGGTCCCCTTAGTGTCCCTCGTTCCGAAGAGGGCCTCCTCGGTTCGGCTGATGACATCTAGAATCTCTCGGATGCTGTCGCTCAGCTCTGCTGTCTTCCCGCCTTCCCCGGGCCGGGGTTGCTCATTTCGCCAGGAGGCGCCCGAGGCTTCTGTGTCGCTTCCATCAGAAGAGCCGCTATGGACGCTGAGCTCCGCAGCTTCGTCCGAGTCCGAGTCTGGGGCGGTGTGCCGGCGGATGCGGGATACGGCTTCCCGCAGGGCCCCGGCGTAGGGCCCTGGGGTCCGCGGCCAGCCCCGGCCAGCGCGCCGCGGGACCGCCGCCCCTTCCTCCGAGCCCTCGGCACCGACCGTGCCTCCTGAGGCCGCTGGGCCTGAGGCTGAGCGCTCTGGGCTACCCGGCTGCGGGGGAGCGTCCTGAAGGTTTACTTCGCCAACAGGGAGCCCCAAGATGCGGGAGGCGCGCTCCTCCAAGGAGGAGTCCGCGGGCTTCCCGCCCTCAGCTTCGAACCCGTGCCCTCCACCGAGTTGGTGTGAAAGGCGACTGCTCAAGAGCCGTTTCTGGCAAGGGGAGGGAAAGGCCGCGGCTCCCTCGCCCTCCTCCTTGTTGGGCTTCGATTGATTAGGGGCATCCCCTACGACGCGCGGAACCCCATCGGGCAAAAGCTGTACATGCTGGGTTCGAGGGGTTGGGACATACTGTGACCGTATCACCACGCACGTGGCGTCAATGACAAAGACGCCTTCTCCACGAGCAGGGCCGCGGGAACTGCGGGGTAGGGTGTGGGCGCGGCGTGTCCCCTTCCAACCCTCCAAGGTCTCAGGTCGAGCCCCCTCTCTATGACCCAGGGACTCTCTCCATCCCGTGCCTCCTGGAGCCCAGGGTCTGGGGAGGGTCTGGCTATGTCGGGGCGGCTGCTTTTTAAGGGAGGGAATCCAGCATTTGGGGAGCCAGCTCTGTTCCCTATTTTCTTTCCCTTCCCCGGAGCCCTTGAGATGGGGCCTGGACCTGGGAGCGGGACGCGGGGGGCTGGGAGTCGCAGCGGCCAAGCCCGCAGGAGCCGTCTCCGTGCTTGGGTTAACAGCAGCTTTGGCTTGGGAATGGCCGTCGCTACCACTAGTGGCCAGCCCCAGGCTTTTCTCCGCGGCCCCCTTGCCCAAGGACTCCAGCCTCGGCCCGGCTGTTCCACAGCCTGGGGATCCCCCCAAGAGACCCCGCCCCTGTCGGAGACCCCAAGCCCCGAGGACGTCCCGGTAGATCCGAGGATCCAGCCTCTTCTTTGTGCACCCTCCCTCTGTCCCGGCCGGAATCGGAGCAGAGGCTGCTGAGGTTGGCGCCTGGGAGGGCTCGGGGCCTCGCTTTGACCCCAAGGTCCTGTGGGGGCCTTCGTAAGAAGGTGGAGCCACGTAGGGTGGCGGGCGGTCCCAGCGTCGTCGCAGGGCTGTCCCGGCTGCGCCTCTCAGCAGCAGGTGAGCCTCGTAGCTGGGGGGCCCTGGCCTTCTACCTCCCCAGGGCCCCGCCCACGCCGCCCCTGGGTCGCTCTGCGGCTGCGCGGATGGACGGGGCGGTCGCCCCGCCGGCCCCAGGCGCTCGGGTCGTGAAGGAGCCGGGGGCCCTACAGGCTGGGCCACCCGAGGGGCGTTCCGAGGTTCCGGGCGGGGCCGACCGGGGGGGCTCCTTCGGGCCCCACCAGCCTTGCGCCTTTTTCGCTCGGTCTCCTTGGCCTCCCGCTCCTGCGATGCCGCTTTCCTTTTTTCTTGCTCCCGGGCTCGGGCCTCGGCCGGGGGCCCCGCCCGCCAGTTGGTCGCCTCCTGCAGCACCCTGGAGGCCCAGGGACGGCGGGGCGGCGGCTCAGGGGATCCCGGGCGCGGCCCACACCTGGGACAATGAGCAGGAACCCAGGTGAGCAGTTTGTGGGGGAAGGGAGCCGAGGCCCGGGGAGCTGGGAGCCCTGGAGACCATTTGGGGCAGCCGAGTGGAGGGGTGTGTGTGAGTGTGTGCCCGTGTGCACGTGCGTATATGTTAGGGCTGAAGTCGAAGGCGGACTCCTCACCATCCCTCCATGCACACTTTAACAACGTCTGCCCCATCTCACCTCCTGCCCTTTCTCACACCCACTCCTGCCCCCCAAAACAATGCGGGAAGAGTCAGGCCCCAGGCCTCGGAATGGGGTAGGGGGAGGCGTGGGAAAGAGAAAGGGGACCAGCAGCACTAGCTGGTGCCTGCGGGGAGGTCCGGACCCCACTCCCCGCCCCACCACTCTCTTCCCAACACCCGTCTCCTCTCCTTCACTCACGTGCGGCTCTGGGGCCCTCGGGCCCAGTGGCTGGCTTGGAAGTCCATGGGCTGTCGAGGAGGGGCGCGGCGACTATAATGACAGGAAATAGTCTTCACTTCGATCACCAGCAGCTTGGATTTCTGCACCCAGAGGCAGCTGCCAGACTCCTCATCCTGGGGCTCCCGGGGGCTGTCGGGCCCCTCGGAGAAGAGCTGGCCATCCAGCATCCTGCCCCACCCCACCCCGGCCCCCCACCCTCCCACCCGCCCCGAGAGCCCCCTCCCAGCCCGAGGAGCCGGCGCCCACTGCAGAGCGACGGGCCCAGCGACTGGGGACTATATATACCCGGGCACACGTGTGTGCCTGTCTGTGTGTGTGTGCGCGCGCATGTGACACGGTGCGGGCGCGGACGGCACAGCGCTGCTGCCTCCCCCATGTGCACGGCCGCCCCCTGGGGCCCGGGATTGGGCGCCCCTTCCCACTGTTCATGTCCCCCAAGCCTGATGGGACCTGCACGAGTGGGCAGGGGACTTCTTATTTTTGCCAAGCTGATGCTGCCCTTCCCCCACCCCCATTCCTTCAACCTCCCTGCCGTTTTTAACCCTTCACTCTTCTGCTTGTGGGGTGCCCCACCACCAGGGTTCTGCCACTGACTTCCTGCCTCGGACTTCAGTTTCCCTAACAGGGAGGTGACAGGAATGGAACTCAAGGTCTCTGCCTGCCACTCTCTGCTGGTTTCCATGGGGTTGGGGTGCAGGGGGTCTATTTTTAGCGGCAGTGGCTGTTCGGGTGCAGAGAGATGAGTAACCAGCTTCCATGCGGTGGAGGGAGGAGGCGGTGGCTTTCACGCAGCTTTTATGTGACTCTGGGCGAGAGCTGCCTCCCCAAGCTCAGAAAGGGTGACCCCCCACACCTTTAACTCCTTGCCCTCTGAGTGTTGCAGCCCAGGGCTGCTGGTAGGACACAAGGAGTCTGTCTTGGCCATCAACTGTCCCATGTTCCTATTCTAGATGTTTGTCCTTGGGCACGTATGGAGCCCTCTCCCCACAGCAGGCTCTCTCCCCCAATCCAGAAGCCAGGATCTGGGGGTCATACTGTTCTGTGCCCACACAGCTCTGCTCAGCCTTATGGAGGACAGACTAAGGTGCTTATGCATTTGCACTCTTTCAGAAGAGATGGAGGAGGAATGGTGTGCTCCCTTGGCAAAACCAATACCCTAGCAACTGAAATGATAACGAGTGGCTCCCGCTTCCCAGCACAGAGCTGCCCATCATCACTACTACCACAATGCCTAGCTCACTTAGCCCCCACCTGAAGTGGTGCTCAAGATGCTCACCTTTTACACTCATTCTGCCCAGGGGCAGGGGGTGTTGCTTACATCCACATGCTCCCACCCCCAAGCCTACACCAGGTGTCCCCTGATTCACCATGGTAATGTTAGTGGCAGCACAGCCCACGCCAACCCTTCCATGCAGAGACTTAGCAACCATCCTGGCAACCATGGCAGCAGCTCCAGTGGAGGGGAGGGGAGACGGGAGGTGGGAGAAGAGTGTGTATGGCAATAGTTCCTGAGGAAGAAGGGATAATTTGCCTCTTCTGAGAGGAATAGTTAAGAATAGGCTATGAGGCTCTGTAATTTTGTTCCTTGTCTTTCTTTCTGCTCCATTCTCAGATTTTGAGACTGACTGGGTTTTAGGGGAGAATGGGAGAGGCAAAAGATCATGCAGCCCTTTGGGTACAGACCCTTCCTTCTAAGAGGATGGGGCCTGGACGATTGTTGTGGCAGAGACTGACTTCATGAGAACCAGAGCAACCAAACCCAGGCTCCCTGCTCCCTAATATGAACCCTTAGAGATAACCCAAACAGCCCCTATGCCCTCCATTTGACCATACTCCCTCCCCCACTTTTCACACCTACCAGCTGCACTCTGGTGGCTCTTTGCTTGAAGGTGCTTCCTTCTACCCAGGTCCCACCAGAGTCCTAGGGCTTTTTAAAGCCCTTGCCTCCTCCCTAGACAAACCCTCAGTGATGGAATGTGACATAAGAAGACATCTGTCCTCTCCACCGTGCAGTCACCCCCACATGCATAAGCATACCCGAATTCTAATAACTTGGAAGCCTCCCTCCCCCAAGTCTGGGAATGTGCTGTGAGCTATGAAGAGGGGAATGCAGAAGCAGGGACTTTCTCCAAAGCCAGGAAGGCAGCCCTGACAAGCTGCCTTGACACTTTTCCCCATGAGCCATGAGGAAGCCTACTTTGGAGGAACCGGTATGGTATGCCAGGATTCATCAGAGTTCTTAGGTAGGTAGGGGCTAGAAGTCCTCCAAGATTACTTCTGGTCTTGGACAGGAAATGGTTTCAAACCTGCAAGTCAGTGGTGAGACGGTACCCCAAATCTGGCTCAGGCCCCGGAGACTAGCAGTCTTTATGGTATTTGGTTTTGACTGTTTGGTTCCAGCATTGGTGGAGTCTGCTCTCCACCCCCCACTTCATTCTCACCTTGGAAGAATGGTAAGGCATTTTGTAGATTCAAAGACAGTTCCAGCTCAGTAAAATTCAAACAAAGAGTCCAACCTTCCCTAAGAAAAGTTGATGACGGTAGCACATCTCTCTGGCTAAAGGAGACCCTCAGTCTCTCTATTCAGATCTAACACTGTTAGGAGATTTTCCTGGGGTCTCAGCTATGGTTCAGGCAGAGGGGAAAGTAAGGTAATATGGAGAATTGCGGGGGAATAGGGTGGGAAACAGTTATGAATGGAAAGTTGGAAAAGCAGTAAGTCTAGTGTAGTGGTGAAGAGCAGGAGCTCTGGGGCCGGACTGTTTGGGTACAAATCCTAGCTCTACATTTTCCTAGCTGTATGGCATTGGGCTGGTTACTTAGCCTTTCTGCCTCAGTTTTCTTTTTTTTTCAATCTGTAAAACTGGAATCATATCTACTATTGTTCTGAGGCTTAAATGAATTAATTGATGTAAAGCACTAAGAATGGTGCCTGACACAGTTTTACATATATATGTGTGTGTATGTATGTATGTGCCATTATTCCTGTTGCTAGTAATGGGTTGAAGAAGCCATATGAAGTAGAACGGTCGGTGGGGCACCTGGGTGGCTCAGTTGGTTAAGTGTCTGCCTTTGGCTTAGGTCATGATCCTGGGTCTGGGGATAGAGCCCCACACTGGACTCCCTGCTCGGCAGGGAGCCTGCTTCTCTCTCTCCCTCTGCGCACCATTCCCCTTGCTTTGCTTTCCCTCTGTCAAATAAATTTTAAAACATCTTAAAAAAAAAAAAGTCGAACAGTTGGAGCAGTAGTGTCTATGAAGTGCAAGAATCAGACACTGCAATACCATGAAGAGGTTCCTGTCATTTTAATTAGGCTTGCCATGAAAAGCAATAGCCTCAGCTAATCGCTCTGCCCTCCTCCTCCACATAACCCCCATCTCCCTTCATTTGCACATAGCACAGGAACCCAACGACCCTCCTCCCTACAATCCTCCCACCTCCCATTATGGGAAGAAATGTCACTAAATGGACTCAGCCTCCTCCATACAGCATGAAACAGGATGAATAAAAATATCTTTAGGAAGAGTTTTGTTGTGCTATTATCTTAGGGTGGAGTCAGGGACAGAGAGAGAGGTGAGGTCTGGGGATCTCTTAGAGATCAGAATTGGCCTGAGGGGCACACAGCCCATCATTCACCCAGAAAGGGGGCTCCATCTAAGAGGTCAAGGGCTAGGATGGGCTAGGCTGTGTTAGGATACGGATAGCTAAAAATCCATTCTCCTTCCTCTCCCCCAACCCCCCGCACCCTCCCTAGCTCCCGAGCAGGGAACAGAGTCACAATTCTCAAGGTTTCATCCATGGTTGCTAGAACATGGGGCAGGCAGTGAGTGGGGCATATCCCCTGGTGCTGCCTGACCCCTTCCCCAGCTCAGGGCTTCTCTCCTCCTGTGAGCACCAGGGCCTGCAGGATGTCAGACAGAGATACAATCCCTTTGACCACGTCATTCTCATCAACCACGACAAGTCGGTGAACCTGCATGGAGCAACAAGGGAGAAAAGGGGTTTAGTGATAGCCTCAGTTAGGATGAACCCTGCAACCCTTACCCACCTTGCCAAACCCCACTCTCAAGCTGCACCCCCAGCTCCTTCTGAGTCACTGGCCTCCCTACCTCTGCTTCCACCAATCTGTTGATGATGGTCTCCAGAGTCTCATGCAGGTAGCACTTGAGGACTCCCTCAAAGTAATGGGAGCGATGCTGCAAGGCTTTGGTCACAGACACATCTAGGTTGTTGTAGGTCTTTTCTGCTGCCAGATTCTGGGGAGAGAGAGGAAGGTGCTTGCAGGGAAGCAAGGGAGTCAAGCCTCCAAACCCTGAGCCCACCCGACCATACCAGAGGGATTCAGGGCAGTTGTTAGCCACAAACCACACCCAACCTATTCCTCTTCAAACTGGATTTGAAAACTCAGAAGCTTCTAAAACCCTTAGGTCCCAGAAGAGACTCAATTCTTCTCCCTCTCCACATTCAACACCCCACCCCTTTCCCTACCTCCCAGCCCCTCCACAATCACTCACGATAACATCAAACTTGGAGTAGATGTCCACCACACGCCCTAGGGGGACAAAGGCAGCTCAGCAAAGATGATCTGGCATCCCAGGCTCCCCCTGCCTATAGCATCACCCTTCAGGCTGAGCTGAAGGACAGATTTCCCAGAACCACCCTGATTTCCCTGGAGCCTTCCCTCTCTTGCACAATCTCTCACCTTTCTCATCTACTACTGGCAGTGCTGAGACTCGGTGTTGTACAAAGATCCCCAGAGCCACGTAAACAGGGGTGGTGGTGCGGACCATAGCAATGTTGGCATAGGTGCCAATCTGTAGCTCTTCCAGAGACTTAGACATGAACTCTGGCTTGGGGAACTCAGTGATCTGAGGAGAGAATCATCAGGGTCATCTTCAAGAACCCCACCACCGGGACGCCTGGGTGGCTCAGTTGGTTAAGCAGCTGCCTTCGGCTCAGGTCATGATCCCAGGGTCCTGGGATCGAGTCCCACATCGGGCTCCTTGCTCGGCAGGGAGCCTGCTTCTCCCTCTGCCTCTGCCTGCCTCTTTGTCTGCCTGTGCTCGCTCGCTCTCTCTCCCTCTGTCTCTGGCAAATAAATAAATAAAATCTTTAAAAAAAAAAAAAAAAAGAACCCCACCGCCACCACACTTTGTTACCCCTCGAACCCAGTATATAAGAAGTAAAAACCAGGGGCATGCAGTGGCTCAGTCGCTTAAGTGTATGACTCCTGATTTCAGCTCAGGTCATGATCCTAGTGCCCGGTGTCAGGCTCTGCATTGGGTGTGGAGCCTGCTTAAGATTCTCTCTCTCTCTCTCTCCATCTGCCCCCCGACTCCTCCACCCCTGCTGTCTCTCTTTGGAAAAAAAAAAAAAAAAGGAAGTAAAAACCAGGCTGAGGACACTTACAAACAATTTGAGGAACTTGAGGATGCGCTTGTGGGTGAGGATGTATAAGGTGTTGCCTGATTCCGGGTCAATAACTGGCAGCCTGTGGATCTTGTTTCGAATTAATGAAGAGACAGCATCAAACAAGCTGTGGGAAATTGGGCATAATGGTAAGTCCCACAGTGCTGAGCTTGAGATGAGTAAATAGCTTCTAAGAGTATGTTTATAAACAGGGAAAAGTGGTGATTGGGATAGGCGAGCAGTGTTCAAACTAGACCTTAAGAGTGTGTGAATGTGTGTGTGTTTGGGAGGAGAGTCTTTTTTCTCTTCTGCCTGGATCTTTAGGTATCTAGGGCTTTAGCTTCACTGGTGGCAAGGCTCCTCCCCTTATGGACAAATGGATAGCTGGAACTCACCTGGCATTAGGAGAAATGCAGACGAGTGGTTTGAAGGAGTCCTGTAGGTACACCTCTGAAGGGAAAAGGGAGGTCCACAAAATACCAGTATGGAAAACTCTCCAGCCTTTTCCCTTTTACCACCTTTTACCACCCCCAGTTCCCTACATACCTCTCCATGTTTCTATCTTGTGTTCTTCTAACTCATAGATCTGTACCTGGAAGCATAAGCACAGAACTTGAGACTTGATCTCTGTACTTCGTTGTTTGCTTGGAAGAAAGGAACTAGGAATGAGGAACTTTGGGTAGGCAAAAAAGGTTTGGTCATTGGGCTTCGGTACCAGTCTTACCAAGGCTGATTTATAGTAGCGATGCAGGATATTGATGAAATCAGTGATGGTCAGCATGCCTAGAAGCCAAGACAAGATTCCTCAGCACTGCTCAAAGCTTCTCTCCCTGCCCAGCACAAGGTGCCAATAATACTGTTCCAGAAAATTCTGCCTACCTACAAAACTTTGCTTCTTACTATCCCACAAAGGTGCAGCCCGTACACCATTAGTCACCAATGCAAAGAAAGCTTTCTTCACCTGTAGCCAAAAGAGTCATGATCACAAAGGAAAATTCACAGGGTGCAAGACTTTAAAAGAATGGGGGTTGGGTATGTTGGGAAAAACATGAAACTAAACCCATATAAGGACAAGGAAATTACCCTTAGGATGACATAGGATGAGAGTTTTTGAACCAGAGGCTCCTAGGAAGGGGGATGGGAGAAGAGGATTTCACCCACCTGCAGGGAAGTGTCAAATACAACCAATTTGGAGCTTGTGGGAATCAGGTCATAGCAGCGATGAGACTTCATGAAGGAAGTATACACACTATTGTTGGATTCTGGGGTCTCTGCATAGGGTGGGATAGTTAGAAGCTTCCTTCCATGCAACAACTCATAATCAACAGAGGCAGAAAATAAAAGTGTAGCTGTTCAAATATTTATAGCCTGATTTTTTTTTTAATAAGGCCCCTTTTCTATCTGTTTTGTTCTTACTGTTCCCAGAAAAACTAGATATACTCCTTAGAAACTATTTCATCCAACCCCCATATCCAGGTAGGACTCTATCTATTGGCTCCTCAGGCAAAAGACAACTACTAAAACAGAAAACCTATTAATAGCTTTCATTAACCTCTTCTAGCCTAAAGGTTTTTTCTCATCTTTAACTCAAATTTCCCCTTTCATATATTTAAGTGCATTTTCACTTGTTGTCTTTTCTCAATGAAGACGTTATTAAGCTTCTTAAAATGCAAGTAAGCTTCTTAAAGTTCTTCTAAGATCTGCAGATGAGAAAGTCATGGTCCAAGTTGGGCTGTTTCAGATCAACACTCAGTTGAAGCCCAGTGCTTAATTAACCTGGCTGCAAGCGCCCTGAGAGTCCATCTTGGGATGACCCCGTGAATCAAAAATCATCCCATTTACTCTAGACAAATGGGAGAGCCTGGCTATGTTCACCTGTCTATTCCTCTGATTTTAATTGCTTGCTCTAAACTTGAGAAGCAACCCAGAAAATAATAAACTTGAAGGTGCTATGTACTATGCTATGTGTACTTTAAAAATATCACATCATTTATTCCTTATGACAAATCTGTACAGCAAATACTGTCCTCATTTTTCAGATGAGAAAACAGGTGGGAAGCAGATAAACTGCTCAAGGTTGCACCATTAGTAAGTGGCAAGACAGACTTACACACAGACCTGATTCCAAAGTTCATGATCTTAAATGCTATGCCAGGTGTTTTTTAATGTTTAAGATTTTACCCATTAACACAAGTATACTGTTTAAAAAGCCAAACAATTCTAGAGATTTTGTTAAGAAAAACTGCAGTCCATGTCACCTACTGCCCTGTCCTACCCCTACCCGAATTGATTATTTTGGTACTTATATCTAGGTCCATAAATAACCTTTTCTTTTTTTTAATTCTTCCATTTGGGGGCATTATCTATTATCATTCAAGCAATATGAGAATTTTTAGTTCTCCTTCCTACTAGGACCCCAACACAAACATGTACTTCCTATCTCCCCATTCTTCCAGAAATTATGTTGGCTACATTAGTATTAAAATAATTTTGACGGAATTCCTTTTTCGGAGTGAAGCCCAGTGGTAAACTCCTGACTTTTTTTTTTCTTTCTTTCTTTGTTTTCCCTGGAGTTAATAACTGTCTTGTCTTTTTGTTTTTATAACTAATTCAAGTATTTATAACTAATTCAAATGTTCATAACTAATTCAACCCCAAACTCTTCACCAGTTGTTTAAATCTCTTCAAGAAATTCAGAAACTCTAGATAGTCTATCAATTTAAACCACCCAAAGAAGTTTCTCGTGAATCTTTTGACCTGCTCAAATCTGGGCTGGTTTGCTGGTGTGCACAGCTGCCTTCCAGAGATCTTCCTTCATCACCATCCAGGGGCCCCCTTTCATGTCTTTCTTGTTCTGGCACTCCTGTGTCCTATACTCTTGTGTTTTCAACTTTCTTTTTTTATTACTTCCTTGTTTTGGTGATATACATCTTCCTGTAGCTTCCTGAGAAAGGGTGCATGGGAGGTAAATTTTTGAGACCTCACAGCCTGCAGATATCTTTATTTTACCCTCATCTTTGATGTATAATTTGGCTGGATATAAATTCTAGGTTTGGATTTATTTTCCTAAAGAATGTTGAAGGCACTGCCCCCATTGCCTTCTAGTTTCTGGTGTGTTGGAGAGTCGGAGGCAATTCCAATTCCTTTTATGTAACATGTTTTTGTTTGTTTGTTTGTTTCCTTTCTGGAAGCTCAGGATCTTCTTTGTTTCCACTGTTTTGAAATCTCATGATGATTGTGCTTTGGGTAGGTCAATTTCATCCACTGTGCTGAATACTCAATGAATCTTTTCAGTATGAAAACTAATGTCCTTCAGTTCCAGGAAATGTTCTTGAATTATTTCCTTGATCATTTCCTTCCCTTTGTGTTGTCCTTTTCCTCTTTCTGTAACTCCTATTATTTAGAAATCAGACTTCCTAGACTGACCCTTTAAGGTTGTTTTGTTTTGTTTGGTGAGTTGTTTTTGTTGTTATTGTTGTTAAAAATATCTCTTCTAGTTTACACTTCTTTTTATTTCCTTTACTTCTTTGATTTTGGGGACTTTTTAGAAAGATTTTCTTTTTTAGTAATCTCTACACCTAACATGGGCTTGAAATCACAGCCCCTAAGATCAAGAGTCAACTGAGTCAATCAGGCACCCCACTTTGTTTTTTTTTTGTTGTTGTTGTTTTTAAAGATTTTATTTATTTATTTGACAGAGAGAGATCACAAGCAGACGGAGAGGCAGGCAGAGAGGGAGATAGAGGGAAGCAGGCTCCCTGCTGAGCAGAGAGCCCGATGTGGGACTCGATCCCAGGACCCCGAGATCATGACCTGAGCCGAAGGCAGCGGCTTAACCCACTGAGCCACCCAGGCGCCCCCCACTTTGTTTTTTGAGGGGGCAGAAGGGACAGAAGGAGAGTGAGAGAGAGAATCTTAAGCTGTCTCCACACCCAGCACAGAGCCCAACATGGGGCTCGATCTCATGACCCTGAGATCATGAACTGAACTGAAATCAACAGTCAGACGCTTAACCAACTGAGCCATCCAGGCACCACACTTCTTTGATTTTTAGTTCTACTTTTTGGGAGTCTTCCTCCACTTAATTTTCCAAACCTCCTACTTAGTTTAAAATTTTTCCTATTGTATTTTTAATGTCTAAGAGCTCCTCTTTGTTTTCTAAAAATTCTTAAAAAAAAAAAAAAAAAGAACAAGACATCCTCTATTTGTTGCATGGTGGAAATAGGTTATCTGGGTATATATTAACATTAATTTTTTTAAGTTTTCTTCTCTATGCATTGATTTCTTTCTGTTGTTTTTTCCCTCTGTTCTTCGAGGGGGCAGTTTGAATCACTTTTCTTTTTATTTTAGAGGCATTTTTTAGATGTCTGGTTATCCTTGGTTTAAAGGAGCATTCAAACCATACTCTAAGAGTGCAGTCTCTCTCTCTCTCTCTCTCTTTTTAAGACTTTATTTATTTTGGAGACAGAGGACAAGAGAGAGCAGAGGGCACAAACAAGGAGGGGGAGAGGGAGAAACAGGCTCCCCGCTGAACAGGGAGTCCAATGGCTGGATCCCAGGACCCTGAGATCACAACCTGAGCTGGAGACAGATGCTTAACCAACTGAGCCACCCAGGCGCCCCAAAGTGCAGGCTTTAAAGTTGACTGGTAGCTCAAATGTACACATAAGTCTTATTGACTATGAGCTGTGTAGATGGAGAACATTCAGTACTTTTATTTTTAGAGCTTTCCCTTCAAGGGGATTCTGCAGAAGATTATTTACTCAATTTTGTGCTTAGAGGGTGAAGACTTTTCTGTCAGCATTCGGGAAATTAGATTGGGGAAAGGACTGGGATCTCAGCATCCAGTGTAGTTCATTCATGCTCCTGTGTTTAGTATAGTACTACAGCCCTCAGCTGGGTGGACCTCCTCTCCAGACGTCCAGTCTTTTTTTTTTAACAGATTTTATTTATTTATTTGACAGAGATATCACAAGTAGGCAGAAAAGCAGGCAGAGAGAGAGAGAGAGAGAGAGAGGAAGCAGGCTCCCTGCGGAGCAGAGAGCCTGAAGTGGGGCTCGATCCCAAGGACCCTGAGATCATGACCCAAGCCGAAGGCAGAGGCTTAACCCACTGAGCCACCCAGGCACCCCAGACGTCCAGTCTTTGCCAGAGTTGGGAGGAGGAGTTTCCTAGCTGCACTCAATGGAGTAGGGAGTCTCTGAATCTAACTGCTTCTTAGATCTTCAATTCTTCTCTTGGCTTTCCCTGCTGCTAGTTTGTAATTCAGTTTTCTCAGGTCTGCTAAATGATTTACCACTCGTGCATCTGTTTTCCAGCTTCCAATTACTAATGTCTCCTCTCTTATTCTCTCTATTCTGGTGGGTTTGTTCCTTTTGAAAAAAATTCTTTTGTAGTGGTTTTAGTAGGTTTTTGTGAAGGAACAAAAGTAGATGCATGTATTCAGTCCACTATCTTTGACTGAAGCCTACTATTGTTTTTCAAAGGAAATCTCTTATGGCCCCGTGCTGCTGGCCTATGTGGGTCTCCAGTGTCCCACATCCAGTGTCCCCCATCTGGGGGACATCCGGGAACTCCCCAGCCTTGCCCAAGGGGCTGGTTTAAGGAGTTCCCAAGAACATGCCTTTTGATGCCAGTTTAAGACATGCTACACTGACAGTTAAATACCATCGATTTAGGCCACAGACTTATAAACACATTTGATTTGGCTTTCTCAGTACTTTAAAAATTATTTATTTATTTATTTATTTTTAAAAGATTTTATTTTATTTTATTTTGACAGACAGAGATCACAAGTAGGCATAGAGGCAGGCAGAGAGAGAGAGAGAGGGAAGCAGGCTCCCTGCTGAGCAGAGAGCCCGATGCGGGGCTCGATCCCAGGATCCTGGGATCATGACCTGAGCCAAAGGCAGAGGCTTTAACCCACTGAGCCACACAGGCACCCCTTTAAAAATAATTTAAATCAGTTTCTCAATTGTAAAAATCTGGAGATTGAGATAAAAATCCAAATTCTGAGCTTCTTTCAAAATCAGATCTTAGGCCTGAATTTCTGAAGAGTGATAACTGCCAAGACCTAGAAAGTTGCTGCGTCCTTTTAGATGTGACAAGATCTATAGGTTGTCGTAGTTGTATGCACTTACAGCACTGCTTGGTTCACAGTTGGAGTTTTTGAGCCTTGCCTTAGTGCTACTGCAGATGTACTCAGAAACATAAAATAGGCACTAGTATCATGCGGCAGTACTCAGTTATGAAGATATCACCCAGATAATTCAAATACGACTACGTTAACCTTTTAGGATATCAACAAAATGAAAACAGAACATTTAAAAATTCTTGTGGAGAACTCATAGATCCTTAATAATACGTCCTAAGATCTCAGCCCATATTTCAATTCTCTGAGAAAGTGTGTACTCTTAATGCCATCAACATGTCCTGGGAAGACCTAGAGGTGTTCCTGGATAAAATCCTTTAAGGGAGGCACCTGTAAGTTCTGCTTCTTTCTAGATAGTCTACAGCTGGACCCTACCATTCTAACCAGTTATTTGTGCAAGTGCTAGAACTGCCTTCTCCTCTGCCCTGGATTTTAGGGTTTAGTGCCTCTATTTCTAGATTAGTTTTAAGGGCTTTCAAGGCCTTTCTATAATTTCTCATGTACACTCAGTGGCTTTAGTGAGCTCACTGGATGATAAAATCCTAGTGGCATTTTTTCAGGGCTAATCAGAAAATACCATGCACCACTGATACATGGTTAGCCAGCCCAGAACTGCCTATGGAAGTTTTCCCTCAAAAATTTCAGTGGTTCGATAATTGAAAATATTAATCATTCCCATCCTGCCCAAGATTTATTCCTGGGTGATCCTGCCAAATTACTAATCCTGACTGGTATGGTTTGGCACATTATCTGGCCCAGTTTTGATTTTTCCCAGGGGGCATCCTGAGAGAAATTCAAAAGCATCGCTGAGGACAAGTTAGGATTGGGCTATTGCTTTCGTAGCAGTTTCCTTTCTTCAGTAAACTTACCTTGAGGATGCTCATTTTCCATAGCTGGGGAGCTATCTGAAGAAGTGACCTGGAGAGACAAGAGGAACAAAGATTCAGCCTATCCTGGGCTCCATCCATTTTAGCCGAGCATGATGAGAAGGGCTAATGAACTAACGATGTCATTTAAAGCACTATGAAGCCCACTTAAAATATTACCTCATTTAATCATAACAATCCTGAGGTAAAAACTAATTAGAAAACTGAGGTTCAAGAAATATTAAACAGCCTGCCCAACATCACATGGCTGGTAAGGGGTACAATACGAGTTTGAACACATATCTGTATGGTTCCAAAGCCTATGCCCTTAACCACACTGCCTAATGAAACATTCGACTTAAAAGCTTAGACTAGAAAATCTGAGAATCCACAAGGTTCTCACAGATCTACTTACAAAAACATGGAAGCCAGAGAGACAATACTGCTTTCCTCCAAATACTAAGTCTACTCTTAGACACTAGAATCATAGACATACCCCTTTACCATTAAGAGAGGACAACATCAGGGGCACCTAGGTGGCCTAGTGAGTTAACCGTCCAACTCTTGATTTCAGCTCAGGTCATGATCTTAGGGTCATGAAATCAAGTCCCACATCTGGCTCTATACTGGGCACAGAACCTGCTTAAGATTCTCTCTCTCTCCTCCACCACCCACCCTTCTAAAAAAAGAGAAAGAGAAAGAGAAAGAGAGAGACAGGACCACATCTGGGGAGGATCACAGCAGCTGACTGTTACAGAGAGTTAAAGCTTGACTGACTGAGGGTTGGAAGAGGACAATAAATGTTTTGAAACTGGGAGCCTGATTCCTCTTACTGCCCTTATGAGTTAAAGGCTCCTACAACCCAGAGGATGCTGGTTTTCCAAGTTGATTTGACCATGACAGTCTGACATCAGAGAACTCTGAATACAGAGAAAGCTTCAGAACCATCTCTGGGCTCCCTCAAGTGGGAACATTTGGAAATTTTCTTGTTATCTAGGAACCCAGGAGGGGTCATGATAATTTTAATCCGCTGGAATCAACAGTTTTGGCTCCATTTGTTCTGGGTAACATACCAAAACTAACTTAAAGTCGTACTTCACCTACATAGCTATGTATTAACATGAAATTGAAGGCCTTGGCTTGAACTTGGTAGGTTGGTGATAAACAGGGTCAAGTCTGCAGGACAGCTCTAAATTTCCCTCCTCTCATGGGCCAGGGTGGGGGCAGGAGGGAAGGGGAATAATCTCCCTCTTCTGTCTGGACTGCATAAGACTATCAGTTTGGCCCGGCATTTTGGCAAGGCTATCGGAACATACTGCCTCATCACTTTTAAGTGGGAGAGAGGGCTGTTCAGTGGTAAAGATACACACATGGGATAACGCAGTCTCACAAAGATCTATACAAAGACACAGAAACAGCTACTTGTGTAGCTGTTTATTATACCCATCATATAATACATACTACATTGTGCTACAGTTTTTTTGTTCGTTATCTATCCAAACAGGTTTTAAATTCCCGGAAGCTAGAACTATTTTATATTTCTTTGTATCACCCACATCACTTGGCATGGGGTTCTGCACATAAATCTGAACTATTTTGCTCTTTACTCTCAAATTGATAATGATAATGATGCATACTCCTATGAAGAGAGAGGCCTAAGATTAAGCTATAGAGGAAAAAAGTGATGTACAGCTAGAAATACAGAAACCTACACAAGAGAGTAAGACATTATTGAATATGACTTTACCTTTCTGCCTGTTTCTCCACACAGGAGAATAATTACTTCTCTTTGCTTTTAATAACATAGGAAACCTGGGAAAGTACCTATAACACGAGTACAAAATATTATGGAGACACAGGCTAGATCTGACACATGGACTTACAGTTTCTTCTGAACTCCCGATCCACATTTTAAAAAAAAATTATTTATTTTAGAGAGAGAACATGCACATGCTAGGGGGAGAGGGAGAGAAAAACTCAAGCAGACTTGGCACTGAGCACAAAGCCTGATGTGGGCTCAATCTTATGACCCCAAGATCATGACCTGAGCTAAAAGCAAGAGTGGAATGCTTAACCAACTGTGCCACCCAGTTACCCCCAATCCACATCTGATTGTTTGCTGGAATGCCACAGATATCACAAAAACTCCTCAAACACTTCAATACAAAACAGCATCTGTCCTTTCATCCTATTATTCTTACTGGGGTTCCCTTCTCTGTTTTTTCGCATTGCTCTCCTCTGAGTGCCTAGAACTGTAGTATTGATTCCTCCAAGAATGAGCTATGCCAATACGTCTGCTTGGACTTGCAGGGCAGGGCATGACCTAAACTTGTCCTTAATGTCTACCAACTAAACTGATATGTTAGAAATATCTCAAATCCATTTCTCTCCTTTCCACTTTCAGTTTCAACTTGGCTTTTACCTCTCACTTCTGCAACATTCTCTAAACTGGTCTCCCTGTCCGAAATCTATCTCCTTTTCATCCTTCATGCTTCCTCCAAGTTCTCTCACTAAGCATCTCAGGTTTGTAAGGAACTTTTTTATCTCCAGCACCTAGGAGGTCACTACTTTCTGAAGTGACTCCATCCATCTGCAGAAGCTGCTAAGAACATTCCTAAAGCACACTCCTTGCCTTGGTCACAGAGCATCCATCGCTCCCCTTATTACAAAACAAAGTTCAAACTTAGTGTGGTATGCTATACCTTCAACCTGACCTCAGCCTACTTTTCCAATCTTTTCTCCCAAGCAAGCAAAATCCAAAGCTTGAGCAACATCAAGCCACTGGCTCACCCCCAATTAATCCCTACATACCCCAGTTTCTATGCCTGTGCTCACACTGTTCTCTCAACCTGCAATGCCCTCTCCTAGGTCTATAATAATTTCTCCCTCCTCTATGTTTCCACAGTCCTTGCATCAAGTTTGCATCTTGATGATAGCATTCATTACAGTCTACCTTCGGTAATAACTGTCATTGGTTTGCCCTCACCCCCACTCCAGGCAGGCTAAGCATTTTCAAAGCAAGGGTTTTCTTTTCTTCTTTTTAAGATAATTTCTATCCCAAGAACCTAATCAATACAAAAAGTGTGAGGACTAAATTAGAAAAGCTATGTAAGGGCGCCTGGGTGGCTCAGTGGGTTAAGCCGCTGCCTTCGGCTCAGGTCATGATCTCAGGGTCCTGGGATCGAGTCCCGCATCGGGCTCTCTGCTCAGCAGGGAGCCTGCTTCCTCCTCTCTCTCTCTGCCTGCCTCTCTGCCTACTTGTGATTTCTCTCTGTCAAATAAATAAATAAAATCTTAAAAAAAAAAAAAAGCTATGTAAAAATGTTCTGTAAACCATACTACATTGACAAGTAAGTAAAATAAAAATTGATACATTATTTTGCATTTAATGGACTCAGACCTTTTATTAGTCGTTATTATTTATTTTTATTTTTAATGTAAACTCTATGCCTAACATGGAGCTAGCACTCATGACCCTGAGATCAAGAGTCACATGCTCTCCTGACTTGAGCCAGCCAGGTGTCCCAGACATTTTATTTTTGTTCAAACTTCTCTTAGTCTGTAAAAGCTGACTCCCTTGCCTGGGTGCCCAACTGCAAATCACTTGGCCACTTCTGTCTGTTTTCTCCTTTAAGACTTGAGGACAGGACTTCTCTGCAGGCAGAGAAAGGTGTGGTAAAGGAATTACTAAAGGCATAGGACTGACCCAAAGAAAGATGAACCTGCCAGTAACAGATGATAAAAACCAAGACACGGAAGAGTTACTCTGCCTGAGGGAGGATATATGGCTCCAGAGTACTAGAAAAGGTTCCTGATCGTCACACTGGATCCAAACATGTAAAAGGCTACCTGCAGCATCTCTGGGAGGATGACAAGGACCTGCCACAACTGGTAGTGCCTGCTGGCCAAGAATGATCTATGCCAACACGCCTGCTTAGAATCGCAGAACAGGGCATAACCTAAACTTGTCCAGGGACACAGCGGCCTCTAAACTGAAAGATTCCCTCCTTCAGGGAAAGCCCACTTTTCAGTCTTATTAAGGCAATGTGACTTCGCTAGACACCTCGAAGTAGTATAAAAGTCTTTCCCGTCTCCCTCCTGCCAGGGACTGCAGGGCTCACACTCAAGACAACCGGGGGCCAGGTGCTACCCTGCAAGCGGGAGACCCTCAGAAGCCCCCTGCCTTACCCAGGAAAGCCAGATCACAGCACAGCCCTGCACTCTCTGGCAAACCTCAGAAGGTTTGAGGTGCTAAGAGGAAAGGAGGTCCGAGATCGCCGAGGTAGGCTCGGGTTCCTAACCGAGAGCAAAGAGTCACTGCCAGCTCGGGCTGAGAGTACCACGGACGTGAGGTAGGCATCGCGCGGCCCAGTCCTAGATGCGCCCAGCGAAAGAGCAGAGGGGTAGGGTCACGGCATAGGACAGACACCGGCTTCTCGTGCAGCGTCGGTCCCTGCTCAGGCCTCCCTGTCCCCTAACGGGGGTCTCGGGCTCCACAGCGCCCCTCGCCGCCCTCCCGTGCTCCTCACCGTCTCCATTTCAAGAGGCGCTGACTGGGTTCGCTCGCTTTAGGAAGCTCTCTGATAGCGGGGCAGAAGGGGCGGAGGGGGCAGAGGCCCCGCCCCACATCCGGTACCGCGACACCACTTCCGCCTACGTCAGATACACGCAAGCCAAGGGCGGAAGGCGGGGACACCACTCTTCCGGCGTGGCCTGGCCTGCGTAACCGCCCTCCCCTGGGTGCTCTCGGACTTTACCGATCCGCTGCCGGCGAGGGTGACTGGACGGAGCCGCTTGTATTTAAAATGTTCTTTTTTTATTTGTCGTTTAAAAACAAACTTGGAAGAAGCAAAATCCAAAACTTGCCCTTTGCCTCTTGCAACATAAATTATGTACAGTTCAGAATGATCGCTGATACAAAACATGCCAAGGACAGGGCGCTGGGGGTGGAGGGAGAGAGGGCGCTTTAAAAAAGGGAATCATTTCATCCGTTGTTACGAAGGACCAATCTTGCTGTACAGGATACACACAACACAAAATAAAGTCTTCACGGGATTCACACTTGTCAGCGATTTATTTTTTAAAAAGGGGGAGGGTCCTGAAGGTGAGGGGAGAAGACTGTAAAAGGGAAAAACTGAAAACTGAATATGTGCAAGTGTAAACCAACCCAAAATACAAACACGGGGGGGGGGTGGGAAGAGGAGGGAATTCAGATGCAATTATACAGGCGGGGTACTTTAAAAACAAAACAAAACAAAACAAAAAACCAACAACCAAAATTCCAACCTTGTAGCTTGGGTCTGAGTTAGTTTATATAAAAATTAAAAACTGTATAAGGTTCTTCACTAAATTCTACAGGACTATCGGATACCTAGCATATGCTTACAAAGTCTGCCCCATCCCCTTTTCCCAATCCCAGGGCCCAAGCCCCAACCAGAGCCTAACTCACAGGAGCCAATCTCCCTCTCCCTATAGCCTAGACCTTTTGCTCTTGGGAAAGGAATATCCAATGGCTTTGGGGGGCAGCAGCCCAGTCTCCTCACTGCCTGATTTAATGACAGTGGTTTTTTGTGGGGGTGAAGGATGTTATTCTCTTTAAACATTTGCAGCTTGAAACAGTTGAGGAAGCAGCTTTAAAAAAAAAAAAAAAAAATCTCCCTACCCCCATCAATCCGCAACCCCCCAAATTCAAAAACAAAACAAAACAAAACCTAAAATCACAACAGCGACCTTGCTCCCCCTCCAGCAGGCCCGCCCATCCACCGCCACCAAGCCCACCCCTACACTCCAGACATTTGATTCTTGAAAATATTAATTACAAAATGCCCTTTGCCCACAGCCCCTAGGAGAGAACTGCATATAAGCTTCATCTTCATCCCCACACTCCCTACTCAAGAGGGGTCTGGGGCCTCACCCACCCCCAACCTACCCCTAAGCCCCAGGAAGAGGTTCAACTGCAGCACAAGCTTGGGCAGAAAGGGGAAGGAAAGGGAGGCAGGGAACCCATCACCCTCTGGCTCCCCCTGGGGCCAGCTCACTTTTGTGCGTTATAACATAGTCCAACTATACAAGGGGGGTGAGAACTGCCCAGCCTCTATACCCCCACCTTACAGCAGTCACAGCCAGGGGGTGGGGAGGGGGTGAGGAAAAGGGCGGTAGGTTGGGTAATGGAGGGGGCCCCCCCACAAGGGGAGCTCCATGTGTCCGCCCCACACCCCCCTACCATTTATAAACTGGTTTTGTAAAAAGAAAATAGATATATTTATATAGAATATATAAAGCACAAAAATTAGTAGTTTTACATTTGCTCTCCCCGGGGGTGGGGGGAGAGGGGAGGGTTCTTACCTCCAGCCGGCTCCCCCATTCCCCACAAGACTATGTACAATCCCATGTATAAATAGATAAATACCCCCCACCCTCCCCGCGCTGACACTAAGCTCCCCACCCCCACATCACCACCCCTTCCCACCAGACCAGCAGCAGTTTGGTGACTGAGGGAAAGTGGGAGCTCCGGGCCACACCCTGCCTCACTGGGTATGGGCATGCCACTCAGGGATAGCCCTCACCCGACCACCCACCCACCCCATCCAGGGGCTGGAGGGCAAATGGGCTCATGATGGGGTTGGGAAAACAGGAGGGCAATATCCTGGTCCTAGGTTTAGCACACCCCTCCTGCCCCCATGTCCAGATGGAGAAGGAAGTCCTAGAGCAACTAGGGGCCAGTTATCCCCAATCTTCATCAGCATTAGCCTCAACCACCATCCCATGCCCATAATTAAAAACAAAGATGGATTTTTTGTTGTTGTTTTTCTTCCTCTTCCTACCCCCTTTCCACCCACTTAGAAGAGGGCAGTGAGGTGGAAGAGAGGGTCGGGGCAGTAGGGGGCTTGGAGAGGGTCTCACATTTCAAAACAGCAAAAAATCCAACACTTAAATGAGGTAGGTGTGGGTGCGGGGTCTCCTTGCCCGGCTTGCCTGGCTTGCCCTCCTGGGCAGCTGGGCGCCTCTTTCCCGTTCATGTTGCATTTGTCAGAGTGGAAAACAAGGAAACACAACCCATAGAGAGACAGAAACACAGAGGAGAAGAGGGAGACAGAGACAGATTGAGAGGGAAGGGGATGGGAGTGAGGGTGGGGGCAGGACCCGGCAGGCAGGGCCAGGTGTGGGACCCGGCCTTTGGGATTGTCAAGCTTAGTCAAGTCTCTTTGCAGCCATGAGTTGGGCCGGAGAGGTCGGTGGGAGAAGCAGGGCTGTGAGGCCCGGCCACACATCCTCCTCCCCCCTCCCTGCTGCCTCCCAGTTGCTTCTGGGTAGTTCCCGGCCCATATCCCCCTCAAACCTGAGATGCCCAATGGCTGCTTCTGTCTGGCCCCTCCTGGAGCTGGGGGCAGAGATGCCAGCCTGGGGGCCGGTGGCGGGGAAGAGGGTTGTCCCTGGTGCCCAGGGTGGGCTTGGCCTAGGGCCCTCTGCCCCAGCCTCCTGCTCCAGGGGCTCCGGTCAGCCGGCAGCCCCAGCCCTGGGTCCTGGCTCTGGCTGCTACCTCTCTTCCCCCTCATCCCTTTCAGGGAAGAGGTTGGGGGTGGGGGGACTCCCCTGCCTGGTAGCCTCTAAGCTTCTTAGTTCATCCATTTTCGACAATTCCAGGCTCCACAGTGGCAGGGGATCTTGTGCTGATCGTCCTCAAAGTCAAACTGATAGTCATAGGTCAGCTGGAAAGAGAAGAGGGTAGAATCGATGACAGCCCCCCAGAGGGAGTGGGGGTTGGGCAGAGATCTGATCTGACAGCAGTGGCCAAAGGAACTTGGTTCTGGGGAATAGCAGAGAAGAGGGAGCTGCTTAGTCACTCACAAAGGACACTTCCTCTCACCTCCTCTCCTTTGGGGATTCGCCGGCTGGAGATGATGATGATTTTATCCTCCTTGTCAAACGTCACAACTTCCGCCACACAGTTAGGGGCACAGGAATGGTTAATGTACCTAAGCAGTGGGCCAGAGTCGGGGATGCCAGGCAACTGAGTCGGGATGCTTTTGGCTCCTTCTTGGCCCACCCTGAGTGTCACCCCCAGGGACCCCTAAAATTCCTCCTGCCTCATTTGTCTCTCACCTGGCAGGGCCTCCAGTCAACGTAGCATCAATCACATGTTCGTTGTTTATTCGGAACATGTAGATGCCTCGATTCTAGAAGGGAGGAAGTTGCAGAAGTGGGAAGAATGTCAAAGAATGGCAGCGGTGCTAGTGGTGGGATCGGGTACCAGACCTGGGCAGGGGGCTTATCTTCAGTTCCTATTCCGCCTTTTTCCCATCTCTCACCTCCCCCGCCTCCCACAACTTTCCACCTGCTCTCCTGACCTGACCCCGATTCACCCTCCCTCCTCCGCAGAGTGGGGGCCATATGCCAGCCCCTACCTGCTCCTCATAGATTTTCTCCCGCCGGTTGGCCACCTCATTGCGAATGATGGTACCAATATACTCGATGACCATTGTGTGCTTTTCTAGGTCCTTGGCAGCGTAGAGCCCCAGGCCCTGGATACGGGAGCGGGCCAGGTACACGTTGTTCTTCCACTCGGTGCGCAGGCGCCGGTACTGTGATGACTTGGAGTGCACAAACTGCTTGCTGTATGGGGTGTTGGTCTCGCCTGTGAAGGTGCTCTGATATGCCTTGGACATGCTGGTGCTGTTCAGGGTGTGAGGCCTGGGAGGTGACACAGGCCATGACAAGACAGCTCTCCCTCAGACCAAGCACATGCCACCTGCCTCTTCCCTGGGATGTGCAACATGCCGGCTAGGGGCATGTGCCGTCTTGAAAATGGGAGCAGAGGCATGTGGGTCTTGGCTTTGGTGTGATAGCCGCCAGTTGTGGGGACCCGTCCGACACCCTGAGTGGTGCAGAGAGCCCAGGATGGGGGACAGGGTGTGGGGGGGGCACCAATTCCCCTACACTGAGCCCGTTCTCCCATCTCCCTGCCTTATACCACCCTCCTGCCAAACATTACACAAGGCCACGCTCCTCTGGGAGGTCTTCCCCAAGCAGCCCAGGCCTGGCATGTAAGCTCATGCTTTGCTCAAATGTCTGAGTTCTACCTCTTGCACGTATTAGAAGCCCTGAAATTGGGGGCTGTGCCTACCACACTGGGCTGGATTTGAATTAAAAGTTGCTCTGAATTCACAGCCGAGAAGGTGGTACCCATTCCTTTCTTCACACTGTCCCCTTCTCTGACATAATGCTGGGCTCTGTACAGATGGCTCAGTGCAGGGGAATGACTGCTGCCTGGCAGGGATGCCTCTTCACCACCCTAGGGCACCAGCCAAAATCTTGCCCATCCCAGAGCAGTGGTTTTCAAACGTTTTCGATTCTTTTTGATTTAGAAGAGTTTTTTTTCTTTAATAAAATGTCATTGGAATTCCAATACATAAACTAGGTGAAAACACAATGCTTCTGGTTGAATCCAATTTGGGGAAGGGGGAGTTGTGCACGGGGAGAGCCAAGTTCTGCTCACTCAGTTTATGTGTTCCAAAACTTTCTGAAACACAGACAGTTTGAAAACCACTGTTGTAGAGCATCAAGGACTAGGGATGACTGGGTTAGTAGAGCCTGACGCTCTTTGCTAGCCCAAGGAGCAACAGAAGGCCTTTGTGAAAACCCTGATACCAAGATTCTGCCTCCCTCTACCCAGGGACCAAAGTCAGGCTACCATGGTACACAGAAAGAGCAGTGAACCACAGGTTGAGAGGTAAGTTCTGGTCCCAGCTGTGTGACCTTTGTCTAGTCACTTAACCTTTCTGGGTCTCAGTTTTCTCCGCTGTAAAACGGGGGTCATACCACCTGCCCTACCTACCTCATAAGGTTGTTGTGAGGATCAAATGAGATAATGGATGTGAAAACGCTTTGAAAAAAAAAGTATAAAGTGCTATACAAATGTAAGGTTTTATTATTTATCTACTATATTTCTAATTATTTTTGACACCAACTCAGCCTGGGGAAGGGAAGGTGACCCTAGCCTTATGGGGTGTCTCAGGTTTGGGAGAATCACAGGCCCCCTGGAAGCAAAATAAGAGAGGAAGGAGGAAACTGGCTCCCTTATCTACTTGACAGAATTTCACCATTGTCTACCCAGAACCTTCCCAAGTCATTCCCAGGGTGCCCAAGGTAAGTCTGTCCCAGACCCCAGGTCAACCCAGAACACCTGAGCAGGGTGGAGGAGGAAAGGAATAACCTAGGTGATCCCTGCATACCCTCTAGCCAGGAGGCCTAGAGTGAACCCCCAAACCTTCATAACTGGCCGGAGGGCCCCTGCCAACCCCCACTCCCACAACCCACAGCCCCCACCCCAAAAGCTCACCGTTTGTAGTGTGTGAGGATCTTAGGCTCTGATCGGGCACAACCAGTGGGATTGATCATGAGTGGCAGCTCCATCAGGGGGTGGCGTCCATAGCGGAATAAATAGTTTTGACAGCTCTCCACTCCGGGCAGCTGTGGACACAAGTCATGCTTCCCTTAGCCTGAGCATTTTGGGGGCACGGCCAGTGTCCCCAGTGCCCACATGGCGCCTGGCCCCCTCCTTACTGATTCAGCTATGCGCAGCACGGCATGCACCGTCAGCCCAAAGAGCTCCTCGCCTTTCAGGTACTCAGGGAAGAGCCGCAGCATGTCGGCCTCTTTTCTCATGGCAGCCACGGGCTCGATGATGCGATTCCACACCGCTAAGAGGCAAGGAAAGAGAGTGGCCCTCAGAGGCAACTTCTGTTGACTGACCTCAGCCTAACCTTGATCTGAAGCTACGGTCCTTTTCTGTAGCTTGCACACCTCTCTGTGACAAGGCTGTGTGGTTCTTTAGGACTCCCCACTGGCCTCCCAGTCCCACTCTCCCTCAACAAGCCAGAAGGCCTCCTACCCTGGAGGGGCACCAGAGAGAGCTCTAGGACACAAACACATGACCTCAGGGCCCAGGAGACCCAGCACAGGCCACCATGCCTAACCAAGAGCCAGAACACCAGGCCTGCTTTAGAGCTAGGAAGACTTGGGTTCAGGTTCTGATACTGGCTATGGGCCCTTATGCCAAATACCTAAATCTCTCTAAGGCTCTGGTTCTTTATGTATGCACTGGGCAATATGAAAGTACTCACCTCACAGGGCTGCCAGAAACAAAAGAGCCTAGGTCACTTACTTCAGTGTGTGGTGCACAGCACTTGCTCACTTATTTCTATCGTTAACGCTAGAGCTCAAAGCAAAAGAATTCTGAGCAGGGCAAAGCAATCATAAGGCCCTCATGGTTAGGAACAGGGTGAGGGAGCCAGGCGATGTGGTCTCAGAATGGTATTCCTTAGTTCCGCTGAGGCTAGGAAAAGGAGCTAGAATATGTGAAGCAGACAAGCAGAGTAGCTCCAATCACAAGGGAAGTAAGACAACTCAGAGAGGCTAGAACACTGTCTCTGGGGCTCTTAGAAGACCTCCACCTGCCTGAAGCCATGGGGGAAGATGACTCACAAAGACCCCATGGACCCCTTTCACTTGCACAGGAGTGTTTTGAGGGCCCAGTGCTCACCCTGGGGGGAGGCGTCAGTGAAGACCAGGTCCTCCAGGCCCTGCTCCATGACCTTGACGATGAACTCTGGCCTCCCGTTGTTCTCGCCGATGGAGCAGCGGTAGCAGCAGCGGCGGTTGTTGGTGCGGAGGCTCCAATAGATCCGTGTGGCCTCATAGCCCACGGGGTAGAGGGCCGTGGCGCTGTGGAAGTCGGCCATCTGATGCGGGAGCAGCTGTCCAATGGCGTGGAACACAAGGCCCCCTACACGGAACATGTGCAGCCTCTCTCCCCGCTGGATGATGCTGGCGATCTGCTTCACTTCGTCCCGCTCGATGTAGACCCGCCTGAAGACAGCAAAAGAGCTCAGCTCCTGCTCACAGGGCCCCTTGATCTTGTGCATTGGACACAGCATGGTCTTGTCCTTAAAGAACATGCACTTGGCGCGGATGGCGCAGGCAAAATGGTAGACGTTGGGGCAACGCATTCGATTGCAGCTGCTGGTGGCACCAGTGCGCTGGCACAGGGAGCACTTGGTCAGCAGCCCGCGGTGCAGAGCCACCTCCACGTTCATCAGCGCCCCACCCTGGGTCTCATAGACCTCCGTGGACCACAGGGCGCAGTTGAGGTGCACCCAGAGGTCCAGGTCTAGGTTCAGCAGGCGGGCGGGCCCATCAGTGGCCCCATCACCCTCCTCGTGACAGAAGCAGCAGCGCCTCATGTCACGAGGCACCTTGTCAGGCCGCAGGGCTGTGCCGAGCTGTTCCATAAACTCCGCCACTTCCCGCTCATCCTCCTGCCGCCCGCTGCCCTTCTGGATGGTCAGTAGCAGCCGCAGCCGCTTCCAGCGCACCCCCTTCCACTTCTTGAGACGAGGTGGCCGGGAATCTTCCCCTTCTTCGGGGGGCCGGGCTCGGGGCTTGGGTCGGGCCGATTCAGGGGATGAGGCCAGTGGCAGAGGTGACGGGACCGGTGGCTCAGCCAAGGGTTCGGCAGGGAGTTCTACCAGGGGTTCCGCAGGGGGGCTAGCCGGAGAGGGTGCCAAGGGGGATGGGGGCGGGGAGGGCTCTTCAGGAGGTGGGGCAGAGAGCTGTCGCACATCCAGGTTGGAGACATTGCAGGTGTAGCTGTGCTGGGCAGCTGGCTCTGGGGCAGGGCTCTCCTACGGAAGGGGACATGCCCGGTATCATCAGTGCCAGCTCCTTGCGCTGCAAGTCCCCTCCCTCCTCTTACCCAGGGTCCACTCTCCCCAAAGCCCTCCACCTTCTGTGCTCTCCGCACACCCACCCTCTTTTCTCCCCCACACCCACCTGTTTCAGGAGGCTCAAGATGTCCAGCTGGCTCTTGAGGGTATAGCCGGGCAGCACTGCATCAAACTGCTTTAGCCAGTCAGGGCCAGCTTCTGGGCTCTTGCCTCCCAGGCCCTTTTCTTTCCCTCCTACAGAAAGGAAGGGATCAGAACCTCCTAGCAGCATCCCTCCCTGCAGGTCCTGAGACTTCCTGCCGCACTCACCAGGGCCCTCAGCTTCTCCCTTCTTCGGCTCAGTGCCCGGCCGGGCAGGGCTCTCTGGGAACAGCACCTCATAGGAGTTGGGGATCTTCATGCTCAGCAGCTCTGCCACTGCCACCATCACACCATTCAGGTTCTGCCAGGGCAGGGAAGGGGCCAGGAAGACCGTGTCAGCAGCACGGGGCGCGCACTGCCACCACTCTGACGGGGACACAACACCCAGAACCCTGGTCCCGAGTGGCCTGTCAGTCCTGCCCTTCTCCCGTGCTTCCTTCACAGCACCTCTCCCAGACTGCTGCGGTCAGTAATTGGTGCTCCATGACAAGGGCCCCATGCCCACCAAGTGTAGAAACGACACACCCTACGTTCACCACTTGGGAGACTCACAATACACATTAGCAAACGAAAGAAACTGAGAAGTCCTGTAGTAAAGAAACTTGTTTTGTGGTTTCAACTGGGATTTCCAATTTTCTTTGACCACAAAACCCTGTCAACGTTAAAAAATAACAAAGAGTTCCACCAAATGTAACTGGGGACATGCTGTCTTGCAGCATTCGTCGCATTCTGTGTGCTCCCCGATTGGCTGACTTGCATCTATCACTAGACTGTGAGCTCTCTGACGGCAGGGACCTCACATGCGTTATTTACCCTAATCCTGCAGCCTTCAGCCCAGGCGCTCACACACAGTAGGTCCTAGTACATAGTTCTGAGCAATTGAACTTATCCACACACGCTCCAGGGACTGTCTTCTGACCAGGATCCCTTTGGCCTCCAAGGAACCCCCAAGACACACCTTGGCCGCAGCAGCAGAGACCGTCAGCATGACAGACACCTCACTTCCTTTGCCCTTTTCCCAAGTTGTGGCAGGCAGCTTTCCAGGGGCCTCCAGGTCCAGGGCCCCATAAGGTTTGGTATCTGGGAAGACTGGAATGTGAGAGGGACCCATGTAAACTCCCGCTGCCTCTCTCTCCCAGCTTCAGACAACCCAGCCCTGCCTGGCCCATGCCCAGAGCAGCGTCTACCTGGGATACTGGCCCGAGGAATGATGGGGATGACAGGGGAAAGAGCCCGGTCTTCCTGCTCCCACCGGCCTGAGCCCAGCTGAGGGAAACGGGGAGCCTCCTCCCCCAAGATGCTTTCCGGGGATGAAGCCGGCACAATGCTATCAGGAGAATCGCTGTCCTCATCACTTTCCATCCTATGGGCCAAAAGTAGACATTTGTTGGTATAGCCTTGTAGACATTCCCTCCCAAATTTAGAAATTAGTAGATGTCATAGCCTTATGTGAAATCTGCCACTGGCCAAAGGAAAAAAATAGGCAACCTGCCCCCCATCCCTATTCCTTATCCCCATTTCCAGGCCCACCCCGTACCTGACATCCTCAGTCTGATTGTGAGGGGGTGTAGGCAAGGCAGCCAGCAGGTCTAGACTCTTCACCTCTGAAGCATCTGAAGGGTAGGAGGGGAGAAGAAAAGTCAGGCTGGTGGCCAGAGATGACGGGACAATCTGCCCCATGTTTCAGGCCTAACTACTACAAGACCTAGTCTAGCTCTCATAACCAGTGCTGTCTACCCACCCACCTACCTACAACCCTGGGTAAATGAGCTGTATTTATCAAGACTTTCCCATGTGCCAGGCACTGGGCTTTGTTTATCAACTTTAACAACTCCTGCATAAGAATATTCTAACACCTATTTACAGTGAGGAAACTGGGGCCCACACAAGTCGGTCATGTTACTTAGCGGTGCTAATACAGACAGATGAATACAGGCACCAGAGAATTCAAATCCACAGCTCACTGTAGTTCTATACTCACTAAGGCACTATAGGCTGTGCCTTGTGAACAAAAGCCTCATCGACACCCTTCCCGCCATCCACCTCCTCTGTTGCCTGTGCTCTGGAGCCCTGGCTTCCAACGAATCCGCCCTGAAGAGGCCAGGCCCTTCCTTAGATCAGGTACCCTGTCATGTGCCGCACAGGACCACACGCAATCCTTCCCATCTCAAATTGAGCAACTTGGATCCCAGCTGCCAAATCCTACCGGAGGAGGAGAGGCCCACTCTGCTCCTGACTTACCCCTCAGCGTCCCTTCAGTATCCCGGGCAGAGGCAGCATCCTTGGGGTGCTCCCCCAGCTCTTCAGATGGGGTGACGCCATTCACCATCTTCTGCTGCACCGATGGGGGTGGGGTGGGGGGCAGCGACGAGGGTGGTGTCGGCGGGTTACTCAGGTTATTCTGGGGGTGGGGTGGGGTGTTGTGTGCAAGATGGCAGAGGGAGAATGACGTAATCTCCTGACCCCACACGACATCAGCAATTTCCTCATCTTCCACTCCCACCTCCACCTCCCCAAGGACCTTGTCAGCCCCAAAAGGTATTGCCGTTTTTCTGACCTTGGTAAGCAGCTGGGAATAGTAGTCGGGGCCAGTGGGCAGTGCCCCACTTCCAAAGGCCCCCCTCAGCTGGCACTGCCCGTTGACCGGGCAGCCACTGCCGAAGGGAGCAAAGAGGCTAAAATTGGCGGTGATAGTAGGCTCCGTTAGGGGCAGCAGGGACAGCTCCTAGGAGGGGCAAGATGACAAAATTGGAAACCCGCAGTGTGTACATCTCTGCCACCGCACAGCTGGGGGCCAGGATGCCCCCATCCTGGGATGGGACCAGGGGGCTTGCTCCTGGGGATCACCTGTTTCAGCTGTTTCAGCAAGGCCTCGCTGGCCCTGACCCCGTCCTCCTTCCGCAGCTTCTTTCGGGAGCTCACCAACCTGTCACCTGCCTTCTGTACCCGCTTGGGCTTTGGTGTCACAGGCTTCCTTGCTGTTGTGTCCTAGGCCAGAAAAACCCACAGTGAAGGCTGCGGTCTTCCTCCAAGCCCTCACCTCTTCTGGGTGAACCAGATCTGCTCACAGTGCCCTGGGTTGAAATCCCCACTCTATCTTCTCCAATCTCTCTAGAGCACTCACCTCTTTATTGCTGGGGGTACCCTGTAGTTTCTGCTCCAGCCCAGCCAGCTTGCTGTCAATGTGCCCGTTGATCTCAGCTCGCAGCCCCTCGGGCCCCCGCCCAGTGCTGAGTTGCACATTCTTTGCACGTAGAAGCTTCTGCAAGAGCAGATGCCCGGCCTCTGAGCGGGGGCCAGCCAGCAGGAGGTGGTTGCTGGTACCTGGTGCCCCTATTGGCTCCCCATTGGCCTCCCTCTTCACCGCCTGGGCTCCCAGGGCACATGGCTCCTCCCGAGGCTCCTGCTTGATGCTGAGATGGGGTGGCTCAGTCACTGCCTGCCCATTCACCTGCTCCAGATGCCCAGGTACCAGGCTGCTCTGATCTGGCTTCCGGGCTTCCACTAGGTTGTCTGGGGGGTCCCAAGGTCCCAGCCCCTTGCCAAAGAAGGTATCTGCAAGCTGGGCAGCAGCAGGTGAGACCCTCCCAGGAGGCAGCTCCAACGATGGCCCCTGGGGTTTTGGGGTCCCTGGCTGGGTGGGGGGGAGCTGGGCCTCAGAGGGGAGCTGGGATGGGACCAGAGGGCTGGCTCCGGGGGGCTGTGAGGAAGGTCTCTTTGGCTCTTGGGGGCTGGATGGTGGAGGTGTGGGATGAACAGGGCCGAGGACCGGTCCTGCAGCTAAGGCTCCTTGTGGGGCAGGGAGCCGGGGTGGGCCCTGAGGTCGAAGCCCCGCCCCTAACTCCTGGAGAGGGCCTGTCTGGGATCCAGAGAAGCCCCCAAGTTGAGGCTGGCGACCCAGGAGGCCCTGGAGGGGAGAGGGCTGGGCCCCAGGCTCCTGGTAGGGGGGGGCCTGGCGCACTGCCTGACTCTGCTGCAGCTGCCGCTGCACGAGGAGCGCTTGTAGCTGCTGCTGCTGCTGCGGGCTCAAGTGCCGCAGCTGGGGGTTTTTGGCCAGGACCCCTTGGAGCTGCGCTCGAAGCTGCCCCATTGTTGGCATAACTCCAGGCCCGGGCAGGCCCGGCCCCGGCGGGAGGCCAGATCCTGCTTTGGCAGGCTGTGGCCCTGCGTTATTTTGCACGGGCCGCTCCAGTCCAAGGGCCTGTTGGGAGCCCAGAAGGTTCTGGGTCATGGTCCCAGGCTGCTCCCCTAAAGGAACAGAGGACTGGGCCAGCAGATGGGGCATGGATGAGGCCTCCGAGGATGAGCCACTGCCCACTGGCCCGTGGCTTCCCACACCTGCTGAATGGAGCAAGTTAACTTGCTGCTGCTGTGGAACTGGGAGCCTCAGGGGTGGCTGCAACTGTGCAGGGCCAGGCTGTGGCTGGGCCTGCGGCGGGACAAGCAGGAGCTGCGAGTCCCCGGACAGTGAGGGCTTCACCTCCCCAGGTTCGGTGGCCGCCGACTCGGGAACAGCCCCTAGGGCTAGCGGCGCCCCCGGATGTGTGGACGGCCCCTCTGCGGCCTCTGGAGGAACAGCTGTGTCTACCATGCTCTGCTCCTTGCCCGTCAGGACGGCAGCGCCCAGGGCTCCGGGGCTAGAAAAGTGTTGTGCAGGCTTGGCGGGCATGCCGGGGCCAAGGGGCACCTGCTGCTGCGGCGGCGGTGGCTGCGGCGGAGACAGTAAAGTTCGACTCTGGTTCAAGAGGCCCATCTGCTGCTGCTGCTGAAATTGTTGGAGCTGCTGCTGTTGTTGGAGCTGCTGCTGCTGCTGTTGAAGCTGCTGCTGTTGGTGCTGCTGCTGTTGGAACTGCTGCTGCTGCTGCTGGAGCTGCTGCTGTTGATGCTGCTGCTGCTGCTGTTGCTGTTGGTGCTGCTGCTGTTGGTGCTGCTGCTGTTGGTGCTGCTGCTGCTGCTGCTGTTGGTGCTGCTGCTGTTGGTGCTGCTGCTGTTGAAGCTGCTGCTGTTGCTGCTGCTGCTGTTGCTGCTGCTGCTGTTGCTGCTGCTGCTGCTGTTGGAGGTGCTGCTGCTGCTGCTGCTGTTGGAGGTGCTGCTGCTGCTGCTGTTGGAGGTGCTGCTGCTGCTGCTGCTGCTGTTGGAGCTGCTGCTGCTGCTGCTGTTGGAGGTGCTGCTGCTGCTGCTGCTGTTGGAGCTGCTGCTGTTGGAGGTGCTGCTGCTGCTGCTGCTGCTGCTGCTGCAAGGTGGCCATGGGCTGAGTGCTGAGTTTGGGCTGCCCACCGTGTGGCATCAGGCCCTGCTGCAGATGGGAAAGGCCTGCCATGGATCCCTGCTGTTGGTGCTGCTGTTGCTGCTGCTGGGCTGTGACCAGCCGGTGTCCCATAAGGCCCTGACCCTGCTGTGCCAGCTGGGGGGAACTCAGCACCCGGGACTGGGTCAGAAGCACCTGTCTGTGAGGACCCTGGGGGCCCAAGGCTCCAGGGTGCTGCTGTTGCTGCTGCAACACTGCCACTTGGGCAGGGCCCAGCATGCCCTGGGGCCCCTGGGGTGGTTGTGGGGACAGTTGCTGGACCAAGAGGCCCGGATGGCTGCTGGGAGGCAGAAGCCCCTGGGGCTTGGGACCCAGAGCTTGGTTTGCTTGTACGCCCAGGCTCTGCTGCTGTTGCTGCTGGACCGCCACCTGTCCTAGGAGGTGCTGCTGCTGCTGCTGCTGCTGCTGCTGCTGCAGTTTCTGGGCTAGCTGCATGCGCTGCTGCTGCAGCTGCAGCTGCCTTTCCTGGAGAAGTCTCGAATCGGGTCCTAGGCCTCGAAGAGCCAGGTTGCCAGGGAAGAAGCCTCCTGAGGGGCCAGCCAAGGGCCCAGCCCCACCAGAATGTTGCTGTTGCTGCTGCTGGGCCAGAGAAGTGTTGAGGAAAGGGCCACCAGGCTGTCCGGGAAGTGTCATGCCCCCTGGGGGCAGGCGAAGACCTGCAGCTTGCCCTCCTGGAGGCCCCTGTGGTGGCTGCAGTCCGTGGCCTGGGAGCAGCTGGCCGGGGAGCTTGGTGAGGAGTCGGGGACTCTGAGAAGGACTCAGTGCCAGCACGGCTGAGTGCTGCTGCTGTTGTTGCTGCTGCTGCTGCTGTTTACTCCGGTATTCTGCCATGAGGTTGGTGTGCTCCTTCTGCTGCTTCCGGACCTAACACAGGAGAGTCAGGGCTCAGCCTGGAGCCTGCCCACCCGTGCCCTCCCTCTTCTGGGCTCCTGGTTACCAGGCTGAAGTCTGCTTTCCCTACCTGATCCAGTTGTTTCTGGATCTTGCTCTGCTGCTCTGTAACCAGCTTGAGCTTCTCAGCATCAGCCTCTGGGAACTCCCGGCCAGCCTTTTTGGCAGTGCGCTGCTTGGCGCACAGAGCCTTCCGGGACTTGCGGTGCACACCAATCTGCTCCTCTAGCACCTTCAGTTGCATCTGTAGGAGCTGCTGGGTATGAAACAGCCACTCCTCATACTGCCGCTGGTCAGCTTCATCTGGGAAGGAAAACAGGATGTCAGGACCCACAAAAGGGAGATCAGAGTCCCTCCTCCTCCAACATCTGCCCCAAGCCACTCCCATGCACACTCCTCCCCATCCCCATACTCACTGATCACTCCCTGGGCAAAAGTGGGTGGGTTGGGACGAGGCTGGGAGGGGTCACCAGCACTCCGCTCCTGTGGTGAGAGAAACCGCTAAAGGGTCATTGTCACAAATCAAGCCCTAAGAAGAGTGGCCCAATTGTGGAAGACACACGTTCCTCCTCCCACCCTGATCACTTACCTGGCCACTCCCAGCTGCCACATGGTTCTGCAGATCACTGCCAGGGCCCCCTGAGAGCCTCTGGGCTAGTAGGGACACTTGTTGCCTGGAGCCCGCCAAAACAGGGGGGATGTGTAGGTCATGGGGAAAGTTGAAAGACAAAGAGATGGGACAAGTAAGGAGGGGGAAACAGGAAGGAGAGGCAAAGGACTGTTGAAAGGAAAAGTGCCAACCACCCCCCACCTCCCAAGTCTTACCTGTTCATACCAGGTGCCACTCCAATGCTGCCCTGAGCCATCACCTTCTTGATGCCCTTCAAAGCCACCATCTTGGCCTTTGCAATGGGATCAATTATATCTTCTGCTGCAAATTTGTCCAGATCTGGAAAGAGGAGAGCCAAGTAAGCTAGACACTGGATTCAATACTCTGCTCTACATCTGCTATGCCTTCCAACATCTTGACCTCCACTGAACCAAGTAGAACAAAGGAATGGCAAAAAAGTGGTGAGAAGACCACTAAGGAGCCAGGCAGCATGGGTGACTCAGCTTTACTATTCACAAGACAGGGTGGCCCTGTTTTCACTTGCATGGTGCTAAGAGATACTCAGCAAATATCTGTAGGGCCAACACATCAATGTCACTTGATTTCTCTGACCCTCAGTTTCCTCCTCTGACAGAGCTCATGATTACCTACTCTGCCTTCCTCATGCAACTACTGAATCAAATATGACCAAGACTGTGAATGCACTCTACGCCCTAGAAAACATTCTTCAAAGGCAACTACTGCAGCCCCAAAACTCAAGATATGGGCACTGTGCCAAAGTCCTAGATGTCAGAGCTGTTTTGGGCACAATATGCATCACCTCCGGCCCACTTTCGTGCCTGTTCAGGTTGCTGGGTAAAAAAAGGAGGAATAAGCAACCTCCCAAAACAAAATCTTCCTAAAATCCTGCACATGTGTATTTCTCCACTACTCACAAAACCACCTCTCCATTTTTTAAAGGATCAACCAAACTCCCTCTCCTCGTATTTTGAGACAATAAAAAAGTTAAGAGGATCAGAAAGCCAGGACTCAGAACTCTCACTCTGTCAGCTGTACAATCTGGGCAAGACACTTAACCTCCACGCCTGTATCCCTTTCTATAACTGAAGACAACAGCAGTACCTATTTAGTGAATTTGCTGTGACTCAATCAGATAATGGGCACAAAGTACTTGGCACACTGTTTAGCAAACAGGAATTCAATAAATGCTATTGTAATTTGAGATCTCCCACAATCTGGCCCCTCTCTCACATCCTCAAAATCAGGGTAATGCCCACTCACCTCCCGCCATAGAGTCCACTCCAGCCTAGCCACTCCACTGCTGTATCCAAATGTACCCACTGGCTCCCCACCAGCAGCCTCACGCAAGCACTCGCACCTACCTGGACTGCTCTGCCTCACACCATGACTCTCCAGCTCCTCACCTCCTGGTCTCGCCACAGCTACGAAGCCTTCGCTATCAAGATCCGCACGCTCAATCCATGCACTCCAACATCTGAATGCCTGCTCTACGCCAAGCACTGTCCCTCCCTTTGCAAAAGCTACACCACCTCTGCCTGCACTGTTAGTATGGCATTTAGCCCATGCTCTGTGTCCCCCACTCCCCTTAACTGGGGATTATCTTAGGTCTCCAGCCTCGGTGTCCACTTGGTGGTAACAGTGATCAGCCCTGAGGAACTAAGCCAGTGGCCCTGAAGTTACCTGTATCCGGGAAGAAGCTGTTAGCCAGCTGCTGCTGCATGGCCAGCTGCTGAGGTTTCATGCACATGGAAGGTGGCATGGTACCCATGGGCTTCTGTGCCAGCACTGGCTGGGAACTCTGCTGGGGCACCAAGCCTGCCTGCCCCCCGTGCTGCCCACTTAGAATATGCCCTTGACTGGACACCATGGCCATGGATGGGGCCAGGCGCTGCTGCAGGGCATGTGCAGGTGGCTGGGTGGGCATCAGGGGTTGGGCCAAGCCTGGCTGTCGGGAACCTCCAAGTCCTAGGGCAAGCTGCTGCTGGGGCCCAGCCAAACTGGGAGAAGAGCCCTCGTGTGGCAAAGACATGGCCTGGGCAGGGCCTGGTGTGGACAGTAAGGAGTGCTGTTGCTGCTGTTGCTGGGCAGGCTGAAGCTGTGCTGAAAGCTGCTGCTTCTTCTGCAGCTCCTTCTTCTCATGCTCCAGCAGGTCCTCAATGAGCAGGGGTAACTCACTGGCTACAAGTGAGCTCTCCATCTTGTCCAGCTCATCCCCAGATGCTGCATGGCCACTGGGCAATGTCAAAGCCTCACTTTCTAGCTCAAACTTTTCCAGCAGGGAGGACCCTCCTGGGCCACTCAGAGGGCTGGGGGTCAGCAGGTGAGCTGGTGGTCCTCCTGTGGCCCCAAAGGGACCCTTCTCAGTTGTGTGCCCACTGCTGGAAAAGGGTCCTGTGCCCATCCGGGTGTCCCGGATGCCCATCACGCTCTGTGCTGGCTTCAGCCCCAGGCCCAGGGAGGTGGTGGCAGGTGCTGGCTCTACCTTGGGGGTGGTAATGGCGAACTGGCAAGGGGAAGGGTGGCGCCCACCTTCCTCCACCTTGGGCTTCACCTCAGGAAGCCCTGATGCCAGACGGGGCTCACAGGCATCAGTAGCAGGAGGAGGGCGCTCCTCAGGACCCAAGGGTACTGGCTCCACCCCTCGTAGCAGGGCCTCCCGCTCAGCCTTCTCATTGGCTGACTCCACCAGCCTTAGGTGCTCATTGAAAATGTCCTTCTTGTCCCCTGTGTCCAGCTCAGGATCAGTATAGGCCAGCAGATCAAACTCATCCCCATTGAGCAGGTCATCCAGGTGGGGGTCATTGGTCTCCAGGTTTTCCAGGGTGCCCAGCTCATCATCTCCCTTGGCCACGTCCACACCCAGGCCCAGGTGAGCAAGCTCCTCATCATCCTCTAGGGCCTTGTGGGCATCAAAGTCATCGTCCAGCTCGGGATCCTCGCAGGGTAACTTCCCAGCTTCCAGGGCCAGAGGAGGAGGGCGGCCAAGCTCAGTGCTTGAGGGGGGGCGGCTAACCAGCTCCAAGCCAGTGGGCAGGGAGGGACCTTTGGTGTGGGGCATTGGATGGAGACTGTTGCTCAGTTCAGGAACCGGAGGAACTGAGGGTTTCTGTGGGGGAAGGCCAGATACCGCTAGGCCTCGAAGCCCTTCAGGAGCCATTCGGTGGGAGTCCTCATTTACTGGGTAAAAACGGGGTCTCTGAGGGGGGCCCTGACCAGGAAACGGAGCCCCCCCGGGTCCTAGTCCTTTCTGTACATTGTGCCGCAACTCAATGAACTGGGCCGGGCCAGCTGGACCAGGTACTGGCTCCCCAGGGCCAGGCAGGCGGGTGGGAATCCCCGCCAGGGAGGAACCTAGGGCTTGGCGGCCAAGTTCAGGCCCAGGAGTTGATGGAAAGCGAGTAGACATGGCAAGTCGCATGGAGGTGGCTGCTGTTGCCTGCTGCTGCTGCTGCTGCTGCTGCTGCTGCCATAGTTGCTGCTGCTGCTGCTGCTGCTGCTGCTGCTGTAAGGGCAGGGACCCAGGGTAGGGTGCTCGCTGATAGAAGGCTTGGGAGCCTCCCACCAGTTGCCTGGAAGAACATGCAGTAGTCAGTACAACGAAATCAGGACGATGAGCTAGAACACGGGCTGCGGGCAGCGGGGAAGGATGGAGTCGCCGCAGTCAGAGGGAACGGGGAAGAGTGAGTGACACCGGACGAGGGTCAGCCACGGGAAAACCAGGGGCAGCACACTGCAGCGGTGAAGTCTGTTCCCTTGCTTTACCCCGAGGGAACCCCCTTGGAGCCTCACCGGTTGTTCACATCCATAGAAGAAGGGGTAGCTGGTGGAGGGGGCCGGGAAAGTCGGTCGTCACTGGGGAAAGCCCCTGGCCCCAGGATGGGGCCACCCAACTTGCTTGTGGGGAGCCCCACAAGGTTACTCTTGTCCTAGGAGAGACAAAGGTACATGAGGGTGGACACCTTCAGCACCTGGGACACCCACCCCCCCTTTGCCACTCTACCTACCTGGGTCCCGGTGAATGGGGTCTGGCCGCGACTCAGCTGCTCAAAGGCAGGGCTGCTGGGCTCAGCACCCCAGCTGCCCGGGGGTCCTACCACTCCTGCAGCTGCCGCAGCTGTCTCCTTCTCCTGCCGCAGGGTGTTGCGCTGGATCTGCTGCCGAATCAGCAGCTCCCGGAGTCGCTGGCGCTGTGCGGAGGACAGACAAGCGGGGTCAGTCCATTCTATTCCAATCACAGGGCTGGCATAGGGACAGCAGAGGGATGGGGGTGTGGGAGGTTCACTCCCAGATGTCCACCCACCTGCCGCTGCTTCTCCAGTTCTGTTTGGCTGAGGCTGGACATGCTCGGGTCCTGGGTACCTGGAAGTTCGGGTGCTGCCAAAGAGCTGCCCATTCCAGCCCCTGGGTCTTCTCGCTTATCGACCGGCGAGGTGATGCCTGCCCGCTGTGAGGCTCCATGGGACAGGTAGGGGAGGGATCCATCGGGTGTAGGCGGCGGTAGGACTGATGGGGGGCGTAGTGGGGACAGCCCGAAGCCCTCTCCTGTGGACCCGCTGCTGGATCCCAGGGGGCTGCCCGATGGGTGGAAGTTCCCTGTGGCTACTGCGTAGTTTGTGCTTTGAGGCTTGCCCAAGGTAGGGCCGGGCCCAAAATGGCTGTTGATCCCATGGGGTGGAGGGAGACCAGGCTGAGGGACAGGGGGTTTCAGGGAAGGCTCCCCTACTGCCTGAGGGAAAGTGAAACGCATGGGAGAGGGAGTGCCCACAAAAGCACCCGTCCCAGGGGACCGGGCGAAATTAGGCGGCTGCCCACTTGGGACCTTAGCATGGAGCTCACCTGCCGGCCCTGAGGGCAGGGCTGCTGGGAAGCCCCCAGCCCCCAGAGGAGTGTGGGCTAGAGGACCAGCCTTGAAGGCAACTTCAGGGGGCTGGGGTCGGGGTGGCTTATGCAAGGGGGCAAATGGGTCACGGGACTGAGGGCGTGAGGGTGGACGGGAATAGGGATCAGGGGACTGGAAGCGAGGGGTAACGGGGGATGGGCAAAAAGCCTCAGCAGACAAAGGACGGGGTGTTAATGGGGACTGGGAGCTGGACTGGGACTGGGGACTGGCGGGCACTCGGGAGAAAGGGTCGGAGGGCAATGAGCGAGGGGGCAGGCCACAGCAGCTCTCAGGGGGTGGGGGTTGGGGCCGAGGGGTCAATGGGGGCTGGGCATAAGGGTCAGGGTAGGGGCCAGGGCGAAAGATGTCCGAGTGGCTGGGGGAAGAAGGGGCCAAAGCCTGGGCAGGGGGTGGCTCCTGGGGCCTTAGGCCCAAGCCCGGGCTCTGGGGCTCTACCTGAGATGCCCGAGGGGTTAGGGGGGCTTTGAAGACATCAGGTGCCTTTAACTCCAGGCTGCCCAGGTGGGGGCCTGAGGAAGGTGAGTCAACAAAGCCTAGGTTTGGGGGCCCATAACTAGGAGAGGATGCCCCGAGCTCTTCCTTCTTCACCTCTAGGGCCTTCCGAGACTCTCCAAAAGGCGGGGGCGACAGCAGGGGCTCGGTAGCCTTGCCTCCCCCTATCCCTGGGCTCTCAGGCACAGCCAGGTTGTCCAGTGAGGGGCAGCGGGGCTTGAGAAAGGGGTCAGGTGTGGAGGGCTGGTGTCGGGGGGTGCCAGGTGGGGTAGTGTGGAATTCCCCTGGCTGGCCAGTCCCAGGACGAGACGAGGTGCCCAGTGTCAGGGGCTGCGCGGGGACCCCAGTCGGACTAGGATAAGGAGGATAGGTAGGTGGTGCCGTGGGGAAGCGGGGCTCCAGAGCGTAGGCGGGGGCCAGTCCAAAGGGGTCCTGCGAAGGCACTTGGGCGGGCACCTGGGGTGGGAGCTTGAGGAAGAGCTCACCGGGCGAGTCGGGGCCGGGCACTGTGCCCGCTGGCGGCTTCAGGAACCCATCCGCAGAGGTAGACAAGCCGGCGGGGGTTGTGGGGCTGCCAATGAAAATGGTGGGGGCAGCAGCAGGGGGCGGACTGCCCAGTGCCCCTGGCTGGGGGGGAATGCGGAGATGTAGGGCCGGTCGGTCAGTCTTACGGGCCATGTCGCCCACCTTGGTCTGCTTGTTGATCTGGCTCTCAGCCTGCTACAGGGGGAGACCAGGCACAGAGCAGTCAGGCTGCTGGGGCAGGTGCTATGTCCCCCATACCCTCCGAGAGCCCCCAGCTACAGGACATGGATGGCACCGCCCAGCCCAGCCCAGCCCCCACTCACCTTTTGCACCTTGTTGATGCGGTGAGCCGCCCGGTTATCTTTGGCCTTTTGCTGAGGGAGACAGGACACAATCTTAGGCCTACCAGGGCTCAGTTTCATGCCCAGCACCCATTCCTCATGTCCCTCACTCCCTACCCAGAAGGGGATCCCTTCTGGCCCAGTCACTTTGGGAGTGGGGAATGGCAAAAATTGAGGTGAATTTCCCCAAGACACCCCCGAGCCCCAGTTCCCACCCTGACCCAGGCTCCCTTCCATCTAACCAGGTAGGGGGCTTTGTCAGCAGCTGGAACTTTCCTCCAGAGCTTCATGATTTGTTTGCAACGGCTAGACCAGTCTGAAGGGCAGAAGTATCTCATTAGAGGAGACCTGGCAGGTGACCCCTGTGCCCACCACATTACCAGGTGGTTTCCCCTCCCCTATTCCATGGGTACCTGGGTAATCCTGCTTGAGGTTGGGAAAGTTAATGTTGGCATAGAGCACAGGCGAGATGGTGGAGAGCTGGCCCAACTCCTCATCCTTCTCCCAGCGCTGAAGGCTCCGCTGGTTATAGGAGAGCCCGTCGCCCTCACCCTCCGTGGTGGGGGTGGTGGGGGTGGAGGGCGTGGTGCCCCCCGAGCCTGTCCAGGGGCTGTCTGGCTCACCGGGTTCCGGGCTAAAGAAGCCCCCGCGCTCCCTGGGGCGCAGGGGCAGAGAGTCACAGAGGGCAGGGATGCCAAGCCCCACACCCAGACAAACTGCCTGGAGCCCCCAGGCCACTGCCCTGCCCCTCCCCCGCCCAGAAGGGTCACTAACTAAGGAGCAGAGGGAAATGTTGCTACAGTAGCATGGAGAAGTCCAAGGTCTCCTCCCTAAGCATGACCCCAGTGGGAGGGAAGGGACAACAGGGACTGCCTACTGAGGTTAAGCACAGATACCAACCTAGAATCCAGGAATGGGGACTGGCAGAGGCCCGGGTAGGAGTCCATTGGGCTGCTGGAGGGGAGATTGCCCAAAGGGAGTCCACCTACAAGAGGCACAGGATCAGAGAAAGGGAGGAAGAGGCCCATCCTGGGGCAACCTTGCCCAAACCTAGCTACCCAGTCTTCACACCACTCCCATCCACATCACCTTGAAGGAAGGGTCTCTGCAGCGGTGTCCGGCTGCCATCTGGGCCAGGGGTCCCACAACCCAAGTGCTGCTCTCGTTCAGAACCCAGAACATCCTTGAAGAGTTGCTGCAGGTCCTTAGATTCCATCTTGGGCAGTTCTGTGGGGGGATTGATGAAGGATGCCACTGAGGAAGACTAAGAATTTGAGGGGACACCACAGGCTACAAAAGGCCATGGTCAGAGAAGGTGCCCAGGACTCCCCACCAAAGATGCTGTGCAGATGGCAGTCCCACAGGTAGGACCTTGTCCTTCTTCCACAGAAGACCCTTACCCATGAAGAGAGCGGGCCATAGCCTCACCTTCTGTGGGAATCCTATCTAAGTCAGAGCTGAGCATCCCTTCACCCGGAGTGCCTGGCTTCTCGGGGTCACTGGGTACTGGGGATGCCTTGACGCCTCCATCTTCAGGTCCTGCAATTGCCAGGACAAACCCATCAGCCAAGGACAATGCAGAGGCCCTAGCCCGGCCACCCTGAACCACAGAGGGCGGGACACAGCTGCCAACCTCCAACCCAGGTGGTGCTCAGTGGCAAAACCAAGACAGGACACAGTCCTCCCAACACCCCTCACCTGGTGTATCAGCCTTGCCCTCAGGGCCTCGGGATTCTTCATCTGCAACATCTGGGCCATCATCTCCTATGAGCAACAGACCCCACTCCAGTCAGAGATGCCCCACACCTGGTGCCCAGAATGGGCCTCCAGCTCCACATGCCAGGGCGTAGGCCCACCTTCACTTTTGGGAGAAAAGCCTATGCCCTACCAGATTCCCTCACCAGCTCCCAAGCACAGGAAAGTGGGATCCCTTCAGACCACCTCACCCCTACATGACTGACCTTTCTGTGAGGTAGGGAGCTCCTTCCTATCTGAGCCTCCATCCCCCTTGGCTTTGGGGGTTCCTAGTCCAAAACTTGGCCGGCCCACCCCAACTGCAAAAAGGGCCTTTCGGCTCAGGTCCAGCAGCTCCTTCCCAAAGAAAGCTTCCTGCAGGAGAAGTAAGAGAAACAAGCTTCTTCACGGTCTGCAGGGCAGGTGCTTCCCTCCCCACACGGAGCCTCAGACCCACCTGCAGATAAGCGGGAAACATGTCTTCCAGTTTGCTCTTTTTGCGCCCTCGCCGCTGCTGCTTCTTCTTCTCATCCCCGTCAGCTAAGTTCTGGTCCACAGGGCCCTCAACAGGCAAGTCTATAGGCATCACTGGGAAGAGAAGGGGGGTGTCATCCCCTCTCAGGGGATATAAGGCATGTTGCTCCTCACTTGGCTGAGGATTGCTCTCTGCCTATTCTCTCCCCAATGGAGTTGAACCCACCAACCTCTCGGCCCTTCGTGAGCCCTCACCCCCTGGGCCTCCCTGGCAGCGCCCCCTAGTCCCTGTGATCCCCACCTTCTCCCAGACCCCACTGGAGCCCTCACCCGTCTCACCCTCGTCGGGCTGCCCATCCCCACTCAACACCTCCGCCTGTGCAGCAGGCCCCTTTTTCACACGTGTGTGAGATTTCCGCTGTCGCACCATGAAACCACCGATGCCTATGAGGAGGCAGAGCAGAGACTGAGAAGCTGGGGGGGGACCTGGTAAGCTCTCTCTCCCCACGCACCTTCCCCATCCCTGGGCCTCACCAGGCCGATAGGGTTTGCGTTTGCGTTTCTTGCTTTCCTCTGTCTCCTCTCTGCCAGGCTCCACATCAGGGCTGATGGGGCCCTCCAGCTTCATTTCACATTCCATGTGCTCCACGCCACCTGTGGTTGGGGACGAGAGAGAGACATGGAGGGAGAGAGAGAGGGGGGAAGATCAGAGGCATGGACCCTTTTAACTTTGTCATCCTGCCACCCAAGAACACAGAGCCCAGGCCTTGCCACAGAGCCACCTAGCAAGACCAACAGTGGCTTGAGGGGGACCAGGAGTAGCAATGCTGCCCCACCCAACATCCCACTCTCCCAGGCATGTTCCTGCTCCTTAGCCACTCCCTGGGATTCCCCAGCCTGACCTTCACCCTTCAGCAGCTCATCAGTGTCCAGGTCCCCATCCTTCTTGTCATCAGGGCCGAGGGCATCCGAGGGCTCAGAGCCCTCCAGCCCTGCCTCGCCTGGAAGGCCAAGCCGTCCTCGCCGCTGGCGCCGCTTATGCAGAGGGGACATGGTCAGGTTACGCAGCACGGCCATGCCCGTTTCTGTCAGCCATACACCCTCAAAGCGGAAGTACTGAGGCTCTGCACAAAGGAGAAGAGTACATCACCCCTGGATGGAAGCCCCAGAGAAACCAGAGCTCCCAGTTCTAGCCTAAGTCCCCAGCTGGGACAAAAGCAGCCAAAGACAGACCAAAACCAACACTGGGGTGTGAGGGCTGGAGAGACAGGCCACCAACGGGTGCCAGCTGTGGCCCGAGTTCTCCATCAGTGACCCAGAAGGGTTCACAGGCTACTACAGAAGCCTGACTTTGCTCATGACTAACACCAGTTCACCAGTATATTCTCTAGAAGCCTGGGCCTGCAGAATGCCAGCACATGGGGCCCTGGATGCCAGGAGTAGTGCCCGTATCATGATGGAGGAGGAGATGGCCCCAGCCTCCTTCCTGGAGAAGAACAAGTCATTTTCTGTGCTCTCTGGAAAAGAGATTCTGGCAGTGCAAAGGCCATGTTGCCTAGTGGAATGAACTCTGCCTGGGAAAATGGAAGCCTTGGTTCTCGTCCTAAGCTAACCACTAACCTACTGGGTTGACCCTGGGCAGGCCACTCAACCTCCAAGGATCTTAGTTTCCTCCTCTGAAAATGAGGAGATGAAGCTGGTGGGGGTGGGGTGGAGGGAGGCTGGTGAGAGCCAGACCAGACAGTGTCTGGGTCTCCTCCGGCCTTGGCACTTGGGATTTCTGGGACTCACCTGGCTCTTTCACCTTCATAGGCACCAACTCTGGGGGGGCAACAGGCGCTGTGGAAGAGACAGGCAAACCAAGGCCGCTTGAGGCCCTGCCCCAAAGCAAGGCAGCCCTGCCCTGAACTCTTTGCCCCTCTCCCCAGCACCTGGCACTCACCAGCAGGCTTTACCACGTACGGCTGGCAGGAGACACAGTCAAAGCCCTCGTCAGCAGCCTGCTCCACATCGTCTTCCGTGAAGAGGCTCTCGCAGCCAGCATGCATCCACCTGTAGGAAAGGAGACAGGAAGCAATAAATGTAGACAGAGCAAGGAGGAGAATAGGGAGAAGGCCTCTATGAGGCAAGGGGGCACCCTCACCGTTCACAGTGGCGGCACTGGATGAGCAGGTCCTCTTCCACATATGGGGCATGACAGATAGGGCAGGTCACCAGGCTGGCACAGGGCCCGCAGTGTGTATAACTGTTCTGCCATTCACAGTGGAAGCCAGGGGAGGCAGCCCCACACTGCATACAGGACACACACCTGGTGGTAGCAGACACACAGACCTTCAGCGCCTAAGCTGCCCAAGGCAACCAGAGGCACCGAAACAACCAGCCCCTGGCTTTCTACACCCAGGCTCTGTCATGTTAGCAACATCCCAACCCTCCAGCATCTCTGGCCCCGGCCCCTCAAGAGCCCAGGCCTCCTTACCACTTGCACTTCCAGCCACCCTTGGGTACAGTGAGCAGTGGCGGGTCCAAGCAGTATGTGTGGTAGCTAATGTCACAGTCATCACAGAGCAGCAGGCGTGAGGGGTCCGAAGCTTGGCCACACACCTCACACACGATGCACTCCACACAACGCCAGCCCTTCAGCAGCATCACCTTGGTGATCTGGTATATGATACAGCAACTCCTCAGAGTAGGACACACAAGACAGGGCAGACCGCTCGGGGCAGGTGGGACATGCCATGGAGGGTTGAAGGACCTCAGGGCTCATCTCAGCACAGGAAGGCCATGCCGAGCACACTCGTCCCCAAAAGCAATGGTTCTAAACTTAGGCTCTTGGGGATCGCCACCGATCAGAGAACAGCCTCACCCAGCCACTGCCTCATGACCATCTCTCACTAGCCAACTCTCCAGAAAGACAGAAAGACTGTGGGTAGAATCAGGTTGTATTTCCCCCAATTTTTCTTAAACATTTAGAACCTACCACTGTTAAAAGTTAATGAATGTTAGCAGTGAACAAGTTCTAAATTAACAATGAAAACCCCAAAACAAGTGATCCCACTTGGGTCTAAAGCACTGCTTTCTCCTTGTACACACGTGTTTCTGATTTTGATTTTATACTTTATCTCCAGGCCATATCACATTTCCTATTAGTAAAGCTCTCACAGCTTATACAATAGATTAAATTATACCAGTAAATCATGGTCTACCACTGAGAAACTTAATAAAGACCACCATGATTTCCAGAGTACTTTGCCCCATGATGAGTCTGATAACCACTAGTAACTGGTAAGTAAATTCTATGACCAAAAGCCACTTTAAATAGTGTGACCATGGGGCGCCTGGGCGGCTCAGTGGGTTAAAGCCTCTGCCTTCGGCTCGGGTCATGATCCCAGGGTCCTGGGATCAAGCCCCACATTGGGCTCTCTGCTCAGCAGGCAGCCTGCTTCCTCCTGTCTCTCTGCCTGTCTCTCTGCCTACTTATGATCTTTGTCAAAACAAATAAATACAATCTTAAAAAATAAAGTAAAATAAAAATAAATAGTGTGACCACGTGTCAACTCTACTCAAATTTAAAAAAAAAGAAAAAAGATAGTATGATAAGAACCGGGGCCTAAGACGAGAAGTAACTGACTCCATTCCCTAGCCCAGGCTTCTTGGGCCTTGAACTCACCTTGCTGTTGACACAGTAAGGGTGATAGCACTGAGAACACTGGGAACAGGCAAGAAGGTGGCCCTCTGCCCCCCGGCCAAAGCTGCCACATACCACGCACATGTCCTAGAGAAACACACAAAAAACCCCCAATGACCTAGTCTCCTCATCTCAATCAGTCCCAGAGACCAACTACAACACTAATCTGAAAGGAGGGAGTCCCACACCCCATCATCAAACACTTAGCCATCACCAACCTGTTCCTTCCTAGCATGCCTTGCTCATCTGCCCATGACCATGTACCATTTGAATTGGTACATCCTGACATGGGTAGAAGGAAGGAGAAGTAAAAGGAAGATAAGAAAGGTAAAGACTAGTCAGGATGAGAGAACAGCATATCTGACAAAAGTCTATGAGCTCTGAGATAATTCAGGTGAGAACGTACGTGAACCTCCCTAAACCACAAGCTTCAATAAGGCAGGTACCATTTCTTGCCTTTTTCACTGCTATACCCCTTGCTATCCTAGCTCAGTGCCAAGCTCAGAGAAGACACTAAAGAGAAATTTGATGGATGGACAAACAAATGAGCACCATGATCCTGATTCACTGTTTTCTCATTAGCTCACTATCCCCAAAGAAACAGGTCCTTGGTTTGGTTTTCCTCATTTACCCTCCCACCGCAATACGCACACCCACTGCTGGGTCGGCCAGGTCTCAGTGCTGAGAACAGGGCACCAGACAGGTAGAGTACCTGCATGAGGACAAACTTGTCTGTGTTGGAGAAGAGAACCACAGTATTTTGCATGGTGTCGTCATCGTCGTCTTCCTCCTCTTTGCTGGGAGAGCTATCGATATCAGCAACCTTACAGGCAGAGAGTTGTGGCAAGTGAGGCAGCTGGGTCTCGCCCCGCTAAGCTGCTTTCCCCTTTGGTGTTGGGGGAAGGAGGCGTGAACCTCTGGCTAAGATGAAGGCCAGGAGCCAGGACTAAGAAGCAGAAGAACACCCTAGCTCCCAAACCGGGCCTCAGCCTGACAGCAGAGATTTCAGAGAAGCCTGGGGGCCGGGTGGACAGAAGGAGCACAGGCAGAGCTGGCCAGGCCCTAGGCTAGCAGGTAGGTAGGTGAGCGTGCAGGGGACTGGCAGGATTTAAAGGGTGTTTAATCCTGAAGGGGCCAGCTGAAGCATGTTTGGGAAATGGGAAACCTCTCCTTACTACCAGAGTCTCAATGGAAGAAGTAGTTGATTTTAGCCGGGCCCGTCCTCTCCCACGTCCTCCATGTGCTCCTCCACGAGGTCGGCGTCTTCCTGGGAAACTACTGCTGCGACCCTGAGTGATGGAAGAGGATGATTACAGCAAGTCAGGAGCTTGTCATCCCACAGGGTGTTGGTTCCATGGGCTTGGGGAGCGGGGAGAGAGGAAAGGAGTGGACAGAGCATGATAGGTGATAAGGCCCAGGAGTCCCAGTCTGGGCAGGGGAAAAGCCAAGCTCTCAGTCAGCAACATGGAGGTAGGTCCAGCTCAAACCATTCCCCTATCCCAAGGAGAAAGAGTGGCCAACATGGCACAATGAGAAAAACAGTAGCTAGAGAGACCTGTATTTCTAGTCCTTACTCTCCTACTGGGTAACCACGAACCCGGACAATTCACCTCCCCCTCTATCGGTATTCCCCTTATAGAAGTTACAGAATGAACCAAAGGATCTCTGAGAGTCTACGATTCAATAAACCAGGTGGGAAGCTAACAGTGACGCAGGACCACACCCCTGAGAGTGGCATCACACTGACCACAACCAGCGGCCAGAGAGTCTCTCACCTGTTTGATGCGGGAACGAGCTGGGGAGCTGCGCCGCCTCCCCTTGTCCCCCTCAGCTTTGCCTCCGCCAATAGCTGTCCCGGCATCACACAGTAGCGAGTCATCAGTCTCTGGCAGCGAGTCAGTACAGAGCCGCAGGGAGCCCTCATCTCGGGCTGGACTAACGTCTGTAGATACCCCCAGCTCCATGGACAAGGAGCCGCCCCCCTCGGGGTCGGGAGAGCCTAGTAGGGGCTCTGAGCCAGGAAAACTGGCACTGGCATCACCCTGGCTCAGATTAGAAATCTCATTAACAATGTCGGATTTGATGAGAGTGGGTGGGGTAGGGGCCACTGGGACACGTGGCTCCTCTTGCTCTTCACAGGGTGAACCCTGCCCTGCCTGCTTGCCTTCTGGGCCGTAGACCTCCATAGGGGTCACAGGGGCCAGCTCCTCGGGGTCCAGGAGCACAGGGGAACCCTTAAGTTCACTAGCCAAGCTGCCAGGGGTCTGTCCAGCCTCTGGCTGTGAACCAGGAGTGTCAGTCCCATCCAGGGGGGCTGTGTCTTCCCCCAGACCAGAGAAGTCATCCAGAGGTGGGGCAGGGCTGGGTGCAGGGCAGGACAGGTTCCCCATGGGGGAGGGGAGAGGACTAGTAGGGCTGGGTTCCAAGGCTGGACACTCAGGCTCTGGGACTTTCTCAGTCTCCATCTCATGTGGCTCAGCCTCCTCTGAGACCTCCACTGCCTTCTCCATGGGACTCAGTGGGGAGGGAATGGACAGTGGCAGAGCAGGAAGAGAGCACTGGGAAGGAGGGGAATTTGGGGGAGGCAGGGAATGCTGCAGGAGTGGAGAACACCGAGAGGGAAGTGGCTCCATCAGGATGGGAGAGGCTGGTCCCACTGGGGAACCTGGTGATGGGGGGAGGATCATAGGGGGTACAGGCTCAGGGTCAGTGCAGTTAGCTTCTGGTGGGGGGCTGATGGGCGTCTCAAGGATGGGGGCAGCCAATGGCGACTCAGGGTCACTGTCCCCTTTGGCACCAAAGGGGTACTCTAACTCCCCCAAAGGAGACAGAGCCGGTGGGGCCACAGCTGTGATAATGGGTGAGAGCGGAGGAGGAAGAGGATCTGGAGAGAAAGAGAAAAAGAGAGGCTCTTAGATTAGATGTGCCATAAAGAATTAAGACTGTCCCAGATAAGGGGTTACTAACATCCCCTTACCTGGTGGCATGAGCTGAGGTGACAGGGATGGCTCCCCGGATGGGGACACCCGCAACTCCTCCGGTAGGGGGGACAGAGGTGGTTCCCCAGGCTCAGACAGGGTCGACTCTCCAAGCAAGGGGGATAAAGGTGGCTCCCCAGGTGGGAGGAACAAGGGCGATTCCTCAGGTGCAGGACATAGGCCCAGCTCCTCAGGGGGCTCTTCAGGTCGAGGGGACAGGCGTGGTTCCGTAGTCTGGGGGGACAGGCCCAACTCCTTGCACCGGGGGGACAGGCGCAACTCCTCAGGCCGGGGGGACAGGCGTGGCTCCTCTGGCTGGGGGGACAGGCACGGCTCCTCAGACCCAAGAGACAGGCGCAGCTCCTCAGGCACAGGGGACAGCTGCGGCTCCTTAGGCACGGGGGACAGGCATGGCTCCTCAGGCCGGGGGGACAGGTGCGGCTCCTCAGGCCGGGGGGACAGGCATGGCTCCTCAGGCCGGGGGGACAGACAGGGCTCCTCAGGCCCAGGGGACAGGTGCAGCTCCTCAGGGGCAGGGGACAGGCATGGCTTCTCAGGCCGGGGGGACAGACGCGGCTCCTCAAGCCAAGGGGACAGACACAGTTCCTTAGGCGCGGGAGACAGGCATGGTTCCTCAAGTACAGGGGACAGGCGCGGCTCCTCAGGCCGAGGGGACAGGTGCGGCTCCTCAGGCTGAGGGGAGAGGTGGGGCTCCTCAGGCTGAGGGGAGAGGTGGGGCTCCTCAGGCCGAGGGGACAGGCACGGCTCCTCAGGCTGAGGGCAGAGTCGTGGCTCCTCAGGCAGTGGCAACAGGGATGACTCCTCTAGCGGTAGGGTCACAAGTAAGTCCTCCGGGGGTGGAGAAGCAGGAGAGTCGTCAGGAGGCGGGGAAGTGGGTGAGTCCTCAGGTGGTGGGAATAGGCGTGAAGCCTCGGGTGGAGGGGACGTAGGAGACTCCTCAGGTGGTGGGGACAGGGGAGATTCCTCAGGTGGTGGGGACAGGCGTGACACCTCAGGCAGGGAGGACAGGCATGATACCTCAGGCGGGGGGGACATAGGTGAGTCTTCAGGTGGTGGGGACATGGGCGAGTCCTCAGGTGGTGGGGACAGACGTGATGCCTCAGGTGGTGGCGAGAGGGGAGACTCCTCTGGCGGCGGGGATAGGGGTGATTCTTCAAATGGTGGGAACAGACGCGATGCCTCAGGCGGTGGAGACATAGGTGACTCTTCAGGTGGAGGAGACATGGGTGACTCCTCAGGAGGTGGAGAGAGGCGAGATGCTTCAGGTGGTGGGGAAGTGGGCAACTCCTCAGGTGGGGGAGAAAGGGGAGACTCTTCAAATGGTGGGGACAGGGGTGACGCTTCAGGCGGTGGAGACAGGGGTGTCTCAAGTGGAGGAGATGGGGGTGACTCCTCTGGTGGAGAGAACGGTGACTCCTCCAGTGGAGAAAAAGGTGATGATTCAGGTGGAGGAGACAGAGGAGACTCCTCAGGCGGTGGAGAGAGGGGTGATTCCTCTGGTGGCGGGGACAGGCGCGATGCCTCAGGTGGAGGGGATGTGGGCGATTCCTCAGGTGGTGGGGACAGGGGTGACTCCTCAGGTGGGGGCAGCAGTGGCATCTCCTCGTTTAGGGGGCCCTCCAACCGGGGCTCAAGTTGGGCCCCTGCTCTCCCTGCAGACATAACACACTATGTTCCCACCTAGCCCAGCTCCACTGCACTGAGTAGGCAAAGCAGACACCACCCCTTGCCACAGAACAGACAGGAATCACTTTCAAGGACCTGCAAACCCCACTCACCTAGTGGTTTGGCTTCACAATGCAGGGGCCCCGGTTCCTTGGGTTGCATGGAGGTCATGTGCCCACCCTTTGGCTGCCCTTGGCATGTGACATACAGAGCTTCAGGCTCATCGGTGGGGGTATCGCTAGGCTCTGAGGGTGAGAACCTGCAGAGGGTACAGAGGGTACACCACGGCTCTTGTCAATTCTCAGTCCCTACAGAGCACCCTGGAGCAAGGTGTGAATACTGTGGATCCTACTGCCCACCTTGGGGCTCTCCTCTCAAAGTCACATGTCCCCTGCAGATCTCAGTACTTCCAAACCCCCCAACCCTCTCTCTTCCGGTCCATTTACCTGCTACAGGTGGGGCGATGCTGCTCAGCGACAGAACCAACAAGCTGTCCTCCCTGGGCTTTGTGACAGCGGTGACACAGTGAGTAGTTTTCAAACCACTCAGAGTTGGGATTCAGCTCGGCTGAGCCTGCCCCACAAGCCCGGCATACCCGGCATGCCTAGGGGGGAGTAAGCAGGTGAAACAGGCACTGGTCAGAGAGCAGCCCGGAAGAGAGCGCAAGACTCTGCACAACACAGAAACAGGAGGTTGTAGAAGGCAGAGTTAGGGGAGGATGGCCGGCTTGGGGGGACAGTCACCTTGCACTTCCAAGAGTGAGCAGGCAGTTCCTCCATTGGTGGTTTTAGGCAGAAAGTGTGGTATCCTTTGTCGCATGTCTCACAGACCAACATCTTAGAGTCATTCCCAGGTTTCCTGCAGGAACGTGGGGCACACAACAGGGTCCCACCTCCCCTTATTTTCAACCCTAACTCCTGCTTCACCTGAGGGTTCTCTCCTGGCCCCCTTGTCTTACCTGCAGGCTTGGCACACTTTGCACTCAGGGCACTGCCACCCAGCACGCTTGCGGGCAGTAAGAGCAGTGTCCAGGCAGGCCCCGTGATAGTGATGCCCACAACTGGTGCAGAAGAACAGGTCACACAATTCCCCAGGCCCCTCACATACTGCACAGCGAGCCTCCTCTGGAGCGGGAAGACAGAGGACATGGGTCAGCTATCGGTTCCTTGCAGGACTCAGCAGAGCGCTCTCTCCATCAGGCATTCCGGAGACACAGAATGAACCAGAAACACCACCGTAAGGGAGATAGGCAAGAAGTCCCTGTGCTCACAGAGCCCCCCTCTATTCTAGTGCGGCATACAGATGGTGCACTGCAGAGCACAAAGCCCCGGGGGCACACATGGCCCCCTCATGCGCCCTATGGCCAGAGGGCAGGGCTTCTTACCCAGATGTGCAGCCCCCTCACTGTGCTCTGGGCATAGCAGCTGCAGTGTTTTCATGGACAAGAAGGAACCGCTGGCAGTCGCACAGGGGAAGTGGTAAAGCCGTGGACATCCAGGCGAGCGGCAAGGGATGGAGGCACCGAACCTGGTGCAGTGGGAGCAGCGCTGCCAGGTTGGAGACAGAGTGTCAGGGCCCCCCCCCCGCTCTCTCCAGAGCAACAGATCAGGCACCAGCTCTGCCTCCATCTACCCACTGCCCTTCTCACCCTACCCTCTCACAAGCCCACTGGCCCTGCTCGCTCCGCCCTTTGCCTACGCAATCTCTAGGCCCCAGCCCCACCTGTGAGATCCCTGAGAAGATGGCCTTGTCCACACCACATAGTTCTGGGCCCTCCTGCCCCCATACGCCTGCCGACCACGAAGCACACCAATGGTGAGCCCAGCAGGACCCTGTATAATGGAAAGGGGTAAACAGAAAGGACAGAGTTAACAAAAAGGTAATCACTGGCTCAGGACCAGCCAGCCCTTACCCCCTTTGCCACCCAAGTCAGCTACCCCTCTTCCCCTCACTTACCTCCAGGTTCTCCTAGGTGGGCAGGTGTCAGGCCCTCAGGGAAACCGATCTGTGACAGGTCCTCACTAGGCAGCGCTGCCTCGTTGGGCCCTGGGTTCCCCCCAGGGGACACCACTGGACACTGGGGCCAGTCAAATGGCAACTCAAAGCGCCGTAGTTCCCGCTGCCCATGTAGACTGGGCTCCCCACAGTTACAGAGAGCACAACGCCGCGCTGGACCCCCACTGTGGACACACAAGCGTCAGCACCATAGCAGGCCCCTGCCCAAAGGTGACCCTAACAGCCCCGTGAATTGGCATGCCTAATTCCCACTCATCTTCCTCAATCTTCCTCCTTAAAAGCTGAGACCCTCAAATCAAATCTTTGTGTGCCCTTATATCCTCATTTCCCCAAACTAGTTACCTGCAGTCCTGGGGAGGATCCTGAAGCCTAGGACCGCCAGAATTGGGCACAGAGACCTCCCCCACATGTGGGTTGGGAAGGTCTGGCTCAGTGGTGCCTGACTCCTCAGAGGCCGCAGGTCCATCAGCTGAATGAACAGACAGAGAAACATAAGCATACATCCAGCCTCATCCTCTGTGTTATGTTAGTCCACCCATCAGACCCATGAGAGTAACCAAAACCCTTGGTGGATCATAGTGATGGCAATTTGCCTTTTGTTCCAAAGAACAAAGTCCTTCAATTACCCATCTATTACACAGACTTAGCTCCTGAAACCTAAGGTTGTCTGGGGAGGGCAGAAGGCTACCAGCAAATGCAGAATTTGTCCCACTCACCTGCCGGTTCTGAATCTTTATCCTCACCAGGCGGCTTCTGGCTGTCCATCCCTCTCTCCGACTGGGCAGGGCCCTCTCGGGGAGACCTGTCAGAGCCAAAAATAAAAGATCTACATGTCTAGTAAGTCTTCCCAACTAAACACTTTCCCCAGAATCCTAGAAGGAAAACAGCTATTGCTAACTAGACTTTACAGAAAGCTGAGAAAAGCCATACCTACAAATTCCTGTTCTAAGGACAAGGAAGGTCTTTCTCCCTAATCCTTATCCCACTGCCTTCCTTCCTTCCCAGATAAACTCATACCCTATTCTCCCACTCTGGATTCTCAGGGGATCCACTCCCCTCTCCCCCTTCCTACCTCCTGCATAAGAATTCCCAGGGTAAGAGCATCCAATTAGAAGCACATCCAATCTATATCTAGTACCACCCTTTGCCTCATGTCTGAGTTCTTGGCTCCTGGTGGGCCCTATTCCCTGGAGTTTTTCCTCGGATCTCAAGTCAGCTACCATCCTAGAGGTATGTCAGTGCCAATTCAAGGGTAGCCATAACCCAGAAAGTCTTAGTCCAGTCAAAATCCCTCTCCCAGAGATAGAGTCTGAGGCCTTGTAGGATGGAGAATACATTACTGAAACTAAAGCCCAGCTAGGGATGATCTCTCCCACTTCCACTGGTTTCAACTAGGAGATCCCAATCACAACAGAAGAAACTCCCCAATTTCCCCCGGATTGCCTATCCAAATCCAGCTCAGACCCCTGCTGTGACTGAGCTCAGGATCTCACCCAGCCTGAAGGCCTCAGGTCGTTGCCCTTAGCAACGCCAACTGCCCTTCCTCCTCAGATGTCCCTAGTAGTTAACAGAAGTGGGCCTTAAGAGTTACTGAGCATGTGTAGCCAGGCCTGAGGCTAAGGCATGCTGGGAGTTGTAGTCTCAGGAAGCACACCACCACTTGGAGGAGTTCTAAACCAGGGAGGACACAGCAGAGCAGACTAGCTTCCTTCCTCTTCCGTCAAGCAGGGTTTCCACACACACTATGGGGGTGGGGGTAACGGTCCCCTCTTCTACAATATGCCTACCTATATCAATCCAAATGAAACACACTAAAGTTATACCTAAGAAGGTTGAGACCCACCTTTTGGGCATATTTTCCTAAACTCCAGAGGGAACTAAGCACAGTACAAAAAAGAGAGAAGTGAAGAGTTACAGAGGTGAGGAAAAAAGACATCTTACAGAAGAAGGAAGAAAGGGATAGGTGCCTGTAGCTCTTAATGGGAAGAGTAACGGTTTAAGCAGAGAAAGAAAGCATAGTGTTCCAAAGGACTGGGGGGAGTGGTATGCACAGGAAGGGGGAAATCCCTAAAATAACTCTAAATAAAAGTTTGAGAAATTTATCTCCCCCATCTTTTCCACTCCTCTTATTTAACTAGAGGGATCACACAAACCTGAATAAGGACAAGTGTCTCTTCCCAAACCAAACACCCCAGTGGTTGGCCACTGGGGTTGAGTGACGGGGGCAGATGAGACGGGGAACCCTCACAGGTGGCCAGGATTGGTAAATCAATTTCCCAAGAATCACAATTAACAATCCTCTTTCCCTGAGCTCACACTCCATTTCCAGAGACTGGCAATGCACCTTCTGTGACGTATCACAGGAAAAGAAATTGTATTTTACCCCCCCCCACCCTGCCCCACTATCAGAATCTACTAGATTGAGAAAGATACAATGTTACCTCCTTTCCCAGGTCGTCTCTTTCCCAAACCTGCCACACAACCACCCCTGAAAGGAAAGTAGGTTGGTCATCTGGCCAGCCCACAGAAAAGTTGCTCTGGAACTTCAAGGGGCCCTTAGAAGCCACTGCTAGGAAGCAGGGGTTGGAAGGCAGGGCACCAGCCAGGCCCCTCTTCCTACTGAGTCCTTCAAGGCCTGACCACACCCAGAGACTTCAAAGTTGCCTAAATGTGTGCATCTTACTGTACCTTACCACTACATGCCCCGAAGATCCTCCACCAGCTCTGCTCTCAAAGTTAAGGCCAAAGGAGTCACAAACAGTAAGAAATAAAAAGCAACAGTGATAATATAGGAGGTGGGAGGAGGACTGCCTCACACAAGGCCAGAGGGACAAATTCCTCTGCCCTCCCCCGAGCGCAGCCCTCTCAAGCTGGTAAGGTTGCCACTGCTCGGGGAGGTACAGAAACCACCTCTGTCCAACCTTGGAAGATAGAGTACCAATATCCTCCAAAGCCAGAGCCTCATTCATGGGGCCATGGAAGACAGACCAAGAAGCAAAGAGTATAATGTCCTCCAAGCTGTACCAAAAAGAATCTAGAGGTCCCTCCAAGAAGCCTGGGCTCCATTTCTCTACCCCCGCAGTCTAGCACCTGCACCCCAATGCTGAGTCCCAGGTCCCTGAACGGATCAAAACAAAAAAAGACCACAAGTTCCCTTGTCCCATCCTTCACAGCTAGAAACCACACACACACACACACACACACACACACCCTCCAAAGGTTTTTTTCCCCTGGATCTAAATTGGGTTAATGCCTACCTAGCCTTCCTCTGGGGAACTAGAGATCCCAGACAAGCACAGATCTAGGGAGTAAAACTGTGCTGGCTTCCACTTCCCTTAGTCCTGGGCCTAAGAGGCCCAAAACAGTAAGGAAGGAGAAATGGGTTCATCTCAATCCACTCTTCCCCCTGCCTCCATCCCAGACCCATAGCTTTAACTCCATTTTCCCAGCCAAAGGGGAAATGGAGACTTGGAGAGGTGAAAGGCTGAAACAGGCCCTTGAGTGAACAGCTCTTCTGTAGGACTCAGGACTTCCTGGTTCCCAGCCTGAGAATCAAACCACACCTCTCCCCACCCCCATTTTGGGCCGGCCCTCCATTAAGAATCCAAATGGCAACACTGGCCCTGTGGACCCTCTGGACTGTCTCTGGGTCATCCTGGGGTTAGCCACAGCTAACAAGGAGAGGTCCCTCCTAAGGAAGTTCTCTGGGGACAGACAACAGAAGGGACGCTCCTGAGGAGGCAGGGGCAGAGAGCATGGGTGACAGCTAGTCTCATTCCACCACCTCTACCAGTACCTCTCACCCTCAGGGTTATCACCCAGAAGTCTTTCCAGAGCAAAATCCCTATTTTCTCCTTTCCAAGACCAGGCTGGAAGAGATCTAGCATATGTATGTTAGAGGCAGTGGAGTGAAGGAGCAAAACACACCAGGCAAATCCCTGCTGGGCAGCATGACAGCTGTGAGAGGGGCTGTCCCAGCCCAGGGCCCGGAGGCATGAGGCTCATGCTGCACCCTTCATACACTCACATACACACCCCTTCTCCCCAATACCTCCTGCCAGGGTTGGAAACACAGGCTTCAGCAGAAACAACTCTGATCAGGTCATTTCTCCTCCAAAGAGGGACAGGCCACCCTATTCTGCAGCCTTGGGACGGGATCAAAGGACCAGTTAACATTCCCTGATTGAAAAAGGTTGGAAAGATCTGGGAGGGGCCTGTGGGACTGGCCAGGGACTTACGGGCAACAGCTCTCCACACCAGGCCCAGAGAAAGCGGGAGACAAAAGCCATTTTTTGCAGCCCACATTCGCAGGGAGCAAATCTCAACAGCCTCCTCTATAATCCCCTAGAGATTATGTCCATCCCCAAAGGAGGGGAGGCAAAGCAGGCTAAGACAGCACTAGGCCTCACTGGGGTCACTTTGCCAGGCAGGGGCAGTTTAAAGTTGAACAGCAAGGCCAGAGCTGACCCCAGCCCCGCCTCCTTCTTGCCCCAGCTATCCCCTTCCTCACACTAGTCAATTTCCACACACTCTACCCTCTGCAGAGTCAAATAAGGCCTGGTGAAAGATCTAGGGTTCCTGGAGTCTCCCAGACCCTGCTTCTGGGTGCCCCGATGGGCAAGAACAACCTTAAAGTCCAACCTGGCAGTAAGTCTGACCTGGCAGTGGCACTCTATCCTCCCTCTTAAAGTTGTTCTGTTCCCAAGGCCCACAAGGAACCCTGAGGGAGAAGCAGCCAACTGGGATTGGTGCTGGCATCAGGGCCTGGGTCCTAGTTTAGCAGAGCTTCCCCCCAACACAAAAATAAACAGGCAGAAAGGCGATCTGGCCAGGTTCCCAAACTCCCGTGGTTCCCTGAACCCCCAGTCTTTAAAGAGGCACACCCCAGACACCAGGCCTCAGTTCTGCCTCAGTTCTGCCCCAGCGACTGGCTCAGGTTCCCTTGACAGACCTTGCCAAAGGAACCCTCCTCAGCTCTGGCACCCCTTTCTCCAACCTAAAGGCCAGCTCAGGCCAAGATAGTCCATCTGGCTATGCCCCCAGTCCAACCCTTTCTGGGCCCTGGCCGGGCAGACTCACTCACCTCTTCACAGGGCGATCCAGAAATCTTCATCCGAGAACATGGCCAGAGCCCGGGCCGCTCCCCGACCTCCAACCGCCAGAGCGATCACAGCCGCCCCCCGCACGGGGGGGCTTAGGGGGGCCAAGAACGGTAAATCCAGGTCGGAGTGGCCACCCTCCTCCCCCCAAAAAAGCAAGACGCCAAAGAGGGGTTCTCTGCCTCGGGTTCCAGCAGTTTAGGTTTCCATGGACAGCCCCAGGGCGGCGAATCCCGAGCGGACACAAAGAGAGCACCGGTGGCTTTGATCTTGGGCGAGCAGGCTCCGCATCCGCGTCGCCGGGCGGCCTCTGAGTCCTAGGGCCGGGCCAGCGCCCCGGCCGCCCGCGCCGGGCTCGGGCGGAACGTCGAGGCTCTCCAGATGGAACGTCGAGGCGCCTCCCCAGCAGCCCGGAAGGAATGCCGCGCCGCCCCGCGCCGGGCCCGGATGGAACGTGAGACCCTCGCTGGAGCGGCGAGTCCCTCTCCCCGCCCGGGCCGGCGCCCCGGGGCCGCGCGAGCTACGGCGACGCGGAGCCGGCGGGGCCGCGGGGCTGAACCTGACACACACCCAACGCCGGGCTCCTCGACCCCGAGCGTTCGCCCTCTGAGGCTTCGAGCCCCCCACCTTCTGCTCCCCCCCGGGGAAGGGAGGAGGGTAGGTGGGCGAGGAAGAGGAAGGGGCGGGCGGTGCGAGCCCTCTGCCCGCTCCCCTCCGGCCGCTCCAGGCCCTGCGCTCGCCTCCCTTCCCCTCTGGCCTCGGGAGCTGCCCCGCCCCCGGCCTGGCCGGCTCTGATCGGCGGCACCCCCTCGACCCCCGGCTGGCTGTGATCGCGGGGGGCCTAGAGGTGCATGGCCCAACCCCGGCTCCCGGCACCGGGGGGTCAGGAAACTGAGCGGAAAGTGGGGAACGAGGCAGCCATTTGCAACCGGAGAGGAAAGTAGTGCAGCGCGGCGCCGCTCCGCCTCCCCCCCTCCGCCTCCTGTTCGGCCGGTAGGGTGGTTCCTGCGAAGGGGCTATTTCCTGGCCCAAGATCTCGGCAGCGGTCGTGGAGATTCAGGAAGCCTCCGGCGCGAGATCCGGGGGGGGCCTTTTGCCTGGGGAACCCCACTCGAGAAGCGGAGAAAGGAGAAGACGCGGCCCTATTTTGTGTTGGAGCGGAGCGGCGGAGGGATACGGCCCTCTCGGAGGAAAGGTTGTGACTCTGCAGTTCTACGCACACGCTGCGGGATCCCTCCGCCTCGGGTTAACCCCGACTGCGCCGGGCCGGCCACCGTGCAGACACGTGGGAAAGAAGCCCCCCTCCTCTGCACTCCGGCCCTGGACCTGCCTCCTTCACTGCCCGGCTGGTGAAACTAGGACTCCGGACACTTTCTAGTTCCGTTTCCTTGCAGTTCTCGGTCCCTGAAAGCACCTGCCCCCTTGCCTTGTCCAGGGGCAATCTTTCGCGGGAGGGGGATGGAAGAAGAGCCAGGAGATTGGCCGCTGCTCTGCATCCTGGGAACTGGAGTCCGCAAATGGAGAAAGTGAGGCAAGGCGCCTGGCGCTGCAATGGGTGGGTTCTTGCCACGTCCGGGAGCCCGAAGGAAAGCGGGACAAGTCCCTATTCGTTCTTTCTACCTTTCAGAACCCCTCGTGAGGAAAGAAGAGCCAGTGCCCCCAGAATCACCACACACACCTCCCCCATCAAAACATAAATGTGGAGTTTCCTTCCTTTCCTGGGTGCTCCCATTCCCAACCCCAGTCTTTCCCTCGGGACCTTCAGGCCCTGTGTCCCCCTTTTTAGTAAACAGAGGGGATGTACCTTGGAGCCTTGCTGCTACCTGGCCGGAGTGCTGTTACTCTAGACAAGATCCCAAAACACTACTTGCAGGCATTTCCTCCACCCCACCCCCCCATAAGTCTGGGTGAGATGGGATTGGAATGCCTTTTCTGCATTAGCTGTAACCACGGATGACCAGAAGGAGACAAATTAACTATGTGCTAGATACTTTATATATTCTTAGTTATTTCTCACCCTCATTATGAACTACGTGGAATTAAGTCTATGAAGATGAGATTGAGGCTAAATAGGTAAAATTTCCCAGTGAACCACATCGGGTAACCTCCATGATTCAAACCAATGGCCATGTTTTTCCTAAGATTGTATATATTTATAAATCAGAAAAAAAATTTTAAGGATGTGGAGAAAGAGGCAAATCATGTACAGGGCTGGTTTTGGGGGAAAGGGTTTATAGTGCTGTCCAACAGAATTTTCTGCAATGATGGAAATGCAGTATAGCTACACTGTCTAATTTGGCTTAGCCACATGTAGCTGTTGAGCACTTTGAAATGTAGGTGGTGCAACTGAGGAACTTTTTGTTTAATTTTAATACTAAATTAAACTATGCGAATTGTAGCTTCCAAACTGGACAGTGCAGAAAACCTAAATCCCGACAGACCAGCCAGGTTCATAGGAGGGATCAGAACTAAGCATATCCTGTGCTAGCCACACAGTGGCATCATATAACCTGCTCTGACCATGCAGGTCTAGTTCAGCAAAAAAGTCCCAACAGTGACCCCACACATGTCCCAGCTATATTGAATAAATTAACGGAGATAGAAGTAGGGAAATGGGAGCACCTGGCTGGCTCGGTTGGTAGAGCATGCGATCCTATCTCGGGGTTATAAGTTCAAGTCCTACATTGGGTGTAGAGATTACTTAAAAATAAAATCTTTAGAGATGCCTGGGTGGCTCAGGTGTTAAGTGTCTGCCTTCAGCTCGGTGCATGGTCCTGGGGTCTTGGGATGAAGCTCTGCATAGCATCCAGCTCCCTGCTCAGCGGGAAGCTTGCTTCTCCCTCTCCCACTCCCCCTTCTGTGTTCCCTCTCTCACTGTGTCCCTCTCTGTCAAATAAATAAATAAAATCTTTTTAAAAAATAACATAAAATCTTTAGGGGCACTGGGTGGCTCAGTCAATTGGGTGTCTGCCTTTGGCTCAAGTCGTGATCCCAGGGTTCTGGGACGGAGCCCTGCAGTGGGCTCCCTGCCCATTGGGGAGTCTGCTTCTCTCTCCCCCTGCCTCTCACCCTGCTTGTGCTCTGTCAAATAAATTTATTTTTTAAAAAAAAACTTTTAAAAAACGAAAATCTTTAAACAAACACTTTTTCTAAAAAGCTGGGAAATGGAAGGTCCCTCTCTATACCTGGAGGCAGGGAGGCTGACCTTCACCAAAAAGACCTCCAGTAACACTATAGCCACCGTTTCTTAAGGATTATTTATGTATGAGAGACTGTACTAAGCATTTCATATATCACCTCAATCTAATTCTCACCTCAACCCTATGAAGGTGTAACTACACTTCATAAATGAGAAACTGAGGCTCAGCCAGGCTAGTAACTCTAAGTGACTCTCAGGGTCACACAGCTAAGTGGAAAAGCATTCCAACCTAGCCTTTAACTACTATTCATTACTTTCATCAGGGCTTTGAGATTGCTTGACACACTTTTAGAAAACGTCAAACATTTGTAAGTCTATCCAGAACCTCATAGAAATGGCAGCAGGGCAATAGATAACCTATAATGAATATTCCAGGTCAGACATGCAAAAGGACCTAATTTTTACGTAAGGAAAGAGTGTGGTGACAACCTTATAAAGAATCCTAAACTACTGAGATTGCTCTTTGGAGAATGCTTCTTCCGGCAGCCCTTATTTTTTTAGATTCTAGATTAGAGATGCAAAAGCAGCTGGCAGAACTTCTGAAAACTAGCATGATAATCACCCCAACTGTAAGCCCAACTAGCTTAGAGTTGGTCACTAGCAAGATCACAGCTGAGATTTTGGCCATTCTCCACAGCTAAGTGCATTGACAGAGTACCTCAGACTTCCCTCAGGTAGCAAGAGAAGTCTGTGTTCTCCCTGTGAAGGATGCCATTCCAATAACCCTAATAAATCTTTGGAGGAGGTATTGGGCCAGTTAGGCCCTATGTCTGGTGGGAATGGGGGGGTAAGCAGAAAGGGTAGAAGCAGAGAGGACCAATTCTTGCTAGCTGAAATGTCCATCCTCCCACTGAGATGACAGGTCAATAAGAAAGAGTATAAGTAGGGGCGACTGGGGAGCTCAGTTGAGCAGTCGGCTCTTGATTTTGGCTCAGGTCATAATCTCAGGGTCGTGAGATCGAGCCCCTGGAATCTCCTTGAGAGTCTCTCTCTTTCTCTCCCTCTGCCCCTCCTTCCCCAGGCTCAGGCACATGCACGCTGACTTGTATACACACTCTCTCTCTCTAATAAATAATCTTAAAAAAAAAAATAGAAGCAATATCTTTTGACAACTAAAAAGGTAGCATAATTCCAAAGGTGTGAAGGGTGTGAAAAGGTCACCCAAGGTATGAAAAGACCAAAGAACATTGATAGAATGAATGGCTCTGGGGATATGGGGAGCAGAAGGATGGATATACACTGGGAGCATTATTTCTTACTTTACTCAACTCTCTTAGAAAGCCAAAATCTTCACCAACACTTCAGTCCCTGCCTCTATGCTCCTTTTCTATTACATCACTAGGATGAGGGGCTTCCTTCCTCCCTAAAGCTTAGCCTCTCTCTGAGGGCCAGCCAATGCCAAGGCCCCAGGAGGGAAGCTAGGGCAGCATGTGGCAGCTGGCCACTAGAGGGTGGTGTTTCTGTAGTTAAGGGGATCTTGAGAGTCTGCAATCTTGGATGGGAGTGGCTGCCAACTGGCACCTGTAGAGCAGAACTCAGCAGAAAAGAAAGGTGAAAAAAGCTAAGTAGTAAGTCTTAGGGTAATGGTCCTCCCGAATGAGTGAGGAGTAAGGAATAGGAATGAAGTAGGAGGAAAGCATTAGCCCTGACTCCCCACCATAAGTCACAGTCCCCACTCCTTGGAAAAGGAGATATTGGCCCTGAGCTCTCCCCCCATACAGAGAAGCCAACGACAAAAAGATTTCTCAGTTTATTTGCATATATACATAGTCACCCTAGGGAGCCTGCTCCACTTAAGGAATCCCAAGCTCCCTTCACCCAGCCAACACCCAAAACCTGCACAGAAGAGTGGGTCCTAAATAAACAATGCTTAGGACTCACAGTGCAACCCCGCAGGTTGTAACAATTCATTTAGCAAAAACAGAGGACTAGAGGCCAGAGCCTATGAGACATCCTTGGCCCATTGTAAACATTGACAACCAGGCCACTGGAGCCTGGAAAAATGTGCAAACATGAGGGTACCACACTGTGTGACCTCAGAGGACTGGGGACACAGCTGGCAACCATACCCGTGAAGTCCTAAGGGCCTACACCCATTGGAGCCTGGCAAGTGCCAGGGGCAGAATCAAGGCAGCAACCCAATGCCTGAGGGCTCACATGAGCTGGCAGCGGCGCTCTTGCCCATAGGAATTCTCCACCCGGGCAATCTCCTGGATGACTTTGGTGAAGATGCCTCGAGTCAGCTGCAAGGGACAGAGATTCAGGGCAAATAAATAAATAAATAAATAAATCAGTTCATTGCCAATACAACTCAGCTCTGAGGTGTATACCCCACTCCCCCACCATCCTCACCACCAAGCAGTGCCATAAGAAAAACACCGCTACCCTGATTTTGCCCATAATCTTCAGGCCAAACACCTGGTTCTCTCGAGCAGATGACTCCATAAACGTCGCACCCCAGGACTCTGCCAGCTTCTTCCCTTCAACTGCCTGGACCTCCCTAGAAGCAAATTTGGAACATGAAGATGGAAGATAGCAATGTCCCCAGGTTCTCTGCAAAATCATTATAGAATCTAGACTTCTTCTTCTTCTTTTTTTTTTTTTTTAATTTATTTGCCAGAGAGAGAGAGCAAGAGAGTACACACAAGCAGGCAGAAAGGCAGGCAGAGGCAGAGAGAGAAACAGGCTCCCCGCTGAGCAAGGAGTCCAATGCGGGACTCGATCCCAGGACCCTTGGATCATGACCTGAGCCAAAGGCAGTGGCTTAACCCACTGAGTCACCCAGGCATCCCTAGAATCTAGACTTCTGACCCATCTGTCTTCTAAGGTCTGAGAGATGGGTTGGGGAAGGAGAAAAATAAAGGAGACCTCAGAAACCTAGGACTGAGACTAGAAATATGAAATTATAGCTTTTGCAATAGAGGAGGTATCTCATCTTAACTTTCGAGTTAGAAATGAAAAGAGGTGAAATGATTTGTTCAAGTCCATGGCAGAGCCAGGACTACAGCCTGACTGATTGCTAGACCATCTCACTTTCCTTTGCCTTGAGCTATAGAGATCTCTGTACCTGTCTGGAGAGAGATCTGCCTTGTTCCCCACTAGCACCACCGGCAGCCTGTGAAGAAATAACAGTTACTACTGGATCCCCTCCCACTCCCCATGGAACCCAACTTCCTTCACATCATGGCTGGACAACTCCCCCAGAAGATCAGACAGGATCTGTCCTGGCCTCCTCCCTCACTTGGACCCTCCACTCTCTTCCATTCCCTCATGTCCATACTAGGTTTCTATCTTCCAGGGCCGCTTACCGAGTTTTGCCATGGCCTTCATGTAGCTTTTGGTACAGACTCTCAATGACTTGGAAGCTTTAAACATAAGAAATGGAGCTATAAACTTATTCTGGGACAGCCCTCAGATCCTCCTATGTCCCCCTCTCATAACCTTGGTCACTTACCTATGCAGAGAGGTGACAGAATACACAAGCACATAACCATGGACCCCAATGATGAATGAATAGGGCAGAATGCTGTACTCATCCTGACAAGAAACAGAAACATCAACACCTAGATACACAACACTCAGATGGCAAAGGTCGGTGGGTTGCATCCTGGGGACCCTCCCTGGGGCGCTCCCTACTCCAGTCATTTCTATTCAACAAGTATTTACAGAGTAGTTCCAATGTGGATTGAATACTACCAGCTGCTAAAACACTTCTCTTTTAATACCACTTTACAGATGAGCCACAGAAGCAAGCAGACCTCATCTCCCAAGATTGACTGCCACATTTAGATTACCCTGCCCCAAACTGGTACCTGCCCTGCTGTGTCCACCAGGTGTAGGTGAAACTCATCTTTGCCAAGAGTCACTATCTTGCTGTAAGCTGAAAAGAAAAGAAAACTTGACTGTGAGGTGCCTTGTAGGGCTAGCAATGTGTGCCCCGATCTGTTCTTAACCCTAGAGGTGATATAGAGATGGACGAGGTCCAGGGAGCTCTCCAGGCAGCTGGAGAGACAATGTTAAGGTTCTTATTGCCTGGTCTACACCATCCTGCATGCAGATTCCTGCAAAATCCACACTCTAGCTCAACTAAGAGACAGGATTGCTAGAGAAGAGATTAGATTTAATGGCTAATTAAATCAGCCCCTTGGCACCAGGAAAATCCCAAATTACGGAATTGGATGGGGCAACAAAGACCTCCCTGCCCCACCCCTAGGGGAGAAATCTACTCACTGTTCTCCACTGTAGGATCATAGCCTTCCAGGAACTCGCCCTCCACAAACTGATGTGCCAAAGATGTCTTCCCTGTGGGAAGCAGTGGTAGTTGTATCCAAATCATCCGTCCACATTTACATCCTCTGTCCTTTCGGGCTGTGGCCCAGGACTAAAGAGGACCCCAAATTAGCACCCTAGCCTGTGGGTGCCATGCAATATTTTTCCTTAGCCTACCCTCACCCTCTTTTCGCCTTGGGTCTCTGCACCCTGGCCACCGGATGCATTCAGTAGCGCCGCAGGAAGCCTTTCCCGCTGCCTTTCCCCACCCACCCCTAGGAAGATCCGGGATTCCCCTAGGATCAGGTCTGCCCCGCACCCGGACACCTGAGACTTGCCATCCACACAGACCGCACCCCCGCCATCAAAGCCTGACCCCATCCCCACCCCTTCCAAGGTAACACTGGGGGCCACTCTGGTGTTCCTGCAACCAAGCCCACTTTAACCCTTACATGCTCCTACTTCCTGCAGCCCTCCACACATTACCACCACCCCAGGCTTTCCTCCTCCATCCTTTCAGTACTCGTCCTACAACCCCGTTCTAACGATGCCACCATTCCTCTCCGGGTCGTGTTCCCGCGACAGCGCGCCTCCTCTGGCCACAAAGCCGCGGTGCGTTCGTGCTCTCCCCAAGGCGGAGACTCACCTACAGAGCGGTACCCGAGGATGACCACCTTCCTGTAGCGAACTAGCGGCATGGCAGTAACCGGCCCCGAGGGGCTTGCCGAACCGCGGGCTGAAAGAGCCCTAAGAAGAGGAGATCTGAGTGTAAGACAGGCGCAGCAACCGGCACAGTAAAGTCGCTCACCCTGAAGCTGCCAGGGACAAGCTAGAGGGAAACCAAAACAAGCGCCGCGCCCGGAGCTGGCCACGTGATCACAACACAGCAAGACTAACGCGAGGGAGTCTGGCGCCGGGGGATCTACAGTGCCGCGCCGCTCCGGGCTCCGCCTCCCAGGTCGCTTGTCATTGGTTCATTAGAAAGGATAAGGGCGGGGCCGCCAGCGGGAGGGAAGGGTGGGCCTCACGTGGAGCCGGAGAACCAGGAGCTGCGCCTGCGCAGACTAGAGCCGGTTCATTCATAAAGAAACAGAAAGGAACCCGGGGTCCTAGAGGTGCTTGCGCATTTTCAACCTAGCAGAAGTGGCCGCTAAGAATTGAAAAATGGAAAAATACCCGTTGTGGATCGGTTGGAATTTCTTCTCAGAAGATTCTAGGCTTCCCTTTTGCAAAGTCTCTGAGGTGCTTGGATAGGGGGAAAAAAGGGCCCAAAATTCCAATAGATTATCTCTGCTTCCCCTAGACTTTGGCCCCAGATCTTTTATTGTCAATTTCCATAGTCTACCAGGATCTTCGGAAATGCGATTCTTATTCTTGAGAAAGTTGTTAGGATTTGTGGCCAGGTCGTCTAAAGTTTTGTAGTCATCCTAATAATCAATGCATTCATTTATTCAACAAATATTTATTATGCATATACTATATGTTTCAGGCATTGTTCTAGCTTTGGGGATAGAGCGAAGAACATGACAGATGGCTCTCTGCTCACAATGCTTAAAGCCTAGTCTGAAGAAACAAACATATAATTAAGGAAATATTAGATAGTATTAAGTGCTATAAAAGGTAGTATAAGGGGCACCTGGGTGGCTCAGTGGGTTAAAGCCTCTGCTTTCAGCTCAGGTCATGGCCCCAGGGTCCTGGGATCTAGCCCCACATCGGGCTCTCTGCTCAGCAGGGAGCCTGCTTTCTTCTCTATGCCTGCCTCTCTGCCTGCTTGTGATCTCTGTCAAATAATAAAATCTTAAAAAAAAAAAAAAGGTAGTATAATAAGAAATGGCCACATTAGATTAGTAATAAATCCTCTCAAGGAACCCCTATTTAAACTGAGGTCCGAAAGACAATAAGGAGCCAGCGAGAACAAAATTCTGACAGAAGAAACCATTAGCGCTATGGGTGCTACAATGAAAATAAATTTGTTAACTTCCAGGAGAATGGGAGGGAGAGAGAGTGTGTGCATCAACCTAAAGCAGGTGAAATCTAAGAGGATGGCAGGGTCCTGGCCATGTAAAGAAGTTTGGGTACCCAGAAAGCAGATGATGATCTGAATATCTGAATTGTGTTTCGAAAATATTTCCCTGGTTGAGGGACGCCTGGGTGGCTCAGCCGGTTAAGCTGCTGCCTTCCGCTCGGGTCATGATCCCAGAGCCCTGGGATCCAGTCCCACATCAGGCTCCTTGCTTAGCGGGGAGCCTGCTTCTGCCTCTGCCTGCCATTATGCCTGCTTGTGCGCTTGCTCTCTCTCTCTCTCTAATAAATAAAATCTTTAAAAAAAAAAAAGAAAAAAGATTTCCCTGGTTAAAAATAAATAAATGAATCTTTCTAATTGTGAAGAAATGAGGCGAACAGGAGCAAGAGGGGAAGAAGAGCAGTTGGGAGACTTACTTGCAGTCCAGGTGAAAGGTGAAGCAGGCTTGACTAGCGTGGTAGAGATGAATTAAGTGGAGAATTCTGGATGCATTTTGAGGCTGAGGTCAATCTGACTTGCTAAAGGATTGGATATAGGAGGTGAGGGAGGGAAAAAGAAGAAAGAAAACAGCTAGGTTTATGGAGCGCTGCTTGGTGCCAGGTGCATTTTATTATTATCTCATTTAATATTCACAACAGCCCTAAAGTTGGTAATTGGTGTTATATATCCATTCATTAACAAATATTTATCACACAGTCATCATATCCCATGTACCTTTCTAGACGCTGGGAATAGAACAGCAAACAACACAGACAGGGTCATTTGCTCATAAGGACCAAGTATTCTTTTGGGACAAGACCAACAATCTACAAATAAATAATAAATAAGCTGTGGTAGAAAAATAATAACTGCAGTGGGAGGAAAAACAAGGTGTTAATGGGTTAGGGAGTAATGGGGTGTAGTATTCCTCTTATTTTATATGATATCCTAGAAATCCTGAGGAGGTGACATTTGTACCTGAGGCTTGAATGATGGGTAGCTATTATCACCCTTATCTTACAGATGTGGAAACTGAGATTTGGCCATATAGATAGCACACAGAAGGTAGTTCTTCTGGAAGGGCCTGATGAAGTGGGTGTGCAGTAGTTAGATTGTACTGGAGGGGAGTGCCTGGGTGGCTCAGTGGGTTAAAGCTTCTGCCTTCAGCTCAGGTCATGATCTCAGGGTCCTGGGATAGAGCCCCGAGTTGGGCTCTCTGCTCAGCAGGGAACCTGCTTCCCTTCCTCTCTCTCTGCCTGCCTCTCTGCCTACTTGTGATCTCTATCTGCCAAATAAATAAAGTCTTTTAAAAGTAATAAAAAAAAGATTGTACTGGAGGATACACTTTGTATAACTGTGGAACTGTCTAATACTTTAGGAAGTCTAGATCTACAAGAGTTGTTTCAAAGAGCCACTTATGGGCGCCTGGGTGGCTCAGTGGGTTAAGCCGCTGCCTTCGGCTCAGGTCATGATCTCAGGGTCCTGGGATCGAGTCCCACATCGTGCTCTCTGCTCTGCAGGGAGCCTGCTTCCTCCTCTGCCTCTCTGTCTGCTTGTGATCTCTGTCTGTCAAATAAATAAATAAAATCTTTAAAAAAAAAAAAAAGAGCCACTTACTCTGAGGAACCTAAATAGTTTCTTTTTTTTTTTTTTAAAGATTTTATTTATTTATTTGAGAGAGAGAGACAGTGAGAGAGAGCATGAGCGAGGAGAAGGTCAGAGAGCAAAGCAGACTCCCCATGGAGCTGGGAGCCCGATGTGGGACTCCATCCCGGGACTCCAGGATCATGACCTGAGCCGAAGGCAGTTGTCCAACCAATTGAGCCACCCAGGCGTCCCCCTAAATAGTTTCTTGACTGGGTAAAGGAAGTTCCTTGCAGACCAGCAATTTTATGTTGAATTATTTGGCCTGAGTGGAGGTTGGTGGAGATTCCAGATTGGGTCTTTTTTTTTTTTTTTTAAGATTTTATTTATTTATTTGACAGAGAGAGATCACAAGTAGATGGAAAGGCAGGCAGAGAGAAAGAGAGAGAGGGAAGCAGGCTCCCTGCTAAGCAGAGAGCCCGATGTGGGACTCGATCCCAGGACCCTGAGATCATGACCTGAGCTGAAGGCAGCGGCTTAACCCACTGAGCCACCCAGGCCCCCCCCGGATTGGGTCTTAAAGGCACTGCAGGGTAGAACAAAGAACTAGATTCAGTGAAATTCAGTAAAAAAATTTGTTCACCTCCTATTTTGTACCAGATAGTCTCACCATGTGTCATACAGCATGGATATAAAGATAAGTGAGATGCCTTTTATGCTGTTTGTCTTTCTAGATTAACTATTCTTGGGGCACCTGGGTGGCTCAGTTGTTAAGCATCTGCCTGAGGCTCAGGTCATGATCCCAGAGTCCTGGGATCGGACCTTGCAATGGGCTCCCTGCTTGATGGGAAGCCTGCTTCTCTCTCCCCCTTGCTTGTGTTCCCTCTTTGGCTGTTTCTCTCTGTCAAATAAATAAATAAAATATTATTAAAAAAAAAAAGAGTCTCTATTCTTTTTCACCCAGATTTGTTTCCAGGAGACACACCTTGTCCCCTGGATCTCAGCAGAATTCAGCCTAAGGGAAGCCCTCACAGAAGGTCAGATGGAGTGGGGAGAGTATCTGTGACCCCACTGAAGGTCCTAGAACCTCTCAAGTCACTCCCTCTACACACACACCCTCAACGCATACACTTCTCTCGTGCTGTTTCTAGTTGCTCCCTCCCCTTCAGGCCTGCTTTGGTAACAGCTTCTCTGATACTCACCCCAATAATACTACTGTACCCCTGTGGTTTCCCTATACCTTTGTAAATAATCTCTTTATTAAATCATTCTCAAATTCTCTTGTTTTCAAACAGGAGGAAAACAAAAGGCCTAAGACAAAGGGTTTTCTCCTCTTGTGTCTTCTTCTTTTTATACAAGAGGAGAAGATCTAACAGCAGATTTTCACCTCCATCTCCTTAAACCAAACTATTGAATGGCTATCTCTAGCTGCAAGGGAACCTGGAAATTTTAGCATTTTCTTTTCTACCCTTTATAGTAAAGGAAGGCAAAAGAGAGGTGATTAAGAATAAATGTTCAGTGAGCCAAATCTATAAGACCTGCACATGTCAGGAATAAGATATTTGTTTATTAAATATCAATCCCCTTAAAGATTAATGCATAAATGGTTACTTTCTAGATATCACAGGTATACAAAGATCACCAATACAGGATCAACTCAAGAAAGTAAACCTTTTTTTTTTTTTTTTGTCAGAGAGAGAGAGAGAGAGAGAAAGCGCGCACATGCACACAAGTAGGGGAAAGAGGCAGGCAGAGGGAGAAGCAGGCTCCCCACCAAGTCCTGGGATAGAGCCCCGCATCAGGCTCTCTGCTCAGCAGGGAGCCTGCTTCCCTCTCTCTCTTTCCCTCTTGTGATTCTGTCTTCTGTCAAATAAGTAAATAAAATCTTTTAAAAAAAAGAATTTTATCTTTATTTTGTATTTTTTAAATATTTTATTTATTTATCTGACAAAGAGAGAGAAACCGAAAGAAGGAACACAAGCAGGAGGAGTAAGAGAGGGAGAAGCAGGCTTCCTGCTGAGCAGAGAGCCTGATGTGGGGCTTGATCCCAGGACGCCGGGATCAGGACCCAAGCTGAAAGCAGACACTTAAAGACTGAGCCACCCAGGCACCCCAGAATTTGACCTTTATTCAGTATCCAGCATTCTTTTTTTTTTTTTTTAAAGATTTTATTTATTTGACAGAGAGAAATCACAAGTAGGCAGAGAGGCAGGCAGAGAGAGAGAGGGGAGGAAGCAGGCTCCCTGCTGAGCAGAGAGCCCGACGCGGGGCTCGATCCCAGGACCCTGACCTGAGCCGAAGGCAGAGGCTTTAACCCACTGAGCCACCCAGGCGCCCCAGTATCCAGCATTCTTGAAATATAGCACTAGTGGTATGTAAGATGATTCATGTAACATACACACTTTAAAATTTTGTTTTGTTATGTAATTTTTTTTGTTATGTAATTTTTAAAAAGATTTTATTCATTTACTTGACAGAGATCACAAGTAGGCAGAGAGGCAGGCAGAGAGAGAGAGAGAGGAGGAAGCAGGTTCCCAGCAGAGCAGAGAGCCCGATGTGGGGCTCAATCCCAGGACCCTGGGATCACGACCTGAGCCGAAGGCAGAGGCTTTAACCCACTGAGCCACCCAGGCACCCCTGTTATGTAATTTTTAATGTGTGGTGGGAAAAACAATAGTCATAATGTCAAAACTATGATTTCCCAAATATTCTTGCACAGAAGCTAAAGCTGATAGTAAGAAAAGCCAACAGAATTTGAGAAGAATAGTAAACATTTATAGGGGTGGACAGACACTATGGACATCATCATGAATACAGTACAAGGCTTCAGTAGCACTGCAGTGAGCGATGGGATCTTTGCCATTACATTCGTGGGCTAATGGGGAGAGGCAGTACCACAAGGAAAGCTGGGCTTTATGACGTAGAGGATGTAGGACCAAGAGAGGTTGGGGCTGGAGGTGGAAGTTCTATTAGGAGGCCAATACTCAGAAAGGAGATGATGGCCTGGACCAGGTAACAACCAAAACAATAGTGAAGACTCATAGAGAAGGCACTCCAGATAGAAGTTGTGAAGTTAAAGATCTAATTAAAGCAGACGAAGAGAAGGAAGATGGCAATTCCATAAACAGGATCAGAAGACATAGGAAGAATAGGAATGTTTTAGCAGGGGTAAGGAGAGAGAGTACTGAATTAATGCATTTATTTTTGACATATATTTGATATTTGGGGCTCCTTCCAGATATTCACATGCTGATGGGCCAATGAAGGATGTGTGTCTCTAGCACTCCACAGAAAAATAACCAGGATATACATGCAGGCCTCTTCCTTGCATGTTCCCTAGGTCTGGTTCTCCTCTCACTCCTGCACCTACACTTGACTTCTGCTAGTATGGAGATGATAAATACCAGTCCCTTTCAGGAAAATGGGAAGTACTTAGGTCCTCTCAGGGGAACTTGCTCAATCCAGGGACCATAAATAGCAATATGCAAAATAATTGAATCATCACCTATTAGAGCTGGAGGATCTTGGTGATCACCTGGTATCACAATTTTCTCCAGACTATAGGCTGAGAAACAACAGCCTTGGAGAAATAAAGTAGTTCACAGCAGCAGAACATAGTGGAAAGAACATGGATCTTGCAGTCAACCAGACCTGGTGTCAAATCTTAACTTATTCCCTATGAGATCTTAAGCGATTTACTTCACTACTCTGAGCCTCAGTTTCTCACGATAACAGATGTCTGCCATTCTTTCTGGCTGCTGGCAGAAAGATAGAGCTCCAGGAGGCCCGTGGCAGTGGTGTCAGCAACGCCGTCCAGCATCCGTGGCAGTGTCAGCATTGGGCTGTAAGCTACAGTGTCCAGTGTTCAGTGGCGGTTGCCACCGTGCCCCCACCGGCTGGGTTCAGTGATTTGAGGCATTTTTTCTGGCTGCATAGCCTCAAAAACGCAGGTCTCCAGTGGTCCCTGTGACCTGCTTAAATCCTTCTGGAATCGAATACTTATTTTTGCACAACGGTTGTGAGAAGTAGATGTGATCCTGTATGTGATATGTATTTCTTAACAGAGTATTACGAAGTATTCTATTAAGAAAGAGTTGGTACTCCCTGAATTAACACCATCATAATAACTGTCATTATTAGTCTAAAAGTGAATTCACAGTTTGGCTAGAGAGGTATGCCCAGAGGAAGGCAGATGGGCGGGCTCCCTCCCCGACACCACCGAGAAAGATGATACTGGGAAGAATACTCAGTCTAGCCAATTTGCAAACTGGATTTGCTCAGGACACCTCCAAATATTTGTATGCCAGGGAAGCCTTGCAGTAATTCCCAAGTTCCTGATCTGGGTCCTCCCATGCCAGTGTATCCATCTCATTCTCTATCCACTGCCCAGAATGCCTGTGTCCTCTATCTAGGGTACTCTCTTTTCTTTCTTTCTTTCTTTTTTTTTAAGATTTTATTTATTTATTTGACACAGAGAGAGACAGATCACAAGTAGGCAGAGAGAGAGGGAGAAGCAGGCTCTCTGCGGAGCAGAGAGCCCGATGTAGGACTCGATCCCAGGACCCTGAGATCATGACCCAAGCCGAAGGCAGAGGCTTAACCCACTGAGCCACCCAGGCGCCCTGGGTACTCTCTTTTCCAGTGAGGTACCAGATTGCTGCCTGATGAATAGAAAATTAGGACTCTCTCAGTGGGGTATTTCAGAAAGTCGTCTGGAGGCCTGAAGAACCATTCCTGCCCCACCAATGACTATGTTGGGTACCTCTCTCATCAAGATCATTCTGGGCACATAGTAACAATTCTTATTGACTGAGTTACTCATTTTGCCACACTCCATTTTGGATTAATAGAGTGATATTAGCTGATCAATTATTCTTTCTCATCTATTTCATTTTATTTTTTTAAGATTTATTTATATATTTTGAGAGAGAGTGAGCGGGGGAAGGGAGGGACAGAAGGAGAGGACCTTAAGCAGATTCCATGCTGAGCATGGAGTCAGACTAGAGGCTCGATCTCATGACTCTGAGATCATGCCCTGAGCCGAAATCAAGAGTCAGACACTCAACTGACTGAGCCACCCAGGTGCCCCCTTCTCTTTCATTTTAGATACACTAATATCACACAGTCTTTTTCTCCTCCACCTTACTCTTCGCTCCCTACTTCATCCTATGAACTACTAGGTCCTACCAATTCCGCAAATATAAATATTGCCTACAACTGTCCCTTCTCTCCATCTCCACTGCCATCTCTTTATCTCCCAGGATCATCTCTCATCTGCACCACTGCACTACCCTTTCTCCTTTTGCTTTCCTCCCTGGGCTCACTAACTCCTTTCTAGTCTGTTCTCCACTCAGGAACTAAAAAAATCTTTCTAAAATCCAAACTTGATCAGGCCATTCCACAAAGCTAAAACCTAATTAGATTAATTTAATCTATTCAAATGACTGTTTCTCTAGAAAAATATTTTTTCAATATTTAGCATAGTAAAATGTCTATTAGTACTTGCAGAGGCCTAATAAATATTTGTTGACGGAGGGAGTCAAATGTCTGAGCCTGGGAGGAAATGCCTTGTTCTTTTGTGTGTTAATTCACCTTGTTCAAATCTCAGGGCACCTCCTTCTTTCCAACTACTTGGAAGTACCTCATTGTGGACTCTGGCCATCTCTTACATAGTGATTTCCTCAAGGTCACACAGCTGGTGCAAAAGCACCAAGTAGAATATACAGCCCTATTGTTCGCAACTGTAGAATCACAGTTAAGGGAGAAGCAAGTGCGGTTGAAAAGTGACAACCACCCATATGAGGTCTGATCCTCCTGTAACACTCCCACCAAGTTTCTAGGTCTTGCTATAGAGTTTTTCCAAGATAAAGGAAATCTACCTCCTCATCCCACCAAAGCAGCCCCTTCTTCTTTAGACAATTCTAACAGTTATTGAAAAGCAGACAAGTCAAAGAATAATCCATCCTAGCCCACTTATCAGAGAATAGAGAAAATGAGGGAAAGAAGGTTGGGTGTGACAGAGACCCACATCCTCCTTCCTGGGCTGGTCCGAAGGTGTTTTGGGTCAGCTTCCTCTAAGAGGAAGGTGGATGACTTTGGCTCACAAGGCAGACTTGTGACATTTAGCCTCAAAACCTCCAAGATATACTATAGACTAGCCAGGGACTAGAACAGGGAAGGGATGTGTGTGGAGGAAATGGGATTAATCCCAGCTCAAATGTTGGGTGGAATCCCAGCTGCTGCAGCTGCTGAGGGCTTAACCAGCTGTTTCCTGGGCAGCTGCAATGTCCAGCCCAGGCCTGGCTCTTGGGGTGGCAGCTCTGTCTCAGCTTAGGGTCATCAGCTCCAAACTAAGCCAGACTCTGCCAAGAGAATGGCTGGAAAGCAAAAGAGAAGAGCAGAATAAGAGTTCCCAGTTCCAAGAGCTTCTTCTGTTTGGACACCACGTGGTGTGAAGCCAAATAACTATGTTCTTAGGTGATGTGGTCCCCAGGAGAGAAGCTGAGAAGACAATTTGGGTTTAGGTTTCGGAGAGAAGCAAAGCCAGGGCTGGAGGTATCGCCTTCAAATCTGTCCCCATCTTATCCTGCCCTGCTCCAATACCCCTATGCTGTCCCCCACTGTCTGCTCCCATAACACACCATGTGGGGATGGAAGCATTTACTTGCAATCAGAACTTGCAACGCTCACACACACAGAAGAGGACCAACTGACTTAGGGATTAAAGATGACCCCAAAAGGCCATCCAATTGCCAGTTTCTTTTTTAAAATGCAAGTTTGATTCCCACTCCCACTCCCAGCTCTTTCAAATCCTACAGTTGCTTTTCACGTTCAGGACAAAACTGAAAATCTTTGAAGTATATCACGCCTCCCTTTCACTAAACTGAGCTTACTGATGCTCCTATACTCTTGAATTGATGTTCAGTTTACTCTTGCTCCCCAACTCCAGGCCTTTGAAGATGCCGTTCCCTCTGCTTGAACAACTCTTACCCATCTTTCAGGTCTCAGCTTCAACATCACTCTTCACCTTCCACCACATTCAACAACCGTCTGACCACTGTTTCTTGCCAGGTGAACTGTGAGAGCCATGCCTGCCTTACCGTTCTCTCCCCAAGGTAGGAACTCAGTAAGATCTGCCTAAGATATCCCCCCAATCTAATGGGAGATGTTCATGTGCATACAACAACCAATTCACATACAAAGACAGTAGCAGGTAGAAGAGGAGAGTCTGAATGTGCTAACTGCCCACACAATCCCACAGAGAAATACCCTGACCAGCCATAGCCTTCTTCCCATAGACAGCTGCTCCAGTCTTCCAGCCAGAGAAGGCTTCCTCTAATAGTAGAGACCACACAGGTACCGTCAGGGATAAAGGCTCTAGGTCGGAAATGCTCACTTTTCAGAGTTCATTATATTCACTAAGTAAAGACCCCATCTTGGCACTGGATTTTTTTTTTTTTTACTTCACACAGCTCTGGAAGATTGGATTAGTCCACTACGGCTGTCATAACACAATAACATCAAGTGGGTGGCTTAGACATCAAACATTTATTTTCTCACTATTTTGGAGGCTGGAAAAGCCCAAGATCAAAGTTCTGGCCAATTTGGTTTCTGGTGAGAACTCTCTTCCTGGCCTGCCCATGGCTGCCTTCTCACAACGTGTTTGCATGGCCTTGCCTTGGTGCATGCAAAGAGAGAAAGCACCTTTCTGATGTCTCTTCTTAGGAAGACACCAGTCCTATCAGATCGACCCTACTCTTGGGACTTCATTTGACCTTAGTTACTTCCTTAGAGGCCTCACCTCCCAAAACAGTCACACAGGGGCACCTGAGTGGTTCAGTGGATTAAGCTTCTGCTTCAGCTCGGGTCATGGTCTCAGGGTCCTGGGATCAAGCCCCACATCAGGCTCCCTGCTCAGCGGGGAGCCTGCTTCCCTCCTTCTCTCTCTGCCTACTTGTGATCTCTGCAAATAAATAAAATCTTAAAAAAAAAAAGTCACACAGGCATTAGGGTTTGCCCATGTGAATTTGGAGGGGAAGGCATCTATTTAATCCATAACAAAGTATGATCTCCCCTCTCCTCTAATCTGCAGGATTTCCTTTATTGGCTAGATAACTTTAGTTAAGGAAGGCAGTGATCCAGGCAGGAGAAAGAAGAGCCAATGAAAATGAGAAATAGCTGTCAAAAAGCTGGGACTAACTAGTGACTCAGTGAAGGGAAGGAGAGTCCAAAACTTTTTATTTATTTATTTTAGAGCAAGTAAGAGGCAGAGGGAGAATCTTCAGCAAACTCCCCGCTGAGCTCAGAGCCCGACACGGGGCCCAATCCTGCAACCCTGAGATCATGACCTGAGCCCTAACACCAAGAATCAGACGCTTAACCGACTGAGCCACCCAGATGCACCAAGTCAAAAACTTCTTAAGGCCCTTTCGGATGTGATCTTTTCCATCAAGGCAGTCTTATTTCTTGTTATTCCTGCTCCAGGTCTCCCACTTACTAGCTGCGGTCACTTGAGCCAGTGACTTAAACCTGTCTTTGCCTCGGTGTCCTCTTCTGTAATACAGTCCCACAGGGTTATCGTAAAGAGGAAATGAGAATGCATGGAAAGAGCTAGCACAGGGTCTGACATGTAGTAAATTCTCAAGAAACACGAGCTACATATAGTTACAATCCCAGATCTCCCACTCCAGCCAGCTTGCTAGATTCCAGATTCCAAGTGCCTGTTCATGTCGTTACTTCTGCCTGGAATGCCCTCTCTGGTCTCCTCCACCTACATGCCTCAACATCCTAGCCAGGCCCTACTTTCTCCACAAGGCTTTCTCTGTACTAACATGACATTTTCCACCCATTCAGTTCACCCTGATTAAGTAACAGTGTTGTTTTGGTAGTTAAACATCTTATACCTTTCCTCCCAGAGGGAGCTCTTTCTTAATATTTTGTGTGGTTTTCATGCCTAATGCAGCGCTACACTGTAGATGTCCAGTAAATCCAGCTTGAAGAGAGGCTGGCAGGGGGGGAGTCTGGATTTTGGGGGTTAAAAAGGTCAACTGAACCTTGAAGCGGTGGTTCTCAAGTCTGGTTTCCCAGGACGCAGAGAGCTCTTGCTGAGATAATCATAAAATACTCTGTAAATTCTCAAAACAAGATCACTTTTAATTATTCTTTAGTTCTAAAGCAAGCCCAACTCTTTCACACAGCACCTTCTGAAGGAGTGTTATGAAATCAAACAATTATGGGGGCAACACCCCCCCAAATATTTGGGAACCATGGATAAATCCTGCTTCTAGTGGAGTGGTGAGGAGAGAAGCACACAAGCAGCGGAAAACAGCAAAGGCAGTGAGAAATGGGAGCAGAGTGTAGAAAACCTTGACCGAGTGCCTTGTCTACACTGGGCACAGACACTGATCTTGTCAACAGTCCTTCTGGGGTGGCGTCAGTATCTGCAGATCTGCCTGACTTTCAGGCCATGCTCTGGGAAAGATCCACAACTTGGACTGTGAGATCAGAAGAGGGGTGGGAGGTGGCAACAGGTACCTGGTAGGGACAGAAGGAAATGGTGGGTGGGAGGACACTAAAGTTAAGGTAAACTTACTCTGCTTCCTGTTGCTTTTATCAAGCACTTCCTGGAAGCCTAAGTATGATTTTATCTCTAGACATTGAACTCCAGGGTCACAAGGTGAGGGAGATGAGGTGGCAACTTGGACATGCACAGAATCTGGCTACAAGTATACCTCCAGTTTCTGGGAGCCATAAAGCTAAACCAGGTAGGAAGGATGCAAAAATGCCAGGCTCCGACGGGTTTTCACAAGGAGAGGCGTGTGGGCTCCTTACCAGCTCTTGACACCTGTGGCTTAGCCCTGGCAGCTTACCAAGCCCCACCCACCATCTCAGGCCTCCTGAGACAAGGCTCCTCCACGCAGGTCCAGCCCACTCATCCCTGCAGTCTAGTTCTCTCTTCTTTAGTCTGGAAAAGAACTAATCTTGACGGCCACCAGAGGGCGGTGTATAGCAGGGACCCTGTGGACTGAAAACGCACAGCTGCTACGGGCCAGGGCTGGCTCCTTGGTTTCACCACCAAACTTCTCTCCCCCTGAACCCAGACATTCCCCTTCTACTGAAGTCCAACTTCCTCTGAGCTTCCATTCTTTTTTTTTTTCTAAGATTTTATTTATTTATTTGACAGAGAGAGAGAGAGATCACAAGTAGGCAGAGAGGCAAGCAGAGAGAGAGGGGGAAGCAGGCTCCCAGACGAGCAGAGAGCCCAATGCGTTACTTGATCCCAGGACCCTGAGATCATGACATGAGCGGAAGGCAGAGTCTTAACCCACCCAAGCACCCCCCTCCGAGCTTCCATTCTAGCTCAGGAGCACCTGACTGTCTGAGTTCCTGCCTGTCTGCTGCATTGGAACCTGAAGGTTCTCAGAATACCCAGCCCAGGGAAGCAGAGCCAGGAGAAGAGGAGAGGAAAGAAGAGGGGTGGGGTGTGGGGTGGAGGAAGCCAGTAGAAACAACAACTAGGACAGGCGATCAAGAAGAGGGTTCCAGTTGTAATGCCTATATGCTCCTTGCTTGGAGAGCCTCCCTATCTTCCCCTAAACACACACACCAGGGCTTGAAGCTATTCTCTGCCCCCAGCCCTTCAGGAGAGATAGGTTCCAGCCCTCTGATCCCATTCTTTCTCTTGACCAAGAGTGTGTAGGGAGTATCAGTTATAAATTAACTGGGGATTCCCACGGATCACCAGTTGGTCCAGTGACATCCCAGAATAAAACATCACCCCCCTTCAGACCGTGGCACCTGATTCAGGGCCTTCAGGGAGGGACCAAGACTGCAGGCTACCAATCATGGGCCAGAATTCTCTGAGTATCAGTAATGCAATAGCCTGTGACCTCGCCGGAGCCTCTGTAAATGAGAAAGGACATGTGCAGACCCTCTTGCTCCTTCAACAACCCTGGCCCCTCCAACATTCGGTATGCAAGCATGCGGACAGAATGCTGGTCCTCTCTGGGTGGGAGAAGGAACCAGCAGCCTAGAAAAGCACACGACTCTCTGCTCTCTTTGCTGATCAATAGGGACGCCCCCTCCGATGGGAGGAAGCAGGCAGGAAGACTTGCTGGGCAAGGAGGGAGGAGTCGGAAGTAAGGTATTGACTCAGAGTTGGTCCCCTTCTCTCCTCCTCTCGAGGTGAATCCCCCTCTGAACAGAGATATTTTCCAATAAGCTCCTGCAAGCCTTCCCTTTATTAGGCCACCTGTAGGAAAATGTCAGACATCAGATTGGCTGGCTGTGTCAAACAGTGTTAACGCCGTGCCCTGGACCCTCACCTCGCCAGGCGGGACAAGCAGATCATTATATTACAATTTATAAATAGAAAATAAAATAAAATAATTGGTTGGGGCTGAGGCACTCGGGAAAAAGAGGTGAAATAGTCCTCTTCAAGGAGTATCCACCATCGACCCCAACTACCTAGGGCCAGGGATCTCCTCTCCGCTCCGGTGGAGGTTGCCCCTAAACCAAGCAGTCCGGTCTCGCGTCCATTTTTCTCCCTATCCCCTCCTCCCTGCCTTCCCGAGTCACCATCCTCTGTTGCCCACACCCCCAGATCTCAGGCCACACGGCCGGTTTCCGCAGGCGCCTCGAGGTTTCTACGCCGGACGCATTCAGCCCAGTAGCTCCTCCGCCAAGCGATAGAGGAACCGAGAGTACCAGTGCATGCCGGTGGGCTGGACTGCCCCGCCCGGAAGCAGCGCCCCCAGCGCATGCAGCAGGCGCAAAGGAGCGAAGGCGCGGTGTGCCCACTGGTGACTCTCCAGAACCGCATAGCACGAGGCCAGGACGTCGTTGACCAGCAGCGTCCCGTGTGCTGTGAGTGGCGCGAACACGCCCACGGCCTCCTCGCGCGCCACGCGGGCCACGCGCGCCGGCCGGAGCGCGTCCCCGCCGGGCGCCAGCACCGAGTCCCCCGCGCGCAGCCGGCGCGCGAACACCGGCGCAAAGTCGCCCGGCGCGGGAGCGGGCCCTCGAGCAGCGAACACCAGGTGCCAAGGCGTGAGCAACAGCTTGCGCGGGGGCCGCTCGGTCTCCACAGCCACGAAGGAGGCCCGGCGCTGCAAGTCCCGGTCCAGGAAGAGCAGAACGGGCGTGGGCACCACCCGGCCTGCCGCGTCTGCCGCCAACACCCAGTCACCGCGGTGCAGTTCTCGAAGCCCCTTCCGCTCGCCGCTCCGCAGGCGCACGGTGGCATTTCCCGGAAAGCAGCCGCCTGCCCTGACGGCCAGGGAGTTATCTGCAAGGAACAAGCACAGCGATGATCCCGGGATGTTGGTACGGATTCTCAAAGATGTGGGTCAAGCCCAGAGCAGACCTCGCCAGTCCTGGGACATGTAATTTCTCACGGATCTGGCCCCAACATGGGCAGAGATACAAGGATGGTTTACAACACTAACGGCCAGTTGGTCTCCCCTAGGGTCGCACCAGAGCTACGCAGCCTCAGTTTCCCAGAAAGAGCCCCCTTTGGGCAGACTTCACCACCCACCCCCTACTGTACCGGCTTTGACCGACACGTGGACGTGGTTGCGGGACTCGTAGTAGACCCAGTCGAAGCCGGCTTCCACTGCCAGGCGCGCCAGCAACCCATACTTATTGCGGTCGCGGTCAGACGTGGTGATGTCCAAGGCACGACCTTCGTAGTGGAGAGAGTCCTGAGCATGGTGGCCGTCCTCGTCCCAGCCCTCGGTCACCCGCAGGCGCACTCCGGGCCACATATTCATCACGGCAATGGCCAGCGCGTTCACCCGCTCCTTACAGCGCTGGCGGGGAATCAAAGAGTCAGTCTCCTCACTACCACGACCACCGCAGGGGCAAAAGGGACCTGAAAGGGAGGGTCGATTCTTCTTTGTTTTCCTGGCCCCACACCACTTCCTCCCAGCTTTTCAGTGTCCTGGAGAAGTGAGAACCCGAAGAGGTGGCGTCGTCAATACCCACTCCCGTTTCAGAGCACTGTGGGAGAACTGTGGGGTCACTTCAGAGATTGAGAGGGGTCCTGTACCTAACTAACTCTTTCCCTACTTTGGACCCCTGCCCCTCACTCGTTATGGGATCTCGGCTCAACCTGGGAGAGGGCAGGAGCTGAAAGGGCGGGTGGAAGCTCTGTCAGGGAGGGTTGAGCTGCCTGGCTCCCCGAGAGGAGCCCCTGTTTGGGCCTGGCCCCCGCCCCAAGCCCCGGCTGCCCTCCCTCCGCCTGATTCATCTTTTGTTTCGTTGCCTTCCCTGGCACCGGGCATCGCTTCCTTCCTTCCTTCCTCCTCCTCCTCCTTTCGGCCCCTAGCATTAACCCCTTCATGGTGCGAGTACCCCCCACAGAGGTGCCCAAAGCGTAGCCGTGAGGAATCAAGGCTACTGGAAAAAGGGTTTGGATGGCGGGGGCTGCGCGAAGTACAATGGCCATTCTCCGGGATGACTTAACCGAGCGAGAATCCCGGGCCGAGGCCGGGGACTCGCCGGGAGAAGCGGACTCAGCAGCTCCATCCACAAAGGCGCTTTTCAGCCGCCCCGGCTCCGGGAGAGGAAAGGGCAGAAAGCCGCGCCCCCCATGCCTGCTCCCGCCCGCCGGGGCCCCCTCCCCCAGTGCGACCAGCCCTCCCAGTTCCAGCTCAGGCTCTGCCAGCCCTGAGCCCCCGTCTCTCCATCTCTGTTCCAGATGCAGCCCAGAAAGGCGTGGGAGTAGCACCTGAAATTAATGGGAGCTGCCCTAGCGCGGAACTGGGGGGCCCCCTGCAGGGTGGGAGTGGAGAGGAGGAAAAGCAGCGGGCTGGAAGCCTGCACCCGGGGGAGTGAGATCGCGGTTATCTGGGCTGCTCTAGTCTGGGAGCTGGAGACCTTGGCGCGCACCATACCACGGACGCGGCGGGAGGAGGCGCAGAGAGGACAGTTTCCTTTTCTTCTCCCCGCTCCGACCTCTCACCTCAGACTTGGTTTTCTCCTAAGTGCCAGAGGGGCATTTCCCTCCTTCCCTTCTTCCCGCGTTTTCTACACCTCCGCAGGGTTGGAGAGCAGGGGAGGGGAAGACAGGAAAAGTGGTAACTCCATCCAACTTTTTGTCGTTTTGTCCCCTAAGGAGGCCCTGAGGCCTTGACCTGCGGGGGCAGCAGCCCAGTGCAGAGCCAACTCAATGGAGGCCTTTTGCAGCCAGGGTGTGGGAGATAAGCAGGATGGAGGGGTTCCCAGGCCTTGTCAGAGCCCCTCCAAGGCCTGTCCCTTGTTCTGGCCCCTCTGCTGCAGGTGGCAGCCAGGGAAAAGGGCCACAATATCCCACGGCCAAGGAGGGAAGAGTGTCCCCTTCCCAATCTCTGAGTAGTAGTAGAAGGAATTCTTTCTCCCCTGGACAGGTTTTCCTAACAAAGTAACCTGGAAAACTATGGCAATTAATCAGAGGAAATCCGTCCCCCTCCCTCTCCTCCCACTTCTCCACTCCATACACAATTAGGTGGTGTAATGGAAAGTGTATAGACTTAGAATCAGGAGTCCTGAATTCTAGTCCCAGCCATGCCACTAATTAGTTTTAAGACTTTGATTAAATTGCCTTTCCTCTTGGGGCCCAGCTCTCAGCCGCAAAATTAAAGCGAGGAGGTGGAAGAATGTGATTTCCAAGTTTCCTTCCAGGTCTGACTTTGAGATCACTGGCCAGAGATGGTCCTTCACTCCCAAGGCATTGCTCACCTCATCCTAGGTCAGCTGGGTTCTAGTTGCCGTAGATGCTCAATACATGCTAGTTGAATGGGAACACTTTGATTCTCAGGTTGGCCCATCTGTTTTTCCCACTGAGAACTACTTTTCACCCAAAACAGTCATTTAGACTCTAGAATAGTCTTGCCTTGCTTCTAGGACTCCCCCAACCCCCATGCTGAAGACAATTCCTGCCCAGCCCCTTCTCAGGTACATTGCCTGGTGACCTAACCCTTGGCCACCTCTTTCCCAGTCTCCTTCAATCTCTTTAGCCTACAGATCTTTTCCACAATCAGGTCAGGAGCCAGGCTAAGGGTAGAGCTTTCTGTCCGCTGCCTCGCCAGCTCCTGGCCCCCAGCTCACCCCAGCCCTTCCTGCCTGGCTCGGTAGCTGACCCCCGGTCCACGCCTCAGCCATTTCCCGTCTCGCCTGCCGCCATCCTCTTTTCCCCGCCCTCGCTGTCTCTCCCAGCTTCACTCTCACTAGTCCCTCCTCCCCTCCCCATTCCAGCTTCTCCCCGTTGGAATCGCTCCTATCACTGAGCCCAGTAAGCACTGGTTTAGAGTCTTTTTTTGTTTTGTTTTGTTTTGTTTTGTTTTGGTTGGGGGGAGAGGGAAGGTGGAAAAGTAGGGAGAGGAGATCTTTGGGATTAAGGTGTCTATAGATGATACCCAGCTTACCCTCCCAGGCTGCCACAGGAGTTGGCAATGCCCTGGCGCAGGTGGGGAGAGGTCCTCCTTACCTCGGTCATCAGGCGGTCTGCACCACTATTCTCCTCATCCTTGAAGATGATGTCGGGGTTGTAGTTGGGCACCAGATCCCGGAAGCGCTCAGAGCCCCTTGCCACTCTCCCCTCGGCAGGCCCACTGGCGCCCAGGGTCCGCTCGGGCACGCTGGGCACAAATTGCTTGTAGAGCAACGGCACGAGCTGCTTGCGCACGTAGCGGCGCCGGCCAACCGGCCCCCGGCCGGGCCCGCAGCTCTGAGCGGGCAGCGCCAAAAGTGCCAAGCAGCACAGGGGCACCAGCCTGGCCGGCAGCGCCATGGATGCAGAGGACTCGGGCCAAAGGGAACGTTCTTGTCCTCACCAGCTCGCCCGTCAGTTGGGCATTTCCCCAGGCACCAGAGAGCGCAGCAGGCAGAGCTGCCCCCAGAGTGCCCTAGAGCTCTTGTGGCTCTGCGCACCTGGCTGCCGCTAGCTCAGCCTACATGCTCCCGGGGGGTCTGGAACCTGCTACTGACGGGCCATCATAGCAGGGAAGGGGGGTCGTGGGTGAGTGCCAGCCCAGCCTGGCTCTGCTGCCCGGCTCCTGTGCTGCCAGAACCCGGCTCCGCCTTAAGTGGCCCCTGGCCCCGCCCCCCGCCCTTCTCCCAGGACCGTCCCGCCCCCTCCCACCGGGGCGGGGGCTCTAGCCGGTGACCGCTGGTCCACTTCGCGACTGAAGCGTGTTCCATCCTGGAAACCAGGCAGGCACCTGTCTAAGAAATCCTAGTAGCTTTTCAGTCCTTAGCTGCCTGGATAAGCATCCTTCTATTTCCAAGCCTAAGCTTGGCATCAAACCACCCTCCTCTGATACTTGAATTGGATCTTTACTCTCCCAAAGCCTATCCTGGCAGGCCATTGTCCTCTGCTCTCCTCCAGGAAGTATGGGTTCCAGTTTCCACCCAAGGCTAGCCAATTCCTTTGGGCATACAACCAGAAACTTTCTTCTCTGTGGTCCTCCCAAAGCCGTCCCCACTTTCATCTCTCCTTGGCAGTAGTAACCAGAACTGGAAGGGGTGGGTACCAGTGGACCATTTTCTCTGGTAACTTTGCAGCCTTCTGCTGAGAGCTTCCCCCAGAATCAGGGACAGCTCTCAGTAGTTATAATTTGGTTCTGGACTTCAAACATCTACCCCGTCTTGTCCTTGCCAGACATCCAATGGCTACTTCTTTTCAAATGTATAACCTGTCAACTGGAAGATTCTGGAGGGCAGTGGGTATTTAAGGTCATAGTCTTAACAGGCTAAGGGGCTCTTCCCTTCACCTTCCATCTAGGCACCTCTCTAGCTTTCTCCCTCTGGACCTCCTGGGGCTCTGCTTCCAACCACTCAGGTCTCATCTCAGAGGACTGGAGCCTGCAATACTTCACCCACCAATTCACTATTGTTCAGAGGCTTCTGCCTTTGGCTTGCATCACAGTCCCAGGTCCTGGGACAGAGCCCCACATCAGGCTCCCTGCTCAGTGGGAGGCCTGCTTCTCCCTCTCCCACTCCCCCTGCTTATGTTTCCTCTCTTGCAGTCTCTCTCTCTGTGTCAAATCAATCAATCTATCTATCTAATGATCTTTAGAAAAAAAAAAAAACACTTTCTCAGGGGGCCTGGGTGGGCTCAGTCAGTTAAATGTCTGCCTTTGGCTCAGGTCATGATCCCAGGGTCCTGGGATCAAGCCACAGATTAGGCTCCCTACTCCATGTGGGGCCTGCTTCTCCCTCTCTCTCTGCCTGCTGCTCCTCCTGCTTGTGCTGTCAAATAAATGAATAAAATCTTAAAAAAAGAAATCACTTTCTCTAAGAAGGCTTCCCTGATGTCCTGACACTGCCCAGCTGTTTCCCTGAGAACCAGGAATGAACTGCCAACCATCGTGGTGTTAGAATTATATCACCCTTATTAGACAAAGCAATTCTTAAACACGAAACTGTTTACCATGAATCCCCACGGCTCAGTGCCTGGCCTATAGTAAGTGCTCAGCTAAGTATTTGTAGCATCCACACTTTTTTGCTGTTCAATACCCACCCCCCAGCCCCATGGCTAGCACTTAGAGCAACTCTGTATACATTAGAAAAAAGTGCTCCTTCCTCAAGACACCTAACTGCCATCTGCAAGAAAATAGTCATAGCAACTGTATATAAGACTACAAGGTGAATGATACCCCTCCAGAAGTTGCACAATACACAAATCTGTATCCTCTTGAGCAGAAACTTTGTCCTTGCCCCACCCCCCAGCACAGAAGTGGGGCTCACACAATCTTCTAGGCACTGACAGCCTCTGGAAAGACGGAGTTATGTTCTTTTCTGGGAACCACAAACCCATGTCAGCCAGCCGCCTTTTACTTTGCGTCCAACCCAAGTCAGGGAGGAAAGGGCTGAGGATGCTGTGTGCATACAGGGAGAAGTTATCCCATTCTTACAGCCATGCCCACTTACCGCCAATAACCAAAGCACAGAAACAAGCTTTGAGTACAAGATTCAGACGACCAGCCAGCTTTAAGCAAGGCTAAAGGAGGAGGAGGTTCCCACTGCCTAATTGTATGACCTAATACTAGACCCAAGTCCCTAAAAGGTACTAAGAATGCAGATGGAGGAAAGGGGAAAGGATGTTAGGCAGGATCTCTCTGTTCTTCTCAGCTGGTAGACTCAGAATTGGTGGGAATAAGGCTGTTCAACAGACACAGAGACAGGCCCTTTAAAAAACCAAAGCAAACCCTGGGATCAACTTTATTGCTGATGGTTGTGGTCTCTTCTTTCCTACACCCTTGTGTCTCTGATGGTCCAAAGCCCCTAAAGGATAGCACAGTGCTTAGGCTCTGCTGGGCCAGAGGCAAGGGAGACAAGCTGCCTCCCAAGTCTGCCTCCAGCTCAGTTTCTCCCCTGTCCCCACCCCACCCTATTGCACATCAAATCATGTAAACATGGCTACGGGCATGGCCCTGAACAGCAGTGAGGCAGATTGATGTGTAAACAGATTTGGGACCAGGAGCCAGACCCAGTCACCCAGCCCCACCCCATGCTGAGGCCCTCAGTTACATTTGGAAAAGCAGGGGGGCCTGGTCCCAAACTCTGGCTCAGATTATGCAACAGTGCAGACAGCTCAGCTCCCCTCTACCACCCTCTCAGATTCCAGGTTCTGAGGTCCACCCACCCTTGGGCACCCCTCCAGGCCTGGGCAGCAGATGGCAGTGTCCAGTTTTCTCCCTCCCACCCCCAGCTGGAAGTCATTGGTGCTGGCTCTTCCGAGATGCCCGGGGAAAACCGGAGACAGGCAACGGCAATCTGTCCAGCCCTGGAGAGGAGGGAGGGTGGGCAGTCAAAAGCAGGGCATGGGCCCAGTCTCAGGGAATAAGACAACCAAGCCATAGAAGGGGTATATGAAGTACATAACAAACAAAGCAGACAGCATGCCACCTCTCCTGCTTGGATGACCCCAGTTCCAGAGGGCCCCACTTCACAACCACCCCATTAGCCTGCACCCCCACTCTCTCTCACCAAAGGCCCGGATCAGCTCTGCCCGCACAGCTGCAGTAAAGGTCTTCACCAGACAGAGAGTGGTGAGGCCTGCGAAGGCTGCGTTGTAGAGGAACACGATGTAGAAATTGCCCAGCCAGTTGAAGCGTCCAAAGTCACCCAGCAGGTCAAAGCGAGTGAGCCCTGAAGTACAAAGGCTGGTATGGGAGTGGGCTCCTCAGTTCCAACTTGGCTCAGAGCCCCGTTTTCTGCTGCCTCCTAGTGGCCACATCTCAACACTGCAATTGACAGGCTGGCCTTTCCTATGTATTAACTCATCCTCCTTCCCAACTTGTTCTCAGAGGGAGTTATGGCTGTTGAAGAAAGTGTCAGCAGCTAGGCTTGCTCCAACTTCCCTTCCAGAGTTCGGCATCTTCTCCAGTGGGACCCTCTCTGGCACCATGTGTCCCGAAGAGCAACCTGGGCCCGCCACTTGTTCCTGGGCCGGAAACCTAAAAGCTGGTCACCCTGTGTAGAGGCTAAAGAGCTTCAACTCAGATCAGGCTGGTTTGGTTCAGATAAAACTCCACCCCTAACTGATTGTGTGATCTGCAGCAGATTCCATAAATTTCTGTGCCTCAGTTTCTTGGACTATAAAGTAGGGAAAATAATGGGACTGTGAGAATTAAATGAAACAACACATACAAAGCACAGTATGTGCCAGGCACTATTCTAACACTTGAGCCCTTAATCATCATAATAATGTTATCACAAGTCCAAATTCTGGGGCCATCACCCACTTAAAAAATATTCTTACCTGCATCCAATCTAAAGGAACTAACTAGTGGACCCATAAGCCTAGTTTCCTACTGAAAACCCATGGCATAAATACAATGGTACAGTGGAGACAGTGTGAACAGAAAAGAACCAAACAAAACTGATGTAAATACTAAATCACTTAGGAAATGTGGTTCATGATGTGGTGAAGGGAGAACTCCCATACTACCCTAGGGAGAACTATTACTTTTGAACTTTTGAACATTTTTTACCAGGAAATTCTAGATGATAGCTCTGAACGTGGGAGAAGGACTGAGTGTGTTGTTCATGTCCCAGTGTGTAGAAAAAGCACTGGACTGGTGTTTAAGAGACAAGGGTTCTAGCCTGACTTGGCCTTGCTTTAAGTGAGCTGTATAGCTAGGTACACTGATCAGCTTCCCTCTTTTTTGTCTTTAGAAGATGAGAATGTTTACTGAGGATCCAGCTCACAGGAAGATTTGGGGGAAAACGGTGCTTCTCCACCAAAAAATGGAAGTAAACAGGGGAGGCTTGTGGGATACAACTAATGGGAAGGTATGAGCTTTATAGCAACACTATTCTGAAGCTCAACAGAGGCATTTTACAGAGCCTCAATTTCTCCATCTCTATAATGGGGGTACTATCTCCTCATAGGTTGTTGTGGGAATTAGAGAGAGAATATATATAAAATGTATGCTTAGCACCAGTAGGTACTCAAGAAAAGCCAATTCCCTTACCTCCTCTTGGTACTTACCCAGGGTTCGAGAAAAGACAGGAAGCGCTGAGCTTAGGACCAGGAGACAGACACAGTTCCCAATTATCTAGGTGGGATGGGAGGAAGGAAAGGGAAGGTGAAGGTAGCAGAGCTGTCAGTACCTCGCACCCATGCACGCCCCCAGGAGGCTTCCTTTATTCCCGCCTAGCTACCTGTGTCATGGCTGTGTCGTGCCATCTGGGCCGCAAACTCCGGAAGAATGGAGAGCTGTAGAATCCCACAACTGAGGATACCATCAGGTAACTGCCACGAAGTTAAGGAAAAACTGGCCAGGTCCTAAGGATGAACGCCTCATCTCAAAGGGAATGGACCTCTCCCCTAACCTTCCTTTCAAATAAAGTCTTTTTTTCCTTCTTCCTGAGCTGCAAGGTGGGTGAAGACTTGCCCCCTTCCCCATCATTCCCACCACACCTCCCCACCACAGTCCCAGGAGACAGGTTCAGTGAACAGAGGCAATGGTGGGTTTCCAGAAGGATACAAGATGAGTATAACCTGAATGACGGCACCAAAGGCGCCCAGCTTGGAGAAGGAGACCTGGCCCAGGGAGGCATCCTGAGAGATAGAGTGGCACCACTATGGAGTACTCCCTGCCAGGAACATCACCCAGCACCCAGCACCCAGCACCCAGACTTCCCTCCGGTCTCAGCTTTTGTCTCCCACCCCAGCCTTTCTTAAGCCCTCCCCAAAAGATACACAGTCCAGTACCTGCATGCCCCGGGGCATGGCAGCCTCATCAATGAGCAGCTCCAGGATGTGGATGGCCACAATGAGCACAGAGAGGCCCTGTGGGAAGCAAGGTCATGGACTCCCATTCCTGCCCCAGCCCACAGCTATCCTGAGAGCTGAATGTTAAGAACAGACACTCTAGGGGCACTTGGGTGGCTCAGTGGGTAAAAGCCTCTGCCTTCGGCTCAGGTCATGATCCCAGGACCCTGGGACTGAGCGCCGCATTGGGCTCTCTGTTCAGCGGGGAACCTGCTTCTCTTCCTCTCTCTGCCTGCCTCTCTGCCTACTTGTGATCTCTGTCTGTCAAATAAATAAATAAATAAATAAATACAAACGAACAGACACTCTAGTCCAACATTTCCTTTCCCACTAGCTGTGTGGGACCTCTTCAAGGTTATTGTTAGCAGCAGAGCACCTTAGAGGGTAGTGTAAGACACGCCCTTTCCCGGTGGGAGGATGGCAAGAAATTTGACTAGAAAAACGTACCTCCTCCCCCAGATTGATGAAACTTATTTCCAAGTCCAGAACATGGCATGGCAAGTGGAGGGATGGACAGATTTCAACCCTTATTTTCACCCCAGAGAAAACCTGCGTAACTACTCAGTGGCCATCTATGACCTTAGGCAAACTCCTTCAGTCCTGTTTCTTCACCTACAAAATGGGTATCAGTGGGCTCAGTACAGGGCAGGACACAAAGGAGGCAATAAGGGAGAGGCGACTGCTATTACTGATGATAACTGGGTCCATGCATCTCCTCCCTCCTCCCTGAGAAGACCTACAGTAGTCAAGAGCCTGCCATTCCTCACCCCCACCGGGAATGGAATACCTACCGTTAGCACCAGCAAGCACAGCATGGCCAGAGGGTAGCCCAGATTCCGCTGCCAGGCTGAGGCCTTCCGCCGCTTCTCTGCGTGGAGATGGAAAGCTGTTAGTGAGGGCCTAGACTGACGGGCTACTCTCCCTGGGGAAACACAGGTATCCTCATCCTACCAACCTACATACCCAGCAGGACCCTCTGTGTCTGCAGAGCCAGGACCTGTCTGTGCAGCAGCTCCACATCCAAATGCAGCCAGCAAGAGGTGGGATCTGAGGGCAGAGAAGATGGGGCGGCCTCCCAGTCCTGTAGCCCCCACCCAAGCCATAGCCCCTAACCCAGCCAGGGGGAACCACGACTCACTGCAAATCCTGCGGGTTAAAGCTGCCTCCTCAAAGGCTGAGCAGTACAGCTGCTCCTCTAGGTCTTCTAGCAGCTGGGGACAGGGGAAAGGGAGGGACTAACTGTCAGAGGCTCCCCGATCCTGAGGGCACCAAGGAGACCCCTGCTCATCCCAGGCTCCACAGTCTCATTCACCACCCTGTGGTCAGAAGCTTGATCCAGGCCCTCCCAACTGCCTTTTGCTCTGCCTTGCATGTCTGGTGACCAGCCCCAGATGGCGGGAAGGGGTGAAGGATACAGGAGCCCGCAAAGGCTGTGGCCTTCCACAAGGTGTGTACTACACAACTGTAGGGTAGCTTTACTGTCTGGCTCTAGCTTTGCAGGAATCAAAGGGCAAAGAGCACTACATACCCGAGGCTTGACCAGTAGCTTCCCAGTGACCGAGAACATGCGGGCGAGACCTAGTGGAGTACACACTGTGGGAACAGAAGCCAGTTACCAACCAGACCCTTCTCTCCACCACTTCCCCTACCCACCCTTCTATTCCCTCTCCTTCCACCCTGGTTACTTTGATCCACGGACCTTGCCCATTCCCTCCAAGACCCTCAACACTCACCCAGGAGTAGCAGGACCCCAAGAAAGGAGATACAGGAGTAGAGGTAGGGGAGGTAGTACTCCCAGAAGTCTAAGGGTAAAAAAGAAGTATGTCAGTTTTTCTTCCTGGGGGCTGCTGGGCCTCAGCGACTAGCAAGGACACCACACATAAGCCTACAAGGGTTAGGAAAGTAATGGTGAATGAGGAAAGCTGGCCTAGTGTCAGCAGAAGAGGGAGCAGTAGGGCTACAGCAAACTGGAGGCCCTAAGTCGTATCTAGAGAACACAGCTACAGGGGTGCCGGGTGGCTCAGCCAGTTAAGTGTTTGCCTTTGACTCAGGTCATGATCCCAGGGTCCTGAGATCAAAGACTGTATCGGGCTCCCTGCTCAGTGGAGAAACTACTTCTCCCTCTCCCTCGGGCCCTTCCCCTTCCATTCATGCTCTCTCTCTCTCACATAAATAAATAAAATCTTTAAAAAATAAGATGGGGGACGCCTGGGTGGCTCAGTTGGTTAAGCAGCTGCCTTTGGCTCAGGTCATGATCCCAGGGTCCTGGGATCGAGCCCCACATCGGGCTCCTTGCTTGGCAGGGAGCCTGCTTCTCCCTCTGCCTCTGCCTGCCTCTTTGCCTGCCTGTGCTCGCTGGCTCTCTCTCCCTCTGTCTCTGGCAAATAAATAAATAAAATCTTTAAAAAAAAAACAACAAAAAAAGATGGAAGGGGTGCCTGGGTGGGTTAAAGCCTCTGCTTTTCGGCTCAGGTCATGATCTCAGGGTCCTGGGATCGAGCCCCGCATCGGGCTCTCTGCTCAGCAGGGAGCCTGCTTCCCTTCTTCTCTCTGCCTGTCTCTCTGACTATTTGTGATCTCTGTCTGTCAAATCAATCAATCAATCAATCAATAAAAAAGATGGCAGGGGAGGAACATAACTGCTATTAGGCCCAGTCCCCAGGGTCTAGTGAGGCTGGATCCTCAACCTTGTCAGGCAAAGCCACAAATCTGGATATTAATGTGAAATCTCTCCACTTTTGCATGTCAGCAACTGACTCATTTATATTTTTAATCATTGCGTGGGCCTGAGGGATCATTTCTGCAGGTTGGACTTGTCCTGATGTCCATCAGTTTGAAACTTCAGTCGAAGGAACACCGTCCCAACCTTCCCCACCTGAGAGGGATACGGTTGCTCTAGGCAGGGGAGCGCATCAGCCAAGTGCAGAGCCACTCAGCCTGGAGAGAGGAGAGGAAGCCGGCCCTCTCACCATAGAGTGACTCCCTGCTGGCCTTGTTGTTGTCCACAATGGCCGATGCCACCCATACCATACCCAGCACCAGTAGGGTGAGGAGCATCAACATCACCACCGTCTCGTAGACCCGGCCCAGGACACCCTATAGGAGGAAGCAACACGTGAGGGGCAGGATCAACACCAGGGGAAGGAAGGAGACATGGGCTGGCATGGGCTAGGGAAACCAGAGACAGCTGGATTCAGGAGATAGGGAAGGGCATCTCCCTCTTATTGCGCCAAATTGCTCCATCCTCCGACCCTACATCTAGGGCCAATCCTCATGCCAGACAGTCCTCATGGGCAACCCCCACTCCCCAGATCCCTTCTGCATCCTGCATCCTGCCTTGCCATGGGAGGCTGACCCCAGAGGGCTGCATCACACAAGCTCTTTGCCCTCTGGTTCAGCCTGCCCAGCGAGGAGGATAGGCAGGGCAGTGGAATGTAGAGAGAGAGGGGGATCGGTAGTTCAGTTTCCTTCAATCTCTGTTACTATGGTTTTGGCAGTAGCTGTGAAGTACCTCCCAGCTTCAACTATCAGCGGGTTCCAGAAACTATGTCCTCCTTTCGTTTTCACAGGCCTAAGGGTGGTAATGACTTCCAGCTAACAGTAGTACCTCAAATTCATTATTGATCCCTTTAACTCTGACTGAACCTCTGCAAATCGTCTTTGTTAAAATCTCTTCAGTGGGGCACCTGGGTGGCTCAATCAGTTAAGTACCCGACTCTTCTTTCGGCTCAGGTCATGACCTCAGGGTTGTGAGACTGAGCCCCATGTCAGGCTCTGCACTGGGTGTGGAGCCTGCTTAAGACTGTCTCTCTCCCTCTGTTCCTCCTCCTCCCTATCTAAAATAAATAAATAAATAAATAAGATAAAATTAAGTAAATCTCTTCAGTTGACCCATCTGAGTAGAATTCTGTTTCCTGCCTAAATTGATTGATATATTCCCCCACTCACCTTTCTGGAGCCAGCGAAGCCCTCAGACTCAGTGAAGAAGTATGCAAAGGGCATGAGGAAGATGAGGGACAGGTTGGAGAAGAGAAAAATGAGGTTCCAGAGGCCTAGAGCAAAAAAGGAAAAGCAGAGGTGGTTGGGCGGGGGGAAGATGGGGCAACGACTTATGGGGGACTGACCATGTGGTGGAGGAGGGGGCAAGGACAGGGTGATATAGGACTCATTAGCTGAGGCTGCCCATGTCTGCATGAACCTAGGCTGTTCCCTATCACCACCCCAAGCTGCAATCTGAGCCACGTACCATGGATGAGGGAGCCATTAAGCCACTGGATATAGTAGTTCCGAGGCAGTGAGAGGAGCACCTCGTTGCTGATAATGGAGAAGGGCAGGAGCAGGACAGCACCCAGGGCGACGGCCAGGGTAAAGGTGCAGAGCTCGAACCTGGGCAGGGAAATGGGTAATGCCCTTGCTTAGTTCAGACACTCACTTCCTGGGCCCAAGAATTCCCTGCTCATCCCCCTCGGTACCTATGGTTTCTCCTGAACTACCTGCAGCAGCGAAAGACAGAGGGAAGGAGCCATGCACCTGAGGCTCTACCGACTGCCCCCTAAACTCCCCCCCCCCCCCCGCAGCAGCAAAGTCTTGCCACAGGGACGGGTACACCTTAGGCATTCATGTCATGGGTCATGACACTTGCCCAGACTATCCCCAGGAATGCACTTCTCCTACACACACCTGCCTGGTACAGTAGGCATGCCAAGCTAAGGGGCTTGTCTTCTATTCTCTGCTCAAAGATATGGGTTTCTGAGTTTGCTTTCTCTAGCCTAAACAAGAGCAGGGTCACCCCATATGGCTAGCCCCTGCACGAAGGCACCAGGCAAAGGGGGAAAAGAAGAACCTGAAACCCAGCTTCATAGCCAAGGCTTGTGTCCATGGCTGCCTCAGGTGAAAAGAAGAGACACTTTTACTTAGTTGGCCCACCAAGGGGGGAAGGTTGCCTTCTTTTAATCTGCTGACTGGAGGGGTCGTCTCTGTATTTTCCCTGTATGTGCTAAAGAATAATAACCGCCTGCAGCAAGGGCCATCCTGTCAGAACCAAGCCCCCCTGCCCCTGAGGGTTCCACCTTCCACATCCCCTGCTCTAGTCCATTTGTCTACATCCCTGCCCCACTCCTTCCCTGATGACCACTGGGAAGCGAAGCCAAGCTGGAACCATTTCCGGTGACTCAGGCCCCAGCTCACAGTTCCTGGCCAAGAGGCTCCCAGAAACTCCTGGCCTAACTGGGGAGACAGGAACAACAACTTTTCCAAGCGTCCCCAGGGTGAGGTAAAGCCGGAAGAAGCCAGAAATGGGGTGGAAGCAGGAACCTTCTCTTCACTGTGTGACACCCCATTCTCCCCCTAGCTCCAAGAGTCACACTATCCCAGCTTCTAAAGGCTCCTAGTACCAGAAGCTGGGGCAGCAACACTTACGCAATCTTGTTGACTGTGGCATCTTCATCGTCTACTACGAAAGAGAGAGAGAGAGAAAGGCATGGGGAAAAGGCAAGACATCAGTGGGCAGCTCTGGGGACCATCTGTGCTGCCGTGTGCCCTCCTGTCCCCTCCCTGCCCCAGAAGAAGGGCCTGGGCTACACAGGCAGAGTTGGCCTGAGGCTCTGGGAGAGTTCACACTATGAACCCCGCAACATATTCTCTGGCCAAGGTGGCATGTTAAAGATCTGTGTCCCAGGTGGAAAGAGTACAGGCCAGAAATTCTCTCACTTCTGTCTCTCCCCATTATCTCTCTCTTTGTAGGTTCCTCTTTGTAAGCTGGAAATATCAGAAACAACCAGTCTGGGCAGCTGATGACATCAGTGGCTGGGGGCAGCAAAGGGAAATGAGGCAGGTGGGGGGGCGGGATTCACAGGGAAAGTCCTCAGGAGAATTATACTGAGGAGTAGCTGCCTTCTTGGGTGGGGGTTCATGAAGCCTTCTGGAGGGGAGGAAAGACTGAGGCCAGGACAGAATGATCTGGACAGGCTGGGGCTAGGAACTGGGGCCAACGTGTCCCCCCAAATCGTACAATGCCTACAGAAGGAAAGCTCCAATCTGAGCACATTTATGCCCTCTATAAAGAGAAAGGCCACCATCACCAGGTACTAGGGTCCCCAGTGGTCAGGTAGGTCTCTGTTCCTGGGTGTAAGTGTTCTAGATGAGGACAGAGTTTGTGCCCATGATTACACTGTCCATTTTAGGTTCCCAGAGGGCTTTCACATTAACTATCTCACACGAGGTCAGTGAACTGGTTAGAGACTGTTAGGCCCATTTTGTAGAGAAGGGTCAGGAAAGTTACAGGACTTTCCCGGGGGCTTTATTCATTGCAGACCCTTCTGTATAGAATACCACCTTGCCCCAGGCTGTGGAAGAAGTGAAGCAGAACAAGCGAAGTTTCCAGAACAGCCATCCTTTCTTTCCCTGCAGGCACCATGGGCCCACTCCCCTGAGGCTGGCCCCATGGCAACAGGAACATCGGCAACGAGCAGGGAAAAGGGAGGGCAGTCACAGGTACCTGTGGTGAACTCAGCAGGCTTCCTGAAGTGGGTCAGGGCGATGTGGCAGAGGATGTAGAGTGTCGCAAACAGAAGTGTTGAGATCTGCGGCAGAGTGTGAGCTGGGATGAGAAGCTCTTATCTCCAACATATTCCAGAGCCCCACTGGCCTCTCTGTTAATTCTATGGAGTCACTTTCCCAAAACAAGGCTCCACACTTCTAGGGGTTCCATCTTTCTCCCCAGCATTTCCTTCTAGTCAGGGTCCTCAGGGACTTCTAAGAAGCAGCAGACAGAGGATAGGGAGACAGTACTATGTCCTGCCCTATGAAGCTTTGCCCTGGAGAAAACAGTTTCAGCTGAAGCCTGGTTGGTAAATAGAGAAAACTCTTAGAGATGCACAAACACACATACCTGAAACGGGCCACAGAATCAGAGGGAATTTACTCCTGGCACATTATTGAAAAGGGAAGTAGGTTTCAAGGAAGAAGGGGATGTGTGCACTGTCCTGACACTCTGCTCCTCCTCCCATTCCTCCCTTGCCCCTGCTGCCACTTTGACCCAAGCTCCAGGGAAGAGTAAGTAGGAATCATGTTCCTAGACTAAGTCAGAGTTTCTAGGGGTGCCTGGGTGGCTCAGTTGGTTGGGCATCGTCTGCCTTTGGCTCAAGTCATGATCCTGGGGTCCTGGGATCAAGTCCTGTGTCGGACTCCCTGCTCCATGGGGAGTCTGCTTTTCCCTCTCCCATTGCCTCTCTTGCCAGCTTGTGCTCTCACTCTCTCTCTTTCAAATAAATAAATAAAATCTTAAAAAAAACAAAAAAGAATTTCTACTCTGTGTTTATTCAGGGGCCCTGAAAGATCAGGTCTGCTCTGGGCCAACCCAGAGCCTCATTTAATCCCCCACCCCTAAGAGTGGACCTTAGTTGGGGCCCAACATCTAAAACCTACAATGTTTCTAGAGCCACATCAGACCTTTTAAAGGTTGTCAATTCCTGGTCCTTATTAAGTGACTTCCAGCTCTAGAGCCAGGTTGTCCCCATGCCCCTGGGCAACTGGACTTCCAATCCACAGGCAGCACTTGGCCAGGTTAGTCTGCACATGCATGCATCCCTACACTGCCCCAGGTAAGCTACTGTTGCCAAAGGGAGGAGTCGCCGGTCAGCCTGGCCCTACAATCAATGCCAGAGAGCCTTGAGATATTATTGCATGTATTTTTTATTTTTTTAACTAGTTTATTTAAGTAATCTCTACAGTTGACACGGGGCTTGAACTCACAACTCTGAGATTATGAGTTGCACACTCGGGGCATCTGAGTGGCTCAGTCAGTTCAGCATCTGCCTTCAGCTCAGGTCATGATTCCAGGTTCCTGGGATCAAGCCCCATATTGGGCTTCCTGCTCAGCAGAGACTGCTTCTCCCTCTCCCTCTGCCTGACGCTCTGCCTACTTGTGCTCTCTCTCTGTCAAAAATAAATAAATAAAATCTTTAAAAAAAAAAGAAAGAAAAGGAGTTGCACACTCTTCCAACTGAGCTAGCCAGGCACCCTGCCATGTTATTGCATATAAAGTATGCCAAGAGGGGCGATGGGTGGCTCAACTGGTTAAGTTAAGCCACCTGCCTTTGGCTCAGGTGATGATTCCAGGTTCCTGGGGCTCCCTACTCAGCAGGGAGCCTGCTTCTGCCTCTCCTCTGCCCCTCCCCACCCCTGCTCCTCTTTTCTGTCTCCCACTCTCTCTCATTCAAATAAATACATAAAACCTTTTTAAAAAATGAATAAAGTAAGCTAAGAAAGCAGGATCAGTCTCCTGGGTCCTATAGTCTCCAAGAGGAGCTGACCCCCCAAGGAATCTGCACACACTTATCTACACACGGAAGGAAGAAGTCAAAGAGACCCAAGGAGAGTGACAAGTCTAGAACAAAATTTTAGCTTTTAGCATTAGGGAAGTGGAGTAGAATGAGTTACTCAGATTGTACTGAAGATTTTCTACTGCCTAGTGCTCCCTCTGCCCTTGGGCTTGCGTAATAGCCAGGAAGGTGGGAGGGCTCAAAAGGTCAGGCTGGAGCTCCACGCAGTTTCAGCAGAGGCTAGGTCATTCTCTAGAGCAGGGGATGGGAGCCAGGTGGGGGAGGCACCAGAAGTCTACAAGCTGCCCTTGGCCAGCACTGATGTCCTCAACTAATAGGACTAAAGAATGGGGGAGACATTTAGGAGGCTGCTTCTCTGTCCAAGGTCTCATCCCTCCCTGTTCTCTAGGAATGTGGGCCTCTGTCCCTACAATGTTTCAAGGCCTGGGTGTGTCTTCATAACATGCCCAACCTTACCATGTGGGACTATCCATTAAGGATCACACAAGGAAAGCTGATCTGGAGTTCCACACATGGACGGGTACATTCCCTACTTTTCAGTCCTCCCAGATAAGAACAGACCTAGTTAGGTGGTGGCTCACTTTGCTCCTCCCTCCAGTCTGAGGCTGCAGGGCAGACTGAGGAAAAATAAAGGATGACCCTATCAGTGGGTTCCCTCTACTCATTAATACTTCTGTCCTTCCAAACCTTTCTTTTTTTCCTTCCATTTAGTGTTTGGGGGTGAGGGCTACTCTGAGGAACTCTGAGGAAAGACATAGGGGAGAGATGAGAATTGAAAGCAGGCCTGAGAAATCTGCAGCTCCCTAAGTACCCCGCCCCGGGGGTTCCCCTGGGCCCCAGAAACAAGGAGTCCATCGCTGTGTGGCAAATTCAGCTGTTGCACAAGGTGGCAGTGGGGGAGTGGGGAACGCAGCCTGCTGCCTCTGGAGCTCTGGGGAGGAGGGGGACCACTCAGAGGGAAAATCCCTGAATGGCTGGGGAGCTAGAAACCTCGGCTTACGGAGTTTCCAACAAGCATCAGTGAGGATGCAAAGAAGGAGGTTAACTTAGTAGTTCTCCATCTCTGCACAGTAAAATCCACTCCACAAGAGGCCTTCCTTCCGAAGTGGGAGACCAACCAAAGTGCCCCGTTCCTCTGGCATGCCACCCCTAAAACTCCCAAGTCTTTTCTGGAACGTAGTTCAGCTTTTGGACGTCTCCGCTTCGTCAAACATCAGCGGAATTTGCGGGGTCTCCACAATTAAGCCCATCCCTCTCAGACTATCCGATTACGATCGAAATCACTCGACTCGCAGACCCGTGCCCGGAGGCCCCGCAGGCTCCGCAGGGGTGGGGGACTGGAGGGCGGGCGGGGGGAGGGGCGTGCAGACGGGAGGAACGGAAACCGACCCGCGGCTTTGTTTATCGCGCAGCTCCCCAACTGATCCGATCTAGAGGTTTACCAGCCCGAGCGCGGGTCTTTCTGTCACACCGGGGCCATCCGTCGCTCGCCCCTAGACCACGCAGGACCTGACGGCGCTCTGAGCCCGGGTGGTCGCACTCCGAGCCGAACTTCTCCCTCTCCCGCGACACCCTTGCTTCTCCCCCGCTCGGTCCCAGGTATCGTTCCTGCCCAAGTCCCGTACTCACAATGCACTCGCGAACCCTCTCGTGGAAGAGCTGCTCTCGCACGGATAGCACTTCGTAGTCAGCTGCTTCCATACTCCGTTCAGCATGACTGGGGCGGGGGTGTCTCCGGGCCCGGGGTGGACGAGCGGGGATGAAGCCGCCGCTGCCAAGCACCCGGACCCAACCAAGGACCTTTCCTCGCAGCCTGCGACGGAAACTCGGGGTAATCTGGAGCTCAGATTCAGTCGTCCGGACGCCTTAAAGGGGCAGGTACTACGCGCCTCGTTTTAAAGGGCCCCGGCCCCCTCCGCTCCCTCCCCTTTAAGGTCCGGACTCCTACAACTTTAACGCAAACACCCTCCAACAAGCTCGCAACGAGGAAGCGCAGGTGCTGGTTCTATCTACCGGAGATCCCCTGACGCCACAAGGGATGGGCGGGTTTCTTCCAGAGAGCGGGGTTCATTGGCTCCTAAGCGCTGCCCCTCATCGCTAGAGGAACGTTGATTGGCTTGCCTCGAGGAGGGGGGCAGGATCTTTGGGGCCTTTGAGCGCTAGCTCTGAAACTAAGCAGCCGTCTCGTTCAGCTCCTGCGGTTGGGAGAGGACGGTTCCTGCATTTTCCGAGCAAGCAAGATTTTAATTTGACTGTGGTTAAATGAACCATTTGGATCCGGCCAGCCAGGCAGGATGTGAGGGCACCAAGGGGGTTCCGAAAGGTACTGCTGCTCAGTAACCCAAGGCCTGTAGCAGCATTTTCTGAAACCGAGTTTCTGTTGGTGTGGGACCCCTCCCTTCCACTGCTAGGAGTTTTCACGCACTTTCGTGGGAAGCCTAGTGCTTGCTGGAACAAATACTGAAGAAAAGTGGGTAAAGAACCACAGGAATATCCTTCTGAAACTTTGAGGAACTACCCCTGGGGGACTATTGCTTAATGGGGCTGAGTCAAATGTTAGCTGACCTCCTACTCGGAGCCACTCACCTTACAGACTTTTATCTCCTTTGGACATCACCAGCCTTTCAGAGGAAGGTATGATTAGCATTGTAGAGATTAGAAAATGGTGAGACGTTGTTACGCGCCAAGGTCACACAATTAAGGAATGCCAGTTACCTTCCTGAGACCTTGGAATATGTACCGTTGGGGAGGTTCCACCTTTATGGACTTGAACGCCTTCCTCTAAATTGGATAAGCAAGGGAAACTCCAGAGAAGGACAGAGTTTTGCAAACTGCCCTAGTGATGGGTAAGAGCCCAATTGTAAAGGCGTAGAGTGCATCCAGTTATAACTGAACGAGAGTCAGAGGCCAGAATTAACAGCTGAATTCTGTACCCTGGTAACTTTGACAGAGCAAGTTATTTTTGTCCCTTTTTTGCTTCCCCACTGATTTGCAGCTGAAACGTGGGAAATAAAAAGCATGTACGTGTATATACGTATATGTACACAGATATATATCTGTGTATACACATTTGTCTTTGGTGATAGCAAGATAATGAGAGGAGGTAAAGAGCTGATTTCCCTCTTAGCAACCAAGCTTGGGGTGAACTGAGCTCCAGCAGGAAGAGTGGATAGTTAGAAAGAGATGAAGCTAACTGGCTGGGTCCTGGCATCTGCTGCAAGGAAGAAAAGGAGAGCACAGGGAGGCAGTTTGGGCCTATCGAGTGTGTTTTAGGAATAAACATACTGTGTTTCATTTGGCTTAAGGTGGTTTTTTTTTTTTTTTTTAAGATTTTATTTATTTCTTTGACAAACAGAGATCACAGGTACGCAGAGAGAGAGGAAGGGAAGCAGGCTCCCCGCTGAGCAGAGAGCCTGATGTGGCTAGATGCCAGAACCCTGGGATCATGATTGAGCCAAAGGCAGAGGCTTTAACCCACTGAGCCACCCAGGCTTAAGGTGTTTTTAACAAATCAGAACAAACATTTAAAAATCAGGATACCGGGGTGCCTGGGTGGCGAAGTGGTTTAAAGCCTCTGCCTTCGGCTCAGGTCATGATCCCAGAGTCCTGGGATGGAGCCCAGAGCCCCAGGGAGCCTGCTTCCCTTCCTCTCTCTGCCTGCCTCTCTGCCTACTTGTGATCTCTGTCAAATAAATAAATAAAATCTTTAAAAAAAAAAAGAAAAATAAAAATCAGGATACCTTAGGGGCGCCTGGGTGGCTCAGTGGGTTAAAGCCTCTGCCTTTGGCTCGGGTCATGATCCCAGGGTCCTGGGATCAAGCCCCACATGGCATAGGGCTCTTTGCTCAGCAGGGAGCCTGCTTCCTCCTCTCTCTCTGCCTGCCTCTCTGCCTGCTTGTAATCTCTGCCTGTCAAATAAATAAAATCTTTAAAAAAAAAAATCAGGGGCGCCTGGGTGGCTCAGTGGGTTAAGCCGCTGCCTTCGGCTCAGGTCATGATCTCGGTGTCCTGGGATCGAGTCCCGCATCGGGCTCTCTGCACAGCGGGGAGCCTGCTTCCCCCTCTCTCTCTCTCTGCCTGCCTCTCCGTCTACTTGTGATTTCTCTCTGTCAAATAAATAAATAAAATCTTTAAAAAAAAAATCAGGATACCTTAAAAATTCAGATTTCTGTCTCTTAGAAGATCCGGCAGAACTGGGCAACAAGGACATACGGCACAGTAGATGGGGCAGGATGTGCTCCGGTCTTCCACAGTCCCTATCACTTGGGTAAAACCTCCCCAGTTTTTCCATTTATATTGTCACCCCAGCTGTGCATTGGAGGTTGTGACCTATGCTAACTCCTCTCTACTGCTTCAACTTACTGCCATCTTCACCCCGGCCTTTGGTCACTTCTGGGTGGATCCTGCCAAGCTCTTTCCTTCCTTAAGGTTCTGTACTTGATATTTCCTCTTCCTCTTCCCCTTCCCAGTTTGTTTTGGCTGACTTCAGTCGCTTTCAGGTTGATACCTGTTCAGTCTTATCCCACTACATTATCTAAAGCAACCTAATTTTGTCACATTATTTATAACAAGTTACCTTAACTTAATTTGCTTGCATTTGTTTGTCTGCCTCCTCCATATAGGCTTGTAAAGGGAAACAATCTTACTTGTCTTTTTATTTTTTTCAAAGGAGGTCCCAGAATGGAATCCAATACAGGGCTTAAACTCCTGACCTTGAGATCAAGGCCTGAGCTGAAATCGAGAGTCAGATGCTTAACAGACTGAGCCACACCGGCACCCCATATTTGTCTTGGTTGTAGTTATTTCCCTAGACCTTAGCCTGATACACAATACATGTAGACACTCAAATATTTACAGATGTGATTAGAAAAGATAGCAGGCATTGCTGGTAATCAGAAGAGCTGGGTTCTGGGTCTAGCACTGTCATCCTGGGCTATACTTAATGTCAATTGCAAAGCTGGAACACCCTTCAGATTGCTTCTAAATCTAAAAATCAAATGTTCACAGTCCTTTGCAGTTTACAAAGTGCTGTGACATCACCAAAACGACAGACTATTAAATCTGATTCGTACAACAGCTGGTTAGTATAGACTCTGCTTAGAGATTTATCATCCAGAATGTACAGTGATGTACAACTGAAGTAAACTTTAAAAGGCAAAATATCAATAAACATATGAACTTGGAACTGCATAATAGAAGACAAGCTCAAGGTCAGAACAGAGAGAAGAAATCTAGAATACTTTCTAGAGAAAGTAGTTTTGAGCCCAGTGACAATCTGATTTATTTGCTCACAAGTCCTTGAGCCCTTGTTTTCAAATCCACTGAAAGCCCAATAACTTTCTTTTCAATGCCTATGTTTAGGGGTGAGAGATTTTCTGGTTACTGTGTTACTACTCAAAAACTATGCAGAAAGACACTCCATAATAAATTTTTAAACTTACCACATCCCACTTAGTCCAAATCCTATCTACTTGCAAGGCTCAACACTAATAATGTCTTCTCTTCCATTCTTTCCTGAAGGGATTTCTGCCTGTATAGTTTCAGTTATTTAGTTCGGTGAACAATTAGGCATATATGTGGTGTTTCATAACATTATCTTGAGCTATTATTTAAATCTTTTGTATTGTTTAAATTTACCTCCATTTATGTATTTTCTCCTTTCCCCTCTCCTTCAAGAATTGGAAAACCTGGGTGCCTGGGTGGCTCAGTGGGTTAAGCTGCTGCCTTCGGCTCAGGTCACGATCTCAGGGTCCTGGGATCAAGTCCCACATCGGGCTCTCTGCTCAGCAGGGAGCCTGCTTCCTCCTCTCTCTCTCTCTGCCTGCCTCTCTGCCTACTTGTGATCTCTCTCTATCAAATAAATAAATAAAATCTTAAAAAAAAAAGAATTGGAAAACCTGTATTTGGCTTCTAATTAATTAATTCCTTTCCTGCCAACCTCAGTGCAGTTCTAGTAGTAAACACTCAATGTTTGTGGATTCAATCTGCTTATGAGATTAGTAACCCATTCTTCATAAGGAAGAGGCTACCTTGATTATGGAGGGTTAATTTCAACTTCTTCAAGCAACACAAAGAATGGAATTAATCCATACTGAGCCTCCACCAAGTGCTAATTTTTTTTTTAAGATTTTTATTTATTTGACACACAGAGAAATCACAAGTAGGCAGAGAGGCAGGCAGAGAGAGAAGAGGAAGCAGGCTCACCGCTGAGCAGAGAGCCTGATGCTGGACTTGATCCCAAGACCCTGAGATCATGACCCAAGCCAAAGGCAGAAGCTTAACCCACTGAGCCACCCAGGCGCCCCCTCAAGTGCTAGTTATTAATAGATACTTTACAGGGGCGCCTGGGTGGCTCAGTGGGTTAAGCCTCTGCCTTTGGCTCAGGTCATGATCTCAGGGTCCTGGGATAGAGCCCCGCATCAGGAATCTCTGCTCAGTGGGGAGCCTGCTTCCCCCTCTCTCTCTCTGCCTGCCTCTCTGCCTACTTGTAATTTCTGTCTGTCAAAAAAATAAATAAAATCTTTAAAAAAAAAATAAAGGGGCGCCTGGGTGGCTCAGTGGGTTAAAGCGTTTGCCTTCGGCTAAGGTCATGATCCCGGGGTCCTCGGATCGAGCCCCACATTGGGATCTCTGCTCGGCAGGGAGCCTGCTTCCTCCCCTCTCTCTGCCTGCCTCTCTGCCTGCCTCTCTGCCTACTTGTGATCTCTGTCTGTCAAATAAATAAATAAAATCTTTTTTAAAAAAAAGAGTAAAAAAAAAATAAATTAAAAAATAGATACTTTACATAGATTATTTTGTTCAGTGTCAAAAGGACCCTAGAAAATAGACTTTATTGTTTTTAGAGATGAGGAGGAGTCAGTTCAAAGAGATTGAGTAATGTACAAGGGCCAACACCACCAGGTGGTGGAGCTAGGGTTTGAACTTGGCCTGTTTGATTCCAAAGCCTTCCTTTTTCCTGGTATTTTGCTGTTGTCTCTTAGTGGATATATCCCCCACTTCTGTATTCTCCTCATTACTATATTGCTTAGATATTCAGTGTAGTAGAAAGCTAAAACTTGAACTTCAATACCTTCAAGAGCCCTGGAACCCTTCCATCTATATCTTCGAGGCCACTTTTGAGCTTCTCAAGATTTACTGCTGAACAGTAAATCTGCAGCGTGAGAGGAGCAGATAGAAGGCCAGAGGCATCCACTCCCCAAGGTGACTGGGGCAGGAGAGGGACAGAGAGGAGGATTAGGAAAAGTTGCCCTTTTCTTTAAACAGAGATTTCAGAAACCTTCCAGATTATGGATTATCTTCATTTGCTCTTTGCTTACCTACATTTCCTAATTTTTCCCCATAATTTCCTGGGTCCTCAGGAAGAGTTCCTCTGGGGTGAAAATGCTATAGGCTATGCTACTTTGTGTGAATTTTGTTTCCAGGTGTCCCAAATTAATGGTAGTCAAATTATACCTCAAAAAATTCATATTTTTAAAAAGATTTTATTTATTTACTTGAGAGAGAGAGAGAGAGAGAGAGCATGAAAGGGGAGAAGGTCTGAGGGAGAAGCAGACGCCCCGCTGAGCCAGGAGTCTGATTGATGCAGGACTCGATTCCTGGACTTCAGGACCACGACCCAAGCTGAAGGCAGCCACTCAACCAACTGAGCCACCCAGACGCCCCGGACAAAGTGATGATATTAGGAGGTGGGGCCTTTAAGAGGTAATTATGTTTAGATAAAGTACACCTCCCTTGATGGGATTAATGTCCTTCTAAGAAAAGAAAGAGACTAGAGCTTTCTCTCTTCGTCCTGTGAGAGTAGAGCAAAAATGCAAGCTAGGGAGAGCACTCTCACCAGACACTGATTTAAGACTTCCCAGCCTCCAGAACTGTGAAAAATAAGTCTGTTGGTTAAGCCATCCAGTCTAAGGTATTTTGTCGTAGCAGCCCAAGCTAAGGCTGTAAACCTCCTCCTTTCTTTCTGATGGAAATTGGACCAGTTCCTAGAAATGGACCCTCAACTTTGGGATTGCCTTCCTCTCTAGGGTGCCAGGGAAGCTAGAAAACTAGAGGTTTCTTTTAGGTGGAACTACCTGGATCTGAGAGCCTGTTGTTGTCAGCAGGGGTTGGGCAAGGGTTTAAGAAACATGCTTTGAGATATTCTGTTCCTTTGTCCCTACCTATCTCTGACTTTTCAAAAAAATATTTGAGAGGATAGTTGTAATGAAAGATAGGCTTGAAATAGCAGAAAAATTTGAAATCCTGGACTCTGGGAATGGATAGGGATCTTAGAAATCTTCAGTTCTCCCTGTTTGCCATTCATGACATGGATGGCACAGTGGCCCACTGTTGATCCTAGCTGATTATTAGAATGTGAGATGCAGTGTTTTCCCCCCATCTGTTGCTGTGCCCTCTGGGTTTTTGAGAAATGAGGCTGCTGCCATTTCTGGATAGCAGATTTTCATTGGGTTTCTCTATTCTAATCTAAACATCCTCAGTTCTCTGAGTTCCTCTACCCAAGGCTACTTAGCATTCCACTCAGCCCTTGGAGGGAACTCTCTTGCCTTTCTGTATCTTTTTTGAGGTGCCCAGAACTGCATAAACAGTTTGCATAGCAGAACAAATAGTGAAGAGGATTGTGGGAGTGCTCAGCTGCGTAACTTTGCATACTGATGTAAAGATGGAATGTCTAGGGTGACACCTGCCTGCTCTGGCAGCTGGGCCACACTTTGGCCCCTGGCACACATTCATTTAGTCAGTGTGAGCTGGCAGAAATTCCTGCATGCTAGTATCATAAGACACTTGAGAGGGTGAGGGGTCTTATTTATGAAGAATCAGATCTTATTTATGAAGAATGTTGGAAACAATTTTCCCTTCTACCTTTATTTGATATCACTGTCTACCTTTTGGTGTCTTCCTGAGGCATCTTAGATCTTTGGGCCTGGAAAAAGTGGAAAAAAGGGAAGAGAGTGGAGGGGTAGTCATCTCTAGCTTGCAGAGTTAAAAGTTTGAATCTTGGTCCTGGGTGGCTCAGTCAGTTAAACAGCTGCCCTCAGCTCAGGTCATGACCCCAGGGTCCTCAGGTTGAGCCCCGCATCAGGCTCCCCGCTCCACAGAGAGCCTGCTTCTCCCTCTCCCTCTGCCTGTCGTTCTGCTTACTTGTGCTCTCTATCTCTCTGTCAAATAAATAAGTAAAATCTTAAGGAAAAAAAAAAAGTTGAGGGATGTCTGGGTGGCTCAGTTGGTTAAGTGGCTGCCTTCAGCTCAGGTCATGATCCCAGGGTCCTGGGATTGAGTTCCACATCGGGCTCCTTGCTCAGCGGGGAGCCTGCTTCTCCCTCTGCCTCTGCCTGCCACTCTGCCTGACTGTGCTCTCTCTCTCTCTCTGACAAATAAATAAATAAAATCTTAAAAGAAAAAAAAGTTTGAATCTTTGTTCTTGCCCCAAATTAATTCTTGGAATATTTATTGAGTGCCAGTTATGCACTAAGCACCAAGCTAGGTACAGGCCATAGAAGGGTAAACACAATAGATGTAGAGCTTATAAAATCCGACAGGGGGAAAATATATTAATTAAATAATCACACAAATAAATAACTCCAAAATACGATTAATGCTTTGAGAGAAAAAGTGGAAGCTTCTATGCAAATATTTAATGGGGACTCTGAGTCTGATCTATTCTTTAAGTCCTTGAAGAGGTAATACTTCAGTTTCCATCATCAAAGAAAGAGTATGAGAAAGTGAGCAAAGATGGAGGGGGCAGTTATGGCTGTAAAAGGTATTATATAGGTGGAGGGAAGAGTGAAGGCCCCAGGCAGGAATGAGATGAACTCTACTCCATCACAGCTGGACACAGTAACATTTGACAAGCTGTTAGTTGGGAGATGGGTTGGTCAGTTGAGGGATGGGTGGGAAGGGCATTTATTTTGATGTATGGACCAAATGGCAGAGAAGAAATAGCTGGGCCTCACAACACAAAGATACCAGTATCTACATGATAATGTCCACATCATCAGATGGTTATTGACTTTGTGTCAATGAGTTCAGATTGATCTGGCAATCTCCCTTCCTACATGTTGACCCAAGACCACATTTTTATACCCATCCCATCCTGAGGAGTAGAGGCAGGAGTTGAAGTTAAGAGCTTGAGTATGGGAGTTCCTAAATCCTGTGGCTGCCTGATTCATAATGCCCTAGCATGAGGCCTAGGTGCCTCTAGGGATGGACAGAACAACAACAAAAAATGACAAGCCAGAGATGCCAAGTCAGTTACTTCCTGTTTGTTACGTATCTTCTAGGCTCAGCTCCAAGGTGACAGGACAGAGTTCACAAATCTGAGCTCTACTCTTCTGGGCAGAGAACTCGTTGTCAGTGGTGCCATCTGCAGGACATTAAGGAATTTGCCAGGAATTTGATGGGATTGGGAGGGGAAAATGCCATCTCTTCTCTCTCATTCGAGCCTCTTAATCTGACCATGCTCATGTGTCATGATCACAGTTAAAAGTGAAGACAATCTAACCAGAAAGCCCTTCATAGAGCTGAAAGACTCCTATTCCTTCTGAACTTTTAGCAGGCAATATTTAAGGCCCTTGGTCCATCTCTTCTCTCTCATTCGAGCCTCTTAATCTGACCATGCTCATGTGTCATGATCACAGTTAAAAGTGAAGACAATCTAACCAGAAAGCCCTTCATAGAGCTGAAAGACTCCTATTCCTTCTGAACTTTTAGCAGGCAATATTTAAGGCCCTTGGTCCTACAAGACAGGACACAGGGCTATAGTATCACTTCCCTTCTCTGCCAATTAAATCTGTCATTTGTTTAAAAAAAAAATGCACTGGGCTCCTCTCATTTTAAGGTCATCTCAAGGAGGTTAGGAATGCTACATTGTAAAGGCATTTAAGTACTCTGGTGTTTAAAAAAAAGTAGGTGGGAGTAAATCCAGTCTTGATGTGCTAAGGTTAATTATCATCATCATACTCACCATCTGTATGTAAACCCTCCTTGGGCTTATTTCTATTTCTTTTCAAAATAAACTGCTCATTTTTCCTTGGCAGTGGCTTTGGTGTCTCACTGAGTAGAGCTGTCAATTCCTGGGGTGCCCTGTTCCTCATTTCCGAAGCTTAGATGTACATCACTAAGCTTCAAGTCCTTCCAGACTTAATTGTCCTATTTGCCACCCTCTTTTGAAAAAGGCAGAATGGGAATCCGGAGTGCAAAAGGGAAGATAGGTCGGGGTGCCTGGGTAGCTCAGTCATTAAGCACCTGCCTTCAGCTCAGGTCATGGTCCCAGGGTCCTGGGATGGAGCTTGGCATCAGGCTCCCTGCTCAGGGAAAAGCCTGCTTCTCCCACTCCTCCTGCTTGTGTTCCCTCTCTCTCTCTGTCCAATAAATAAATAAAATCTTTGGGGGGGTAGGGAAAATAGGCCTAGAAGGTTAAGGAGAGCCTAATGACAGAAGAAAGAGTCAAGTGACTCAACCTGTTTCCTAGGCCTCTCTACCCTGAAACTCAACTCAGAAGGTGCTTAAAGAGACCTGGGCCTGAAAAGAGAGTGAATATCTTTTACAAAACCCTCAGGTTCGATGTTTGTAGTGGATAGAATAATCTGTCCTAAGAAGGAAATAAATAATCCTTGTTTTTACTTCCATTAGAGCAATCCGTGGGCCATAATCATACCAGGAATTGTGTTGCTGCCAGGTATCAGACCTCGGGGGCCCCCAAAGGAATGCTTCATGACATTTCCTGGCTGCCTTGGCATTTCGTTATAGGCAGCCCCTTCCTCCCCACCCCAGTCCCACACTTGATATTTCATGTCACCAAAGGTTTTGACTGTTAGTAACTACTAATCATTATGTTGCATATAAGATGATTAGGAACGGAGGGAACGGAGGGAATACTGAATTCAAGCAGCCGGTTGGATCAATAACCAAATAATTAGAGAATAAAGAGGATTGGGTAGTTCAAGAAGAAGGTAGATAGGAAGTGTCTCTTCTGAAGATAGCTTAAATTAAAACAACCACAAAGGTTGAAATTTGAGTTTGTACTATAGAAAATGGAAAATCTTTCTAAATTAGAGGTTTCCTCCCTTTTATTTATTTTTAAGACTTTATTTTTAAGTAATCTCTGTACCCAACATGGGGCTCAAACTCACAACCAGGAGATCAAGTCGCACGCTCCTCTGAGACAGCCAGGCATCCAGGTTTCCTCCCTTTAAAAAAAAATGAAATATATCAAGTGTACTGGGAAAAAAAGATTAATATAACCATTATTGTTCTATCCTATAAAAACATTAAATCTTGGGGTTTGTCTGTAACTCCCCCTGATTCTTGCCTCCTGTCAATGTGAAGTTTTCTCACAGACTAAACAGGACTGACATGTGTAACAAATGGGATACTGTAGAAATGAGACAGTGTGACTTACAAGGTTAAGTCATAACATTGCGGTTTCCAACTTACCTTCTCTTGGATCACTCACTCTGGGGGAAAGCCTGCCCCCATGTTCTGAAGACACTCAAGTAGCCCTATTGGAGAAAGGTCCACGTGTGAACTAAGCCCACCTGCCAACAACCAGCACTCATTTGCAAGGCAGGTGGATGAACTGTCCCAATGAAGCACACAGGGAACTGTAGCCTCAGTCAACACCTTGACTTGCAACCTTATGAGAAATCCCAAGACAGAACTAGCCAGCTAAACCACTCCTTAATTCCTGACCCTCAGAAACTGCATGAAGTAATACATATATATTGTCTTAAACCACAGAGTTTTGGGGCAATTTGTTGTGATAATAGGTAATAAAATTCCAAACAACTAAGTGCCTTACACCAGCCTGTCATCTTATTTTGCTTTATTACAGATTAATCTTAAAAATACAACCTCCACCCCACCCCAACACACACACACAAAACCCAAACAAAATAAAACATCGGGGGCACCTGGATGGCTCAGTTGGTTAAGCAGCTGCCTTGGGCTTGGGTTGTGATCCCAGGGGCCTGAGGTGGAGCCCCAGATCAGGCTCCTTGTTCAATGGGGAGACTGCTTCTCTCTCTCCCTCCGGCTGCTGCTCCCCCTGCTTGTGTTTGCTCTCGCCCTACCTCTGTCAAGTAAAATCTTTTTTTTTTTTTTAAGATTTTATTTATTTATTTGACAGAGACAGAGATCACAAGTAGGCAGAGAGGCCTGCAGAGAGAGGGGGGGGGAACAGGCTCCCTGCTGAGCAGAGAGCCCAATGTGGGGCTCAATCCCAGGACCCTGAGATCATGACCTGAGCGGAAGGCAGAGGCTTAACCCCTTAAGCCACCCAAGCGCCCCTGTCAAGTAAAATCTTAAAAAAAAAAAATTAGATGCAGTTGAAATGCTGACTTCTTGATCCTGTCCCTGCCTTGTGCCCCAGAACTCTGAAAATGCTCACGGCACACTGCAGACTGAATGTGTGCTTCTCTGATTTCAAGCACCCAGGACATCTTTCTGAAAAGCAAGCTCTTCTCTGCATTACTTTGCTGCTGTTTCCAGGGCTCTAGTGTAGCTACCTTTCCCTCTTGTTTTGCAGGAAGGAAGAGAGGGATATATCAGAGGGTTTTCAGATATTTCTCAAAACCGCCTTTGCAATCAGCACTAACTCAAAACCTTCAGTCCCCATTTTGTCAGTAATGCAGTTTAGGATTTCCCCGTAGCGCTTTACAGTCCTGGCATCTGCCTTCCCCAGGGACCTGTGGTGCCTCCATTTGTGTTGCTATGCTCACAAATCAGATTGTTTCAGGAGCCAAGAATGCTTCTGTAAATTTGTAGGCAAAACAACTGGGAGAACTTTGGTATTTTTTTAAACTAAGGATCAACATCTCCAGAACTTTAGTCACTGTACTTCTGTTCCACTGTGCATTTTCTCTGCGATAACACTATTTGCATCCTGTTTTCCTATCTACTATAGTTTAGATGTAGCCAAACTATATACTTGAAAGAATGTAAATGATGCCAAAGGCATTGTAAACTCTTACCCTACAGAAGTGTTGCCACTTCACCCTCCAGGAAAAGTAGTGCTTTTCTACAAACATCCTCAGCCTTGTTTTTTAAGCACACAGCTTATTATTTGGTTTTCTTGTAGAATTTTTGCTATCAGCAGGTATTATGATCCCGCAACTTATGACAGGGCTGTAAACAGCTTTTACCTCATCATGCTCAAGTCTCTCTATCCGTTTTCCTGTAGAAGGGTCATTTTGAAACTCTTAGTTACATTGGTAGATTAGCACTCCTTTAAAGAGCAGTCATGGGTTTGTAGGACATTTAAAACTTCCCTGTATCTGACCAATAAGAAGCTAGATTAGCTCTTAACTAACATTTTTCTAAGCTCCTTTCAGATTTTAACACTGGTTGAGGTGATATTAACAGATCAGTGTCAGAATCCAGCTCTCCTGCTTTTCTAAGTCCAGTGTGCTCCCTTGTTCCCAGAGGTGGCTACACAGCAAACAGGATTCTTGGTATTACCACCCTACAGCTATATTCCAGACATGATGAATGGTAGGACATCCTGAATTGGAGAAAGCAATTTAGAAAAAGCACACAAGTCAAACTTTTCTTTCTTAAAGCCTTTACTTTGAGACATGATGGAGAAATGCAACAGGTACACATGGAAAAGACATGATCACAGTTAAAAGTGAAGACAATCTAACCAGAAAGCTTTAACGCCTGTCAGCTAATGTTGAAGCTTAAGTTCTGAGTGTGACATGCTGCAGGGCTGAAAGGAATGGTAATTAGTATTCCTCTCCTTCTTCTTCACCCTCTCCTTCAACAGAATCCACACCAACCTCCTCATAATCCTTCTCAAGGGCAGCCATGTCCTCACGGGCCTCAGAAAACTCTCCTTCCTCCATGCCCTCCCCCACATACCAGTGAACAAAGGCACGCTTGGCATACATCAGGTCAAACTTGTGGTCCAGGCGAGCCCAGGCCTCAGCGATGGCTGTGGTGTTGCTCAGCATGCACACAGCTCGCTGGACTTTGGCCAGGTCTCCACCGGGCACCACAGTGGGAGGCTGGTAATTAATGCCCACTTTGAAGCCAGTGGGGCACCAGTCCACAAACTGGATGCTGCGCTTGGTCTTGATGGTGGCAATGGCGGCATTGACATCTTTGGGAACGACATCACCCCTGTACAATAGGCAGCAAGCCATGTATTTACCATGGCGAGGGTCACATTTCACCATCTGGTTGGCTGGCTCAAAGCACGCGTTGGTGATCTCTGCTACAGAAAGCTGTTCATGGTAGGCTTTCTCAGCAGAGATGACGGGGGCATAGGTGGCCAGAGGGAAGTGGATACGGGGATAGGGCACCAGGTTGGTCTGGAATTCTGTCAGATCAACATTCAGGGCTCCATCAAATCTGAGGGAAGCAGTGATGGAGGACACAATCTGGCTAATAAGGCGGTTAAGGTTAGTGTAGGTTGGGCGTTCGATATCGAGGTTTCTACGACAGATGTCATAGATGGCCTCGTTGTCTACCATGAAGGCACAATCAGAGTGCTCCAGGGTGGTGTGGGTAGTGAGGATGGAGTTGTAGGGCTCAACTACAGCTGTGGAAACCTGAGGGGCTGGGTAGATGGAGAACTCCAGCTTGGACTTCTTGCCATAATCGACAGAGAGACGTTCCATCAGCAGGGAGGTGAACCCGGAACCAGTTCCCCCTCCAAAGCTGTGGAAAACCAAGAAGCCCTGAAGACCTGTGCACTGGTCAGCCTGGTAGAAAAAAGAAATAGAGAAAACGTAGATTACTGCCCTTTGCAACATATCCCAAGTAAATATATTGTCACTTTTCCTACAAGTCCAAGAATACAGATCTTATTTTGACAAGAAACGCTTACATGGAGACCTTCGTAGAATTACTAAGCATTTTCCTACTTACATGACACCAAATAGTTCATGCTTTAATTGGATTTTTAAAGAAAAACTATAAAGGAATAGTTTACCTCACTCCATTACACTTTAATTCGGTGTCTGAGATGAAAAGAACCTATTTCAAGTGTCTTTCTTAGGATCATTATTTACTTCTTGAGAATAAACATACCAGCTTCCGAATTCGGTCCAAGACAAGGTCAATGATCTCCTTGCCAATGGTGTAGTGCCCTCGGGCGTAGTTGTTGGCAGCATCTTCCTTGCCTGTGATGAGCTGCTCAGGGTGGAAGAGCTGGCGGTAGGTGCCGGTGCGAACTTCATCTGGAAAAGGCAAACACAGCAGTCCCCCATCACTCATCACCAGCACAAGCCTGCTCAACCTCACGGGGGTCCCTGGAGCCCCAAGACAGACCTCCTGTCCCAGACCCCCCGGGGGGCTCACCGGGTTACAGAGGCCAACTCACCAATGACCGTGGGTTCCAGGTCTACAAACACGGCCCTGGGCACATGCTTGCCAGCGCCCGTCTCACTGAAGAAGGTGTTGAAGGAGTCATCTCCTCCCCCGATGGTCTTGTCACTTGGCATCTGGCCATCGGGCTGAATACCATGCTCCAGGCAATAGAGCTCCCAGCAGGCATTGCCGATCTGGACACCAGCCTGGCCGACGTGGATGGAGATACACTCACGCTGTGAAAAGTAGATTAAAAAAAGATAATTAATACTAAGCCAATCTAGTAAAGACTGTAAAGCAGAACAAAATAATTTGTATAACCAATCTCACAAACTTCCCCTTCTAAAATGAACTAAAATTTAATACTCTTCTAGGAGAGAATCACTATACTTTTCGAACTGCATTGCTTTTAACGAATTTCTTCTCCGTACCTAAATTGGGAAGGCCTCTTTCCAGACCAAGAGCGCTTAGTCACAGCTTCCTCCTTTGAAGAGGAAGATAGGGAGGCCATTCATTCAGTGCTCAGGCCTCATAATTCCATTTTAGACTAGGCGGCCAGATTTCCGGGCAGCTACCATCGCAGGAAGCACGTGGCCAGAACAGTGCAGAGGAAATGTCTGGCCGCAGGGACAAAGGGCGGGGCTTTGCGGCATAGGATGAATGAGCAATTCAGGGTGAGCGCGCGTCCGCGCCCCTGTGGCCACCGGGGCCGCGCAACCGCAGCCACACGCAGCAGCCACGTCTGCGGAGGCGCCTGCCATGGCCAACCATCTTCTGCTCCCCCAGGCGTTGGGCTAAGCCCAGCACGTTCACATCTGTCAGGGCACAGCAGGGGATTATCGGCGGCCCAGATCTGGACCAAGATCCGATTTCTGTCCCCTCAAAATCCCTCACCGCCACCACCTGCCTCTCTGCGCATTCCTAAACTCTGACCAAGGAAAAACAGATGGCCTCTTGAAGCCGTTGGGAGCTAATTGACCTAATTCTCTGACGTAGTGCAACATACCCAACAAGGAGTCGTTCTTTACATTCACCTTATCGCTCTCGTTAAAAAACAACAAAAAACCCCCAAAACTGAGGCTAACAGAGACACGCCCTACAGCAGTAGACCCGCAGCTCCTCCGCGCGCACGCGCAGACTGCAGGGGCGGGCTCCCGCCACTCCCTGGCGGGAAGGTAACGGTTGCGCCTGCGCTTTCGTGTCGGGCTCCTTCCCGCCTCCGCGTTTCTGGCAGAGAGGAAGTGAGGGCGTGGAGAGCCCGCGCGCGCGCACCCGCGCCCGCGCCCGCCAAAAGCTGGGGAAGGAAAGGGGGATGGGAATGCGCGGGAAAAGACCGTAGGGTCTCGGGTCTCGCGCCCAAAAGGTAAGGGCTAATTGAGAACCCCAACCACGGTGTGGGGAGCCGGCGTCCGGCCATGCCCTCCCAGAGTCCGAGAAGAAAACGCGGCGGCCCCCCTTGGGCCCCAACCATTCTCACTAGTCCCACCCTTGCCTCTCGCCTCGCTTTTCTAGCCTTCCAAAACCACAGCGCTGATCCCTTACTAACGCCCCCCGCGAGACGGTCCGGCTCACTTTTCCCGAGCGAGGGCGGCGCCCCGAGCGGCCCACTCACCATGATGGCTACGGGTTAGCAGGCGCAGGCGACAGGAGCAGACACCGCGTCCCGGTTACCGTCCCCGACAAGCTAAGAGTCGAGGTAAGTAACGCACTGGGTCGGGGGCGGTGCTGGAGCCACTTAAGTAGCGGTCCGGGGAGGGGCGGGCGGGTCCAGGCGGTGCCACGGCCGCGGGCCCCTCCTCCGGCCCGGCGCGCCCACTCGGCGCCCAGCTCCGCCGCCGCAGAGGCGGGTTCCTGGCTCAGAGCCCCCTCCCCGCGCCGGCTCTACCGGGCGGGGTCCTCCGCGCCTGCGGACAGAGAGCTCGGGTGCTGCAGTCTGCGGCGCATGGCCGCCAGGGCCTGGGCGTGGGGGCGGTCGCAGGTTCAGAAACCAACCAAATGGGAACCGGAAAGGAAGCTTGCCTTAATTTGGACGAACCGTAAGACTTAAGAAGTCTGTCCAGTTTTAAAAAGGTGAAGCACCATGAGATGCAGAAAATTCTGGTCCGGATAGCTCAGCTGATTATTTTCATGTTGCCACAATTTGTCAGTGAGTTTTCCCTTTTATCCGCCCTCGGTTCTTTTAAAGGCAGTGCATTCTTTACCTACCTGATAATGTGGAGGATGCAAGGTTTAGAAAACAGAACAGCTTTATTTGGTTTATTGTAATGACTTGTTCGTTAAACTAATGTGCCAGAGGTTGGAAGCAGAAATATTTCAGTCATTCAAAGAGTAGTACATAAGCATTGAACATCAAAGTTGTTAAAAGGGCCCACTAGGCCCCATTTTTAGACATAACCAACAACTTTGTGAGACAGTCCCAGGGGTTTCTAAAAAGGGGGATACAAAGATACATTTCAGATTTGGTAGCTGAATTGTAGAAGTGAGGACAGAAACTTGGGTAGTGAGGAAATTGACAATGAAGGACATTAGGAAGTAGGGAATCCTTGTGTTATACAGAGCTTTGTAAAACTCGATAAAATAATTGCTTTCTGTTACATCATGATAGATCAATTGGTTATAGCCTCCTTCTAGGAGGCCCCGATTGTAGCTGATACCCTCTTTCCCATCTCTGCCTTTCAGGAGACTCTATTCCAAGACCATAAACTTTGTAAACCCTTGGGAATGCATGAAGTGGTTAGTTAGGGTTAAAGTGTGGCTTTAAAATGGTCCTAGTGGAAACCTGTTGTTACACTATTCAAAATATCCTCCCACTAATAGCATGTAACAAAAAAGTAAATACGAAACTAACAGTCCACAGTTCATATTCAGTTATTACCATGCTCAGATTTGGTGAGGGCTTCACCCTCCATATCAGACAAATAACAGATTTACATTGTTAATATGTGTGTGTGGCTTGTAAGGATATGTATTTGTATACACACAAACACACACACACACATTTTTACTTTCTTGTATATGTAAAATTTCCAGTCATATGAACCTGGAATACAAACAAGGAGGTTTCCTTTTATTTCTAATAAATATATTTTTTGTACTCCTTTTTTTTTCTTGGTATGATGATTTTCTGTTAAAAGGTTTCAACTCAAGATAAAAATTTGCACATATTTTCCAAACTAGGTTACTGGAAACAGGAATATTTTTGAATATTGTCTCACTTATTCTTAAAGAAGATGGAAAATAATTAGTTTGTCTGGATCAGGAAAAGAATGTTAGGGAACCACCCTGCTTAACTCCATTTTGCTGTCTGCTCTGGATGAAAGCCTTTGGAAGCAGGCACCTCCCTCCTTCTAGCTCTCCGCAGAACCTTAGAGCTTTCACTGCAGAGATTTGCTCCTGTGGGCCTGTATGTGTCCCCAGATATCTCCCTAAAATCATTAGCTTTGCTAGCCTTGTTTCTGTGAATTCCCCTGTTGTGAATGAGGAAGTATTTGAGGGTTTTTTAGGTCCCTGATGACACCATACTTTTCAGAGAGTAATTTAGATCCAAATGGACTTTTAAATATAATCTAATCTGGTATCTTTATGCCAGAAAAATACTGAATAATGGTAAGTTTATTTTGTTACCTCTTTAGTACCTAAGAGGAAAGGCTGACATTTTTTTCTTTTTTTACCCATATTAATTTACATAGGTTTATTTGTTTATATCATATATAAGATGCATATACTTTGTGTATATTTAACAACTAAATAGTAGTTATCTATTGCTGGAATATAAACACAGTATTGTTCACTGTCTTAACATTTTAACTGATTATTAGGTGTTTGTTTTGTTGGACTGTTACAGGGCCTGTAACTATTTCTTTTAAGTTTTTGGTGTAATGGGAAACTCTGTGTTGCTATTTGAGCCACTCCCATTTTTGCTACTTAATATCATGGCCATTTGCTACTCTTCTACGCAGTCAGCAACATTTCTAATAGTTCCATATTATGGTTTTAACACAATAGTTCACAACATATTTTGTTCCTTTAACCACCTCTATAGGGAAAGAAAAAAAATAAGTAGCAATTAAATTACCAAACATCAAATATTTTCAAATATTTGACCTTTTATTCTTATTTATTGCAGTGTTTTAAATTTACATATACTGTTTTGTGTTCTCTCTCCCTCTACCCCCTACCCTCTACCCCCACCCCCACAAGTAGATGGTATAGGGGAAAGAAAATGGATTTTGGTTTCAGATAGTACTAGATGCAGTTTTAACGTTGTCAGTTAATAGTGGTATGACTTTAGACCCTTAAATATCTTTCTCCAACTTCATTTATAAATGGGAATCAGTGAATTTGAATCATCTTTTTCTCATACTGTCACATTCAAACCCATTAGTATATTTTATCAGTTTTATTTTCAAAATATGCCCATCTTTTTTTTTTAATCACATCGCCTTATTTTGTAGCATTTATAGAACCTGAAATTATCTTCTTTGTATATTAATTTACTTGTTTAAAATTTCTCCCTAATTACACGCAAGCTCCATGTCTGTTTTTGTGGAAACCAATCTTGGTTGCCCCTCCAAAAAACACCTTCTTCCATTCTTTGCCAAGATAATCTCTCTTTCTCTCTCTCTTTAAAGGATATTTATGTGCTCAATCCCAGGGGATAAATCAAAGGGAACCCTATTTCCCTTTACCAGATTTTTACTTGCTTTTTCAGTCTCTTTCATAATTGGACCTAGTTCTGGGAAGTTGGCTAGGGTATTTCTGCAAATGGATTTGAAAGAGGACTTTAACTACCGACATTTTTTTTTTTTTTAAGATTTTATTTTTTTAGTTGACAGAGATCACAGGCAGGCAGAGAGAGAGAGAGAGGAGGAAGCAGGCTCCCCGCCGAGCAGAGAGCCCGATGCGGGACTCGATCCCAGAATCCTGAGATCATGACCTGAGCCGAAGGCAGCGGCTTAACCCACTGAGCCACCCAGGCGCCCCGAACTACCTCCATTTTTAAAAAAATATATTTTATTTATTTATTTGACAGAGATCACTAGTAGCCAGAGAGGCAAGCAGAGAGAGAAGGGGTGAAGCAGGCTCCCCGATGAGCAGAGATCCCAATCCAGGGCTAAATCTCAGGACTCTGGGATCATGACCTGAGCCAAAAGCAGAGGCTTTAACCCACTGAGCCACCCAGATGCCCCTCAACTACCTCCATTTTGATCTCAGCCTTTACCTTTTTTCTTTTTTTTTTTTTTTAAAGATTTATTTATTTATTTATTTGAGAGTGAGAGTGAGAGAGAGAGAGAGAAAGTGAGAGCATGAGAGGGGAGAAGGTCGGAGGGAGAAGCAGACTCCCTGCAGAGCTGAGAGCCCAATGTGGGACTCTATACTGGCAATTCCAAAGGCAGTTGCTTAACCAACTGAGCCACCCAGGCATCCCAGTCTGTACTTTCTAAGGGATTAACTTCTTTTTTCCAAACTTATCTCTTTTTTTAGGATTTTATTTTTTTATTATTATTTTTTAAGATTTTATTTATTTGACAGACAGAGATCACAAATAGATAGAGAGGCAGGCAGAGAGGGGGGCCGGGAAGCAGGCTTCCCGCTGAGCAGAGAGCCCAAAGGGGCTCAATCCCAGGAGCCTAGGATCATGACCTGAGCGGAAGACAGAGACTTTAACCCACTGCCCCACCCAGGTGCCCCTAGGATTTTATTTTTAAGTAATCTCTACACCCAATGTGGGGCTCGAATTTATAACCCCAAGATTGAGAGTCACAGCCTGCCAGGCGGCCCATACCAAACTTCTCTCTCTCTTTTTTTTTTAAGATTTTATTTATTAATTTGACAGACAGAGATCACAAGCAGGCAGAGAGGCAGGTAGAGAGAGAGAGGAAGGGAAGCAGGCACCCTGCTGAGCAGAGAGCCCGATGTGGGGCTCATCCCAGGACCGTGAGATCATGACCTGAGCCATGACCTGAGCCGAAGGCAGAAGCTTAACCCACTGAGCCACCCAGGCGACCCCCCACAAACTTATCTCTCAACTGAGGCAAAAGACCTTGTGGGCAAAGCATCCCCTGATGGGAACCCAAACTACCCTTTTGAGCAATAAGGACTGCCTGAGCCAGCAAGACCCCTCATGACTGACCATAAGACAATGATCAATTTAACCTTCACTGCCTACCTCTATGTACCCACCAACCTTTGTTCCACACTTTCCTTATATATACCTGGAAATATTTTCAACACTTCGGAGTCAGTCTTTGAGATGCTGGTCTGCTATCTTCCTGGTGTTGGCCTCACTGAAATAAACTCCTTTCTTGTTTCACCACCACTCTTTCCTCTGCCTTTGGATTTTGTCAGTGATGAGTGGCTGAACCTGATGTGTTTGGGACCCCCAGAGCCAGGTGCTTTTCCACCCTTGTGCCCTGGCTGCAGTTTTCCTCCCTGATCAAAAGAGATTGCATCTTTGAGGACCTTTTGTTTCACTCCTTCCCCTTCCTTTCTGCTTTTGGAAATGTTTTGTGAAGGTGTGTTGCCTATAGCCAATTAAGATTTTCAGGGTCTTAATATAAAGAGAATCAAAGAGATGGTAACTCAGTTCTCTGACACTCTGAAGCTGCTGAGCCAACCTTGAAACCAGCTACCTCCAGATTTTTATTTATTTATGAAAATATTTTATTTATTTTAGAGAGCATGTACACGCTGCATGGGGGAGATGAGCAGAGGGGGCAGAAGGAGGAGGAAAGAATATCAAACAGAACCCCCCCAAACCCCCACCCCCCATCTGTCCCATCTCCCATACACAGGGCTGGGTCCCATGACCCTGAGACCATGACCTGAGCCGAAACCAAGAAGAGTCAAGAGTTGGTCCTCAATGGACGGAGGCACCCAGGGGCCCCCAAATTTATTATTACAGTAAATGCCTAATTTGTTGTTAAATCTCAGACTTGGTGATTGGATACAGGATTTGAAGGAAACTGAGCAATGGAAGTTAATTTTTAGTTTGGGGGGTTAAATAACTAATTGAATGGTGGTGTTTTTTTGTTTTTTTTTTTTCACTGATATCAGAATACTGAAGGAAGAAGTGGATGGGAACTGAAGAAGAGACACAGGAGAAGCTAACAATTCAGCTTTTGACATGTCTTGAGCTTTAAGTGTCTGTGGTACAGGTACCTGGAGAAGTCCATTAGTTAGTCATATATGCAGATATGAAGAGAGGAGTGGGATACAGATTTGAGAGTCTTCAGCATAAAGATAAGTAAATGATGGGAGATGGATAAGACCACTCATGGGGAATGCACTGAGCTTGTAGAGTGGTGGTCTTAGAGAACTTGGCCTTAGTAGGGAATCTGAAGAATGGTCATATTTAAAGCAGAGAAAAGAAACCTATAAAAGAAGTCTGAGAAGGAATGATCAGAGAGGTAGTACTGGGGGTTTCACAGTCCGAGGAAAAGGAGAGTTTCCTGAAGGAGAACTGGTACAATGCCAAATGCTGCAGAGAAGTTAAGCAGGGTAAAGACTGGAAAGTGTCCATTGTGTGTATATAGAAAACAATATCTGTTTTTTTTTTAAAGATTTTATTTATTTATTTGACACAGAGATATCACAAGTAGGCAGAGAGGCAGGCAAAGAGAGAGAGGAAAGCAGGCTCCCCACTGAGCAGAGAGCCCGATACGGGACTCGACCCCAGGACCCTGGGATTATGACCAGAGCAGAAGGCAGAGGCTTAACCCACTGAGCCACCCAGGTGCCCCACAATATCTGTTTTTATTTATTTATGGGACAAATTTACTGAGAGCTTACAATGCAAATATTCCTTTTAAGTGTTGGATGGATATAACAATGAACAAAATATGTCCTTCCTCTCATGGAATTTATGTTTTAGTGAAGGAGAAAGAAAATAGGTATATAACAAAGAGATGTGAAATATGGGGCGCCTGGGTGGCTCAGTGGGTTAAAGCCTCTGCCTTCAGCTCAGGTCATGATCCCAGGGTCCTGGGATTGAGCCCCACATCAGCCTCTCTGCTCAGCAGGGAGCCTGCTTCCTCCTATCTCTCTGCCTGCTGCTCTGCCTACTTGTGATCTCTGTCTGTCAAATAAATAAGTAAAATCTTTAAAAAAAAAAAAGAGATGTGAAATATAATGTCAGGTGCTTTTGGGTGCTATGAAGAAAAATAAAGTGTGGAAAAGAAATTAAAGTTACAGAGGAAGGCTATTTTAGTTAAAGTGACCTGAGAATGCCTCTCTGAGGAGGTAGCTATTTGAACAAAGACCTCGATTAGGTGGTAGAGTAGAAATTTCAAGCAGAGGAACATCAGGAGCAAAAGCCTGAGGTTGAGTGTGTATGTCTTTTTTAAAGCAATATTAATAAAGTCAGTGAGATAAAAGCAGAGGAAGTGATAGAAAGGGTATTTTGAAATGAGATCAGAGAAGTATATCAATGTCTAGATCATGTAAGTGTCTTTCTTATTAGTCCTGGGAAGACTTTTTTATTCTAAAATCAGGGAAACCATTTCATAGTTTTGAGCATAGATGTGACATATTCTACTTTGAGATTTTAAAAGGATTGTCTAGCTGTTATGAGAATAAACTATAAGGGGTTAAGAGTGGAATAAAAAAGGGGCACCTGGATGGCTCAGTCGGCTAAGCATCTGCCTTTAGCTCAGGTCATGATCCCGGAGTCCTGGGATTGAGCCCCTTATCAGGCTCCTTGCTCAGTGGGGAGCCTTCTTCTCCCTCTCCTTCTGCATGCCGCTCCCCCTGCTTGTGCTTTCTCTCCCTCACTCTCTCTGTAAAATAAGTAAATAAAATATTATTTTTTTTAAAAATGTGGAATAAATAATATGAGTTGGAAAGGAATTGTAGTAATGCAGATAAGAGATGATAATTACTTGGACCAGGGTGGACCAGTGGTGGAGGTGGTAAAAGGAGGTCAGTGTATGGACATATTTTTGAAGGTAGCATTGGTAGAATTTATTAATGCATGGAATGTAGAGTGAGAAACAAAGAGAGGAGTCAAGCATGATCCTAAGGTTTTTGGCTTGAGCAACAATGGGGAATACTGAAGAAGGAACAGGTTTAAGGAAACAGAGGGAATCAGGTGTCAGTTTTGGACATGTTAAGTTTGAGATGTAGGGTATTAGTCATTTGAGTAGAAATGATGAGGCAGTAGGCTAAAGTGTAAAGAAGTCACAGTGGAGATAAATTTAGGAGTCATCAGCATAGAAACTGGGTAACATCACCTAGGAAGAAAGTATAGATTAAAAGAAGACCAAGGGGCGCCTGGGTGGCTCAGTGGGTTAAGCTGCTGCCTTCGGCTCAGGTCATGATCTCAGGGTCCTGGGATCGAGTCCCACATCGGGCTCTCTGCTCAGCAGGGAGCCTGCTTCCTCCTCTCTCTCTCTCTCTGCCTGCCTCTCTGCCTACTTGTGATCTCTCTCTGTCAAATAAATAAATAAAATCTTAAAAAAAAAAAAAAGAAGAAGACCAAAACAATAAAATAAAAGAAGACCAAGGATTGAATGCCGGAGCACTTCAGCTTTTAAAAATTAGGAAGTGCATCCTGTAGTCAAAGTGGGAGGGAGCAGCCAGCGGTGTAAGAAGAAAAACATGAGGAATGTGGTGTCCTGGAAACCAAGTGAAAAAAATGTTTCAAGTAGGAAAGTGATAACTGTGTCAAACTCTTTTTTTTTTAAAGATTTTATTTATTTATTTGACAGAGAGCGATTACAAGTGGGCATACAGACAGGCAGAGAGAGAGAGGGAAGCAGGTTCCCTGCTGAGCAGAGAGCTGGATGGTTGGGTGGGGGGGCTCCATCCCAGGACCCTGAGATCATGACCTGAGCCGAAGGCAGAAGCTTAACCCATTGAGCCCCTCAGGTGTCCCTCTTTTTTTTTTTTTTTTAAGGTTTTATTTATTTATTTGACAGAGAGAGACACAGAGTGAGAGGGAACACAAGTAGGGGAAGTGGGAGAGGGAGAAACAGGCTTCCCACTGAGCAGGGAACCCAATAGGACTCCATCCCTGGACGCTGGGATCATGATCTGAGCCAAAGGCAGACCCTTAATGACTGAACCACCTAGGCACCCCCAAAGGAAATATTTTTTTTTTTAAAGATGGGAGATACTTTCACATGTTTGTTTGCAAGTGAGAATAAACAAAAGGGAGGGGAAAATTGATGATGTGAGGAAAAGGGAATGAATTCAGGAGCGAAGTTTTAGAATAGTGAAATGGGAAGGGGTTTAGTGCGCCACTCAAAGGGTTAACATTGGAAAGGAGTATGATAGTTTAGCCACTGACACATAGGAGGAAGCCAGAGGATGAGCACAGATTTGGGCTGGCCATTAGATTTGGTGGTAGGAATGTTGGAATTTCTCTTCTGGTTGCTTCTTTTTCCTTCTAGTGAAAGAGGAAAACAGGTAGTTTGTCCTTATTCTCTCTCTGTTTGTTTGTTTGAGAGGGAGAGAGACAGGGGTGGGGAGTGGCAGAGGGAGAGGGAAAGAGAGAATTGTAAGCAGGATGCACACCCAGTTCAGAGCCCAACATGGGACTCCCCCGATCTCACAACCCTGAGGTTATGACCGGAGCTGAAATCAAAAGTTGGAGGCTTAACAGACTGAGCCACCCAGGTGCCCCTCTCCCTGTTTCTCAATAACAATAGAACCCTGATTTTGTTGGGAGCAGGGTACCAAGCTTCTATTCCAACTACAGAAGGGATGTCTATGTGACTCAGTTCGGGTGAGTTGTTAGTGGAAGTTGTCTTGTGGGGCTTCTGAACTGGTTTATGTTTTTGGTCTTTTCTCTTATTCTTGCTTAGCCTGTAGACATGATAACTGAAGATCAACCATCTTATGACAATAAAGTGTACCTAAACCATTGCTAAGGGTGAAGGAAGATAGAGTCTTGGTCCCTGATGACATTGTAGAGCTGTAGCACAAGTCCAGATTGCCTATCTCTGAACTTCTCATTATGGGAGGAAATAAAACAATTTGTTTAAGTCACACTAATCTTTTCCCCTTTTTTTCCTTTTTCTGGGATGTATGTGTCTGTTATTTGCAGCTGATTGACTTTACAACTGATGTGGTGGTGGGATCTTGTGGAATTTTTCTTCTGTATTTAAATTTTTTTCTTTTTTCCAGAGATACGGTGATGGGGAAGGATCACTGGCTAAATGTGAGGATTGGGGAGGAAGTGTGGGAGGTCTGAAGAGAATAAATGTATAAAATAGTCATCTCTGAGAGAGGGACAGTAAATCAACTAGGGAAATGTAGTAGTAGAATTTTCAAGTATTGTTGAAGGCATAGTAGGTTTTTCAGACATTTGTGGCTGTAAATATAAAATAATATCAGTCATCCTGGTTATGTTTTTCTCTAGTCAGTTCAGCTGCTCAAGTGAGGTATGAAATAGATGGAGAGATGGATTTAACCAGGATTGGTATTTTGCTGAAACTGCTGGATCACACTGTAAAGTAAAAGACAAAGTAGATGTTAGTCACTGAGAAGACAATTGAATATCTGAATGGATTTTAAAAAAACATGTAGTAAAAACAATAGACTTGAAAGCAAAACTTAAACACATTTTGTGACTTGTTAAAAATTCTCATGGTTTGGGGCGCCTGGGTGGCTCAGTGGGTTAAAGCCTCTGCCTTCGGCTCGGGTCATGATCTCAGGGTCCTGGGATCGAGCCCCACATCAGGCTCTCTGCTCAGCAGGGAGCCTGCTTCCTCCTCTCTCTCTGCCTGCCTCTGTCTACTTGCAATCTCTGTCTGTCAAATAAATAAATCTTTAAAAAAAAATTCTCATGGTTCAAAGTTGAAGAGAGGGACAACTCAGTTAAGTTAAGGTTAGGGTTAGGATTAGGCTCAGGTTGTGATCCAGGGGTCTTGGGATCGCTCCCTGCTGAACCTGCTTCTCCCTCTCCTGCTCCTCCTGCTTGTGCTCTCTTTCTCTGTGTCAAATAAATAAATAAAATCTTTTTAAAAACAAACAAACAAAAAACAAGTTGAAGAGGGGTGCCTGGGTGGCTCAGTGGGTTAAAGCCTCTGCCTTCGTTTTCTTGACTGTTTCCTTTGCTGTGCAGAAGCTTTTGATTTTGATGAAGTCCCAAAAGTTCATCTTTGCTTTTGTTTCCTTTGCCTTTGGAGACATATCTTGAAAGAAGTTGCTGTGGCTGATATCGAAGAGATTACTGCCTATGTTCTCCTCTAGGATTGCCTATGTTCTCCTCTGAGTTTTGAAGGGGCGGGGGGGTGGGTGGGAGGTCGAGGTACCAGGTGGTGGGTATTATAGAGGGCACGGATTGCGTGGAGCACTGGGTGTGGGCAAAAATAATGAATACTGTTATGCTGAAAATAAAAAATAAAAAAGCCTCTGCCTTCGGCTCTGGTCATGATCCCAAGTCACTGAGAAGACAATTGAATATCTGAATGGATTTTAAAAAAACATGTAGTAAAAACAATAGACTTGAAAGCAAAACTTAAACACATTTTGTGACTAGTTAAAAATTCTCATGGTTTGGGGCGCCTGGGTGGCTCAGTGGGTTAAAGCCTCTGCCTTCGGCTCAGGTCATGATCTCAGGGTCCTGGGATCGAGCCCCACATCAGGCTCTCTGCTCAGCGGGGAGCCTGCTTCCCTTCTCTGTCTCTGCCTGCCTCTCTGCCTGCTTGTGATCTGTGTCTATCAAATAAATAAATAAAATATTAAAAAAAATTTGAAGAGATAAGCAGGTATACATTGAGAAGTTTTGTTTCTACCTTGTGATGGTGAATTTTATGTGTTAGCTTGACTCGGCCAAGGGATGCTCAGATAGTTGGTTAAATATTATTTTTGTTTATGTCTGTGAAGGTGTTTCCAGAAGAGATTAACATTTGAATTTGGTGGACTGATAAAGTAGTTGGCCCTCTCCCGGGGGAGCAGACGTTATTCAAACCACTGAGGGCCTGGGATTCCTGGCTAACTCAGTCAGTAGAGCATGTGAGTTCAAGGCCCATTTGGACGTAGAACTTACTTAAAACAAAACAAAAAAAGTTGAGGTCCTGAATAGAACAAAAAGGCAAAGGAAGGTTGAATTTACTTTCTGTCTGACTATCTGAGCTGAGGCATCAGTCTTCTGTCCTCAGTGCTCCTCGTTCTCAGGCTTCAGATCCAGATAGGAATCTAAACCATTACCTCTCCAGCCATTGAACTACATGACTGGCTTCCCTAGGTCTCTAATTTGTAAACAGCACCTAGTGGGACTTCTTAGCCTCAATAATCATGTGAGCCAATACTTTATAATCTAGATAGATAGATAGATAGATAGTAGATAGATGATAGATAGGTAGATCAATCAATCGATCAATCCTGTTGGTTCTCTTTCTCTGGATAACCTTGCCTAAACACACTTCTGTGCTCATTCATGCCATTCCTCTCCACTAGCCCTACAGATAAGCATTTGTATTAGTTTGTTGTGAATTTGTTCAATGTTTCTTTGTGACAATATAAACAAATATTGATTGATTAATCTGTTCTTATTTCACCCCTTTCTTATGTACAAAAGTGTATCAAATTATGGTGCCTGCTATTTTACACCTTGCTTTTTTCACTTTTTTCACTTATTTTTCCATATCAACAACTCCTAAAGAGTATCTTCATTATTTTTATTTTTATATTCCATCTACAAAATGTTGATGAAAAATGAACAAGCCTTTTATGATATCTAAACATAAGAAAGAAAGGGTTATTTGAGGGGCACCTGGGTTGCTCAGTGGGTTAAGCCTCTGCCTTCAGCTCAGGTCATGATCTCAGGGTCTTGGGATCGAGCCCCACATCGGGCTCTGTTTTCAGCAGAGAGCCTGCTTCCCCCTCTCTCTCTGCCTACTTGTGATCTCTGTCTGTCAAATAAATTAATAAAATCTTAAAAAAAAAAAGTAAGCGTTATTTGAGTCCAAGTTAGGACAGCTGCCCAGGAAACATGATCTTCACAGGGAAGGTGCTCTGAGAATGAATAATTTTTACAGGGTTATATACTTTTTACATCTCGTGAAAGCTGAAAGGATTATAGATAAGTATATAGGCAGGAATCACAAGTTTTATCATAAAAGAATGCAGGGAGTAGGAGCATTGATGGATATCTCAAGGACAAGATGGTTTTTCTTTAGGCTAGTTGTTCACAAAGCAGATGTACAATGCATCCGTGGCAGATCATAAATCAGGCTTTTGGTTTGAAAGAAGTTTATGTACAGTCATGCTGACTTAGAAAAAAAATCTAAAATGGCTTCTCTTGTGTATCAGGCCTTTAAAGAGTTTTTCTGTCATCAAGAGTATTCTTTTGTTATAGGTGTATCATGATTTATTTAATGAATATTTTGAAAGCAAGGCCTTTTTTTGAAGGAACTTTTTTTTTCTTTTTTCAAGGCTTTGTGGTTTCCAAGGAGTCAGTATAGCAGGACTTCATGTTTAAAGTTCATGCCAGGGCACCTGGGTGGCTCAGTGGGTTAAAGCCTCTGCTTTCGGCTCAGGTCATGATCCCAGGGTCCTGGGATCAAGGCCCGCATTGGGTTCTCTGCTCAGCGGGGATCCTGCTTCCCCCTCTCTCTCTGCCTGCCTCTCTGCCTACTTGTGATCTCTGTCTGTCAAATAAATAAAATCTTTAAAAAAAAATAATAAAGTTCATGCCGGGGGTTGGAGGGGAGTGGGGTGCCTGGGTGGCTCAGTGGGTTGAGCCTCTGCTTTTGGCTCAGGTCATGATCTCAGGGTCCCTAGGATCGAGCCCCTCATCCGGCTCTCTGCTCAGCGGGGAACCTGCTTCTCCTGCCCCCTCTGCCTCTCTCTGCCTACTTGTGATCTCCCTCTCTGTCAAATAAATAAATAAAATCTTTAAAAAAAAAAACAAAGTTCATGCCAGGATCCATAGAATTGTGAAGAATGTGTGGTGATGAACAAAATCATTATCTCTACGAAAAGAAGTAAGGATTCAATCAACAGACAGGAAGTGGTAAATCTAAAGCAGAATGGTTAAAGTTGAGCTGCTTATGGGTTCCTAAAACCAGATCCAGATTCTCATATCTTAAGATTTTCTTACTTTACTTCACTAGGCCTTGGTCCTGGCAGTTGAGATTACAGTAGATCAGCCAGTTGAGGAGATAGTCTAAGTAGAGAAATCTTGTGTTTCACTTTCTCTGGTATAGGTTGGAGGACTGTAAGATTCTTAAAGAAGCCCAACGTCTGACATAGTGCCTGAGTAGTTGAGTAGCCTTGGCTATAAGGGGGCATGCCTAGGCAGCTGGGACTAAAAGCAACCACACAAAAATTTTCCCTACATGCCACCATGATGGCAAAAGAGAGCAGAGAGCACCCAAGTACCTAGTGAAATGCAGAATTTCTGAGAAGGCCGGCAAACTGAAAAAGACTTTGAATTAGAGTAAGGACTCTGACTAGAAACCAAGGCAGGAACTTAGATCCCAGTACAAGTCAGAAGACAAGTGAGGTGAACAACTCATCAGAGACCATCAAGGTTGGAAGAGAATATAGGGATCAGATTCTGTTCTTCCATTCAAGAACAATACCTAAGCCCCTCTAGGAACTTAGATCACTTTAGAGAAGATAAGAGGAAAGGAGAAAGAGTTTAAATCTTGATTTAGACTAAATATTTACTCAAATGAGACCATTTTAAACAAGAAGTAACTGATTTACCTTGAAGTAGTATTTCTGTTTTCTGTCCTTGCTGAGTGTTTGTGAGATATTGAATTTCAGCTATTGACAAGGGAAATCCAAAGGAACAAGAACAAAAATGCAATTAATACCACTAATGGACTTTTGGTAGAGAGGTGGGAGTATTTGGAAAATTTTATATGAAAAATCAAGCAAAGATTGACGCAGTTATGAGGTTTAGGAAAAATAAAAGTTTGTATAAGAAAGGAAGTGTGATTATAGTGGACTATTTGCTTCAGCAATGAATAATTTTTAAATAATCACAATAATACAAACACTGGCTCATTTCTGTTTATTTATTTATTTATTTATCACTGGCTGATTTCAATTAAAACTATGTTTAGATAGGAGGTGAAGTGTGATGAGTATAAAAGAACTAAGTTCTCAATTGACATGATGAAAAGTAAGTAGATAATGTCTAAAATTGATAAATTAAGAAATAGCAGCATAGGGGCACCTGGGTAGCTCAGTGGGTTAAAGCCACTGAGAAGGAGACTCCTCTGGAGCTGGAAGCCCAATGAGGGACTCGATCCCGGTACTCCAGGATCATGACCTGAGCGGAAGGCAGTTGCTTAACCAACTGAGCCACCCAGGTGCCTGAGAACTATTATTTTAAAACAATATTATTTGATTTTTGGTTTTTGTGAATTTTTTGTTGAACTCTAAGATATATGTAACAAGCTACATATAGAAAAGAGTGTAACTCACAAATGTACAACTTGATAAATTAAACACACCTGTGTAAATTAGCACCCAGATCAAGAGTATTTTATTTTTAAATCATGTACATGGATTCTTTGTTATATGTTTAAAATTAATAATAATAATAAAGAGTTAAGATATCAGGAGGGATTAAATGCTTTTTTAAAAGATTTTATTTTTTTATTTGACAGACAGAGAACACAAGTAGGCTGAGAGGCAGGCAGAAAGAGAGAGGAGGAAGCAGGCTCCCCGCGGAGCAGAGAGTCCGATGCGGGGCTTGATCCGAGGACCCTGGGATCATGACCTGAGCTGAAGGCAGAGGCTTAACCCACTTAGCCACCCAGGCACCCCTATTTTTATTTATTTCATTATTATTTTTTAAAGTAAGCTCTATGCCCAATGTGGGGCTCAAACTCATGACCCTGAGATTGAGAGCTGAATGCTCTTCCAACTGAGCCAGGCAGATGCCCCTTGAATTTTAATTTTTATTGTTGAGTTATATTTCTTTATATAGTTTGGATATAAGTCCTTTCTCTGATAATTGATTTGCAAATATTTCCTCCCATTAAAAGGGTTTTCACTTGTTTGATGGTGTCTTTTGGAGCACAAAAGTTTTAAATTTAATGAAGTCCAATGTGTCTTTCTTTTTCTTCTGCTGCTTGTAATCTAAAACCATATTTACTCTGATGTTTTTTTCTAAGAGCTTTACAGTTTTAGCTCTTATATCTAGATCTTTGATCCATTTAAAGTTAATTTTGTATATGGTGTGAGATAGGAGTCTGTATTAGTTTCCTAAGGTGCTATAACAAAATACCATAAACTGGGTAGCAGCAGAAATTTATTCTTTCATACATGGTTCTGTAGGCTAGAAGTCTGAAATCAAGGTATTGACCAGGTTGGTTTCTTCTGGAGGCTCTGAAGGAGAATCTGTTCCATGTTTTTCTCCTAGTTTTGGTAGTTGCTGGCAATCCTTGGCCTTCCTTGTCTTGTGACATATCACTACAATTTCTGCCTTCCATCACTACGTGGCATTCTCCCTGTCCATCTATGTCTTCATGTGGCCTTCTTTTTTTTTTAGGATTTTATTTATTTATTTGACAGAGAGAGACACAGCAAGAGAGGGAACACAAGGAGGGAGAGTGGGAGAGGGAGAAGCAGGCTCCCCGCTGGGCAGGAAGCCAGATGCGGGGGTTGGAGCCCAGGACCCTGGGATCATGACCTGAGCCAAAAGCAGAGGCTTAACCCACTGAGCCACCCAGGCGCCCCTTCGTGTGGCCTTCTTATAAGGATACTTGTCACTGAATGGTCCACTCTAATCCAGTAATACTTCATCTTACCTAACTACATCTACAAACACCCATTTCCAAATAAGGTCCACTCTGAGGTTGTAGGTAGAGATGAATTTTGGGGAACATGATACAATAAAATAAATACAGGATCTAGCTTCATTCATTTGCATGTGGATAGCCACTTGTCCCACCACTGTTTTCAGAAAAGCAAATTCTTTGGGGCACCTTGTTATAGCCTGGCAAAGGTTAAAATCTAGGTTCCCCAGTCAGCGTTGTTGGCATGAGTGGGGGTGGGATCACAGATTTTTCTGTGGTGCTTGTCTGGAGAAGAGCACTACTTACCTAAAATTTTCTGTTTTGCTATACTGCTCCTTCCCTGATCCTTTGGCTAGGGAGAACAGGTTTGTTGTTTTATCTGTACCTTTTGGTTGACATTTCTAGATTATCAACTTCTTCAGCTCCAAGGAAATCAAAGCAGAAAGAAAGCCCAGGGAACTCACACCATGTTGTTTCTTGGATGCAAGTTGTCTAGCCAGATGCCTCCTCTCTGTCTTTCAAAGTCTTTTTTTTTTTTTTTTAAGACTTGATTTATTTGACAGACAGAGATCACAAGTAGGCAGAGAGGCAGGCAGAGAGAGAGGGGGAGGCAGGCTTCCTTCTGAGCAGAGAACCTGATGTGGGGCTCCATCCCAGGACCCTGGGATCATGACCTGAGCTGAAGGCAGAGGCTTTAACCCACTGAGCCACCCAGGCGCCCCCTTATGTTTATTTTATATGTAATGTCTAGAGTTAGAGGGAGGAATTGGGGAAATACTCCACTATTTTACTTCTCGAATGCAATGAATTTACAGATCAAATTTAGGTAGAACTTACATCTTTTTAACTTGATAATTCCAAATCATGAATGTGATATATCTCTCAGTATATTGATTATAATATCTCTTAATGAAATTTAAAAATTTTCCCTTAGCTGTCCTGTTCATTTTTTTGTTAGATTTAATCATAGATTAAATTTATTAAATTTATCTATGTACATAGTGTATTTGAAAACTTTTCATTTTATGTTCATAGTGACTATATACAATACAGTTGATTTTTGTATATTAATTTTGTACCTAACAACAACCTTGCTGAACTCTTAAATTCTAATGTAAACTTTATTTTTGGAAGTTTGTATATGTAACCACTCTGTAAGATTCTTTCTGACACCATGGCATTTTCCATACCAATTTTTGATTCTCTGACGCCACCTTGGTGTTTAGCATTCAATTCAATTCTGATGCTAACTATATAGAATTAGTGAAGACCCCAGTCAAGGGCTCAGTCAAACAAGACTATCCCCACTTCAGGTGCCAGTTGCAAGTCCCAGTTTGCCACCTATACTTCTGACCTACCAACTATAAATTCAGGAGTTCCTGTGACCCTATTTCTCAGGTTCAATAATTTGCTAGAAGGACTCAGTGATCTCTGAAAACACTATGTTTTTTTTTTTTTAAAGATTTTATTTATTTATTTGACAGACAGAGATCACAAATAGGCAGAGAGGCAGGCAGAGAGAGAGAGGAGGAAGCAGGCTCCCTGCTGAGCAGAAAGCCCGATGCGGGACTTGATCCCAGGACCCTGAGATCATGACCTGAGCCGAAGGCAGCGGCTTAACCCACTGAGCCACCCAGGCGCCCTGAAAACACTATGTTTACATTTGCCAGATTATTGTAAAGGATACAACTCAGGAACAGCCAGGTGGAAGAGATGCATAGGGCAAGGTATGGAAAGAGCATGAAACTGCCATGCCTTCTCTTTGTATACTACCTCCCAGCACTTTCATGTGTTCACCAACCCAGAACTCTCTAAATCCTGTCATTTAATTTTTGTGGAGATTTTATTTCCACAGATGCTCAACTGACTGGCCACCCAGGCACCCCTAATTCAGACTTTTAATTTCTTCTTTAAGTTCTTTTCTCAGTTTGTCTTTGTTTACAAATTTATTGGAATTAAATTATTTATAATATCCTACTTTGTCTTTTTAACTCATACGACTTCTGTGGTGATGGCCTTTTCATTCCTTATATTGGTTATTTACACCAACTGTTTTTTTTTTTCTTAACCAGTTTTGTCAGAGGTTTTGTCAATTGCATTATTATTTTCAAGGGATGAACTTTTGGCTTTATTTGATACTCTTTTTTTAAAAAATTTTTTTTAAAGATTTTAAAAAATTTATTTGACAGAGAGAGATCACAAGTAGGCATACAGACAGGAAGAGAGAGAGGAGGAAGCAGGCTCCCTGCCAAGCAGAGTGCCCGATGCAGGACTCGATCCCAGAACCCTGAGATCATGACCTGAGCCGAAGACAGAGGCTTAACCTACTGAGCCACCCAGGCACCCTATTTGATACTCTTTATGTGGATTTGTTTTTTTACCTTATAAATTTAGCTTTTAACTTGATTATTTTCTTCCATTTTTTCTTCTTCTTCTTCTTATTATCATCATTATTATTTTAGTAATCTCCACCCCCAGGGTGGGGCTAGAACTCATAACCCTGAGATCCAGAGTCACATGATCTACTGACTGAGCCAGCCAAGCACCCCTCTAATATTTTAAGATGAGTACTTAGATCTTTACTATTTAGCTTTCATTCTTTTCTGATATATACATTTAAGGCTATAATTCTTCATGTGCACGCTTACACAAAAAAGCCCTATATACTATAGTCATTGAGTAAAATGTTCTCTACAGATCCAGTAAATCGAATTTGTTCACCACAATATTGAACTATTTTATATCTTTACTATTCTTCGTATGCTTGTTTTGTTTTGTTTTTAGATTTATTTATTTATTTTGAGAGATAGAGAGTGAGCCAGTGTGGGGAGAAGCAGAAGAAGAGGGAGAGAGAGAATCCCAAGTAGACTTCCTGCTACTGTGGATCCCAGCTTGGGGCTTGATCCCAGCACCCTGAGATCATGACCTGAGCCAAAATCAAGAATCGGAAGCTTAACTGATGGAGCCGCCCAGGCACCCCTAAATGCTTGTTATTGAGATGTGTTTGTGGTAATTTGCTATGGCAGCTCTAGGAAATTAATACAATAATTTTAATTTTTATCTCTACTATTTCTGTTTTTTTTCTTTTTTCTAATCTGTTTGCTCATCTTTTCTTTTTTCTTTTTTAAGATTTTATTTATTTATTTGACAGAGAGATATCACAAGTAGGAAGAGGCAGGCAGAGAGAGGAGGAAGTAGGCTCCCTGCTGAGAAGAGAGCCCGATGCAGTTCTCAATCCCAGGACCCTGGGATCATGACCTGAGCCAAAGGCAGAGGCTTAACCCACTGAGCCACCCAGGCGTCCTGCTCATCTTTTCTTTTTTTTTTTTTTAAAGATTTTATTTATTTATTTGTCAGAGACAGAGGGAGAGAGAGCGAGTGAGCACAGGCAGAGAGGCAGGCAGAGGCAGAGGGAGAAGCAGGCTCCCTGCCGAGCAAGGAGCCCGATGTGGGACTCGATCCCAGAACCCTGGGATCATGACCTGAGCCGAAGGCAGCGGCTCAACCCACTGAGCCACCCAGGCGTCTTTTCTTATTTTCTATTTCTTACAGACATTTTCAAGCTTATCTTCTTTTTTTAAATACAGTATACAATTATTTTATAATCTGGATCTAGTAATTCTAATATCCAAAACATTTGCTGAACTATTTCTATCCTATGTTTATACTGGGTGATGCCTTATTTCCTTGCATTGGATAACATTTTTTTTTTACCATGAAAATTCAATTTCCTCGAGAGATTTGATTTTTCAATGCTTCCTTTTCTAAAAATTAATTTTAATTTTAATTACAGTGTAGTTAACATACAGTGTTATGTTAGTTTCAGGTGTACAATATAGTGATTCAACAATTCCATACATCACCCAGTGCTCATGATGACAAGTACACTCCTTAATCCCCATCACCTGTCCTCTGGTAACCATCAGTTTGTTCTCTGTAGTTAACAGTCTGTTTTTTTGGTTTGTCTCTCTCTGTCTTTTTCTTTTGCCCATTTGTTTTGCTTCTTAAATTCCACATATGAGAATGCCTGGGTGGCTCAGTCAGTTAAGTGTCTGCCTTCGGCTCGGGTCATGATCCCTGGGTCCTGGGATCAAGCCCCACGTTGGGATCCCTGCTCGGTGAGGGGTCTGCTTCTCTCTCTCTCTGCCTGCTGCTCCCCCTTTGTGTGCTTTCTCTCTCTCTCTGTCAAATGAATAAATAAAATCCTTTTTTAAAAATCCACTTATGAGGGGCGCCTGGGTGGCTCAGTGGATTAAAGCCCCTGCCTTCCGCTCAGGTCATGACCCCAGGGTCCTGGGATCAAGCCCCGAGTCTGGCTCTCTGCTTAGCAGGGAGCCTGCTTCCCTTCCTCTCTCTCTGACTGCCTCTCTGCCTGCTTGTGATTTCTGTCTGTCAAAGAAATAAATAAAATCTTAAAAAAAAATCCACATATGAGTGACATGGTATTTTTCTTTCTCTGACTGATTTATTTCACTTAGCATTATACTCTCTAGCTCCACCCACATGTCATTGCAAATGGTAAGATTTCATTCTTTTTTATGGCTGAATAATATTCCAGTGTATTTGTATGCCATATTTTTCTATATCCATTCATCTGTTGATGGACACTTGGGCTGCTTTCATAATTTGTCTATAAACATAGTGTGCATGTATCCCTTTGAATTAGTATTTTTGTAGTTTTTGGGTAAATACCCAGTAATGTAATTACTGGATCATAGGGTAGTTCTATTTTCAAACTTTGTTCAATCTATTTTTATTTTTTTATTTTATTATTATTGTTAAATTTTATTTATTTGACAGAGAGTGAGAGCACAAGCAGGGGGAACAGCAGATGGGAAGGGAGAAACAGACTCCCCACAGCCCAGTGCAGGGCATGATCCCAGGACTCTGAGATCATAACCTGAGCTGAAGGCAGACGCTTAACCATCTGAGCCACCCAAGTGTCCCTCAAACTTTTTTAAAAAAATATTTATTTATTTATTTGAGAGAGAGAAAGAGAATGAGTGGGAGGGGCAGAGGGAGAGGGAGGGAGAATCGCAAGCAAACTCTGAGCTGAGTGCAGAGCCCCACCTGAGGCTCAAACTCATAACCCTGAAATCATGACCCGAGCTGAAACCAAAAGTAGGTTGTGTAACTGCACCACCCAGGCACCCCTATTTTTAACTTTTTGAGGAACCTCCATGCTGTGATAAATTAGATTTTGAGGGTGGAATTCCTTGATGCCTAAGATAAGGATTTGCTTTATCTTCTGCCAGATGCCTGAGGGTACTACCAATCTAAGATGACTTTAAACTTACAGCTTTAGGACTTTTTGGAAGATCCAAGTTATGTGGATTAGAGCTGCAAATCCATGCAAGAACTGGTTGTTTTAGACATATCTCAGGTATTCTTGTTTATTTGTTTTTCCCCTTTACCTTGCTCACCAAGGCAATTTTTTTTTAAAGATTTTATTTATTTATTTGACAAAGAGAGAGATCACAAGCAGGCAGAGAGGCAGGCAGAGAGAGAGAGGGGGAAGCACGCTCTCTGCTGAGCAGAGAGCCTGACATGGGGCTTGATCTCAGGACCCTGAGATCATGACCTGAGCCGAAGGTAGAGGCTTAACCTTCTGAGCTACCCAGGTGCCTCACCAAGGCAATTTTCATCACAACTTTCTGGACAAAGGGGTTGGTGTAGATTTAATTCTGGATCACTCTTAACACTGAAGACTTAGCCCTTTGGAGTTCCAACATTTTGAGCAGGTTCTTCACTGATTGTACTTATCGTTTTGGGTGACCCTAAGCTTTACATTCCATTCTAGCACTTAAAAGGTCTTAGAAAAAATGGCGTTAGTGTTCCATTTCCCCCTGCCTTAAAGATTCCTGTCATACCAGCTTTTTAAAACTTTTAAGAAAATGCTTTTATCATTTTATCCATCACTTTTAGTTTTTATCGGAAGGCACATTGGAATATCTAGTCTACCATATTTTTGGAAACCCAGTTTTCTCTTACCTTTTAAAAAATGGGTGATGGCACATATTGAGTTACTGTTTTTAGGGGCACCTGGGTGGCTTAGTTGGTTAAGCATCTGACTATGGCTCAGGTCATGATCTCGGGGTCCTAGGATTGAGCTCAGGGTCCTGGGATTGAGCCTTGTGTCAGACTCCATGCTTAGCAGAGTCTACTTGTCCCTATCCCTCTACCTTTCCCTTTGGTCATGTTCTCATGCTTTCTCTCTCTCAAATAAATAAATAAAATCTTTTTAAAAGTTATTGTGTTTTTAGATTCCATTAGATGTAACAAAATGGTTTAAGTTTTACTTTAAAAAATGTCAAAATATAATATGCTTATAATTGCATTCTTTTTAGCCATTTAAATTTAACTTGAACAATTTAGATAGCCACTTGGGTGGCTCAGTAGGTTAAGCGTCTGACTTGATTTTGGGTCAGGTCATGATCTTAGGGCTGTGAGAGTACTGTGTTGGGCTCTAGGCTGGGCAAGAAGCCTGATTAAGATTCTCTCTCTCCTTCTGTCTTCCCCCTCCCCACCTTATGCACATGAATACTCTCTCTCTTTTTCTAAAAAGAAAATGTCTGAAGAGGTATGTAGTTTTCAAAAAATTTTAGGTGGTACACACGCAAAACATGAAGACCACTGATCTAGAGAAATGGTCACATAAGTTTAAAAGAAGACATATATACCTATCTGGTCTCATGGCTTTAACTGTTATCTGTACTCTGGTTACTACCAAATTTTATCTTTTTTTTTTAAGTAAAGATTTTATTTACTTATTTGACAGACAGAGATCACAAGTAGGCAGAGAGGCAGGCAGAGAGAGAGGGGGAAGCAGGCTCCCCACGGAGCAGAGAGCCCCGCTAGCCCAATGCAGGGCTCCATCCCAGGACCCTGGGATCATGACCTGAGCTGAAGGCAGAAGCTTTAACCCACTGAGCCACCCAGGCACCCTACCAAATTTTATCTTTTACCCAGGCCTTTCTCCTATTCCCTGAAGCACATATCCAGCTGACTACTCAACATCTCCAACAGGATGTTAATAAGCATCCTAGATTTATCATGTCTACTTCCTCCCTGTACTCACATGCACACAACCTACTTCTTTCCACTCCTAGTGTTCTTTCTCTGTGTTCTCCCTCTAAGTAAATGTTCTCTCTGTTCACCCAGTTGCGTAGGCCAAAGACCTTTGAGGAATTAAAGAAAAAAAACAGCCGGTAGAAATACCAGTCACATTATGTAACATAATTTTGCATAGGTATTAAACTTGGTAACTCAAAAGGAATAGCAGTTATGTTGAGTCAGTAGTGAAGAAGCTGATTTTTACCTTTGGTGTTTTTTTTTATTAAAAAGATTTTATTTATTTATTAGACAGAGATCACAAGTAGGCAGACAGGCAGAGAGAGAGAGTGGAGAAAGGCTCCCTGACAAGCAGAGAGTCCGACGTGGAACTCGATCCCAGGACCCCGAGATCACGACCCCAGCAGAAGGCCGAGGCTTTAACCCACTGAGCCACCCAGGTGCCCCTTTGGTGTTTTTGAAGGGAAGATAAACTATTAAAAACAGATGAGAGGCTGGTAATTTTGAAGTACTCATTCATTAATTATCATTAATAAAAGTTTAAAACAGTATAGTTCATTTAAGAAGGAAAAGAATCAATGTTTAGTTCCGTATAGGTTTTTTTTTTTAAGATTTTATTTTAGAGAGAGAACACGTTTGTGTGTGTGCATGCATGAGAATGGGAAAGGGCAGAAGGAGTGTGTGAGAGAGAATTCCAAGCAGAGTCTGTGCTGATGGGGCTCAATCCCATGACTCATAAGATCATGACCTGAACCAAACCCAAGAGTCGAATGTTTAACCAATTGAGCCACCCAGGCTCTTCTAGTTCTGTACAGTTTTTTTTTTTTTTAAAGAGATGAATGTTTTATTTTTTAAATTAGTTTTATTAACATATAATGTATTATTTGCCCCATGGGTACAGGTGTGTGAATCATCAGGCTTAGGCATTTCACAGCACTCCCTATACCACATACCGCCCCCCCCCAATGTCCATAACCCAACTGTGTACAGTTTTTTGAATTATCTAAGGTTTTTCTTTTTTTAATTTAAAAAAATTATTTATTTATTTAAATAAATAGGCTCTATGTCCAAAGTGGGGTTTGAATTCACAACCCCGAGATAAGAGCCTCCTGTTCTACTAACTGAGCTAACCAAGTGTCCCAAGAAAGGTTTTTCTTTAAATTTAATGAAATTTATAATGCCCTGAGTATACTAGATTATATACCCCTAAAAACATAAACTGGGAGTTATAAAATATGTACTGCTGAAGCCATGTAAGTTATGAAGAATGTTGGCATTTATTCTTTTTTTTTTTTTAAAGATTTTATTTATTTATTTGACAGAGAGAGATCACAAGTAGGCAGAGAGGCAGGCAGAGAGAGAGGAGGAAGCAGGCTCCCTGCTGAGCAGAGAGCCCGATGCGGGGCTCAATCCCAGGACCCTGAGATCATGACCCGAGCCGAAGGCAGCGGCTTAACCCACTGAGCCACCCAGGCGCCTGTTGGCATTTATTCTACCAAACAACATATGATTATGTCGGAGAAGCAGGCAGATATTCTGCTTCTCTCTATATATATATGTGGAAGAAAATTATGCTGTGTTTAACTTACCATCTGGCAGAACTTAAGGTTCAGAATATCAAATAAGGATTTTTTAAAAGTTAACTTTCTCTCTTAAACAAATTAGAAACATATCTTGCCCCATTTAACTGATTCTACAGAAGGTGTCTTAATCCTCTTCTGTATAACAGCTGCAGAATAAGATGTTCTACTTAATAATAAACCCAAGGGGGGGAAGAGTCCCTGCATCTTATCACAGATGTAAAAAGCCATCCCAGTCAAACAAGTACATTGGACCCCAATGAATATAGAGAATATGTTGTGTGTAGCACACTGGTGTTTCTTTAGAGAAGTTAAGACCACACAAAAGTAAGAAACTTAGCCAAACATGGGATAGAAATTTAGTTGTCCAGAAATGAAAAAATATGGGGATGGGACAGAAAATCTAAATTGGAAATACACTAAGGTTTTAAAAGTTTTTCATTCTGTATGACAAATAAATCTCTTCAAAATCTTGTAAAAGGACTGAGAGACTTGAATTATAATTACTACTTTTTCTAATAATAGATAATATTTCAGTTAAAATCATGGAATAACTCTAAAACATTGTTGAGAGAAATTAAAGACAATGTAAATAAATAGATATTTTATGTATAAGGATTGGAGGAATTAATATTATTAAGATGGCGGTATTGCCCAAGTTGATAAGTGGATGCATTGTAATCCCTATCAAAATCCACAGCAGGCTTTTTTACAGAAATTAACAAACTGGTCCTAAAATTCATTTGAAAATTCAAGAAACCTAGAGGAGCCAAAACAATCTTGAAAAGGAAGAACAGAGTTAGAGGAGTCATGCTTCCTGATTTCAAAACTTTCTGAAAAGCTACAGTAATCATGACTATGCAATAGTCATGTAACAATAGATTTAATAGATTAATGGAATGGAATTGAGAGTCTAGAAATAAACTTTAACATTTATAGTCAATTAATTTTTTTTGACAAGGGTTCCAAGACAAATCAATTAGGTAAAAATAGTCTTTTCAACATAGAGTGCTGGGACAACTGGATATTCATATGCAAGAGCATAAAGTTGGGTCCTTTCCTTACACATACACAAAAATTAGCTCAAAATGGATTATAGACCTAATGTTTTGGATAAAATGATAAAACTTATACGGAAATTTGGAAGTAAATCTTAATGACCTTGGGTTAGGCAGAGCCTTAAGTAGATACAACACCCAAGGTGTAAGCAACAAAAGAAAAAATTAGATAAATTATATTGCATCATACTTAAAAACATCTGTGCTTGGGGCGCCTGGGTGGCTCAGTGGGTTAAGCCTCTGCCTCCGGCTCGGGTCATGATCCCAGGGTCCTGGGATCGAGCCCTGAGTCGGGCTCTCTGCTCTGTAGGGAGCCTGCTTCCTCCTTTCTCTCTGCCCGCCTCTCTGCCTACTTGTGATCTCTGTCAGATAAATAAAGAAAAAATCTTAAAAAAAAAATCTGTGCTTCAAAAGACACTATCAAGGAAGTAAAAATACAACCTACAGAATATAAAGAGAAAATATTTGCAAATCATAAATATTTTAATAAATATTAATAATAAATATTTTAATATACTTGTATCTGGAAGATATGAAGAACTATATAACTCAATAACAAAAGATAATCTAATTTTTAAAAGGGCAAAAAAATGGACAAAGAATCTGAATATATAGTTCTCCAAAGAAGATGTACAAATGACCAGTAAGCACATGGAAAAGTGCTCAATATTATTAACCATCAGGGAAATGCAAATCAAAACCCCAATGAGATACCACATCACACCCATTAGGATGACTACAATAAAAAAGACCAATAACAGCAAGTTTTGGAGAGAATTTGGGAAACTTGGAACCTTATGCACTACTGATAGGAATATAAATGGTGCAACCACTTTGGAAAACAGTGTGTCAGTTCCACAGAATATTAAGCACATAGATACACTATAACTCAGAAATTTCACTTCTAGTTATACACCCAAGAGAAATAAAAACATAGCCACATAAAAACTTATACACAAATGTTCATGGCAGCTGTGTGGGGAAGAATATTTTTTTCTTTTTCCCTTCTGGGTTCTTGGCTGGGACTCTGTAACAAAAGACAAATTAACAAGAGAAAAAAATGGAAATTTATTAACATGTATATCTCATATATACATAGGAGAAACTCGGGGATAGTAACTCAAAGGCTTGGGTAGAACTTGGACTTACGTAACATCATAGCAAGGAAATAAATCTTTAGAGAAGTGACAAGACAAAGGAAGAGAGCCTTGAGTCTCTAGGGGCAGCAAATTGTAAATATAAGGGAGCCTAATGGAAGATAATTGGACTGGTCAGTAAGGTTTGTGATGTAGAGTCCTCTTGTGCTGTCTCTGGGCTGACAAAAGTTTAGGGTTATTAGTGATTAATTCTGTACAAATTTATGTCTTGCTTTTAGGCAAATAGGGAGAGGACAGAGAGTCCTCTCTCTCTCTCTCTTTTAAAATCTGCTTCTCTATTGCCTTCAATTCAAAACAGTTGTTGTGTAAAAGTGACATGTGTTGGGGTAGCAAATTCTGCTATCCTTTACAGTATTATTCGTAGTAGCCAAAACGTGGAAACAACCCAAATGCCCATCAACTGATGAATGAATAAAGGGAATGTTGTATACTGATACAATTGAATATTATTTGGCAATAAAAAGAAATGAAGTACTGATACATGTCATAACATAGCTGAACCTTGAAAACATTATGCTACGTGAAAGAAGCTGCCCATTGAATGGTTCCATTTACATGAAATTTCCAGAATAGGCAAATCCATAGAAACAGAAAAACATGGATTAGTGTTTGCCATGGGCTGGGGTCAGGGGTAATTGAATGGGGAATGACTGCTAATGGATACAGAAGTTTGGGGAATTTTTTGTTGTAGAATGATGAATGATAAAAATGTTTGGAATTCCATGGTGGTAGTGGTTGCACAACCTGGTGACTATACTAAAAACTTAAATTGTACACTAAAGGATGAATTTTATAGCATATGAATTATATATCAATTAATAATGCAAAGAAATTGCTGTATTCTTTTTTTTTTAAAGATTTTATTTATGTATTTGACAGAGATTACAAGTAGGCAGAGAGGCAGGTAGAGAGAGAGGGGGAAAGCAGGCTCCCTGCTGAGCAGAGAGCCCGACGCAGGGCTCGATCCCAGGACTCTGGGATCGTGACCTGAGCCGAAGGCAGAGGCTTTAACCCACTGAGCCACCCAGGCGCCCCAGAAATTGCTGTATTCTAAAATTTCATGCCCTACTGATATTTCCTATAACAATTTGGATCGATGAAATGGAAATATATCTACTTAAGTTGATTTTTTAAAAAACAAAGAAGCCAGTTACAAATGCCTACATGCGGGGCGCCTGGGTGGCTCAGTGGGTTAAAGCCTCTGCCTTCAGCTCAGGTCATGATCTCAGGGTCCTGGGATCGATTCCCATATTGGGCTCTCTGCTCAGCGGGGAGCCTGCTTTCTCCTCTCTCTCTCTCTGCCTGCCTCTCTGCCTACTGGTGATCTCTGTCTGTCAAGTAAATAAATGAAATCTTTAAAAAAAACACAAAAACAAATGCCTACATGCTGAATGATACCATTTACATCAAGAGTCCAGAATAGGAAAATATATAACGCAGAAAGTTTTCATTCCATAAATTCTTTGTTTTTATCTGCTCTCACATATCCTTAAATGTAAGCTCTTATTATTTACCAGGATTTACCTTCATATTTGCCCTTTTAATTTTTATTTATTTACTTTTAAGATTTTATTTATTTATTTGACAGAGATAGAGCACAGCAGGGGGAGAAGTAGGCAGAGGCAGAAGCAGGCTTCTCGCTGAACAAAGAGCCTGACGTGGGACTTGATCCCAAGACCCTGGGATCATGACCTGACCTGAAGGCAGGTACCTGACCGACTGAGCCACCCATGTGCCCCCATATTTGCCCTTTTTTTTTTTTTAAGATTTTATTTATTTATTTGACAGAGATCACAAGTAGGCAGAGAGGCAGGCAGAGAGAGAGAGGAGGAAGCAGGCTCCCTGCTGAGCAGAGAGCCCGATGCGGGACTCGATCCCAGGACCCTGAGATCATGACCTGAGCCGAAGGCAGCGGCTTAACCCACTGAGCCACCCAGGCTCCCGTATTTGCCCTTTTTATTGCTCTTAATTTCCTTCTGCATATCTATCCTTCTATTTGGGATCATTTTCCCTTTGGTAGAACTCCCTTTGGTATTCCTTGAATGAAGGTCTACTGGTGGCAAGTTTTCTGTTTTTATTTGTCTGAAAATATATGAATTTGTCTTCATTTCTGAAGAACTGTTGTTACTGAGTGTAGAATTCTCTACACTGAGTGTAGAATTATACCACTTTGAACATATCATTCCATTATCTTTTGGCTTCCATCAATTTGTTGTGAAGCTAACTATTAGCCCTATTGTTCTTTTGAAGATATGTCTCTCTACCAAACCACCCCCCACAACTTCTTCTAAGGTTTTATCTTTATGGGTGGTTCTGTCAGTTTAATGGTTAAGCATCTGACTCTTTTAAAAAATTAATTAATATATTTATTTATTTTTAAAGTTCATTTTTAAAATTATTAACATATAATATATTATTTATTCCAGGGGTACAAGTCTGTGATTCATCAGTCTTACACAATACACAGCACTCACCACAACGTCCATCATCCAGTTACTCCATTCCTCCCACCCCACTCCCATCCAGCAACCCTCAGTTTGTTTCTTGAGATTAAGATTCTCTTATGGTTTGTCTCTCTCTCTGGTTTCATCTTGTTTCATTTTTTCCTCTCTTCCCCTTTGATCCTCTGCCTTGTTTCTTAAATTCCATGTATCAGTGAGATCATATGATAATTATCTTTCTCTGATTGACTTATTTCACCTAGCATAATACCTTCGTTGCAAATAGCAAGATTTTTTTGATGGCTACATAATATTCCATTATATATATATATATATATATTATACATATATATTCCATTATATATATATTCCATTATATATATATCTATATATATCACATCTTCTTTATCCATTCATCTGTCAAGGGACATCTGGGCTCTTTCCATAGTTTGGCTATTGTGACATTGCTGTTATAAACATTGGGGTTCAGGTGCCCCTTCAGATCACTACTTTTATATCTCTGGAGTTCATACCCAGTAGTGCAATTGCTGGGTCATAGGGTAGTTCTATTTTCAACTTGTTGAGGAATCTCCATACTGTTTTCCAGAGTGGCTACACTAGCTTGCATTCCCACCAACAGTGTAGGAGGGTTCTCCTTTCTTCACATCTTTGCCAACATCTGTCATTTCCTGACTTGTCAATTTTAACTATTCTGACTGGTGTGATGTGAGGTGGTATCTCATTTTCATTTTGATTTGAATTTCCCTGAAAGCATTTGACTCTTAGATCTCAGCTGTGCCGACTGAACCATGGTTGTGAGGTCAAGCCCTGTCTTGGGCTCTATGCCCAGCATGGAACTCACTTAAAAAAAGAAAGAAAGGAAGAAAGAAAGAGAGAAAGAGAGAAAGAAAATGAGTTTAAGATTTTATCTTTATCTTTGGTTTTTAGCAACTTCACTATGACATGCCTAAAGTATGCTTTTCTTTGTATTTGTTCTGCTTTATTTCAGAGAATTTGTCATATTTGTGACTCTGGTTGTTTCACTACTTTTGGAAAAATTTTGGTCATTTTCTCTTCAAATTTTATTTCTATCCCATTGTCTCCCTCTTGTTTTTGGATCTCTAATTAGGTGTGTATTAAATTTTTTTTTACAGTGTCTCATCTGTATTTTATGTTCTTTTTTGTATTTTTCTTTCTTCCTTCCTTCCTTTCTTTCTTTCTTTTTTTTTTTGTCTTTGTGGTTCAGTCTGGATAATTTCTTCTGACCTGTCTTAGTTCACTAATTACCTCTTTATATGTGTCCAATGTGCTATTTAGTCCTATTGACTTCATGTGATTACTTTTTGGTTCTGGAGTTTTCATTTTATATTTCATACAGCTTCCTCTGCTGAATTTCTCTATCTTGTCATTTAACTTCCTAAACCTGGTCATAATGGTTATTTTATTTTTATTTTTTTTAATTGTTTAAGTGATTCTTTACACTTAACATGGAACTTGAACTCATGACCCAGAGATCAAGAGTCACATTCTCTACTGACTGAGCCAGCCAGGCATACCTCATTATACTTATTTTAAAGTCCATGCATGATAATTCCAATATCTGACTCTTCTATGGATCTGTTTCTGTTCTTTGATAGTGCTTCAGTTTTTGTCATTTTATCTTGTCTGTGGAAAACTGGTAATATTTTTGTTTAATTCTGAAAATGGTTTATGAAAAATTAAAGAGAGAATTCTAGGCCCTGGATGGTATTATCTTTCTCTAGCAAGAGTTTACTTTTGCTTCTGGCAGTCAGTGGGGGTAAGATTAGACCATTTTAATCAAATGAGGGATTGAGTTGATGAGAAGCTGAGCTTTGGTATTTATAACGGCTGGTCTCTTCTAAGGTAAAGGCCTTTTTTTTTTTAAAAAGATTTTTATTTATTTATTTGACACAGAGAGAGATCACAAGTAGGCAGAGAAGCAGGCAGAGAGAGAGGGGGGAAGCAGGCTCCCCGCTGAGCAGAGAGCCTGATGTGGGGCTTGGTCCCAGGACCCTGAGATCATGACCTGAGCCGAAGGCAGAGGCTTAACCCACTGAGCCACCCAAGTGCCGCAAGTTGTAGGCCTTTTGGGGTCCAAACTAAAAGTAAAGGAGTTTACCAAAGTTCTGTTATCTTAGTGGGTCCCGAACATCCAGTTTTCCCCACCATGCTCTGTAAGACTACAGGTAGACCAGTTCTCAGTCTTTAGCTACTGCTTTCTGCTCAGCTTCTCAAACTATCATTATTCCTTTGAATCACAAAAGCGGCATCAAATGTCAGGTTTACCTCTTTGCACTTCTTTTCTGTCTGAGATTTTAGCTCCTCAGCTGGCTTGGTAGCTCTCTGATTCCTATGCATAGATTTTTAAATTTTATTTTTATTTTATGTTTTTAAATTTATTTCAGTAATCTCTATACCCCATTGGGGCTTGAACTCATGAACCTGAGATCAAGAGTCACATGCCCTTCTGAGTCAGCCAGAATCTCCTAGATTTTTAAATTTTAAATTTTGTCCATATTTTCCAGTTGTTTTTTACTGTAGGTTTGGCCTACAGCAAGATACTCTATCATTACTGAGAACAGAATGCCCTGAAGAACACACACACAAAAAATAAGAAAACAATTGAAGAAAAGCAGTGATACTCAAATCTACCTTAAGTTATTTACCTTTGTGTAAATATTGTATCAATGTCAGCAAAGCTGATTTTCTTTCTTTTTCTTTTTTTCAAAGATTTTATTTTATTTTAAGATTTTGTTTATTTATTTGACACAGAGAGATATCCCAAGTAGCCAGAGAGGCAGGCAGAGAGAGAGAGATCCTGCTGAGCAGAGAGCCCAGTGCAGGGCTCAATCCCAGGACCCTGGGATCATGACCAGAGCTGAAGGCAGAGGCTTTAACCCGCTGAGCCACCCAGGCGCCCCTCAAAGATTTTAACTAATCTCTACCCTCAATGTGGGACTTGAACTCACAACCCTGAAATCAAGAGTCACATGCTGCGCTGACTGAGCCAGCCAGATGCCCCAAAGAGGATTTTCTATTTACCTTTGAGATGCCTTGAGTTTCAAGGGCATCAAGTGATTTTTTCATTTGAAATTTCTCCTTACTGGTCTTATTTCTACTATAGCCATTATTTTCTTCATTTTTTCCCCACCCCCTTCCTTCATAGCTCTGAGAGTCTTCCAATTTTGCTTAGACAAGACTTATCTAAATTATCCTGTTAAATTGTATCTACAGGTGATAAAATGATGCTTACTCTCTCCCTTTAGCTCTAGAGAACAAGGCAGTCATGAAACTGATTGAAAACATGCCATAGCTTTATTTCCCAATACTCAGTCTCAAATTAATCTTTTTAGTTTTTACACAGTTCTTTTTTTTTTTTAAGATTTTATTTATTTATTTGACAGACAGAGATCACAAGGAGGCAGAGAGGCAGGCAGAGAGGAAGGGAAGCAGGCTCCCTGCTGAGCAGAGAGCTCAACATGGGGTTTGATCCCAGGACCCTGGGATCATGACCTGAGCTGAAGGCAGAGGCTTCAACCCACTGAGCCACGCAGGTGCCCCTTTTACACAGTTCTAATAATAGCTTGATAGTGTGTCTTTGTAACACATTTTCATGTGGCTAATAGGCCTACAACAATTTCCTATTCCCTAGAAATGGCTTATATTCGTTGCCCCTTCTAGTCAAGGCTGATCAACTGACAGAAGAAGACTTGACCCACACTGGGCCAATGAGATCATTACTCCCAGGAATCTGACATTCGCAGCAATTAAAAACAGGGATAGAATTTTTAGAGCTGAGTAATTATGATACACAACTCTAAGATGGTCCCCATTGTTCCTTCTCCTCATATTCATGTCCTTATGTAGTGCTTTCTCCTTGACTGTGGGCTGGATCTAGTATTTTTCCAATAGACTACAGCAAAAATAAAAAGATGTCACTTCTGAGGTAGGTTACGAAACAACTGTGGCTTCTGTTTTGGGGGCCCTCTTTTGCTTTCTTTCTTACTTGCTCTGAGGGAATCTAGTTGCCATGTTGCATACTACCCTTTGAAGAGGCCCATGTGTTAAGGAAATGCAGAGCTCCAGCCAATAGACAGCAAAGAACCAAGGCCCTCAGTTGAACAGCAAGGAGCTGAGGCTCTCAAAATAGGTAATGAATTCTGCCAACAACCAGAGGAAATGAGAAGGGAAGCGAATCTGCCCTCAGTTGGGCCTTCAGATTGACTGCAGCCCTGGCCAACAACTGAAACCTTATGAGAGATCTTAAGCCAGAGGGACTCAGCTTAAGTGCACCCAAATTTCTGACCCTCACTGTTTCTCTTCAAATGCTTGTTGCTCTAATCTCTCCTGTGTAGCATTCCAACTGATCAGCTCTTTTAGTTCTCACCTCATTTTCCTCTTTTTCATCATCAAGGGTTTCTCCATGAGTTCTGGCATTTAACTCATTTGGTCTGCTTTCCAGGAAATTCTCACTGGGCTGGGCCTTTTTATGATATGCTATAGCAAGGATTACTATTAATGCCACCCAGAATCCTTGGTTTTGCCTTCCTCTCCAGGTCAGACCTTTGTATATTTTGACCTTCAATAACATGGACACTTGAAAATCTGCTGCTTTCTATGGGACACCTGGGTGACTAAGTGGGTTAAGCCTCTGCCTTCAGCTGGGGTCATGATCTCAGGGCCCTGGAATCAAGCCGGGCGTCAGGCTCTCTGCTCATCGGGGAGCCTGCTTCCCCCTTTCTCTGCCTGCCTCTCTGCCTACTTGTGATCTCTCTCTCTTTCTGTCAAATAAATGAATAAATATCTTAAAAAAAAAAAAAGAAAGAGAAAAAGAGAGGAAGAAAGAAAGAAAAAATCTGCTGCTTCCCGAAATATGGGAACATGCAAGTCAGACATTCTGCCTAGCAAGCCTCTGCCCAGGTACTTGAAACATTCTCTTTGAACTATTTCTGAGTTTCTGGCCTGATCTCTTTAAGCTCTTTTTCCCAGGGTTAGCTTCTCTTTGCTATATTATCTTCTACCCTTCTGATCCGTTTCATCTTTTGCTGGATTAAAACTAATGGCCTACAGTATTGTCATATTCCTTCAAACCCTCTGCCTTACCCCACCCCATTCACCAGATGGAAGCAATGCTCTATGTCTCAGTCATTTTTTATTTAGACTCTGTGGGGATAGGCTCTAACTCAGTTTTATATCACATTGACTTCCCATGATGGCTGTTTTGATGATAGTTTTGATGGTAGTTGAATACATCCAGCTGGTTCATATATGCAAACACTTTTTACCATATTTTATGGTATAGAATTTTGGGTCTGCTTTTGTTCATTTCCATTTGTATAACTTTTGGTTGTATATTTTCAGCATGTTCCTGCATATATTTTTTTGTGAAGCATTTTGGTCTAGCCCTAAAATACCACCTAAACTTACTTCAGAGTAGAGAAGAGATGGTCCAGTATGTTTTCTCATTTTTTACCATAGGTTGTCAGTCTCTTTAGATTGCTAAGCATATGACTTTTCATTTAATGGCCAAATTCAATGCCTTTACTCTACTTACTCAGGTCAAAAGATTATAATCTTGAGCACACTGCTATTAATATATACCAAAAACACTGAAGAAAAAGGGTATTTATGAGGTATTTCCCAAATAATCTTTAGTATTTAATTTCTCTGGTGGTTTTAATCATTTTAGAGAATCTGATGAAAATTGTATATGTTTTCTCAAGATGTATGTGTAACTTTGTTTCAGTTATCTGAAACAAATTTATCATCCCACCCCAAAACTTAGTGACTTAAAACAACTATTTATTATTTCTCATGATTCCATGGGTCATGGACAGCTCCTCTGTTTCACAGAGTGTCATCTGGCTCATTCCCATAGTTGCATTCAGCTGGGATCTTAGCTGGGGCGAGAATGCCTAGGATAGTGGCATTTGCAGGTCTGGGGTCTATTTGGTGGCTCTTGGGTAGGGTGCCCTGGTTGTTTTTCACCTGACCTCTCTGATTGAAAAGAAGCTGCCAGGCTTCTTAAGAGATTGACCTGGATCTGGCACAGCTTCCTTCTGTCACGTTCTATTAATCAAAGCAATCATAAGGCCAATGAAGATTTATAGAGAGAGGAATAGACTTTGTTTCTTGATAGGAGAAATACCATGTACCTACAGGAATGAGAGAAATGGTTAGAAATTTGAAAGTGCTAATGGTAGATTGTCTTTGGTTTCATACTCAAAAAGCAATGAATCAAATTCACCATATGAATAAAATTAAAAACCACCCATATGATCATCTCAGTAGATGCATGCAGAAAAAGAATTTGACAAAATCCAACATCCATTAATTTAAAAAAACTCCAAACTTTCAGCAAACTACAAATAGAAGGAAATGTCCTCGATCCAATTAAGAACATCTATGAAAAACTGACAGCTGACTTTATACTCAATAGTGAAATATTCAACACTCCCTAAGATTGGAAACAAGACAAAGATATCTGTTCTCATCACTTCTAGCCATCAAGATTGAACTCCTGATTTTGATACTCTAAATTCTGTCTCTGAATTGAGTTTGATGATCAAAGGTCTACTTGCCCAGACTGCACTTTTTTTTCTTTCTGTTATGTGCTGTGGTGTGATGCCACAGTCTATATTAAAAAATAACATAAGACTCAGCAGTATGCTAACATACACTGCTGGTGGGAGTGAAAATTCACATTATTAGACAGAATCTAGCAACATACTAGAAGAATAATCATTATAAATTAGTTTTTTGAACTGGAAATGCCATGATGATCTAACATTAGGAAAGATTTTAAAATAATTCATCATAGGAGCCCTTGGGTGACTCCGTTGGTTAAGGATCTGACTCTTGATTTTGGCTCAACTCATGACTTCAGTGTTGTGAGATCGAGTCTGCTGAAGATTTTCTCCCTCTCTCTTTATACTCCCTCTCCCTCTCTTAAAAAAATAATAAGTAAAATAAAATAATTCATCATAATATGTTGAAGAAGAAAAATGATGTCAATCTCCAAATATTGCTGAAGACATTTAATAAAATTCAACATACTTTCAGGGCACCTGGGTGGCTCAGTTGGTTAAGTGACAAATTCTTGGTTTCCGCTCAGGTCATGATCTCAGGGTCTTGGGATCAAGCCCTCTGTCAGGTTCCACACTCAGTGGAGAGTCTGCTTGTTCTGCTTCCTCCCCCTCTGCTCTGCCCCTGCTCACATGTGTGCATACATGCACAAGCACTTTCTCTCTCAAATAAACAATCTTTAAAAAATTCGACATCCTTTCTGATAAAAATTCTTAACATATAAATAATATAGAAGTTCTATATTTTTAAAGAGATTTTATTTATTTATTTGAGAGAGAGAGAGAGAGCATGCACACGTCTAAGTGAGAGAGCATGAGAGAGAGAGAGAGTGCACAAGCAGGGGGGAGTGGTAGAACAGGAAGCAACTTCCCTGCTGAGCAGAGAGCATGAAGCAGGACTTGATCCCGGGACCCTGGATCATGACCTTAACCAAAAGCAGGCGCTTAACTGACTGAGCCACCCAGGAGCCCCAGAAGTTTCTATATTGATATGTGTTTTTCCATATATTGATAAAAACCTATGTATTTTTATTTACTTATTTATTTATTTGACAGACAGAGATCACAAGTAGGCAGAGAGGCAGGCAGAGAGAGAGAGGAAGGGAAGCAGGCTCCCTGCTGAGCAGAGAGCCCAATGTGGAGCTCGATCCCAGGACCCTGAGACCATGACCTGAGCCGAAGGCAGAGGCTTAACCCACTGAGCCACCCAGGTGCCCCAAAACTAATGTATTTTTTTGTTTATAATGTCTTAAGACCAAAAGCTACATTCTAGTTAAAGATAGAAAAAAGGATAGGATAGATATCATAGCCACCACTGTTACTTTTTATTTTTTAATATGAAGGAATTAATACATAGGGGAAAACTATAAAGTTTATATAATGGTATCAAGAAAAACATTTACTTTGTTGTCAATGTTTAATATTTTACATTTTAATTATCTCAAAATTCTTAGAGCCCCATAGATTAAATAGCAAGATAAAAACATTTTAATTAGGGGTGCCTGGGTGGCTCAGTGGGTTAAGCTTCTGCCTTTGGCTTGGGTCATGATCCCAGGGTCCCAGGATTGAGCCCCACATTGGGCTTTCTGCTCAGCAGGGAGTCTGCTTTCCTCTTCTCTCTGCCTGCCTCTCTGCCTACATGTGATCTCTGTCTGTCAAATAAATAAATAAAATCTTTTTAAAAACATTTTATTTATTTATTTTTAAAAGATTTTATTTATTTATTTGAGAGAGAGACAGTGAGAGAGAGCATGAGCAAGGAGAAGGTCAGAGAGAGAAGTAGACTCCCCGTGGAGCTGGTAGCCCAATGCGGGACTTGATCCCAGGACTCCGGGATCATGACCTGAGCCGAAGGCAGTCATCCAACCAACTGAGCCACCCAGGCGTCCCTAAAAAAACATTTTAATATAAACAATCCAGTTAAAAGGTGAACAAATTTTAGGCATAGCAAACAGATGAGTGATTGCCAGAGGTGGGGGAGGTGGGGTCATAGGTGGTCAAAATGGGTGAAGGTGGTCAAAAGGTATAAATTTTCAATTGTAAATAACTCATAGGGATATATAACATGCAGCATGGTAACTGTAGTTAATGATACTATATTGAATGTTTAAAAATTGCTGTTAGGGGCACCTGGGTGGCTCAGTGTTAAGTTAAGCCTCTGCTTTTGGCTCAGGTCATGATCTCAGGGTCTTGGGATCGAGCCCTGCATCAGGCTCTCTGCTCAGTGGGAAGCCTGCTCCCCCCCCACCCCACCCCGCCTGCCTCTCTGCCTACTTATGATCTTTGTCTCTGTCATTAATAAATAAAATCTTTAAAAAATAAAAAAATAAAAATTGCTAAGAGAGTAGGTCTTAAAAGTTCTCATCACAAAAAAATGTTGTTGTTGTTTTTTAAAGATTTTATTTATTTATTTGACAGAGAGAAATCACAAGTAGAGGGAGAGGCAGGCAGAGAGAGAGAGAGAAGCAGGCTCCCTGCTGAGCAGAGAGCCCGATGCGGGACTCGATCCCAGGACCCTGAGATCATGACCTGAGCCGAAGGCAGCGGCTTAACCCACTGAGCCACCCAGGCGCCCCACAAAAAAATGTTTAAATATATATGGTGACAGATATATATGGTGATCTCTCTGCAATATATATGAATATCAAATCATTATGTTGTACACCTGAAACTAATATAAGGTTATATTTTAATTATATACCAATTAAAAAATTATTACACTAAAAAAAGTAAACAATGGACTTCTCCAAAGAAGATATCCAAATGGCCATTTAGCACATTAGAAGATACTGAACATGAGGCATCTGGGAGGCTCAGTCAGTTGAGCATCTGACTTGATTTAGCTTGAGTTGTGATCTTGGGGTCCTGGGATTGAGCCCTGTGTTGGGCTCTGTACTCAGCGCAGAATCTGCTTGTCACTATCCCTTTTCCCATTTGCACACACACTCTCTCTCTCTTTCTCTTTTTCTCTCAAATAAGTAAAAGTAAAAAAATAATAAAAGATAGTGGGGTGCCTGGGTGGCTCAGTTGGTTAGGTGTCTGGCTTTGGCTCAGGTCATGATCCCAAGGTGCTAGGATTGAGGCCTGCATCAGTCTTCCTGCTCAGCAGGGAGTTTGCTTTTCCCTCTCTCAGCTCATGCTCTCTCTCTCAAATAAATTAATAAAATCTTAAAAAAAATAAACAAAAGATACTGAACATCACCAATCAGGGAAATGCAAATCAAAGGCACAGTGATATACCACCTCATACCCACTTAAATGACTATCATCAAAAGACAAAACAACAGAAAAGAACGAGTGTTGGCAAGGATCTGGAGAAATTGGAACACTTGTACACTGTTGGAATGTAACACATATAGACTCTATGGAAAAGAGTATGGCAGTTCCTCAAAAATTTAAATGTAGAATTACAGTATGATCCAGCAAAACCACTACTGCATATATAAATAAGATAATTAGGAATAGGGTCTGAAAGAGATATTTATATACCCATATTCATAACAGCATTATTCACAATAGCGAGAAGGTAAAAGCATCCCTAATGTCCACAGATAAATGATTGGATAAACAAAATGTGGTATATTATTATGGAATATTATGTGGAATATTATGTGGAATATTATTCAGGCTTAAAAAGAAAGGAAATTCTGACACATGCTATAACATGGATGAAACTTGAGGATGTTATGTTAAGTGAAATGAGCTAGTCACAAAAAGACAAATATCTGATTCTCTTATTTGAAGTTCCTGGAATAGTCTAATTCATGGAGACAGAGTGTAGGATAGTGTTTGCCAGAGGCTGGGGGAGAGGGAACAGGGAAGTTATTTAACGCATATAGAGTTTTAGTTTTGCAAGATGAAGAGAGTTCTAGAGATTGGTTGCACAACTATGTGAATGCACTTAATACTGATTTGTCTATTTAAAATATGGTTAAGATGACAAATTTTATGCTATGTGTATTTTACCAAAATTAAAAATAAAGTAAAATGAATATATATAAAAATTTTTAAAAAACCAAAGTTTTAACATTATGTAATTCTAATGTTAAAAAGGCCTCTTTAGGGGCTCCTGGGTGGCTCAATAAATTAAAGCCTCTGCCTATGGCTCAGGTCATGATCCCAGGGTCCTGGGATTGAACCCCACATTGGACTCTCTGCTCTGTGGGGAGCCTGCTTCCTCCTCTCTCTCTCTGCTTGCCTCTCTGCCTACTTGTGATCTCTGTTTGTCAAATACATAAATAAAATCTTTAAAAAATTTTATTGTAAATTTGTCTGTAGCACTGTACTCTATGTTGAAAGCAATTTGGTTTTTTTTTTTTTTTTTTAAGATTTTATTTGTTCATCTGGGAGAGCGAGAATGAGAGAGAGAGAGAGCGCGCATGCGCGCACAAGAGCCTGCTTGAGCCAGCAGGGAAGGGCAGAAAGAGAGGGAGAAGCAGACTCTTTGCTGAGCAGGGAGCCTCACTTGGGGCTCTATTCCAGGACCCTGGGATCATGACCTGAGGTGAAGGCAGACTGATCACCTAGGTGCCCTGAAAGCAATTTGTAATTGAGAAAATATGATACAAAAAGTTTAAGACCTCATTACAGAAGCTTTATAAACTGTTTAAAAATGCTGAGTCATCTTCAGTCCGCTTCTGTTTATGTCCTATTTAGTATCCATTTATTCTTTTTTCCCAGTTTATTTTTGTTCTGTATTTAATTTTGGATAAGTTTTATTGTTTATCTTCAATTCATTAATCTTTTCTACTGTGGTGACTAATTTACTGTTAAGCCCATTTGGTATATTTTTAATTTCAGATATATTTTTCATCTCTAGAATTTTTACATCTCTTTTCCCATATCTCTACTTAAAACTCATCCACTTTCTTGAATATGTATAATGTAACTTTTTTTTTCAAGAGTTTTAGACAGATCACAAGTAGGCAGAGAGAGAGGGGAAAGCAGGCTCCCTGCTCAGCAGAGAGCCCAATGTGGGGCTCAATCCCAGGACCCAGGGATCATGACCCGAGCTGAAGGCAGAGGTTTAACCCATTGAGCCACCCAGGCACCCCTGTATAATGTTGAGGGTTTTATATACAAATACATTAATGAATCTTTAGTTTATATATTATTTACATATAATTTCAAAACTATAATATTTCTAGTATGTTTACTGAAGATAGCTTATTTTTTTGGATTTCCTTTTTTTAGGTTAGATCTCTCTGGCTATACAATCAAATTACTGTGTGTTGGGGTGTCTGGGTGGCTTAGTCATTAGGTGTCTTTAGGTCCAGTCGTGATCCTAGGATCCTGGGATCACCCCACATTGGGCTCTCCACTCAGCATGAAGCCTGCTTCTCCCTCCCCACTCCCCACTGCTTGTGTTTCCTCTCTCTGTGTCAAATAAATAAATAAAATCTTTAAAAAAAATTACTGTGTCAAAGTCAGGTGAAATAATTCTGAATTATCTCTATAGTTAAGCTACAACTTGATACTTGGTTAAATTCATTTGTTTCATTTTGTTTTTAATTTTTAGAGATTTTTTTCCACCTTGATTTAAATCTTTATTATAGGGACGCCTGGGTGGCTCAGTTGGTTGGACGACTGCCTTCGGCTCAGGGCGTGATCCTGGAGTCCCGGGATGGAGTCCCACATCAGGCTCCCAGCTCCATGGGGAGTCTGCTTCGCTCTCTGACCTTCTCCTCGCTCATGCTCTCTCTCACTGTCTCTCTCTCTCAAATAAATAAATAAAATCTTAAAATAAATAAATAAATAAATAAATAAATAAATAAATCTTTATTATAGTTATGAAATACAATTACATGTTTCTGTAGTCAATAGACTATATCCATATTTTTAGTTTTTGGTTTATACTTTGTTTTGTTTTGCTTTTTGAAGATTTTATTTATTTGACAAAAAGAGACAGCAAGAGAGGGAAAGCAAGCAGGGGGAGCGGGAGAGGGAGAAGCAGGCTTCTCGCTGAGCAGGGAGCCCAATGTGGAGCTCGATGTGAGGCTCCAAGGGGGGCTTGATACGGGGCTCGATGTGGGGTTCAATGTGGGGCTCGATGCCATGACTCTGGGATCATGACCTAAGCAGAAGGCAGATGCTTAACAACTGAGCCAACCAGGCGCCCCTACACTTTGTTTTTTAAACTGTGGTGAAATACACATAACATAAAATTTATCATTTTAACCCTTTCAGTTATTTATTTTCTAGTTTTTAAAAAGATTTTATTTTTTAAAATTTTATTTATTTGACAGAGAGAGACACAGCAAGAGAGGGAACACACGCAGGGAGAGTGGGGAGAGAGAGAAGGAGGCTTCCCAATGAACAGGGAGCCCAACGTGGGGCTCGATTCCAGGACTCTGGGATAGTGACCTGAGCCAAAGGTAGAAGCTGAACAACTGAGCCACCCAGGCACCCCAAAGATTTTTTTTTTAAGATTTTATTTATTTTTATTTGACAGACATCACAAGTAGACAGAGAGGCAGGCAGAAGAGGAGGAAGCAGGCTCTCCGCTGAGCAGAGAGCCCGATTGCAGGGCTCGATCCCAGGGCTCTGGGATCATGACCTGAGCGAAAGCAGAGGCTTTAACCCACTGAGCCACCCAGGCGCCCCAGATTTTTTTTTTTTTTTTTTTTTTAAAGATTTTATTTATTTATTTGACAGAGAGAGATCACAAGTAGGCAGAGAGAGAGAGGAGGAAGCAGGCTCCCTGCCGAGCAGAGAGCCCGATGCGGGACTCGATCCCAGAACCCTGAGATCATGACCTGAGCCGAAGGCAGCGGCTTAACCCACTGAGCCACCCAGGCGCCCCCCAGATTTTTTTTTTTTTAAAGTAATTTTTACACCCAGTGTGGGGCTTGAACTTACAATGCCAAGATCAAGAGTTGCATGCTTTACAGGCTGAGCCAGCCAGGCACCCATTTTAACCCTTTTAGAGTACAATTTAGTGGCATTAAATAGATTCTCATTGTTGTACAAAATCACCATCTTTCATTTCCAGCAAATTTTAAGTGTATCTTTTTTCGTTATCTCTGTACTCAACCTGGGACTTGAACTCATGACCAGGAAATCATGTGTAGTCGCTTGCTCTTGTGACTGAGCCAATTAGGCACCCTCAAGAACTTTTTCATCATTGCAAACTGAAACTCTGTATCTGTTAAACAATAACTTCCTATTACATCCTTCTCCCTAGCCCCTGGTAACCACTATTATACTTTCTATCTCTCTGAATTTGACTATTGTAGGTACTTCATGTAAATAAAATCAGATAATATTTGTCCTTTTATATCTGGCTTATTTTACTTAGCTTACTATTTTCAGAGTTTATCCATGTTTTCATATGTGTCAGAATTTCAGTTCTTAAGGCTAATAATATTATATTGTATGGACATACTACGTTTTGTTTATCCATTCATCTGTCAATGAGTGTTAGGGGTGCTTCTGACTTTGAGCTATAGTAAATAAAGCTGTGGTGACACTGGTACACAAATACCTGTCTGAGTCACTGCTTTCAGTTCTTTTGGGTATATACCCAGAAGTAGAATTCTAAGATCATAGATCTATGTTCAGTATTTTTGAGGAACTGTATCCTGCTTTCAGTTGTTTTTTAAATCACACTGAAATATATGAGCTCACAGGTTTTAACATATTTTATATGGTTCAACCCACTGCAGTCACTATTTATTTTCAGTGCTCAATTTGTGCCATCAATGAGAGCCTCCTCTACTAGACTTCTGTATCCCTTTGATATAACTTTGTCTTTGATTATCTTCCTTGCTTTCTGGAATGAGAAAATATTTGGGGCTGAATTTGCATATTTCCTGCTCCCGGCTTGAACATCTCTAAAACATTGTGATTCCTTTTAGTGGAAAATGGTATTTAAAGACCACCATCGGGGCGCCTGGGTGGCTCAGTGGGTTAAGCCGCTGCCTTCGGCTCAGGTCATGATCCCAGGGTTCTGGGATGGAGCTACACATCAGGTTCTCTGCTCAGCAGGAAGCCTGCTTCTCCCCTTCCCCCTTCTCCTACTTGTGTTCCTTCTCCCATTGTCTCTCTCTCTCTGTCAAATAAATAAATAAAATCTTTAAAAAAAAAAAAAACCCTAAACTTTAAAAAAGTAAAAAATAAAAACCATCGGGGTGCCTGGATGGCTCAGTTGGTTAGGTGTCTGCCTTGGGCTCAGGTCATGGTGCCAGGGTCCTGGGATTGAGTCTTGCATCAGGCTCCCCATTTACCTGGGAGCTTGTTTTTCCTTCTGCCTGCCACTCCAGCCTGCTTGTGCTCTCCCTCTGATAAGTAAAATCTTTAAAAAAATAAAAAAATAAAGACCACCATCTAAGTGGTAGAGGTACTCATTCCTAAATTGGTCCTTGGCCTTTTCAGTGGACAAAATTATAGAATTTTTCATAATAGAAAATGTATAACAAATGCATACTGTTATTTACAATTAAAATTAGGATTGTAGGGCTTTTATTTTTTTACTTCTTACTTATCTCTTGGGGCGTCTGGGTGGCTCAATCATTGGATGTCTGCCTTCGGCTCAGGTTATGATCCCACGGTCCTGGGATCGAGCCCCGCATTGGGCTCCCTGCTTTGCAGGAAGCCTGCTTCTTCCTCTCCCACTCCCCCTACTTCTGTTCCCTCTCTTGCTGTGTCTCTCTCTCTCTCTCTGTCAAATAAATAAATAAAATCTTAATAAGGTGAAAAAAATGGTACTTACTCTCTTTTATCCTACACTTTACTCATTCAACCAATAATTATTGTACATACATCTATCATATTATATTTTGCTATGTGCTGAGAATGCACATTAAAAACTTACATTTGATCTAATTTCCACATTGTTTTTTTATCTGAAGAAGTGAGGACTTTTACTTTTTTTCCCCCAAAATCTATTCACATTGGCTTCTAAACTGCTGAGCAGTATTGGATTGGCTTTAAAGCTAGTTGATCTTGGCTTATTTCTTATTTTTCCTTATTTCCATTAACTTAAACTCAGATTCCAGTAACTATAATAGTATTACACCCCTTTGTAGGCAGTGTCAAAGGAAAAACAGATTAAATAGGCTATAAATACAAAAAAAGAACTTCCATCCCAACTGGATATTATCCTAGAACAAGATGGTGTGATAACACAAGACACAAGTTTGCTGTCCTTGGGTCCTCAGCTTTTTGGTCAGTTGGACTGGCAGCTGACCTCTATTGTGGACGAAACCATTGGCCAAGAACTGTTCCTCTCACTATGTTGGTGCTGATGCCTACAACTGCATTGTTCGTTTATTCTTTGAAGTTATTTGCCTGTATCGAAATAATGTATTTGGAGAGTTAAAATTCAGATATACAACACATTAGAGTGAATAAATATATCAGGCTTTTCTACTATGACATTTAGCTGAAATTAAGTTTGTAAAGAAGTAAAGATCTGGGACGCCTGGGTGGCTCAGTTGGTCAAGCTGCTACCTTCCGCTCAGGTCATGATCCCAGGGTCCTGGGATGGAGTCCCACATTGGGCTCCTTGCTCAGCAGGGAGCCTGCTTCTCTCTCTGCCTCTGCCTGCTGGTGTTCTCCCTCTCTCTCTCTCTGACAAATAAATAAAATCTTTAAAAAAAAAAAAAAAAAAAAGTAAAGAACTAGGGAGCAATTGCTTGGATAGCAGACTTGTTCAGAGAATCCTGGGCAGAGGAAACATCATGGCACTAGACACATGCCAAGATGATAGTGCATTTGGAATAGTCACCATTTTGTTTGTCATATGAGACTTGGCAGGTAACCAGACCTTTGGCTATGTATTAGTAAATATCAATTCTAAAAAGAGTACTAGCAATTTAAGTAACATAGTGGAGTTAACATTTAAGAGCATGGATGTGGCAATTTTTTTATTTTGTATTTTATGATTAAGTTTTATAATATACTAAAATTTAAAATAAGTCACTTAATAATACAGAACTAAATACATGAATTTCAAACACCCAAATAGAAGATACAAGACTGAATCCATTTAAGACAGGGAATACTTTATTCAAACCCATCAGAGAAATGGACAGCTTGGGTCTGTAACAAAGCGTTGTGTTTTAAAGCATAGGTCAGTAATTGTATATGAGAGTATACACTGCTACATACAAATTAACTGATCAGAGCACAACTTTTCAATATTCAAAACAGAATAAGCTTCCCTGTAAAAGCAGCACCTTTGTGACGTTTTTAACTTTAGTATTCCTCTCCTTCTTCTTCACCCTCTCCTTCAACAGAATCCACACCAACCTCCTCATAATCCTTCTCAAGGGCAGCCATGTCCTCACGGGCCTCAGAAAACTCTCCTTCCTCCATGCCCTCCCCCACATACCAGTGAACAAAGGCACGCTTGGCATACATCAGGTCAAACTTGTGGTCCAGGCGAGCCCAGGCCTCAGCGATGGCTGTGGTGTTGCTCAGCATGCACACAGCTCGCTGGACTTTGGCCAGGTCTCCACCGGGCACCACAGTGGGAGGCTGGTAATTAATGCCCACTTTGAAGCCAGTGGGGCACCAGTCCACAAACTGGATGGTACGCTTGGTCTTGATGGTGGCAATGGCGGCATTGACATCTTTGGGAACCACATCGCCACGGTACAACAGGCAGCAAGCCATGTATTTACCATGGCGAGGGTCACATTTCACCATCTGGTTGGCTGGCTCAAAGCACGCGTTGGTGATCTCTGCTACAGAAAGCTGTTCATGGTAGGCTTTCTCAGCAGAGATGACGGGGGCATAGGTGGCCAGAGGGAAGTGGATACGGGGATAGGGCACCAGGTTGGTCTGGAATTCTGTCAGATCAACATTCAGGGCTCCATCAAATCTGAGGGAAGCGGTGATGGAGGACACAATCTGGCCTATCAACCTATTTAGATTAGTGTAGGTTGGGCGTTCAATATCGAGGTTTCTACGACAGATGTCATAGATGGCCTCGTTGTCTACCATGAAGGCACAATCAGAGTGCTCCAGGGTGGTGTGGGTAGTGAGGATGGAGTTGTAGGGCTCAACTACAGCTGTGGAAACCTGAGGGGCTGGGTAGATGGAGAACTCCAGCTTGGACTTCTTGCCATAATCGACAGAGAGACGTTCCATCAGCAGGGAGGTGAACCCGGAACCAGTTCCCCCTCCAAAGCTGTGGAAAACCAAGAAGCCCTGAAGACCTGTGCACTGGTCAGCCTGGTAGAAAAAAGAAATAGAGAAAACGTAGATTACTGCTCTTTGCAACATATCCCAAGTAAATATATTGTCACTTTTCATACAAGTCCAAGAATACAGATCTTATTTTGACAAGAAATGCTTACATGGAGACCTTCGTAGAATTACTAAGCATTTTCCTACTTACATGACACCAAATAGTTCATGCTTTAATTGGATTTTTAAAGAAAAACTATAAAGGAATAGTTTACCTCACTCCATTACACTTCAATTCGGTGTCTGAGATGAAAAGAACCTATTTCAAGTGTCTTTCTTAGGATCATTATTTACTTATTGAGAATAAACATACCAGCTTCCGAATTCGGTCCAAGACAAGGTCAATGATCTCCTTGCCAATGGTGTAGTGCCCTCGGGCGTAGTTGTTGGCAGCATCTTCCTTGCCTGTGATGAGCTGCTCAGGGTGGAAGAGCTGGCGGTAGGTGCCAGTGCGAACTTCATCTGGAAAAGGCAAACACAGCAGCCCCCCATCACTCACCACCTGCACAAGTCCGCTCAGCCTCACGGTAACCAGACCTTTGGCTGTGTATTAGTATTAGATCCCCGGGGGAGCCTCAAGACAGACCTGTCCCAGACCCCCGGGGGAGCTCACTGGGTTACAGAGGCCAACTCACCAATGACTGTGGGTTCCAGGTCTACAAACACGGCCCTGGGCACATGCTTGCCAGCGCCCGTCTCACTGAAGAAGGTGTTGAAGGAGTCGTCTCCTCCCCCAATGGTCTTGTCACTTGGCATCTGGCCATCGGGCTGAATGCCATGCTCCAGGCAATAGAGCTCCCAGCAGGCATTGCCGATCTGGACACCAGCCTGGCCGACGTGGATGGAGATACACTCACGCTGTGGGAAGGAAAAAAAGAAAATTGTAAAATTAGGTTATATTAGCATTTTGAATTTTCAGCAAATTTTTGAAAATAATTCTAATTATATACAGGTATTCTTCAAGTGTATTTGAGATTATCCCTAATTCAATAGAAATTATTAAGGAAAAGCACCTGCTACAAATGTTGCAGATGGGTGTGGTCTGAATAATAATGTGGCGCTATTTAACCTATGTTCAAGCCCATTGTTTCCAGTCATGCTTGAATAGAAATTTTTTATATTTAAAATATATTTAAAGCACAGATTTTGTAAAATGAAGTAAGTTAAATTTAATCATTAGTTGGTTGGAATCAGTATTACTACTGCTTTCCTTTAAATGAGGAATTTCTTCTACATTTGACTTGGAATTTTAACATGGACATCTGCGCTGCAGCTGAGGCTAGATGCCACACCCCTCTGCAGTCTATCTGCAGAATCCATTAGTACTAGGGGATTGGAAGCTAAACAAGGTCTGCCTCCTGCATTGCTGCATTTGCTGTGCCTGGTACTAGCCTGTTCTGTCTGCTACATTATTTAACAGAGTAAGTTCTATTTCCAGAAACTGCCTACATGATCTCATTGTGCTATTCTGCCAGTTTTCCTTCTCTGACCCTGGCTGGGACCATATGCCTACATTAAAATGAATTAATGTAGATGCACTAGAACAAAAGACAGCTGGACAGAGGATAGTTCTTTGTCTGCAGCATTTTCATTTCTTAAAAAGAAGTCTTTCCAGAATCTTCTCCACTGCAAAAGACTGAAAAATTATTAGTATCTTTAAAACAACTGTTCCTAAATCAGAAAAATATCAGAGGATCTACTTAAGAATAAAAGCCCGGGTGAAAGGATAAGGAAATATTTATTTGAAACAACAAAATAGTATTTTCATTCTGAGATTGTCTACTCACCACAGAATATTCATACTTTTCACGTTCAATAAGAAATTTTCTTCTCTGTGGTCTTTATGGCTATAAGTTCCATTGTCTACCCATTGTCTAGTCACTGACATATGGGCGGGGGCGGGGGTGGGGGTGGGGAAGGGCGTTTCCCTGGGTTCTGGGCGTTAGGGTACCCTGGTTCTCCAAAGTGGGCTTTTTCTCCTGCTGAACGTGCGTGCGCCTAGCACACTGAGACGGGACAGACGGACAGACAATAAAGACACACACACTCCAGTCAGTCAGGGCGGGGTGGCCACAGACCAGACTTTAAAGGGCTTGTCAAGAAAACTGTGATTTTGCATCTCAAGAAAAAAATATTTCATCTAAGTTTTAACAGTGAATGAAAAACCTTTTAACGCCTACATTTCCACAATGATGAAAGGCTTTTAGTTAGGTCGTCTGACAGGGGAGGTTTTAGTGAGAGCGAACCCCGCCCAGTGGCTCTAAGGCCCCAGAAGCCAGAAACAAACAACTCCGCCCCTGCGCCGCCCTGACGCGGGCTGCCAGGGGCTCCAGCAGAAACTAACCATTTTGTCCCCGCTAATATACGGGTATCCTTCTAAAATGCCAAAGAACCGGGGAGGGATCTTTTTATACTAACCCAAGGTTCCGCTTTCTCCCTGTGCTTTCCCGCCCCCCTCCCCCCCTTCCCAGCTACACCCACTGGGCTCGGGTCCTTTTGGACGAGTTCTTCTCTCCCTCCCCCTGGGAACAACGCCAGGAAGAAAAGCCTCCCCGAGTCACACGAATACCGTGCGCACAGACGCTGGGGCCGGGCAGACAACGCCACGACCGCCTTTCCCTGCCCCAGACCCTTTCGTCACCGACAGATGGGCTGCTGGCGGCTCGGAAGGTCTCAGATAACAACTACTCGCTCTGTGCCGCCTTTGTTCTTCCCCACGGTCGTGCTGCGCCCGGGCGCAGTAGTGGCTGGGCTCCTGCACCCCGCACTGCGGCGGCGGCCGGGCTCCAGGATGTGGGGCAGCACAGCTAAACCTCGCACACAAAGCATAAAGGCTACCCTTAGCCAAAGAAATTGTAAAGGAAAAAGGGCTTAAGGTTTTCTAAGTAGATCTTGGGGGACTGACCCCACCCAATGGCCACAAAGAGCCAGAGAAAGAAGATTCTTACCATGGTTGCTGCTTTGCGTCTGCCGAGCAGATGGCGGAGAGGAAGAGAGGTTGTTGCTTCTTACAGCGCGACTCTTAGGCGGTCGATGTAAGAGAACCTGCGGCACATGGGCGGATGCGGCTCCCTATATACAACTCGGTCACCATGGGGATGGGCTGGGGCCTTTTCCTGTTGGTCCAGACCCCTCGATCTGCCCGGAGAAGCCACGACGGGAGAGTGTTGATTGGTGCAAGCAACATGGGATGAGGTAATCTCTCCCCCACCCCCTTTTCCCTAGCATCCATAGACTGTTTGCATCCTTCAGACAAAGAGACTGTGCAAAAACAGTCAGCCGAGCATCCATTATGGGGTGGGGTTGGGGGGGAGGGGGCGGGAGAAGGCAAGAAAAAGAACTTGAATTGGATGATTTTTATATTGCTTAAACCTCATACTACAGTTAAAATCACCAATGTAGGTTTTCTCCAACACTTATATCGCGGATTTTGTGTTGAGATGAAGTATTTAATGGAAAATTACTCCCAGCCCCTCTCTCAAAGTATATTAAATTCTGCCACATTCTAGGAAGTTTCAACATCTCTAATTGCTTTACAGATAAAATAGGAGAGAAGATGGGAATGATGCTTAAAATGGCTTGGGTAAATGTGATTTTTTTTTAATATAAAAAAGAGGTTTAATAATAGAGCCACCCAAAATGGTTTTTCAAGTTCAAGTAATTTATCTTCAGACCTTCTTTTGCACCCCTCCCCCAAATAGCTAAACAAAAAGGGAAGATGGAAGAAAACCATACTAAATATGGAAGTACACAAGTAGTTCTAACGTGGTGATAATTAAGATCCAAGAAACATACCATAGTTAAATAGACTATTAGAAATATTCCTTTATCAGAAGTCTGTGTAATGTATTTTATGTAGTGTATTGTTCCTTAAAATGAATCGTCTTTCCTGGTATAAAATGGAGAAAATACAAGGAGTTCAGAAGCTAGTGCTGTTACCTGTGCCATGCAGTTATATTTTGCTTTTTTTTTTTTTTTCCTGGAAAGAGAATAACTAAAACATCAAATTAAAAAGGAGAGCTGTATAATGTAAGAAAGAAAACCATTTGCGATTTTGTCTCCATCCACGGACAACTATGTCAGCTTAATAACTGCATTTCTTTTTTGTGTAGTTCTTGTGTGAATTTGGTAAAGCTACTCAGAGATTGGGCTTCTAACTGTGGGAATTGTGGCCAGCCTCACACCGTTGCTATTCAACTAGAGACTCTGGTGGTTGCTCAATTGCCTCTTGGGACAAAAAGGCTTTGCTTTCACCCCTAGGAAATGGATTGCAGTAACATTCTTTTGCTATTTAGAAAGGCTCTATTATCAGCAAGGATGGGCTCTGAAAAATAAGACTCTGGACTGATCACCACCTGATGTTGCTAAGGAAATTTTAGAGGTAAAAGAGGTTTGCTATGACCACCAAGGTTGAAAATATATATTCTCGCAGATGATTTTTTAATGTTCGGTTTTCAGCAACAGCTTTTCAGGGTCTGCAGCACCATTTACAGTGCTTTGCGGAGCCCATTCATTCCTGCTGGGCTGGCAGGCAGGCAGAGCAGGCGTGGGAGGGAGGGACTTGAGACAGCTGCTGCAGGTTGTGGTGTGACAATGGCTGCCATGGATTTTTCTAGCCTGCTCTCCATAGCTCTGCTTTACTTGTTCAAGTTTGCTGCAGTAGTCTCCCTAGAAAAAAAATAAAACAACACACAACTCATTTTATCTACTTCTCGCACATTCCATAGGAAAAATAATCTTAACATCCATCTTATCTCCATCCCTTTAGCAAATAAAATTATATTTCAGTAAAAAGACAGGAGAATTAAGGACAGTTTGAATGTTTCTTTCTGCACCTAAATGTACATTTAATAAAAATAAGAATTAAATGACATTGGGGAGTATAAGAATTTATAAGTCGCTCATTGAAAATACTTCTTGTGAAATATTAATAGTCAAATAAAAGAAACGCTGCTGGACCATGGTAAAGTGTACAAATCTTTCCTTATAGAATGAGAGGCACAGTCTTGAATTTTATTTTCTTTACATTATAAAAGAAATATGTCATTTTCCCAATAGTCTCAGTTCCTTATGCAGTTTACAGAGGATTAAATAAAAGAGAGGCATGTTCATGCAATTGATTCTTTGTAATTCTATCTCAGAACTATTCTGTTCCTTATGCAAATGAGGATTTTTTTTTCTCCCCTTGGGTATAAGTAACAATAAGATCTAGGTCAGAAATAGATTATTTGAGCACTGATAATCTTAAATATATAAATGGGAGAGCAGAGGGAAATAATTAATCTGTTCTTTTTTTTTTTTTTTAAAGATTTTATTTATTTATTTGAGAGAGAGAGAGTGTGAGAGAGAGCATGAGCGAGGAGAAGGTCAGAGAGCGAAGCAGACTCCCCATGGAGCTGGGAGCCTGATGTGGGACTCCATCCCGGGACTCCAGGATCACGCCCTGAGCCGAAGGCAGTCGTCCAACCAACTGCGTTCTTTTTTCCCTCGTTATCTGACTTAATAGCATGCAAACTATTAAAAAGATTTTTTACTAGTTCACCTCTTTTTGTTTTCTGCCAATTTCTTTTACTTACAAAGTATAAGTATTCTACTAATAAATTTGTTCATGTCCACAGTAAGATTAGCATAAAACATCTTTTCTAATATTTATAGAATTTATTTATTTGTGTATCTACACCTCTTCTGCATTAAAATATGAATCCCAGTCTCTGGCAAAGCGCCAAGCATCTATTAGACATTATACACACGTTTGTTAAATTAAATGAACAGTTTCTTTCTGTGCATATTTTCATTAACTACTATAATGACTAACTTAAAGGTATTGAATAAGTATTTTGCTTTTTTTATTCAATAAGAATTTACTGGGTTTTTACAGTGAGTCCTTGACCATCCTAGATAGTGTAATTCAGAGGTAGTAACATGGTCTCTTTTCTCTAGAGTCTCCCAATCTTTTTTTTTTTTTTTTAGGATCTTATTTATTTATTTGAGAGAGAAAACAAGCAGAGGAGAGAGAGAGAGAGAGAGAGAAGCAGGCTTACCTCTGAGCAGGAAGCCCAATGCAGGGCTCCATCCCAGGGCCTGGAGATCAAGACCCACACCAAAGACAGACACCTAACCAACTGAGCCACTCAGGCACCCCCAGAGTCTTCCAATCTAACTGAAGTAATAAAACAAGTACACTTATATAGAAGAACAGCATGTGTTTGTAAGTATACAGAGAGGAGCTTTGTAGAATCCATTGCACAATCTCATGTGTTATAATTTGTGTAGGAAACAAGAAAGTTGTTTTTCTTCTTTCTTCTTCACTTCCTATTTATCCCTAAATCCATTCAATCTGGATTCTGCCCTTACCATTCCTTGAAACCAAATGCCCTCCATGGTTGTTGCTAAATCCACTGGACACAGGTCCTTGTTGACCTGTGATAAGCTTTGTCACAGTTGATATTTTATCTCTTTCTTGGAACACTTTCTTCCCTTGTCCTCAGAAACTCTACATTTTCTGGGTTTCCCTCTTACATTTCTTTGTTTCTTCTCTGTCTCTGCTGGTTCCTCCTCCTTTACCAATCTTTAAATGTTGGAGTTTCTCAAGGTTCAGTCCTAGACTCTTTCCTCATTTTATTCTATATGATCTTAGTCACTCCTAGACGATGGTAGTGCATTCATTCCCAAGGCTTCAGATCCTTTTTATATGCCCACCACTTCTTAACAACTCCTCTTAGTTCCAGGTTGTGTTGTAAACTTCTAGTCTTTGGCTGGGTTTCTCACAGGTATCCCAAATTGAACTAGGTATCTTCTCACAAATACATACCTCCTCCTTATGCGGTTCTCTTGCTCAGTAAATGCAGAAGCATCCATCTGGATTCTCATACAGAAATGAGAATTACTCTTGATATCTCCCTCTCCTTTTCTAACCACCATAGAATCAGTCACTAAGTCCTGTGAAGTCTACCTCCTAAATCGCTCTCAAATCTTGTGCTTTTCTCTCCATCTCAACCACCTCCATTCTAGTAAGTATATCATCTTTTGCCTGGACAACGTTAGTACCCTCCTAGATTTTCTATATATTTGCTCTACCCCACCCAGTTCAGTCTTCACACAACAGCCGAAGTGATCTTATTATAATACATCTCAGAGATCATGTCACAAAATACAGATCATGTCACTCCACTGCTTAAAGCAGATCAATGGGTGGCTCTTAGTTTTAAAATGAAGATCCCAAATCCTAAATATGGCTGCTTCAATTCTATAATGGAAGTAAATCTTATACTTAAAAACCTGTGAAAGGACATATTGATTTAAAATTATGTTAGGGGCGGGACACCTGGGTGGCGCAGTTGGTTGGACGACTGCCTTCGGCTCAGGGCGTGATCCTGGAGTCCCGGGATCGAGTCCCACATCAGGCTCCCAGCTCCATGGGGAGTCTGCTTCGCTCTCTGACCTTCTCCTCGCTCATGCTCTCTCTCACTGTCTCTCTCAAATAAATAAATAAAATCTTTAAAAAAATAAATAAATAAATAAAATTATGTTAGGGGCACCTGGGTGGCTCAGTGGGTTAAAGCCTCTGCCTTCGGCTCAGGTCCTGATTCCAGGGTCCTGGGATCAGGCCTACATGGGGCTCTCTGCTCCGCAGGGAGCCTGCTTCCTTTTCTCTCTCTGCCTGCCTCTCTGCCTACTTGTGATCTCTGTCTGTCAAGTAAATAAATAGACTCTTTTAAAAAATAAAGAAATAAATAAAAATAAAATTATGTTAAAATGGAGATAATTTCCTGAAAGTTGATTTTGGTAGGAAGGCAAAGGAGTTATAAAAGCCAGCTAGTCACTTTATAATTATTATGCTATAAAAGTCTATTTTATTCATTTTTGTATTTATGCGATTTTTATAATAAAAAATTTAACAATATAAACCTATGAGATCATAAAGATACCACAAAGGAAAAATAAAAATAGAAAAAAGTAAATTAAAAATAATCATCTGAGGGGCGCCTGGGTGGCTCAGTGGGTTAAGCCTCTGCCTTCAGCTCAGGTCATTATCCCAGGGTCCTGGGATCGAGCCCCACGTTAGGGCTCTCTGCTCGGCAGGGAGCCTGCTTCCTCCTCTCTCTCTGCCTGCCTCTCTGCCTACTTGTGATCTCTCTCCCTCTGTCAAATAAATAAATAAAATCTTTAAAAAAAAAAATCTGATACCATTGCACCACTGGAAGTAACTAGGACACCAACTCCATACTCTACACATGGGCAATCAAATAAATGAAGATCTGAGGGGTGTCTGCATGGCTCAGTCATTTGAGAGTCTGACTCTTGATTTCGGCTCAGGTTATGATTTCAGCACCACGAGATTGAGCCCTGAGTTGGGTTGCATGCCGGCTTAAGATTCTCTCTTTCCCTCTCCTTCTGTCCCTCTCACCCTGCCCCCCTAAAAAATTTTTTTAAATTAAAGTATTTCAGGGACGCCTGGGTGGCGCAGTTGGTTGGACGACTGCCTTCGGCTCAGGGCGTGATCCTGGAGTCCCGGGATCGAGTCCCACATCAGGCTCCCAGCTCCATGGGGAGTCTGCTTCGCTCTCTGACCTTCTCCTCGCTCATGCTCTCTCTCACTGTCTCTCTCAAATAAATAAATAAATAAATAAATAAAAAATCTTTAAAAAAAAAAAAATAAATAAATTAAAGTATTTCAGGAAAGAATAAGGCAAAAAATGATAGAAATTGTGGCAAAACTCTTGATAATTGTTAAATGTTAATGATGTGTATATGGAGTTCATTATACTGTTTTCTCTATTTTTGGGTATGTTTGAAAAAAAATTTTTTTAAAGATTTGTTTGTCAGGGACGCCTGGGTGGCTCAGTTGGTTGAGCAGCTGCCTTCAGCTCAGGTCATGATCCCAACGTCCTGGGATCGAGTCCCGCATTGGGCTCCTTGCTCGGCAGGGAGCCTGCTTCTCCCTCTGCCTCTGCCTGCCATTCTGTCCGCCTGTGCTCTCTCCTGCTCCCTCTCTCTCTCTGATAAATAAATAAATAAAATCTTTAAAAAAAAAAAAAAAGATTTGTTTGTCAGAGAGAGAGAATGCATACAGGGGAGTGGGGGAGTGGCAGGCAGAGGGAGAAGGAGGCTCAGCAGGGAGCTTAATGTGGAACTTGATCCCAGGACCCCAGCCCAGGTGACCTGAGCTGAACCAGTCGCTTCACTGACTGAGCCACCCAGGCGTCCCTGTTTGAAAATTTCTTTTTTTTTTTTTTTTTAAAGATTTTATTTATTTGACAGAGAGAAATCACAAGTAGGCAGAGAGGCAGGCAGAGAGAGAGAGGGGAGAAAGCAGTTTCCCTGCGGAGCAGAGAGCCCGACGTGGGGCTCGATCCCAGAACCCTGGGATCATGACCCGAGCCGAAGGCAGAGGCTTTAACCCACTGAGCCACCCAAGCGCCCCGCTGTTTGAAAATTTCTTAATAAATTAAGAATTTCTCAATAAGTACTAAAAAGGGGTGTCCCTGTTTGAAAATTTCTTTTTTTTTTAAGGATTTTTAAAATTTATTTATGTATTTGACAGAGAGAGAGATCATAAGTAGGCAGAGAGGCAGGCAGAGAGAGGGGAAGCAGGCTCCCAGCTGAGCAGAGAACCCGATGTGGGACTCCATCCCACCACCCTGAGATCATGACCTGAGTCGAAGGCAGAGGCTTAACCCACTGAGCCACTCAGATGCCTGTTTGAAAATTTCTTAGTAAATTAAAAATTTCTCAGTAAAATAAGTACTAAAAAGGAGCACCTGGGTGGCTCAGCCGTTGGGCGTCTGCCTTCGGCTCAGTTCATGATCCTGGGGTCCTGGGATGAAGCCTCACCTCAGGCTCCCTGCTCAGCAGGAAGCCTGCTTCTCCCTCTCCCACTCCCCCTGCTTGTGTTCCCTCTCTCTCTGTCTCTCTCTCTCTCTGTGTCAAATAAATAAATAAATATTTAGAAAATAAGTACTAAAAAGAGGAAATTGTGGATGTTGAAGATAATTTGTATCTGCTTCACGATTTATTCTGTACTCCCTTGAAGAGAAAGTTATAGAAATTTGAAGAGAAGGAAAAAGTCCTTGTATTAAGAGCTATGGTTTATCATGGAAGTCTTCACTCAGAATGGTGGCTCATAACCAAATGTTACAGGAGTAGAGTGAGTACTTTTAACAGAGAACGTTATGTTAACAAAGACATAGTATGATGTTGATCTGGTGTATCAGGGAGAGCAGAAATCTTGTCTCAATTTGGGCATGCAAAGGAATGATGGATGAGGTGTTACATATGAGAAGTGGAGCTAGCTGATGAAATATTTTGAACTCCAGTCTGAAGAAGGAGTTGGGGCTTGAGTCCATAGGCAGTGTGAAACTTTTGTATTCTTATAGAAAAGAGTGAACAATATTTTAATAAGATTAATATCAATATATTATATTTATAATTTATAAATATAATTCTATATTTTTAGTAGTTATAAATTTTATAATTTATAAAATTAATCTGACAGCTAAGTGGAGTAGGAAAGGAGGCTGGATAATGGCACCAATAAGGAGGTTATTGCAATAATCTAAGCAGAAGGTCTCAGATCTTCATAATTACAGAAGGAATGGTTAGAAAGGGATAAGAAAAGATACCATCCAAAGGAAGAATCCCAAGTGGTGACTGGCGGAACATGAGGCAAAAAGGAAAGAGTAAAACCCTTAAAGTTTTGAACTTGGTGGATTTGAGCATGAAATGGTTGATAATGGTGCTCTTTATAAAAATGGGGAAGTTACTGGGGACACCTGGCTGGCTCAGTTTATAGAGCATGCAGCTCTTGGTCCAAGAGTTGTGAGTTCAAGCCCCACGTTGGGTATAGAGCTTATTGAAAAAAATAAAGAAAAAGAGAGAAACAGAGGAAGGAAGGAGGGAAGGAGGAAGGAAGGAAGGAAATAGGGAAGTTGAAAAGGGATACAAGTCTGAGCAGGAAATGCATTTGTGGGGGGGTGCTGTCAATCAGTTGATGTGGTCTTAGAGTTGAACCTTACATGGTTTGCGGTGATAGAGGGATTGGAAGCTGCTGGGAATTTGAGAAAGGTAAGGAGTAGAGGGGTGGCGATGCATATTTAAAACCTAATGAGAACAGCATTGTATGCTGGCAGTATGGTATGAGAATAGAATTCTCCAAGTATAACCCAGAATTTCAATGGGAAACACAATTCCTGTGCATGCAGTTATGTTCACCACGTGAAAAGCCTTTCTGTCTTTTTTCTTCTTTATTTTGAAAACTTTTTATCGAAGGATATCATACATGCATAAATTTTTACCAATCATAAATTTACACTTCAGTGAATTTTTGCAAACTTAACATTATTAGTAGTGTAACCAACAAGCAGATCAAGAAACAGAGCATTATCACTATCTGAGAAGCCTCCCCCTTGTACCTCTACCCAGTCATAATCTGCTCTCAAAGCTGTTACCCACTGGGCGCCTGGTTGGCTCCTTAGGTAAAGCAGCCAGGTCTTGATTTACGCTCAGGTCATGATATCAGGGTCCTGGGATAGAGGCCTGCATTGGACTGCAGATTTTCCTGAAGTTGTAACGTACACTCCTACTAGTAGTGTAAGAGAGTTCTGCTTCTCATCCTCTCTCATTGTAGCCATTCAGGAGAGTTTATAGTATAGTATCTATCACACTGTGACTAATGAGGTTGACACCTTTTCATGTGTTTATTTAATAGCCTCTATGGTGAAATACCTGTTCAAACTCATATTTTCTCGTGAATTGCCTGTCTTTATCTCAGTGTTTGGTTCATTATATATTATGAAGAAGAGCCCTTTGTTAGATTTAAAGATTACAAAAAAAGTTTTTTCCCTACTCTGCAGCTTGCCTTTTCACTCTCCTAATGGTGGCATTCTATAAACAGAAGTTTTTAAGTAGTTCAATTTATCATTTTTTCTTTATTGTTAGCATTTTTTAAAAAGATTTTATTTTTCAATAATCTCTACACTCAACACAGGGCTTGAACCTATCACTCTGAGATAAAGAGTTGCAAACCTACCGACTAAGCCAACCAGGTGTTCCTATTGCTAGCATTTTTTGATTTGCGTTTAAGAAATCTTTGCCTATGCACAGGGTCATGATTGATATAGAATATATTCTTCTAAAGGATTTATTTATTCTAAAGGACTTGTTGTAAGCTTTTACATTCAGTCCCACAATATATATGGGAACTGATATCTTCGTGTGTATTTGGTATGAAGTAGAGATCAGATCCATTTTTTTCCCTCATATGGATATCCAGTTGGTCCTGCACTATTTATTTATAAGACCATCCTTTCCCCACTGACTGAAGTGACACTTTTGGTATGAATTAAGGTACCATATGTATATATGGGAAGCCTCCTCTCACTAGCTCATACGTATTTCAACTTCATTATTTTCTAAATTATTATAATCGTTTTTGTTTTTTTTTTTTTTAAAGATTTTATTTATTTATTTGACAGACATAGATCACAAGTAGGCAGAGAGGCAGGCAGAGAGAGAGGGGGGAGGAAGCAGGCTCCTTGCCAAGCAGAGAGCCCGATATGGGGCTCGATCCCAGGACCCTGGAATCATGACCTGAGCCAAAGGCAGAGGCTTTAACCCACTGAGCCACCCAGGCGCCCCTATTATAATCGTTTTTAACCCAAGTAATTAACTCATATGGATAATCAACCCTATAAATTTCAATTAATTCATTTGTTTCTTCTTTTTGCTAACGCATATTGATTGCCTACTAAGTTGCGTATATTGGGCCAGGCATAGTGTAGGGTAAATAGATGTTAATTTAGCTAAGATTTAATTAGATATAATGCACTCTGATAAGTCCCAAGAAAGAGGCATGGCTTGATCCCATGCAAGGATATATATATTACCTATAACCTCTAGATCTTTGGGGGATGGGGTAGTATAGAGAATGCAGGAAGGCTTCCTGGAAGAGACAATTCTTGGGATTGTCTTGAAAAATAAATAGGAGTAGCAGGTACAAATGGAGAAGAGAATGCATATGCAAATACACAGACAACTGGGTTAGTTTCAGAAACGAAGTGGTTTGTTAATGTTTGTTACATAAATATAAGGAAAGGGAATTGGGGAGCCATGAGACTGGAGAGTTAGACAAAGAATTGATTATGAAAGGACCTTATTTCAAACTCAATGAGAACCATTAAAGGAAAGAGGACTAATGAACTTTGCATTTCAGAAAGCTACTTCTGACTGCTACATGCAGGAAGAATAGATAGAACAGAGTTGAGGATAAGGAAACATAGTGTAGGAAGACTGGTTAGAAGATTGGTGATTAGTAGATAGTAAGACTGACTCAAAGAAGTAAAAAGAAGTAGACCTACTTGGGAAATATATGGAAGGGTCTAGAGCTGGTGATGTCTAGGAATGAGGTGCAATGAGCAGTGAAGGATGGGGCAGCTGGCTTCAGAGTCAGGCAGACCTGGGTTCAGTTCTCCTTTCTGTCACAATCTAGCCAAGTTAGAAAGACCATTCTGTCTTCAAAGAACGGACTGGAAGAGTTTGAGACTGAAAGCAAGGAGACTAGTTAGGAGGCTACTACAATCATCTAGGCTTTGTGATGAGAGCCTGATTGAGGATAAATTTAGCTATAGGGACAGAAGGAAAGAGATGGATTGAAAGGAGAGAAATTGATTGAGGAATATATAGGAGGCTGATTTATCAATTTGAGAACATACTTAATACATTAAAGACAGCAAAGAGGGGTGCTGGCTGGCTCAGTGGTTAGAGCATATGACACTTTTTTAAAAAACTTTTTATTTATTTGAGAAAGAGAGCACATGCACCTGACACGAAGAGTGGGGAGGAGCAGTGGGGGAAGGAGAAAGAGGGGGTAAGAATCTTCAGCAGACTCCATGCTGAGTGGGGAGCCCCATACTAGGCTGGATCCCTGGACCCTGCAATCACGACCTGAGCTGAAACCAAGAGTGAGTTGCTTAACCAAATGAGCCATCCAAGCACCCCGAGTATGTGACTCTTCATCTCAGGGTTGTAAGTTTGAGCTCCACCTTGGGTGTAGAGAATAATTTAAAATAAAATCTTAAAAAACAACAACGAAGAAACAGTAGAGGACTGAAGAAGCAGCAGCAGCAGCAGCAGAAGCAGGAGTGGAAGTGTGGGGGGAGGAGGAGAAGTAGTAGTGGTGATGGTGTAAGGAAATGAATAAAAAAGAACTGGCCAAAAAGGGAGGAAAAGCAGAAGATACTGATGTTACAGAAACAAAGGAAGGGCAGTGTCAAGTAGAGTGCTGAATAATAGCGAATACGGCAGAGGGGGTGTTAATAAGGGCAGGGGAATGTTCATTGGATCTAGCAACAAGGAAATAGTATATAGTAAGGCTTGACACGAACACCTAAAACATGTTTCTTGGCCCAGAGAAGTTCAAGGTCCTATCACTAAAACTGTTACTACAATACATTGTGTCAAGTGCTGTGAGAGAGAGGACAGTGCAGGAGCTGCCAACACAAAGAAGTGTGTTAAATTTCCCAACTTCATCCCAGTATAGTGTTCACTGTCTCACACCACCCATTGCCCCTACCTCCTTTGTGGAATGCACACTGCCCTTCCTCATGCAAGTCAGAGTAAATTCAAGCAAGTAGGTTTCTCTTAAATTCTCTAACAAAAACATATTTCAAACTCTAAATTTAAACAAGGATATGGACATGATTATGCTGACATGATGAATTTGCACTTATCTTTACTTTAGGGTTCAGTACTGATCAATGTATTGAGTGATTTAGTTCTCACTATGTATGGCCTTTAAAAACTATCCTTGGCCAAATTCCACCATTAACAGTTTAGGTGAGATTATGACCCACATCTGAATTCAGAATTTTGTTTAGAGCTTAACATTATCTTTCTCAAACTCTGAGAAAACTCTGTGTTTCTCAACATAACACATTACTAAATAATCATTTTTTTCTGGATAACAGTGGTAAGAATTATCAGTGACTCTGGTAACTGAGTTTCATCTATTTTGGGAAGGACTTTGGTGTGTATGGCAGAGAGAAATATTAATGAATTTCTATTCCAGAAGTAAGACTTATGAAATAATACAAACACCTATACTCTATTAAAAACAAATCTCTGGCATTGTAATATAAGCTTTGAGGTCACTCATGGATGTTCAGTCACTTACTGAAGCACTCTTTTGAACATCGTATTTATGCCCTGAGATACACATTTTAATTTTTAATTTTGCTTTGACATATTGGGGAGGTGGTTTACCTAAGCCTATTGACATGTGGGAAAAGGGACAATTTGAAGAGGCTCAAAGGCATCCTGAGAAGAGAAGAAAGAGAAGGAATTAGGGAAGACAGTAGATAATCTCAGTTTTCCATAAAATGCAATTCATAATTTGGTTGCATTTCATTAACCCAAATTACACACACTCACAAGAATGCACACTGACCGGCTTTGCTTCCGTTCCCCCCCACCACCACAACCTTTCCCGTTAAAGCCGATGGAAATTAGGTGGCAGACTGGGAAGGTTGCCATGGTGCCCTGGCTACAAGGATTTGATAGTAGTCAAGAGAAGCTCCAGAGTCCCCTCCCCCAACCATCCAATGTGGGCTTCTCTTTTTCTTTCAAATTCTTGTTTTAACCTATTCCATAGTATAGATAAATCAGGGTGAGATTGATAGACTAGTAAACAACAGAATAGATGCAATGATGTTGTAAGAAGTAAAATACTGAGGAATTGTAACGTCCATTTTTATGTGGCACTAGCCACACAAAAAGTCAGAATTCACTTTTAAAATGACTTATACAACATGCTCCCATCTTCAGGACTTGTATTTCTTTCTGGCTTTATCCCCTTGGATGACCTGCAGGTATTTCAAGTTCAACATATCTAAATGGAATTAGTTATTTTTCTCCATTACCCTTCTTAGTATTCTATATTCTCAATTACTCCGTGTTCTCAAGGTCAGTTCATTGTCATCTTTCTAGTCTACCAAGATAGATTAAAATAATAATAACCTTATAATATAACCTTATATAACTTTTACATAATATTTCCTATATGCCAGACGCTATTCTTAGCACTTTATGTATATCAACTCTTTTAAGTTAATCCCAGCTGATCACTAAATTCTATCAATTATATTTCAAATTGTCTTAATAAATATTTCCAGAATGAGCAAATGACTAATTATCTAAAGCTTGACAACTTTATTAGTGGTAGAATATATAGGACTTGGTCTTTGAAGCTTCCTCTTTAAGTATTACATGTATACTTATACATATATAAATCTAAGAGCCAAAACAGTAGAGGATAGCCCTTTATAACATAGTAGAATCATCCTCTATACTGGTGTTTCCTAACTGCACTGAAATAATGAGGGTACTAGTTAAAAATACTGATTCCCAGTACCGTCACCAGAAAATCTAATTTAGTAGGTCTAAATCAGTAAATGGTATTCTCTCAAAATTAATATTTACCATTTTGGAACTTACAAGTTTTAATAGTTTTGGGTGGTATGATTCAGTTATTTCTGAATTCTGAAAACCATTGGACAAGTTGACAGAGAATTACTCTCTAGACTATTGTAATCTTAAAAGACACAACTCCCAAAAACAGGTGTTTTGGGAAACATTCTCAGTCTCCATTTAGATTTAAAAATCAGTTATGGGACCGTCTGGGTGACTCAGTTGGTTTAACACCTGACTCTTGCTTTTGGATCAGGTCATGATCTCAGGGTCCTGGGATTGAGCCTGGACTTCAATCAGGCTCCTCGCTCAGCAGGGAGTCTGCTTGAGGATTCTCTCTCTCCCTCTCCCTGTGACCTCCCCCTACTCTCTCTCTTTCTCAAATAAGTAAATAAATCTTTTTAAAAAAATCAATTATGCATGTGCAGAAAAGAAGAAAGGTTGTGTTTTTCTTCATCTGCCCAGCCTATAAGATCATTTAGGAAACACTTCATTCTGCTTCAACACTGATGATGCATGTATAGAAAAGAAAGGATTAGAAAAGGCTGTGTTTTTTTTTTCTTTACCTGTTTATAAGAAAAGCTACCTGTTATTTTAGTATACAGATTATAAGAGATATAGAGGTTTACTCAAGATAGCATGGCCTGAAATAAGTTCCTTCCGTGGAAGATTGTTTCTGGCTTTAGTATATGCAATAAGCCCACTATTTTTTAAAAATGATTTCAGTATTTTTAGATATGTGAGATAGACTTCACTCTCACCCCTCATGTTACTAAGCAACATGTCATACAGTCGCTAAGAAACAGACTAGCAAGCTTGGGGGCACTTCAGTTCCCTTATCACTTTGCATAACACATGACTATACCCTAGAGAGTTTTACAGCCTTGGAGAAAAGAGAGAAAAGTTAATGGCATATAGAAAGGTTAGAAAAAGTGACAGGGGCAGGGAAATAGAATAAGGAAAAGAGCAAGGTATTTGAGAAGAGTGTGTGAGCTTGGCAGAGAAAGGCTATTACGCAATTTCCTTGAATGAGTCATGGAAAAACCTTAAATTGCCAGTGCTCTATTTCATATTCTGTATGCTTCTACCTTTTCTAGAAACAAATTAGAGACTATACCTGGAGAAGAGGATCTTTCAGATAGTATTACTGAATATTATCAGAAGGATAAAAATCGATTGTAACTTTGTAGAAGATTACTTATTACAAACACATTAAACAAGTCACACCTTATTTAAAATGCCATATCAGATCTGCAGTACTGTTTCATTCCATTTCTCCCCCAAAATTGGGAGTAAATGGACAGCATTACTGTAAATGTCCATTACAGTAAATGGACAGGGGAGTAAATGGGGGAGTAAAAATGGACAGCACTAAGAGAGAGGTTAGAATGTAAGTGTTCTTGAACAAATTAATGCTCCTGGGCAGTGTGTTTCTGTACAAAAGTTTAAAAATCAAATATAAAAGGGGGAAAGAAGAAGCTGTTGTGCTCTACCTAGAAGACTGTTGGATCTGAAATAAGACACCAGGCTCCAGGTTTCATTGTGTGCATGTGAAAGGTTGAGTCTTTGTGTCTCTGTGGCATTTACTGTTGCTGGCAACCAGGAAGCTCCCTAGCAATTGTTGCTAGGTCCTCAGTGCCTCTGTTTGCCTGAAACCTTAATCAGTGCCAGAAACACCAGAGATAAAAATCATTGCACAAAACCCAGCACCCATTATCCCCAATGGTCCTGCTGCAAACAGTCTGTCTTGTGTTCAGTGAAAATCAGTGTCAAATGGAGACTTCACACCAATAGTTCATCCTCAATATCCTCTCCATGAATGCCTGTTCTTTCAGCACAGGGCACTGAGAGAACACTGAAGAACGGTTTAATTAAAGTAAAAGTTATATTCTGGTGTCACCAGCTTTAACTAAATGCCTAACAGTCTGAAAGAGGGACACAGACAAGAAAGATTTCATCAGATTTAGATGACTTCCATTTCTGAGGTCCCATCATGTTTATTTGACAGCTTGAGATCACCTTAGTGACCACAGAAGTCATGGTGCAAATGATGGTACCATTTCCAATAGGACTCCAGAGACTCTGATAAAGATCCGTGTCAGGACCACCCCCAGAAATAACCTACATCATCTCTTGACATTAAACATTGGCTCTTAGGTGAGCTTCACCGATCTGTACAACCCACTACTCACGTCATTTTGTACAAACACACACCTTAAAATTTTGCTTCCTGTGTATTTCTTACCTAGGTGTAGACAGTTAGAACTTTGAACTTACCTGGAAACAGTTGCAAATCTGGGCTGAGATTTAGAAAAGATTGATGCCAAGATGACATAAATTATCTCCTTCCATCAGGCATCTAGCTGCCAAAAGCAGGCTTGAAGAGATAGTTATTATGATTATTACTAATTTTTGAGCACCTGTTCAAGGCTAACTGCTATATTATCTAATCTAATCCTCAAAATAATTCTTGTGGATAGTTACAATTATATTTGCTTTATTCCTCCGTTGAGGAAACTGAGGTCCAGAGAAGTTACATAATATGCCCAAGGTCTCTCACAGTTAATGAGTTACAAAACGAAAATTCAAACCTAGATCAATCTGTCTCTGGTGTTTGACTTTGAACCACTGCTCTATGCATACAGTTTAATAGAGAATTTTTTTTATAGGAATAAATTGTGTAGGACATCACCTATGTGTCAAGGTGGAGAGTATGGGTCCCGGGGTCTCTCTGTCCCCTTATGGGGTAGTTGAGACTCAGAATGTCTGCCTCTTCTGGGGTTGACTTTTCCACAAAGGCCTCAACCCATCTGCCAGAACCCTTCATTGCCCCATCCTTGCATTTCCCCAAATCTAGGTTATCCAGTGTATAATAACATTCCATGGGGTCTTTAGATGGATGTTTCAGATTGGGTTCTGCAATATCAGCCCGGTCTGAGGCAAAGACTTGTCCCGACAGCCTTTCTGCATTTATCTGATCTCCTCTTTTCATTTCCTTATCTAATAAGAACAAGAGATCATTTTTAGGGACTGTGTGATCTGAATTCTAATTTGGAAAAGAATGCTTTTGCAAAAGAACCGGGTTGGAAAACTGTCACAGTTTACATTATCCAGAGCTCTGATCAGTGCCTTGGAGTCACATTGTCTCAAAATCTCCATTTTAAAGTAAAATATTTCCTTTTCCTTTGCATAACCAAAAAGCCCACTGAATTAGTTAAAAACGCTTTCATTCTTACATACACACTGGACAGAAAACCTGAAATAGTCCCATGTGGGTGGTGTACTGGGGCCTGCTCTAACACATAGACTGTAACCTCCTCTTTCCAATTCTGTATTCAGTGACATCACATTGGTGGCTTGAAACTGGTCATGGTGGGAGTGTTTACACCATGGAAATTGGCCAATGCTACAAACCAGGGCTTTCTTCTTTTTTTTTTTTTTAACCTCTCTCTCTCAGAGCCAGTCAAACTACTAGGAGAGGAGTTCTCAAGGACCAATGTACTAGCAGTATAACTTCAGGGAAACATAGTCCACCGTTGTGGCAGTGGGTATCATGTTGCTGGATTCTCATGTTGTATAAGTGAAGGAAGTCATCTGCTCAGTGATGTAGACTACTACAAGTTTTATTAAATGAGTGCCCTCAAACACAGGACTTGGTAGAAATTATGTTTACCATTTAACACAGGACATTCTCTTGTATGACCCACCACTTCTCAGCACATGGGGTATATCTGGCAGCGTCATAGATAGAAGTATAAAACAGGTTGCAAGGACAGCATAGTTTTCTCATCATAGCAACTATTGGAAGCTTTTGGATTCTGAGGTGGTTACCCAAAGAGTCTTTAATGAAATCTACAGATCATAGACCTTGTCTGTATGTGTGAGAAGGCTTATGACCTAACCTGGAATGATAATTTTTGAAAAATGGGATTTAAAAATATAATTTCTATTGCCAAGAGATTTGAGAATATTTATAATTATAGCTAACATTTCTTAGTTTACTGCTGTGATCTGTTCTAGGCATTGTACTTGGGTTTACTTGTGTTAACTCATTTATTCCTTATTATAACTCTCAGAGATAGGTACTATAATTATGCCCATTTTATAGATGATAAAATCAAGGCACAAAATGTTTAAGTAAGTTGCTGAAGGTCACCAAGTAAGTAACAGAGCCAGAGTTCAAACCCAAAAGTCTGAGTTCTAATCCTTTGTAGCCTCCTCCAGTATACTTAAAAAAAACAAAAACAAAAACAAAACAAAACAAAAAAACAGATTTTAGGGGTGACTGGGTGGCTCAGTGGATTAAAGCCTCTGACTTTGGCTCAGTTCATGTTCTTAAGGTCCTGGGATCGAACCCCGCATCGAGCCCCGCATTGGGCTCTCTGCTCAGTGGGGAGTCTGCTTTTCCCCCTCTCTCTTCCTGCCTCTCTGCCTACTTGTGATCTCTCTCTGTCAAATAAATAAAATCTTTCCAAAAAAAAAAAGATTTTATTTATTTGAGAGAGAGAGAAAGAGTGCACATGAGTGGAGAGAGGGGTAGAGGGGAAGGAAGAAACAGGCTTCCCACTGAGCAGGGAGCCTGATGAGAGGCTAGACAACAGAACCCAGAGATCAGGACCTAAGTCAAAGGAAGATGCTTAACTGTCTGAGCCACTGGGGTGCCCCTCCAGTATATTTTTCATACTAACCATAGATCAAGCTTAACACTTAGGTACTTTCTTTCTTCCTTCTTTTTATTTTTTTTAAAGATTTTATTTATTTATTTGAAAGAGAGAGAGATAGTGAGAGAAGGAGCACAAGCAGGGGAAATGGGAGAGGGAGAAGCAGGCTTCCCACAGAGCAGGGAGCCTGATGCAGGGCTCCATCCCAGGACCCTGGGATCATGACCGGAGCCAAAGGCAGATGCTTAATGACTGAGCCACCCAGGTGGCCCTTAAGATTTTATTTATTTCAGAGAAAGAGAGAGGGAGTGGCAGAGAGAGGGAGAAGCAGACTCCATGCTGAGCAGGGAGCCTGATGTGGGACTCAATCCCAGGACCCTAGGATCATGATCTGAGCCGAAGGCAGATCCTTAACTGAACGAGCCGTCCAGGTACCCTAACACTTAGGTTATTTCTAATAATTTTTTAACAGAACATATAAAGGTTTCCTTGACCCATTGTAAAAAATACATTTGTGTTCATATTATATGCCTCAAACAAAATAATATTCTTACTATGCATAATATTTTCTGATATTTTCTATCCTAGTCTATTTCATTTTAAAAATACTGGTCGCAATTCACTAAATTGATTTATTGACATACTAATGAACAGTAAACCTACTGTTTGAAATTCACTGTAGTAAATTTTTATAAATGTGGCCCCATTCCATGGTTTGGTTAACTACTGGTGTCCTAGTTTATTTTATTTCTTTAAGATTTATTAATTAATTTGAAAGAGAGAGAGATTGAAAGCAGAGGGGAAGGGCAGAGGGAGAGAGAATTGCAAGCAGACTCTGTGCTGAGTGGGGAGCCCACTGGGGCTTGATCTCATGACTCTGAGATTGTGACTTGAGCTGAAACCAAGAGTCAGACTCTTAACCAACTGTACCACCCAGATGCCCCCTGGTATTCCACTTTAGAAGCCACAGTATTCTGTTTTCTTTCCAATTACCCTATGGTCTAGTGGCAAAGTCACTTTCGAGGGACATATGATTTAAAAAGATGCAAGAAGCCATGGAAGTCTGGGCTGGGTTGATGGCAGTGAAAATGAAAAGAAAGAATATAATGGGAGAGTTTTAGAGGAAGACTTTCAGGATTTGACAGGACATGAGTGACTAGTGTCCCTCCTCAGATGATACAATTAGGACATCCTACATGTCCAGGCTGGGCAGAGGTGAGATGAAGAGTATGGAGAGTCATGGGTCAATAGCCAGATGTAATGGTGTATCAAGTGTCCAGGCTAGTGGTGCTCAGGTTACTGCATTCTAAAGCTGAATTGCTAAATCCAAATGGTTGAAACAAGAAGAGAAGACATGAAGCAAGCAAGTTAGAGACCCAGGAGAGTTCCTGCCTACAGAAGTTCTAATGAACTGAGAAGGCAGTAATAAAGTGAATCTTGAGGAAAAGTCCAGCAAATGATTCCTGTCCATGGTTCTGAGTGTTCCTTGAGAGTTTAAGTAAAGGAGATGGTGGTAGGCACAAGCATGTGCTGCATACTAACTCAAAGATTAATATATGGTTTCATTCCTTTAGGAGCTGAAAATCTATGCAGCATCATATGAAGGAGCATCATTAGACAAGCTTGTTTTCACCACCCTGCACAGCTAGCAATGATGATATTTGTGTAGTGCATTAGAGTTTACAGAGAACTTTCACATCTGATATCTCATTTAATCTGCTCATCAACCATGTGGGACAGATACTGTTTTCATTTTATACACGTAATAAGAGAAAAACTGAGGTCTTGAACTTAAACATATCTAGATTTATGTATTTTTTAAAGTTTATTTACTGAGGTAATCTCTACACCCAACGTGAGGCTCAAACTCACAACCCCAAGATCAAAAGCAGCATGCCCTTCTAATTCAGCCAGGCACTGTAGCCCCCCTTTTTAAGTTGATTTTTTAAAATAATCTATATACTCAACATGGGGCTTGAAATCATGACTCCAAGATCAAGAGTTGCATGCTCTTCTGACTGAGCCAGCCGCACACCTCGCCTCCCCCCTGCCCTGCCAAGTATATCTACATTTAGGTTTCATTCTCTTTCCACCATTTCAGAGCTCTTTATCAATAATTAACTGTCATCATCAAATGAAATTTACCTACTGTAGAAGATGTTTTGGGAAAAGAGCATAAAAATAAGAAGAATCAACAATTAAAAACAAATGCCTGGGTGCTCCTGGGTGGCTCAGTTGGTTAAGCGTCTGCCTTCTGCTCAGGTTATGATCCCAGCGTCCTAGGATGGAGCCCTGCATTGTGCTTCCTTCTCTGTGGGGAGCCTGCTTCTCCTTCTCCTGCTGCTCCTGCTTGTACATGCTCTCTCTCTCTCTCTGTCAAATAAATAAATAAAATCTTTAAAAAAACAAAACAAAACAAAAAACAAACACTTGAAGCTCTATCACCCCTGCTGGAATGGCTATAATAAAAACATAGATAGGGGCGCCTGGGTGGCTCAGTGGGTTAAGCCGCTGCCTTCGGCTCAGGTCATGATCTCAGAGTCCTGGGATCGAGCCCCACATCGGGCTCTCTGCTCAGCGGGGAGCCTGCTTCCTCCTCTCTCTCTGCCTGCCTCTCTGCCTGCTTGTAATCTCTGTCTGTCACATAAATAAATAAAATCTTAAAAAAAAATAAAATAAAAACATAGATAATAACAAGTGTTGATGAGGATGTGGAGAAATTGGAATCCTTTTACACTGCTCATGGGACTGTTAAATGGCACAGCCACTTTGGAAAACAGTTTGACCATTCTTCAAAATGTTCAACACAAAGTTAGCATAGGACTCAGCAATTCCACTCCTAGTTATATACCCAAGAAAAGAAAATATATGTCCACATAAAATCCTGTAGACAAATGTTCATAATAGCCAAAGAATAGAAACAACCCAAATGTTCGTCAACTGATGAATGAACAAATAAACTACTGTCTATCCTTATAGAGGAATATTATTGAACAAGAAAAAAGGAATGGTGTATATGTCACAATAGAGATGAACTTTTTTTTTTTTTTTGAGTCTGTCAACACTTACTTATCCAAGAAGCATCTTGAGCCATTTCCACATATTACCCTCCTCTCGGCCTTATTCATATTCTTTTTTTAAAAAGATTTATTTATTTATTTGAGTGTGTGCATGTGTGAGTTTGGTGGGGGAGGGCCAAAGGAAGAGATAGTCTTAAGCTGACTCTGTGTTGAGTGTGGAGCCCAGCTCTGGGCCCTGAAATCATGAAATGAGCCAAAACCAGAGGCTTAACTGACTGAGCCACCCAGGCTCAGTTAAGCATATTCCTATATAGCACCAGGCACCCCTTAAGCATATTCCTATATAGCATTTATGCTACCTGAAGGTTATCTATCTATCTACCTATAGGTAGTTTGTGACTCCACAAGAATAAAGATTTTTTATTGTTTTTAATTTTAATTCCAGTATAGTTAACATACAGTGTTATATTGGTTTTAGGTGTGTAATATAGTGATTGATGTTTCTGGGCATTTGTGAGTGCTCATCATGATAAGTTTACTCTTAATTTTCCTCTCCTATTTCATGCATTCCCTTATCCACCTCCCGTCTGGTAACCATCAGTTTGTTCTCCGTATTTAAGAGTCTGTTTCTTTGTTTGACTCTAGAGATGAACATTGAAATCATGTTGCTAAGTGAAAGAAGCTGGACATAAAAACCACATCTTGTATGATTTCGTTTATGTAAAATAGGCAAATTCATAGAGACATAAAGTAAATTGGTAGTTGCCTGGGGCTGGCGTAGAGAAGGTTTGTGGGAAGAAGTTGGAGAAAATGGGGAGTGACTGCTAATGTGTACAGGATTTCTTAGTGGGGTGATGAAAGTAATCTAAAATTGATTATGGTGATGGTTGCACAACTCTATGAACCCACTCATAACCATTAAATTGTGCATTTTTAACTGGGTGAATTGTATGGTACATTAATTACATGTAAATAAAGCTTCTTAAAAAAAAAGATTATAGCCCTGAAAAAAATTATTGCCTGGTTCTGTTCACTGGATAGAAATAATAATAATATCCCAGTAGCAAAGAGCTCCTTTAGCCCCAAGATAGTGAGTTTTAAAAACTATTCTCAAAAAATAAAACAAACAAACAAACAATTCTCAAGTCATTTAGGAGGTTAGGGCATCTCAGGATAGAATGTAATAAAAGAACCCAACTGCATTACAAATGTATGAAAAACCTCACTGGAGAGGATAGGGAGAAACAGTGCTCATCCAACTAACTTTGGAAATGAAGGGAATCTATAAGACTAATGGTGAAAAGAACTGTAGATAAGTGCTGTACTCTAGGCAATAAAGTTGTTCCCCCGGAAGGTACAAGTTAACAGTTCTGAAATCACTATGTATCTATACTGGAACTAAACCATTAAGTATAATGGATGGTGGGTGGTGGGAGCCAAGTTTCCTTCTTACTGTTGGAGTTGCAGGTTACATACAAGCAAGAGAAGCAAGTTAGAATGTGATAATGGATTCAAGTTGGAGGCATCAGTAAGAACCCCTCTTTAGCTTAATATACATTTAATAGTTACATATAAAATACTAATAAATATGTGTGTATATGCACAAACTAGTATACGTACCATGTATTTCTTTTCTCTGCCGGCTGAAAATGTGTAGAACCAATGACATCCCAACAGCAACAGCACCCCAATCTTAAGTTTCCTTTCTTTCTTTCTTTCTTTCAGTAAACTCTACCTCCATTATGGGACTTGAACTCATGACTCTGAGATGGAGAGTCACATGCTCTGCTGACTGAGGCAGCCAAGTGCCCCCAATCTAAATTTCTTTTCTTTTCCTTTCTTTTCTTTTTTCTCTTTTCTTTTGTCTTCTCTTTTTTCTCTTTTCTTTTCTTTTTCCTTTCCCCTTCCTTCCTTCTTTTCTTTTTTTTTCTTCCTTCTTTTCTTTATCTTTCTTTTTTAAAAGATTTTATTCTTTTTTTTTAAAGATTTTATTTATTTATTTGACAGACAGAGATCACAAGTGGGCAGAGAGGCAGGCAGAGAGAGGAGGAAGTAGGCCCCCTACAGAGCAGAGACCCGCCCCCCACCCCATATGGGGCTCAATCCCAGCACCGCAGGATCACGACCCGAGCTGAAGGCAGAGGCCTTAACCCACTGAGCCACCCAAGTACCCTTAAGATTTTATTCTAAAGTAATCTCTACACCCACTGTGGAGCTCGAACTCACAACCTCAAGATCAAGAGTCGCATACTCCACCAACTTAGCCAGCTGGGCCCCCTGACCTACCTTGTGTTTCTAATAAAATTTTTCCAATAAAAGGAACCGGAGCTCCTTGGAGCAGTGACTGACTCTAGAAGTAAGGCAAGAAATATCCAAGATATTCCTGGAGCAGCTTATAGTGCCAGAAAATAATGAAGTGCTCGAAAAACCCCAGAGTGATGAGGTATGTCAAAGGGATCCAGGAGCCAATTGAAAAGAGCCCAATGGTCAAAGCCGGTGCAGTTTCAGCAACAAATAAATGAAGTAGTACTAAATTAAAACCTGGAATATAGGGACGCCGGGGTGGCTTAGTTGGTTAATCAGCTGCCTTCGGCTCAGGTCATGATCCCAGCATCCTGGGATCGAGTCCCACATCGGGCTTCTTGCTCAGCAGGGAGCCTGCTTCTCCCTCTACCTCTGCCTGCCATTCTGTCTGCCTGTGCTTGCGCTCTCTCCCTCTCTCTCTCTGATAAATAAATAAAATCTTTAAAAAAAAATAACCTGGAATATAAAATATTTATGAGTACATACTGATATCAGTTAATCATTAATTAATTAACTGATATCAGTTAATTAATTAGTGGAGGTGAATTGACAAAGCTCTCATGCAGGAGAATTTCAAATAATTTATGTAGATACACAGCCTTAACAAGATGGAGTGTAATTTACCACTCCTTAAGTGTGGGTTGTGCATAATAGCTTCCTTCCAAGGAATACAATATGAAGGGGAGGAGAAGAATAACTTTTTTTTAAATTATATTTTTAATTTTGATTCCAGTATAGTTAACATAAAGTGTTATATTAGTGTCCGGTGTACAATACAGTAATTCAGCAGCTCTATACATGATGAGTCAGTCCTCATGATGACAAGTGTTCTCTTTAATCTCCATCCCATAGTTCACCCATTCCCCCCACCTACCTCCCTTCTGGTAACCATCAGTTTGTTCTCTATAGTTAAGAGTGTGTTTTGGGGGGGCGCCTGGGTGGTTCAGTGGGTTAAGCCGCTGCCTTCGGCTCAGGTCATGATCTCAGGGTCCTGGGATTGAGTCCCGCATCGGGCGCTCTGCTCAGCAGGGAGCCTGCTTCCTCCTCTCTCTCTCTCTGCCTGCCTCTCTGCCTACTTGTGATCTCTCTCTGTCAAATGAATAAATAAAATCTTTAAAAAAAAAAAAAGAGTGTGTTTTGGGGTGCCTGGGTGGCTCAGTTGGTTAGGCATCTGCTTTCGGCTTGGGTTATGATCCCAGTTCCGCATCGGCTCCTTGCTCAACGGGGAGCCTGCTTCTCTCTCTGCCTGCTGCTGTCCCTGCTTGTGTGCTCTCTCTCTGACAAATACATAGATAAAATGTTTTAAAAATGGAAGTCTGTTTCTTGATTTGTCTGTATGTCTCTCTTTTTATTTTTGCTCATTTGTTTTATTTCTTAAATTCCACGTATGAGTGAATCATATGGTATTTGTCTTTCTCTGACTGACTTATTTCACTTAGCATAATACTCTCAAGCTCCATCCATTGTTGTTGCAAATGGCAAGATTTCCTTCCTTTTCATGGCTGTATAGTGTTCCATTATGTATATATACCACATCTTTATCCATTCATCTATTGATGAACACTTGGGCTGTTTCCATAATTTGGCTATTGTAAATAATGTTGCTATAAACATAGGGGTGCATGTATCTCTTTGAATTAGTGTTTTTGTATTTTGGGGTTAAATATCCAGTAGTGTGATTACTGGATTGTGTGGTAGTTCTATTTTTAAATTTTGTTGTTGTTGTTGTTGTTAAAGATTTTATTTATTTATGATAGGGAGAGATAGTGAGAGAGAGAACACAAGCAGGGGAGCTGGAGAGGGAGAAGCAGGCTCCCTGCTTAGCAGGAAGCCTGATGCAGGGCTTGATCCCAGGATGCTGGAATCATGACCTGAACCAAAGGAGGATACTCAATGACTGAGCCACCCAGACGCCCCTGTTTTTAACTTTTTGAGGAATCGCCATACTCTTTTCCACAGTGGCTGTACCAGTTTGCATTCCCACCAACAGTGCAGAAGTGTTTCTTTTTCTCCACATCCTCACCAACACATTTTTGTTTTTTGTGTTTTTGATTTTAGCCATTTGGACAGGTGTGAGGTAGTGTCTCATTGTGGTTTTGATTTGCATTTCCCTGATGATGGGTGATGTTGAACATCTTTCCATGTGTCTGTCAGCCATCTGTATGTCTTTGAAAAATGTGTGTTCATGTCTTCTGCCCATTTTTTATTTAGATTATTTGTTTTGAGGGTTTGAGTTTTGATTTTTTTTATATATTTTGGATATGAACCCTTTATCAGATGTAATTTGCAAATACTTCTCCCATTCAGTATGTTATCTTTTAATTTTGTTGATTGTTCCTTTTGCTGTGCAGAAGCTTTTTATTTTGATGTAGTTCCAATAGTTTGGTTTTGCTTTTATTTTCCTTGCCTCAGGAGACATCTAGAAAAATGTTGCAATGGCTGATGTCAGAGAAATTACTGCTTGTCCTCTCTTCTAGGATTTTTATGGTGTCAAATCTCACATTTAGGTCTTTAATCCGTTTGGGGTTTCTTCTTTTGTATGATGTAAGAAAGTGGTCCATTTTCATTCTTTTGCATGTGGCTATCCAGTTTTCTCAACACCATTTGTTTTTTTTTTTTTTAAAGATTTTATTTATTTGACAGAGAGAAATCACAAGTAGATAGGCAGGCAGAGAGAGAGAGAGAGAGGGAAGCAGACTCCCTGCTGAGCAGAGAGCCTGATGCGGGACTCGATCCCAGGACCCTGAGATCATGACCTGAGCCGAAGGCAGCGGCTTAACCCACTGAGCCACCCAGGCGCCCCTCAACACCATTTGTTAAAGACACTGTCTTTTTCCCACTGGATAGTCTTTCTTCCTTTGTCAAATTACTTGGCCATATAATTAGAGGTTCATTTCTGGGTTTTCTATTTTGTTCCATTGATCTATGTGTCTATTTTTGCAGTACTGCAGTTTATCTTATTACTACAGCTTTGTAATACAACTGGAAGTCCTGATTTGTGTACCTCCAGTTTTGTTTTTCTTTTTCCAGATTGCTTTGGCTCTCCAGGGTCTTTTCTGGTTTCACACAAATTTTAGAATTGTTTGTTCTAGTTCTGTGAAAAATGCTTTTGGTATTTTGGTAACGATTGCATTAAATCGGTAGGTTGCTTTGGGTAGTATAGACATTTTAACAACATTTTTTTTTCTTCCAACCCAAGAGCATAGAATGTTTTTCCATTTCTTCGTGTTATCTTCAGTTTCTTTCATTTATGTCTTATAGTTTTCAGAGTATAGGTCTTTTACCTCTTTGGTTAAGTTTTTTCCTAGGTACTTTACTACTTTTGTTATAATAATAACTGGGATTGTTTTCTTAATTTCTCTTTCTGTTGCTTAATGTTACTGTATAAAAATTCAACAGATTTCTGTACATTGATTTTATATCTTTCGACATTACTGAACTCATTTATCAGTTCTAGTAGTTTTTTGGTGGAGTCTTTAGGGTTTTCTATATATAGTATCATGTCATCTGCAAATAGTGGAAGTGTTACTTCTTCCTAACCAATTTGGAATGTCTTTTTATTACTTTTTTTTTGAAGATTTTATTTATTTATTGGACAGAGGGAGATCACAAGAGGCAGAGAGGCAGGCAGAGAGAGAGGGGGAAGCAGGCTCCCCACTGAGCAGAGAGCCCAATGCGGGGCTTGATCCAAGGACCCTGGGATCATGACCTGAGCTGAAGGCAGAGGCTTAACCCACTGAGCCACCCAGGAGCCCTTTTTATTTCTTTTTGTTCTTGGATATCCATGGCTAGGACTTCTAGTACTATGTTGAATGAAAGTGATGAGAGTTGACATCCTTGTCTTGTTCCTGACCTTAGGGGGAAAGCTCTCAGTTTTTCCCAGTTGAGTAGGATGTTTGCTGTGGGTCTTTCATCTATGGCCTTTATCATGTTGAGATGCATTCCCTCTAGACCTGCTTCATTGAGGATTTTTATCACGAATGGATATTTTGCTTTGTCAAATTTTTTTCACATATATTGAAATAATCATATGATTTTTGTCCTTTCTCATAGTGATGTGATATATCACATTGATAGATTTGTGAAAATAGAACCACCTTGCATCCTAGGAATAAATCCCATTTGATCATGATGAATTTTTTTTTTTTTTTTTAGAAAGGGCAAGAGGGAGAAGGGGAGTGAGAGGCAGAGGGGGAGGAGAAAGAGAGAATCGTAAGCAGGCTCCACACCCAGTGCAGGCCCAGCATAGGACTGAATCTCACAACACATGAGATCATGATCTGAGCCAAAATGAAGAGTCAGATGCTTAACTGACTAAGCCACGCAGGTGGCTCAGGTTTTTTTTTTAATTAATGATTTTTTAAAAAATATATTGCTGGATTTAGATTGCTAGTATTTTGTTAAGGATTTTTGCATCTATGTTTGTCCAAGATATTGTCCTGTAGTTCTCTCTTTGTGGTTTTTTTATCTGGCTTTGGTATCAAGGTGATAGTGGGCTCATAGCATGAATTTCAAAGTTTTCCTTCCTCTTATATTATTTAGAATAGTTAGAGAAGAATAGATACTAACTCTTTTTTAAACACATTTGTGAAACCATTTGATCGTGGACCTTTGTGACAAAAAAATAAAGTTAAGCTGTCACAACCCGAACCTACCCATGAGTTTTAGCATCACTAAGATAACCTTGGATAACCAGCAGTTGTATCCTCTAATGTGATGCAGTGTGAAGCATACAGTGCTACCTATGACAGATCCTTGAACCTGAATCTAATCAAGCATTAGAGCTAACTTCTAATTTACAGGAAATGTGGGGAATAGAGGAGTAAGTTAAATAAACCACTAAGAAGCAAGTAAAGAATGGCTAAGGGGTGCCTGGGTGGCTCAGTTGGTTAAACATCTGACTCTTGATTTTGGCTCAGGTCATGACCTCAAGGTTGTGACATCTAGCCCCACATGGGGCTAAGTGCTGAGTTTGGAGCCTGCTTAGTATTTTCTTTCTCTTGGGGCACCTGGTTGACTCAGTGGGTTAAAGCCTCTGCCTTCAGCTCAGGTCATGATCCCAAGGTCCTGGGATCAAGCCCCACATTGGGCTCTCTGCTTAGCAGGGAGCCTGCTTCTTCCTCTCTCTCTGCCTGCCTCTCTACCTACTCTGTCTGTCAAATAAATAAACAAAATAAAAAAAAAAAAAAGATTTTCTTTCTCTCTCTCCTCCCTGCCCACGTGTGAGGGCATACTTCAACTCACTCTCTAGCTAAAAAAAAAAAAAAAAAAAAAAAAAAAAGAATGGCTCATTCTCTTAATTTATTTTTCTTTTAATTATTCAGCAAGACAATGGTCTGGGGATAAAAGAGAAAGGGAATGGTTTTGGATTAAAAGAGATAAAAGACATAACCAAAATAATGTGTTCCCTTTGTCTGGATCCTAATTAAAACAAACCAATTATAAAAATAAAATTTTGAAAAAATAAAACAAAATTTTTGAGATAATCAGGGAAATCTGAATATGGACCAAGGAATTGTTGTTAATTTATTAGATATGGTCAATGAAATGTGACAGAAGGAAAAAAAATCCATAGTTCCATTTTTCATGCCCAGGAAACATGTTGTTCATCTGAACTCAACAATGGATCAGCTGAAGTGACTAATTTCTGTAGTTTTGAGAATGGAGTCAGCAGGTTTCTTTAATTCCAACATTGACTGCGGTAGGAAATAATGTGCTTGACCTCATTCTACATCTTTCTGGAAAATAGGATTAATGTTTACCTCAGAACAGCAATATGAGGCTTAATGTTTCAGAGGAGGTTTTTGGACGAGAGGTGTTCAAGGAATCTGACTGTTTGGGCTGTAAGTGAGATTGGCTGTTTTCTTGTTTCACTAAACAGAAATTCTATTTTCTTCTTCTTTTAGCATCGGCCTGGTGCCTGGTACTTTCTCAGAAGCCGACAGACCTAGGCCTCTCAACTTTCGGGGAAAGTTATTAGGATGTCTGAAGCCACAGCTAGGTAAACCATTGCCCTGCTGCTTGTTGGGTGCTGTTGCCCTCTCGGAGGACGTGCCTTCCCTGCTCAGGTAGCTAGCCCTCCGCAACTCACACTTGCCATCCTCAGGAGGGTAGCAGGAGGATGGCTTAGGGCTGAGCTGCTTCAGAAAAGGCAGTTAGCCTAAGTTGGAAGAGCAGCCCAGTCTCAGAACCTGGCAGCTAAAGGGACTGGAACCCAAATGACACATCTAAATGTTTGGGAGTAAGGTACTATGAAAATGGGCCATGGCTTCAGTGGACATGTAAAAACTATTTTCCCAAAGCAGCAATTGTGCCTCTCTTTCTCTCTTTTTTAACCTCAGATAAAGGATGCATTTGAAGCTCTTCTCAGAAAACAGGTGGGATTGAGGAGATTTATTTATGACTTACTGGAAGCACAAAGAGAAGCTTTTATTGTTGATAGCTAGCTGGGTGGATGCCAGGAGACACATCCCAGAGGAGCTGTGCTGCCAAGGACTGACACAAAGAGAGCTGACCTAGTCCTTTTTTATGCTGACTGCTTGCTCAGAAATTATATCAGAGGACCGTAGTGAAAGACCCAGTGTGATCTGGAACAATCATGGAGACTTTAGGGCCATCCTAATTCTAAGGTACCATTTGAAGGGACATGGAGAAGCCATATATTCATTAGCTTTACATGGAACTAGTGTTCAGCTCGTATAGGAAAACTGCCTCGAGATGGCTCTGCATGGCCAGGAGTTCAGTATCAGCTTCCTTCCTCTTCCTTTGCAAGTACAAATTCAAATTCAAGTTTTAAGCAAATGCCTCCTAAACACCTCCAGCAGGGGTGGGGGATGGGAAATCTAAGGAACACATCATTGTAACCAATAGTTTTAAGTTTGGGAATGTTTTTCAGATTCCAAAATGAAGGTCAGAAGGAGAAAGGGACAGGGTGTGCATGCTGGGATGACTGGGGTGGAAGGAAGAGGGAAAGATCGGGGAGAGGAAAAGATGGATCTTGTAGGGAAATAGTAATCCAAAATGGAGAATAATTCATAGATTTTCTTAGATTCAGCCAAACCATAGACTGTCAGGGCTGGAAGGAGCTTTAGAGATAATCTTCCTATCTCTCACTGGTCATCTTACTGATGGGAAACTTTGGACCAGAAAAGTGACTTGTCCAAAGAGGCAGAGCCAGGTGATGGCAGAAACAGGCTGGAAACTAGGTGTACTCACTGTTCTCACGACACCCTTGACTTCCCACCATGTCTGCATCTGATTCCCACCGGATAGCTTTGACCTCTCATTCATCACTTTAAGAGCTTTGGACAAAGGGAATAGTCAGCTGTTGGGATTGTGATTCAGTGCAACTTCCTTCTAGCTTCTGTGTCTTGTATCTTCACAATGTCAAGCAAATCAACTATGTTTTTCAACCAATTCATTTTTCATTTGAAAGATCTTCTATTCAAAAGATCTCAGATCTTTCATTTGGAAAATATGAAACTTACATGTAAAAGAGGAAGAAAAACCCCAGAGAATTGCTTTATAATGCAATTCACGTTCTGTGATCTTTTATGGTATGGATCCTACAGATGGCCCAGGACCATCCCGTAGTATCAGCTGCTGTATTCTCCCATTCCTCCCCTCCAGCAGTGCTTTTTTCTCCCCAGTACCATGAGACCCAAGGATTTCACCAGGGTGCAGCCCATGGGATTTTGGGTCTTCCAAATAAGCTGGTTGAAGCTATTTAGCTTGTGGAATATTTGGGGGGAGGGCCATGCCTCGTAATTGGTATAATATAAAATATAATAACAGTGTGTGTCTAGAGCTCAGCCTCAGGTCTTTAATTACCTTCTTCTCACCTTTATCATTGTCTTGCCTTCCACTAGACATGCCGTCGCCTCAACTACCAACAGGCCAATACAGACATTTATATGCCTCTTTCCTTGAGGAGATGGGTATTTGGCCCCCAGAATACTCCAGGCATCTGAGGTCAATCTTGACATTGAATATCCATTCCCTGTTTCCTTGGGAGATGAGGGAGATTAGCCTCTTGATTTCTTCATCTGGACACCAGGACCCAGGCAAGGGAATACATGCAGGACAATGATAAGATGATCTCCCAAATTTGGGAGGAAACATTATGTTGATAAATGTTTAAAAATAATTATTGTCCATACAAATACACATGTTCTAGTCTCAAGAGATTCTGAATCTCCTAGACATATTAAAGAGATTTGTGTCTAACCCACTAAATCAGCAAAACTTAATTTGGGGGCATGTATTCAGTGTTCAATGATATGCTAAGCAATGTGGGGTAACAGTATTAGCTAATGTTTACTGAGTTCTTATAACGTGCCAGGTATCTGCTGAGCACTGTGTATGAGTTGTTGCATCTAGGTGTATAGCCACTCCTATGAGATAGGTATTTTTATTAGCTCCATTTTAAATTTTAGTAACTAAGGTATAGAGAAGGTAAGCCATCTGCCTGGTGTCCCATAGCTGGCAAGCAGGAGAGCCAGGATTTGAGCACAATCTGCTTCCAGGACTTATAAAGAAGGATAAATGATGGTTCCTACCCCCCAATAAATTTATAATCTAGTTGGGGGAAACATGACTAACACACATTAAAACAATAGTAAATTATGTTAGATGCGCATATATAATTAAATGCTAAATTGGATGCTGTTAACTATGAATGCTTCAGGAGATCAGAGGGCACAGGGAGGCATGGACCAGGGAGGCAGGATTTCATGAAGCTGAGCATTGAATGGTCCCTGAGATATCCGTGGGGGTAGGACTGCCTGGGGCAAGAAGGTGGCCAGAGTGCTAGAAGGAGGAGTGAGCAAGATCTGTGCGGGGAGGATGAGGCAGCCGGCTGGACCACGGCCAGGTGGAGCTGATGGGAAGGGCTGATCCACCTATAAGAGCCTTTAAAGCAAGCAGAGTTTAGGCTTGGTGCATTAGCGAGGAGAGAGTCATTAAAGACTCTGGATCAATAAAGCAATATTAGAAAAAAGACGTTTAAAAGGAAGAGGTGCTTGGCAGGACAGAGAGAATCATCTTATTAAAACTGCAGATGATATAAAGCTTGGAAACATATGAAATTGCTCTAAATTATTACCAGTTCTTATTCTCCCATTCAGTGTTAATTCTATTTGATCCTTAAGATTTATGTTTGCATTTATTTCACATTGGCAAGTTCTACCAATTCTGCCTCCTTAAAACTTTTCAAATTTATCTGTTTTTCTACACTTCCTTGCCATTACTTTAGTTTGGCCATCATCCTAATGATGAAGGGAGGTGTCAGAGGCCTTTCTGGAAGAGACGGTATGTTTCCAGAGTCCTGAATATTTAACAAGAGTTAGACAGGAATGAAGGGCAGAGGTAGAAAGGGGTGTGGCAGGGGCACCTGGGTGGCTCAGCCTGTTGAGCCTCTGCCTTTGGCTCAGGTCATGATCCCTGGGTCCTGGGACCGAGCCCCTTTATAAAAAGGGTGGGTAGGTAGGAGTAAGGAGGTGGGAAAAAGAGCAGGGGAAGGATAGCATAATGGGCAGAAGAAAGCAACAAACAAAACAAATGACACGGAATTTGGTGCTAGACAAGAGTGCTACAGGAAGGAAAATGAAATTAGTGAAGGACCACTGGCCCGTGGTAACGGCCCAGAGCCAGGCTAGAAGGCTGTTGAGCTTTGTTACATGTTATCAAAACATTGGGTCAGAATTTTATATCCTGGAAGGCAGAACACCCCCAGTGTGGTGGGAGGAAGACCCTTGAGGAGGGGGCATTTGACCTAGGTAGGCCTTGAACACACAGATTAGCCTTCTCAGTGGAGGGAATGATCTTGGCAAAGGCACGGAGTCTGACACTTTGAAGGACAAGGATCCCGAATACCATACAAGCTCTAGAAAGATTTATCTTTTGTTGGGGGTACAGCACACTGGGAAATGGACCTAAATAGAGATAACCTAAATTTAAGGGTAAAACCCATCTGGAGACTGCTTATAATTTTAGAGAAATGTTGGTGGATGAAATAAGTAAAAAAAATGTAATTATCTTTCAGAATCCAGTGAGAAGTTAGTGCTAGGTTTTTAACAGCTTTATTGAGATATAATTCACATACCATACAACTCCCCTTTTGAAAGTAGTATGATTCAGTAGCTTTTAGTATATTCACAGAGTTGGGCAACCATCACCACAATTAAATGTAGAACATTTTCATCACCGCAGAAAGAAATCCTGCCCCTATTTGCACCCTATCCCCACAGCTCCTGGTGATCTATTAACCTACTTCCATCTCTGTGGGTTTGCCTCTTGTGGACATTTCATGTAAGTGAAATCATATCATATAGTCTTTTGTAACTGGCTTCTTTCCTAAATGCTAGATTTTGCAACTCCATGATTTTGTTATTAAAATGGCCAGTAGCTGCATTATACATTTTCAAATGTATTAGGAAGGAATAATAGGAAAAATTTAGAAATGATCGATGGGGCAGGATGCTGGTGTAAGAAGAAAGACCCTAGGCCAGAAATCAGGAGGTTTGAGTTCTAATCTCGATTCTGTTTTTAACCAGGTGTGTGATCTGGGGCAAGCCAGCAACCTCTCTGGGCCCCAGGCCTGTAAAATGAAAGGAATGGGATTTGAGCAGTGATTCTCAGCTTTGAATGCCCCACAATTGCTTGTGAAGCTTTTTTGAAAAATATACAACCCTGGGACCTTACCCTGCGATATTTCAAAACTCCTAAGGTAAGTGTATTGTTTCTCAAAGGTTAGGAACTACAGGGCTGACGTGTATTTTAGTTTTCCTAGTAAATCTGACATTCTATGAGGTAAAATTGTTTACCAAGGCATTTTTGCCTAGAGCCATACCTGTGGCTCTTGGTCAAGGTCTTTTGTCTGTGATCAGTCATTACTTCAAATGGGGCAAATCCAATGAGGGTAAGGATGCAGCAGCTGCTGATGGCTGTGATCCTGGGTGCCTGACTTGAGCTCACTGTGAGTCACAGCAATAACTAAGAGTAATTGGCCTTCCCCAATGCTTCCCACTTTACGGAGGACAGAAATAACTGAAAATAAGGAAGAAGCCATGTGAATAAATAGCATATATGTGGTGTATTGCTAAGCACTGAAATCTGTGAATGTGTAGGGTGTGTATGTGAGAGAGAGAGAGAGAGAAGATGCTTGACATTTTTTTAGTCCACTTCCCCATGGACAGCTGGTCAAATTCCTAACTTGAGAGACTGCTTGGATAGAAGTAGTTGAGTTTAACGACAGAGTAATGCTTACTGAAAGTTTTTAACAACAAGGGAGGAGATACAGAACACTCTAGGGGAAGTCTTGGTTTCCCTGTATTCTGTTAATGAAAAATGTAGACTTTTGAGCCTTCTTCTCAAGTACTAGCAATTTGTTACTTCCGTGCCTTTTTATCTCTCTTCAGCTGCCAAACCCCTTCTTAAAACAGGGGAAGGGGAAGCTTGGCAGGGGTGCATGGCTGGCTGAGTAGGTGGAATATGTGACTTGATCTTGGGGTTGTAAGTTCAAGCCCCATGTTGGGCGTAGGGACTACTTAAAAATAAAATAGGGCGCCTGGGTGGCTCAGTGGGTTAAACCTCTGCCTTCGGCTCAGGTCATGATCTCAGGATCGAGATCGAGTCCCGCATCGGGCTCTCTACTCAGCGGAGAGCCTGCTTCCTCCTCTCTCTCTGCCTACCTCTCTGCCTACTTGTGATCTCTCTCTGTCAAATAAATAAATAAAATCTTGAAAAAAAAAAGATCATTCTACTGGAGATGGATGGTGGTGGCATCGACACACTACGTGAATATACTTAATGGCACTGAAAGATGGTAAACTTTATGTTACATATTTTACCACAATAAAAAAGAATAAAAGACAAAAAAAAATCATTAGACTAGAAATAAAGCGTAACAGAACAGTTAACAAATGAAAACATAGGGACAGGAAGGCTTGTTGTACTGTACCAGTAAAATGAGTAATCATTCTCTACTTCTGGAAAATGCATCCTAGGGAGATAGATAAATATATAAAGTTGGTTTATCTGAGCATTATTGGTAACCTCAGTAGAAACTGGGTGCTAAAATCATGATATATTCAAAGAATGGGATATTATACAGTCATTAAATTAATAAAGTTAGATTCATATACTACTTTGGAACATATGTATCAGAATGCTAGAAATATTAGAATTATATTAATGTCAGTTTCACAAAAATAAGGCAAGACTTCTTATAAGATTTATGAATTAAAGCCAAATGATTGGATGGAAGAATATTATTCAGAAAGTGGTGGGAAGTAAACTGCTCACTCAGAAAGAAGTCACTGTACATCATTGAATATCAGATACCACTGGTTGTAAGACTCTTGCTGAGTTCAGAGATGTTAAAATGTGAAAAAGTATATATCTAGAATTGACCAAATATAATATGTTTAGGGCCAGAAATTTATACATGTTGGTGACTGGAATGAAGGAAAGGGGACATGAAAATCATTAGATAAAGTGAATCTAAGAAGGGAAGTGTTGGGGCACCTGGGTGGCTCAGTTGGTTAAGCATCTGCCTCCAGCACGGATCATGATCCTGGGGTCCTGGGATCGAGCCCTGCATCGTCTCCCTCTCACTCTACTGTTCCCCCTACTTGTGCTCTCTCACTCTCTCTGTCAAAAAAATAAATAAAATCTTAAAAAAAAAGATAGAGGGGAACTGTTTTCAGGTCAATAGAATAAAATTATTTTATACTAAGTTAAAAAGAAGAGAATTGAAAGGTTTTGAGGAGAGGTATAAGATGGCCACAAAAGCATGCACTGAAGGTTAATTTTGTAACTAAACTAAAGGAAACAAGCAACTATCCCTGATAATTTGGACGCTGTACAATAGGTAATAATAAGTGTTAGCTCATTTACATTTGTGAGGTTTCTTTCTCTACTTTGTCTCAGGTAGAGGCCAGGCTTTGATTTTTTTTTCCTAGATTTTATTTTTGAGGTGCCTAGTTGAGGTGGTTCAGTCTGTTAAAGTTCCGACCCTTAGTTTTGCCTCATGATCTCCTGGGATTGAGCCCTGAGACAGGCGCCATGCTCAGTGGGGAGTCTGCCGGAAGTTTCTCTCCCTCTTCCCCTCCCCCAGCTCACTGGGATGCCTGTGCGATCTCGCATTCTCTCTCTGTCTCTCTCCGTCTAAAATAAATGAATCAGTCTTAAAATATATATATATATTTAATTTTTTTTTTTTTAAAAAGGCTTTGACCCACTAAGCCTCCCAGACGCACCCAGAAGAATGATCTTTTTTAAGGTTGTAAATACATATTGCCAAGTTGCCCTATAGAAATTCAGTAACTGCTGTAGCTCACAATGACTTACTTATCAACTCAGCACACATTTGTTAAGAGTCTCATGTGTCAAACAATGTACTAGATTCAGAATAAAATAATTATTATATTAGTTACATAAATCAGTTATACGTAAATATTGTATCAGTTAAGATGGTTTTGTTGATGGGGCATCTGGGTGGCTCAGTAGGTTAAGTGTCTGCCTTGGGCCGGAGTCATGATCCCAGGGTCCTGAGATGGAGACCAGGCTCAGCAGGGGCCTGCTTCACCCTCTGCCCCTCCCTCCCCCTGTTTGTGCTCGTTTTCTCACAAGTAAATAAATAAAATCTTAAAAAAAAAATAGATGATTTTGTTGCAAATAACAGAAAACCCAACACAAATGGACAAGCAATAGTTTCCTTTCAAAGCATAGCTGAATTCAGTTCTGCTTCCATCACCAGGATTGTTTCTCTCTTTCTTTTGGTTGTCTTCTCTCCAAGTATTATGTTCATTCTCAAACAGCAGTCTTGCACCCTATTGACTCCATGTCCAGCAGAGAGAGGGAGAGAGAGAGAGAGAGCGCACCCTTCTTCCACTAACTCTGAAGATTCAAGTCCTGAGATCTACTTAAATTGGAAGGCTTAGAGCATATGTTCACTCAAACCAGTCAGGAAGGCCATAGGAATGGGACAACAACTGGCTAATTTAGACACCTGTGACTTGTCTTCCACCCTCATCCCAGGCTTGGGGTGGGGGGGCATCTGAATCACAAAGACTAAGAGCAGAGAATTCTGATCCTGTTGCTAGAAGAACAGGAAGGGACCCTGGGGTGACAAAAACAATGTCCACTGCCATGCAAAAACAGAGTGAGCTATCATATAAGAAACCATACCCTACAGCATGTAAAAAGGCAGTTTTAAAAAAGAGAAATGGAAAAAAAAAAAAAAAAGAAAAGAAAAACAGAGGAAACAGAGGAAAGGGAGCAAAGTTCTTTCAACACTTTTATTTTGTATGTAGCATGCCATGCACTGTGTGATGTACAGATGTCCTAAATACGTAAAATATACATATATGGCTTCGGCCTTCTGGAAACTTATATTCTAATGAGAGAAACACATTTAAGCAGATCCAAATAGGCTGAGTGTCAAGAGAGGTGGAGAGGTGGTGTGCTGCAGACCCAGGAAAGGCTTCCCAGAAGAGATGACAGCTGATCTGAATCTTGCCCTATAACATAAAGGAAGGTGGAAAGACACTTTGGGGAAAAGAGAACTGGGGAATGATAAATCGGTTAGTATCCAAAAACGAACATCTGTTGAATGCTGTCACATGTTAGACCCTTCTCAGCCCTTTTTCTATAATATTTTAAGTAATTAATATATTCAGAGAACAGTGAGTAGCCTGGCATTTTGGAAGGAAGGTTCATGAAAAGGAAGACAAAACAAATAAAAACAAACAAACCCAAAAAGATCAGGCTGAAGAAAGCAAGTTGGGGTCAGATTATGGAAGGGCTATATTATACCTAATACCTAATGCAATGGGTATTGGGACTAATAAAAGTTTTGTGGCAAGGGTTTGACATGATCAAGGTCATGCTCTATAAGCATTTTCCAGATTTGCTACCTGCAAGATGGTGTGGAGTGGAGAGCATTGAATTTGGGGAGTCACTGAAAAGGTTGCTAAGACACGCCAGCCAGAGGTCAACAGAATGCCCTTCTGCCCTCGTGACTCTCAGACACTGCTGACCTTGTAAACTCTCTCCACAGTGCCCTCCGGGATCTTTGTTTCATTGAACTGTCCCCTATATATTTTTTTCTTTTTTTAATGCTTAATCTCTTTATAGAATGCATCCTCCTCCTCCTCGCTTTAACTAAGACGTGTTCTTTTTCTCCTCTCAGGAATCCACTTCTACTGAACCCCATTGAGCAAAGGTTTGATTGGCCTAGAGCTTGCCTATTTGCAAACCATTTCTAGGCAACCCTCTCATCCTGTGAGGACCATGCAATCCAGCCCTCCCCCATCCTTCAGACTTCATTTACTCTCCCGATTCACTTTTCAACACATTACTTTCTCCTGAAAGTTCTTTGGCTGTTGTCACTTTGATGCTAAATCCAATGGGTTTCACATTTTGACTTGGGGTATTTGATTCTGTTGACCCCTTATTTCTTGACAGATTCTCCAGAAATTATGTTTTTCCTGTTTCTTCTCATACTTATCCTCTGGCCATTCTTCTTTTCTGAAAGTTCTTCCTCTCCCCACTTCATAAATGTAAGTGTGCCTTGGGCTTCTTCCTCAGCCATCTTACCTTCTCGTCCACCATGCTCTCCCAGTTGTTTGAATCACTACCCAAGTGTTGGTGAAGTGACAGCTTGCAAATTCACACCCCCAGTCATAGCTTCTCTCCTGATCTTTAGATCTATGTGTCCAACTGCCTACTGGACAGCACTAACTCAGTGTTTCTCTGAAACTCTAATTCTTCATGCCTGAAAGAGTAGGTTCTTTACTGTCTCCCCAGGCTCCCAAGCAAAAGCCTGGAAGTCATGCCCACTCTTCAGTTTCAATAACCACTTTTGGGGGTGCCTGGGTGGCTCAGTGAGTTGACTCTCTGCCTTTGGCTCAGGTCATGTTCCCAGGATCATGGGATTGAGCCCCTCATCGGGCTTTTTGCTCGTGAGGAGCCTGCTTCTCTCTTTCCTTCCAGCTCAGTGCTCGCTCGCTCTCTCTCTCTCTCAAAACAACAACAATAACAAAACCCCTCAGTAACCACTTTTAACCAGTCACTGAGCATTGTTAATTCTAAATTTAAGCTATCTCCTCTCCATTTTTACTCTAATTTCTTTAATTTGGGATCTCATTTTCCTTTGCCTAATATATTAGGTTTTCATTTTGATACTTTAAAAAAAAAAGATTTTATTTATTTATTTGGCAGAGAGAGTGACAGTGAGAAAAGGAACACAAGCAGGGAGAGTAGGAGAGGAGAAGCTGGCCTCTCTCACTGAAAAGGGAGCCCAATGCAGGACTCTATCCCAGGACTCTGGGATCATGACCTGAGCCAAAGGCAGATGCCTAATGACTGAGCCACGCAGGCGCCCCTCATTTTGACAATTTTCAAGTATACATAGAGCATAATGGACCCCGACATATCCATCATGTGGATTTAATAATTATTAACTTTTCTTCATAGTTACTTCATCTATTATTTCTACAGTGTTTTAGTGCAAATCCAGTCATCATGCTATCTCACCCATTAAACCCTTCAGTATGCTGCTTTGTTTGAGGTAACATTATCACACCTAATAAAATGCACAAGAATACCTTAATATTATTTAATACTCTATTTGTCTTCCACATTTTCTCTTTACAGTTGATCTAGTCGAGTCAGGATCCAAAGTGACTGAAGTCTCTTGGAAACAAAAACTAAAACATTGCCCTCCCTTGGGAAAAAAAAAAAAAAAAAACAAAAAAAAAACATTGCCCTCCCTTGATTCTTCCCGCTGACTGAGTCAACTGTCTCATGTCACCTAAACTGCTGCAGTTGTGTCGTTAAGTCTTTTTGCCTTGGGTCTTGCTCCTTCCCAGTCCTCCCCCAATCTGTCTTCCCCTCTGCCATCAACACCATTTTATAAAATGCAATCAGAACAGTGTTATTTTCCTGCTTAGAACTTTTCAGTGGTTCTCCTGAACTGCTACAATAAAATCCAAACTTCTTCCTCTGTGATATAGTGTTTTCATTGATCTCTATCTGAGTACCCAGTCTCATCTTTGGTTGATGCTTTCTCATACTATGCAGGCCAAAAACATTCCCCCGCCCCTCAAACAACGGGCTCACTCTCTGTCTGAATGCCACGTACTTTCCTTGCTTCCACCTGGAAAATAGCCTTCATTTCCTAAAGTTTTAGCTCTAGTTATCATCTCCTTTATGAATTTTTAAAATTTTTATTTATTTATTTTTTCGCTATTAGGTGTTTAAATTCCTTAAACCCCGGTCAAGGAGAATTGACTGTCTCCTCCTTCCACCCTCATCCCTCAGCGCTCCCACACACATCAGCGTTTACACTGCTGGCTCCTTCTGAGACTCCTAGAGGCCGGATCCTAGTCATTGTACCAGTCTTGCCAGCTTTCAGGGGCTTAACACAATAATGGGTTTTAAAAATACTTGGGGATAGGTGAGTGAACCATAAAGAGTAGGTTTACATTGCCAACTAGGAAACACTAGATTTGTTCCAAGGAGAAGTTTGTTTTTTGTTTTTTAAGATTTTATTTATTTATTTGACAGACAGAGACCCCAAGTAGGTGGAGAGGCAGGCAGAGAGAGAGGAGGAAGCAGGCTACCCGCCGAGCAGAGAGCCCAACGTGGGGCTCAATTTCAGGACCCCGGGACCACGACCAAAGTCAGAGGCCCTAACCCACTGAGCCACCCAGGTGCCCCCAAGGAGGAATTTCTAACAGTCTCTCCTGCTCATAGCCCTTGAGGCAACAGACACAGCCAGACTTAGGTCAAGGAGGGGGTCACTCCTATTTGAGAGGAGGGCCCCTACCCCAAGTCTGTCGAGTTCCTTCCTGCACCCCAGTAAGAGCCATGTGGTGAGTCAGGATCTATTTATTACAGGACCGTCGGATTCTCAGTAAAGGGAAGCCTTTCTGAGAACACAGTCCTTGGGTGAGGAGAATTCCTTCCTCAGAGAAAGCAAGTTGCCTTCCTGGCCAATATGATTTGTTATCAAGCAAGGATAAACCAGGAAATGGCAGGTTAGAGACAAAACTAATTAGCAAGCTGTTGTTCAGCGCCAGGTGTTTAAAATTTAAGAACTAATTTCATGACCCTGTGCATGGCCCCTCCCTCTTTGTCCTCTATTTTTTATAATAATCTTCCAGATGAAGATACTGGACTAGATAATGTCTAAGATCATTTCCAGCTCTACCATTTTATGGTCTAATTTTTATTTAATACCAGCTTAACCTGTTTTTGATACAACAGAGGTTCAAGAAGTATTGATGGCATTTTACAGATATGGACACTGAGGGCTGCTGGGCCAGGGATTTGCTTTAGACCCATGCAGGTCGTGTCAGGGCCTGAATCCTTCCAGAGCTCTGTTTCATTAAGCAACCAATATTTCTGGGCTCCAGGGCAGAATTGCAGTATCTTTCCCTTCAGAAAAGTTGGACTGGTTTTTCCCCACCAGATCTGAAGAAAAATAGAAAACAACAACTAAGGGTCAGAGTATTAATATGAAAAATATTAGAGCACACGTATTCCCCTTCTGCAGACAATGAGAGTTTGAATCTCACAAGTCCATGGCGACGGGACTGCCAGGGGTTGAAGGGGAACAGATCCGAGCTTGGCGGTGGGGGGAGTTGGGGTGGGGGGGTGTACATTTCATACATTTCAGTGTTGGTGGAGTAGAGTGGGGGGTGGGGCCCTGATCCCAAGGGCACAGTGAACAAGGTCAGCCTCACCTCTTCTCTCCGATCTTGGCAATAGCCAGTCTAGCCAGAAAGAGCAATCTGTCAAGTCTAATTAGAGTAGAACAAAGTGAACAATGGGCGCCCAGCTCGAAACTGACAGCCGGGTTGAATGGGGTGGAGGAGCCCGGGAGGAATGTGTGCTTTGTGTGCCTGGAATTGGTTCCTTCAAATGGATCCTTTCCGAACTCAAACTGTGAAACAACTTAAACTGGATTCTTCTTTGCTTCACCAGAAATCTGCAGGTCCCTGCACTGTTTAACACAGGCACATCCGGCAAAAGTCGAGAACCTGGCTCTGTTTCCAAGGTGAGGCTGTGATTGAACCTAGTTCCACCCTGCATGGTCGGCATGGTGCTGTGTGTGTGCGACTGATATTTACTCATCTGCTCATGTTTCTCTTTTGTGTCTGATTATATTGGTGGTACCAGTGTTTCTTTGATTGTTTCTGAAACGCCTTTTCTTATAAAGCTTGTAGTTGGAGTCTGGAAATTTTGGAACAGCTTGGAATTTTAGTAGGACCACAGATAAGCACATTTAAGGTGCAAAAAAATTTTTTTTATGACATTTTTGGCTTGTACTTTAAATGGTCTCTCTGATTTGGGTATTTTAGCTCTTGCATCAAAAGTAGGTTTCACAGGAAAAGGGTATGTTGTATACACGAATCAAATGAATATATTCCTTCAAATAAGTACATGAATGTGGGCTATTGAAGCTTAAAGGCTAGGCGTGTTCATAATCTAAAGCCTCAAATAATGGAAGCCTGTGATCAGCAAATATTATATTGAAGACTGATGGCTTGTTCATTTAATTCTGCCTCAGATGGGGCATACTTAAAAGTGTGAGAAAGCTTAATTGTCTGAAGTGGGAGGGAAAGGATGGGAAGACTGTCAACACAAACATAATTTATAAGTTCTAAGTCTCAGTCTGCATAATTTTACTATTCTTTCCTGGGTATTATCTCAATCCTTGAAGCATCCTGTGAAGTATATTACTGCTATCTTCACTCTGCAGATAAGGACACTAAGGCCTTGAGAAATTAGCCCAAGTTTACAGAGAAACGCAGAGTCAGGCCTTGACCTTTGGCTGTCTGGCTCCAGGTCTAATGTACTTCTCAGCACTGTGTTTCTGGTAGAGTTAGGAGATACTGCATCTTAAAACTCACCGAATTCATAATAATAATGCCAACGTGAGAAATCTCGGCTCGTCCTCTGGTTTCTTATGCACATGAGCAAGGCAGTGGATTTTTGTCTGGAAGGTTTCCTACCGCTTACAGTACTTTACTGTGTGTTGCTATCCTTTCTTTTCCAGCAGCGACACTTGTTTCTTTTCTGCTTTCCTTTTTTTCCCTCTTTCTCTTTTACATACATGTTATTTGAATAAATAATCTGGTAAAAAGATAAAGTCTGCCGGCGCTACCCTCCTAACCCCAGGCCTTGTCCTTTCCCCAGGGAAATCAGCTATCAGTTTGGGGTATAACCAGCTGTTTGCGGTGTGTGTTTGCGTAGATGTGTGTGTGTGTGTGTGTGTGTGTAACATATTGTTTTGTGTCTTTTTAAAAATATACACGGTACCATGCTATATTTTTTTATTCTGCAGTTTGCTCTTATTTTTTTTAAAGCAGGTTTTTGTGTGTGTGTTTTTTTTTTTTTTAAGATTTTGTTTATTTATTTGACAGAGAGAAACACTGAGAGAGAGGGAACATGAACAGGGGAAGTGGGAGAGGGAGAAGCAGGCTTCCCACCCAGCAGTAATCCCGACGCGGGACTCAATCCCAGTACCCTGGGATCATACGTAAGCCGAAGGCAGACTCTTAACGACTGAGCCACCCAGACGCCCCTGCTCCTATTATTTTTGTCAACTTACTATGCCTGTGGAGATCACTTCATGGCGGTATGTTTCAATGTAATTCATTCTTTTTAATTGTTATGTAGCATTCCATGCATTGTCACTCGGTTTCCTCTCTACCTTGCTTCTGCTTTTGAAATGACTTAGTGGCACATCATGTCAACCATATTTGGATTTACAGCGCAGGTAGAGACAGACATAAGCTTTATGGCTCACGGAGCATTAATAAGAAAGGAAGGGAGCATAGGAAGCACCTACACTCTCACTCTGGGCTGAGATAAGAGGCCAAGGCAGGCCTGGTGTTACCTATCAGTACATTTGCTATTTCTCAGCCTCGGAATTTAAGCATGTTGTTGTTGTTGTTTAAAGATTTTATTTATTTGACAGAGTCACAACAAGAGAGGGAACACAAGCAAGGGGAATGCGAGAGGGAGAAGCAGACTCCCCAACAAGCAGGAAGCCTGGCTGGATCCCAGGACCCCGGGATCATGGCCTGAGCCGAAGGCAGACGCTTAATGACTGAGCCACCCAGGTGCCCCTGTTGTTGTTGTTTTAAACCCAACTGTTCTCTAGAGATACATTCCTTATCTAGAAGAAAGAATAGTAACATACTTGACAGAGAGCTGTGAGGATTAAATGAGTTAACACACAGAAAAGAACATTAAAACCATGAAGATGGAGACATGTCAGTTATGAATTGTGTTTATTACCCTCTTCCTCTTTCCCTCCCACCTCAGATATTATGTCTCGAGGCAATTCTCCCAAGAAGGGTAGTTAGTTAGAGAATGGAGCTATAAACGGTGTTGTTAGATATTCTGAAGCATGACTGTGCCTAAAGGTGTGGCTTCTGAACGCTGACTTCTCTCTGGACTCAAGGCCCCATGAGGCTGTTTGCTAGTTGTGTGTCTCAGGTAATGTTTTGTGATATGTAAAATAAGGGCAGTAGTAATAGTATACTTAGCCTGTGGTGAAGTGTAAATGAGATAATGTATGTAAAGTACATCTATGGCATATCAGCCAGAGAAGCTGTGATATCTGTCTCCACTTCTGTTTTCTTTGGACGCAGTAGCTTCTCCAGTCTCTCCAGTCCTGACAACAAAGGCAGGACTAATCTCAGGATTAAAGCACAGCCATTCATCGTTCCTTTAGTCCATAGTCTGTCTTTTTCTTTTCTTTCTTTCTTTTTTTTTAAAGACTTTATTTGACAGAGAGAGACACAGAAAGAGAAGTAACGCAAGCAAGGGGGAGTGGGAGAGGGAGAAGCAGGCTTCCTGATGAGCAGGGACCCCAACACGGGGCTCGATCCCAGACCCTGGGATCATGACCTGAGTGGAAGGCAGACGTTTAACGACTGAGTCACCCAGGCCACCCTGTTTTTTCCTTAAAGCAGCTCTTTCCTGAGCACCTAATGCGTGTCAAATACTCTGCTGGGTACTGTGTGAAACGTAAAGAAGGGGCGCGGGCATGACAGCACTCTTGTCCTCCAGATGCTTCTGGCTATAAAGTTGGAGTGCCTTAATATGCCAGCTTAACACAGGAAGGGACCTGTCAGATGAAAGGCATTCTGTAATATGCTGTCTGGGTAACAGATAATAATATAAATACAGGATAGTAGTATGAATATACAAGCCCAGTGACTACTTTGTCAAAATTTTCTGTTAATTACAAAGGTATATATACTCCATAACACCTGCTTATTTGTTCCTTATCTAGCTTCAGAATTATTTTAGAAGCTCATCTGTACCTCACCTACAGAACCCGAACCCATAAATTAGCAGCTAATGCAGGGCGGTTTCCTGCCTGGGGGCTGCTCTCACTTCCTCTTGAGAGTGCTGGAAAGAAGGAAGTCACCAGGAACTGGCAGAGAGGAGCTGCTCTCTCCTCAGCCGATCTTGACATGCAGATTTTCTGTTAGTCTGGACCAAATAGCCAATATTTAGTGAGCAGATAAAACACCCCCAAAAGCAGGAACTGTAGTAAAGAGCCTGAGGATGCCACATAAAGGGACTGAAAGTACTTACTTTGGGGTGGGGGGATTCCCAAGAAGTAAACTGACAGTATTTCCAAACATCACCCTAGCCCTTCTCAGCCCAGTAAGCTTTCTCTTGATGCACAGAGCCCATTTTCTGTTGTGCATGTGAACCCATTCCAGCCAGACCACACTGGACATCGAAGGCCGCCTCAGCTGTCAAGCACAGAAGCCATGTGTGGCTTTTGATTTAAGAATCAGTCCAGGCAGCAGATGCTCTGAGGGCTCTGAGGGCTTGGGGAGTTCTAAGACAAGCACTCTTTGTCTTAATTCCATGCTTATATCTGGGATAGAAAATTCTGAATGTTTTTACTTTGAAAAGAGCTATGTTAAATCATTCTTACTAGAAAGAAGTCATTTATGGTATAAAAAGGTGTGGTTTGTCAGAGAGCCGATTTCTTAGCAGACAAAGAATTTGCTCGTTAAATCATAAGCCCTGTGAGAAAGAGATTCTGAAGCATAAGGTGCAGGACATGTAGTTATTAGGTTAAGTGGGATTCAAAGCACTCTGCCTCCATTACCCCTTTTGAAGGCAGTATTTTTATTTTTATTTGATGGAGAGGGGCCCCTCTCTAAAATTTTTGCCTAGAAATGCAGAATAAAAATTTATAGCAATTTATAGCACATTAGAATTCTAAAAATAATTTGGTCCTGCATTTCCACAGAGTTCAGGGCTCCAGAAATATGCTGTCCAAATCATTAGTAGCAATTACTTTATTTTGCCCTTGTACCAGAGGCGAAAGCAGCTGGTGTATGAGACTTGAGAGAGAGCCCATTTTCCAAGGAAGAACAAAGAGAACCAAGAGAGAAGCTGCTTTGCTTTGTCTGAGCCAACTCCCTCTGATCGCATCCGGAAAGGCTCAGAGCTGTATCCCTCCCCATTACACTTGGTTCAGCAGAACTGGAGATGTGGGGAGAACTACCTGAACAGTATTAGTTTTATCAGCTGTCCTGTTCATGGATCCTCTCCCCAGAGGACACTTTCATAACACAGTAACATTTAAGGAGACATTCCCTCCTTTACTTCCCTTTCTCTGCTGATAAACAAAATGCCGGGCTTCCTCTTGGATTTTGTCCCTGATTCACAAAGTTACTATATATTCATTGCTCTCCTTTGTGTTCCAAACACTGAGCTCTCCGGTGCTCACCTGGTTGGATCCAGGCTGTGAACCTAGCCGGTTGTGATCAGTCATCAGTACAGGACTTGGGGGCCCAACCTTCCTTCTCCAGGACCCTCAAGAAGCCTTGTGTTCTAATCAGGTTCCTAATTAGTGTGTTTCTGATGCTAACTGGGAGAAGGAGAGGGTCCTGTTTTGAACCAGAGCCTGTAATTTATGCCTACAGCTATACCCCGATGAGAGGTGTGAATTTTCATGTCAGAGAACAGGGACCCGATAAACAGCATGGCTAATCTAAAGGACACCGTCCCACCTATGGGTCTTTATTCCCTTACTGGAAGAAAAACAGAAATGGGTGATTTTTACACTTAATGTATGGAATCTTTGCTGCAAGTGGAAGGGACTTAGCGCATCATTTGGGCAATTGAAGGACGGGGCTCTAGAGGAGAAAGCATCAGCTAATGAAGGGCAACATAAAGTTCCTTGCAGCATAAAAAGAGAGGAAGCTGCCCTTTGGCATCATCTTGCAGGTTACAGTTCCCAGCAATCGCGCAGGCTTGACAGCAGCAGCGCAGCCTGTCATCCTTTCTCTGGGCTTCAGCCATAGGGGGAGAAAGGTGGTGCCACGACTCTCTCCCAGTGGATGATGCTGACGTGTTCTAAGCAGATGATTGCGGAGGCTCCTGTCAAATGAGTGAAGAGAAAAGGGAAGTGGGGAGAGGAGGAGGGACTCAAGAAACACCACTGCAACAATCCTGGAATAAAAATGAGGGGCCGTTATGGGAAATGATAAGTGCATTCACCTTGAAACCCAGGGTCTTGCCCGTTTTTTCCAATTTGATTCTGATAACCATTTATAATATTTTGTAAATAACTGAAAGCAGGATGGGATAAATCAAAGTGAGCTCCGATAGGGTTTCTATTTTCTCTCTTCTTTGGGATTATCTTAAATAACAATTATCCTTTCAGGCTTTAGGAAGCATTAAAAACAGCCAAGCCCTTCGAAACATTGTTTCCCAAAACCATAACGGGCCTGCACGTTTCTCTTCTCGACAGAAAGGCTGCTCGGGTTTTGCCCATCACTTTCGGTCTCGCTGGGTAGGGGGTATATCGCGCGGCATCCTGAGTGCAACGGACTTCGGAATGTGGGCTCGGTCTAAGCCGACTGGGTAGCGACGCCACAGCCTCTGGCGAGATCCGCGCTCTCCCCCTTTTCACCGGCAGGCGGCGCTGTGTTTCGCGGCGCCCGCGGCCACCGCCCCGCCCCGCCCCTCGTGGAGCTCACTTCCGCCGCGGCCTCTGGAGGCCGCTCGGTTCCTCTCCTTTGTCGTGTCTTCTTGCGGTAGCTTTTCTCTACCCACCGCTGCCTGCTGACGTTTCTCAACCACCATGCCCTTGTGATAATTGATACTACTAAAAATGTGCTTTTTGGGTCCCTCGAAAGAAAGGAAATCCTAAAAAAAAAAAAAAAAAAACACCTGTATTGGGGATTGCGTAATCACTGATTTTTTAAACTTCAAATGCACGTCAACTTAGTCAAATAAAAAGAGCCTCTGACCTGACGAAGAAGGCAATATTTGTTAAAAATTAGAATGCTTTAAAAAAAAAAATCCCCTTCCTGTTTATTCCAGACTCCTTCCGTGTAGAGAGCGGCTCACGAAAATTCAGCTGCGGCTCCATCTGCTGGACGCGTCGCGCCACTGCAAGGCCCTGCCCTGGGAGGAGAGGCGTCGCCGGCGAAGAAGGCCAGCACAGGCTCCCGCACCAAGGTAGCGTTCACATGCAGATCTGCTTATCTAAAAAGAGACTAAACTGACCCTCTGTTTTGAGGAGCCCTCGGGTCTCAATGTATTGGCCTGCGGTATCTGGGTGTTCTCTTAGGAAAACCTGGGGCTTCAGGGAAAAGAGGAGGCATAATTCATTTCATTACACCCCCACCCCTTTCAGGTGCAGGGCTGAAAACTAAAACTGTATTTTTCATCAAGGCACACAGGGAAGGATCAGGAACAGAGGTCAAAATGTATTTGTTCTCCTGAATTTTGCTGAATGGAAAGAATTTCAAAGGTGAAGAGGGTGACGGACATAAAATTAATCTGCGAGTGGGGACGTGTTAATATGTGGCCTGGCTGTGGTTTCATATAAGGTCACTGAGCCCCATACCATTTTCCAAACTTTTGAGTCAGTTCTGATTTACTTGAAGATTTTCCTAGTTAGGAGACTTCAGGCCCCTTTCACCCAAAAGTCTAAACCCATTTGCAAATGCATTTGTACACACACTTCTGCACAAACCTGCATTCACCGTTGTTGCGAACTTTGTTAAAGGCCATAATCAGAAACTGCTTGGAAGTCTGATAGCAGTTTTAGAGCAGAATTACTGTTGGCCCACCCATCTGGAAAAACATGGTATCACTGATAGGAAACATTTCTAATGGAAAAATGTTAGCACATATATTTGTGACTCTCCTGAGATGGATAATAACTTTGTAGCAAAAATGGAATTTTTGTGTTCTGGGATAAGTTTATAATGGTTTTCCTGAAAGATGAAGTAGCTTTACCAACAATCTCATCTATAGGAACGTCACTGGTTATGTAGTCCTTGGGGTAAATGTGTTCCACACAGTCTGTTTTTTAATGATATCCTTTGGTGCTTTGATAACTAAGCCCTCGTGGCTGAAACTTACCTGATTCTACTGCCACAGTGAATAGTTTCGTGGAGAAAATGTTTACCCTTCACATGGGTACTTGAAGAAGATACACAATTAAGAAAGCAGATGAGAAAGAAAATAAAAATCCATTGCAACGATACGTGGGTGGACCCCACGTCCAAACTGAGTATATTTTCTGTTTTGAATGAACGAATAGTTACTGGGTACCAGACTGTGACGAGTATGGAAAGGATCGGATGGCTGATGGCTACATCCATCATACCTTTCCTCTACTAATGTATTTGTAGAGGAGAGTCTTTCATAGACTTAAATTGCTTGCTGACACATCATCACTGTGAGTGGGGGTATGAAGCAGAGAGTTGAATGTCCCTTAGTGAAGCTGCGTCATGGCCTCCAGCTCAGGACAGTGAGGGAGAGGATCAGAGGTGGAGCAGTGAGGAACCAGATACCTTAAGTCCTCACAGTCTCTCCTCTGTTGTGGCACACAACAGAGAAAACTGAATGTTTTCTCTTCTGTGTTTTTCCTTATTTCCATATTTGTTTGGAGGGTGCCCCACACTTAGAGTCACATATATAAACCACCTGTCACTTTCTTACCAGACCTCCCAAGAGTATTCATTTAGCACTATTTCTGGTGAACCTAATATAAAAAGCCTGCTCATTCCCTGAGCAGTTGGGCCCAGGGTTCAAATATTTTGTTTTTGGAAAAAAAGCAAGGGAAAATTTTTACAGGGATGACCTCTCCCTTGACTTTCAGTCTATTCTAAATTGGGCTACCAAGCAAGCTCCCCTCTGAGCAGAAAGCCTGATGCAGGGCTTGATCCCAGGACCCTGGGACCATGACCCCAGCCGAAGGCAGAGGCTTTAACCCACTGAGCCACCCATGTGCCCCAGAACAATTGTTTTTTATTCTGTTTTTAAACGTGCATTTCCTGCAGAAAGAACTGAACTTTCAGCAAGGCCCTAAATGGTGATGGACTCCCCACACTATTTTTATTTCAAATTCCAAGCATTCTGTTCGGTCATGTTCTCTCTTCTCCATCCTTAACCACCAAGTTTATGTTTTTTTTTTCTGATTTGGGGGGCCACATCCTTCATTTCTTAGAAGAAGAAATACCTAAAAATGTAAGAGTTTCTTATTAAGAAGGATTTACATCTATAGTCCTGATCTTTCAGAAACTATCAACGGTATCATGGTTAAAATGTCCAGGATAAAAGAAGTCAGAGAAGTAATTTCCGTAGCTTCCCTATTTCTACTATACCCCAAAATTCCCAGAGGGAGGGATTTTAAAAAGTTCCCAAAGAACAGCATAATAAGGCATAATAATACCTTTCAGTTGTGTATAACAGATTCAGTCTCAAAGAATTTTCATGATCTTATCCTTGCATTCCCACCAGCTATGTGTCCATTGAGTGTAAAGGCTATAATAAAGTTCAAGAGGCATTCCCAGACTCAGGCTGCACAGGACCTCAGGCCTCCCGACAAACACTGTTGGAAAGAACTCTGGAATGTCCACCTCAATGCTTACTCAGATCCCACTGTCCTCACAATAACACCTTAGGCACGATTTTAGCCATTGAGCAAAAGAAGAAACAAAACTTGGAGAATATAAGTACACTGGCCAAGTGCAGAATTACTAAGTGGCAGAACTGGAATTCAACCCAGGTTTGCCTTACTCAGAACCTGTTTCAGTGCCTGGGAGGCAACTGATGGTTTTTGCGGGACAGTTGCAGTAGGGTGGTAGAGGTAGCAGACAGATTACACAGTGTTTAGTCACTTATTACTCATCAAATATTTGTTGAGGGAGGTGGGACTTCTGGCCCTGGCAAATCCTCTCCCTTAAAAAGCCATTACAAAGCTTGAAAAAATGGAGAAAACAACCATTTTTAGCACTGTAGAGGTAGATCAAAGGTATGTAACAATAAGAGGAGTGTTTTTGCTAGCAGAACTGCTAAAACTCAGTACTGACAGTGAGAATCTGTGGCACCCTTGTCTGGGGATGCTCCCATTTTCCAGCCCTGCACTCAGCCCAGTCACCTGGAGATTTTCCCGAGGTGGGGAGATGCCATAGGACTGGCAGCTTTGCTGCCACAGCCGAAGAGGACTTGCTTGACTTGGAGCAGGAGCAGGCCAATGGTTCTACTACCCTGAGGTTATAGTTGTGGTGGAGCAAGTGTGTTCTTGGATGATACTGTACACATTTACAGCTGAGAACGGAGGGACCAAGATCACAACATACTCCTAGCTGACCTTGAAGATTAATGCATAGAGGAACTGTGAAAGGGCCCAGTGGAAAGTAAAAAGTAAAAACCTGAACTTTGAATGTGCTCCCCTACCCCTACACAAATTCATTATCAGAGGACGGAAGCCTTTTGGTTTGAGGTGTTTGAGCATAATTTCCATCCCATGATTGGCTGACCTTGGGGTTAATTAGACACAGAGGTGACCCCTATGAAGCCAGACAAAAATAAAAACAAGAAAAAAGCAGAGATAGGAGCAGCCACACATTTCCGAGAGACATATTTCATAGGTTTAACCTAGGCAAATTACTAAATGCATAACACAAAAGACAGCCTTAAGAGAGAAAATCAGGATCGAGTTGCTACAATATATTATTTTAAAAATCCAGTTTTCAGTAAAATATGCAAAAAGATAGGAAAGTATGACTCATTCTCAGGAAAGGCAGAAGTTAATAGAATCTAAGTGTCCCCAGAAGTTAGATTTAACAGGCAAAGACGTCAAAGCAGTTATTATAAGTATGTTCAAAGAACTAAAAGAAATCATGTTTAAAGAATCAAAAGAAGTACAACAATAGGGGCACCTGGGTGGCTCAGTCAGTAAGCACCTGCCTTTGGCTCAGGTGACAATCCTGCATCCTGGGATTGAGGCCCACATCAGGCTCCCTGCTCAGTGGGAAGCCTGCTTCTCCCTCTCCTACTCCACTCCCCCTGTTTGTGTTCCCTCTCTCACTGTCAAATAAATAAATAAAACCTTAAAAAAAGAAGTAGGACAATAATGAATCAATAAAGATGCATAATAAGGAAACTATTAAGAATTTTTAATGTACTTTCTAGAAGAGAAAATAAGCAATAGCTGAAATTAAAAATTTATTAGAAGGGCTCAGAAGCAGGTTCAAGATGGCAGAAGAAAAGAATCAGCGAACTAGAAGAGAGGTCAACAGAAATTATCCACTGAAGAAGAGAAAGAATAAAAACTGAAGAAAAATGAATAGAGCCTCAGAGACCTGTGAGAACACATCTTACATACCAATATATGTGTAACGGGGGGTGCCTGGGTGGCGCAGTCAGTTAACATTCAATTCTTGGTTTTGGCTCAGGTCATGATCTCAGGGTCATGAGACTGAGCCCCACCTTGGGCTCTGCCCTCAGCAGGGAGACTGTTTAAGACTTTCCCCTTCCCTCTATCCTCCCCCTCACATGTGCATGCTGTCTCTCCCCCCAAAAAATAAATATTTAGAGTAATGACAACAACATATGTGTAAAAGGAGAAGAAAGAAAGGGTCGGGAAAATTTTGAAGAAATAATACCCTCAAATTTGGCAAGTTTGATGAAAAACATCAACTTATATATCCAAGTAGCTCAAGAAACCCAATTAGGGGAACTATAAAGAGATCCACACCTAAATTCAAGATACAAACTATTTAAAGCCAACAACAGAAAGAAAATCTTAGGAAGCATCAAGAGAAAAACCACCATCAGGTACAATGGAACATCTATCTATAGATACGTCTATATGCCATATATATGTATATATATATATAAAACTCATTTGAAATGACGGAGGCTGGAAGGCAGTGGAATTGCATTTTCAAAGTGTGAAGAAGAGGACTATCACCCAAGAATTCTATATCCAACAAAAATTCCCAGATAAAAAAAATCTGAGCAAGTTTGTCTACCTCTAGTAGAGCTACCCTACAAGATATGCTAAAGAGGGTCCTTCAAGCTAATAGGAAAGGACACCAGATGGTAACTCAAATCCACAGGAGGAAATGAAAAGCACTGGAGCTAGTAAATTTGTGGGTTAGTATAGAGACTCTATAAATATATATTTTCTTATTTCTTTCCAAAACTTCTTTAAAAGATAAGAATTTATATAAGGCAATAATTATAACACTATGTTGATGGGTTATAACATATGCATGTAATATACCTTATAATAACATATAATGTAAATATAACTAATATTAATTATTAGAAAGATGTGAGATATATAATAATAGCACAAAAGAGGGCAAGAGAGAGTTACATTGGGACAGTTTCTACATTTTACTGAAATTAAGTTAGTATGAGTCTGAAACAGATAATATTAAATTAAGATGTGTATCATAATCCATATAGTAACCATTAAGAAAATAACTAAAAATATATGTTTAAAAAATCTACATAAGAACTAAATGGCACACTAAAAATATTCAACACAAAAAGTGGCAGTCAAGGAGGAAGAGAGGTGGGGCGCCTGGGTTGCTCAGTGGTTAAGCCTCTGCCTTTGGCTCAGGTCATGATCTCAGGGTCCTGGGATCGAGCCCTACATTGGGCTCTCTGCTCAGAAGGAAGCCTGCCTCCCCCTGGCCCCCTCCTGCTTCTCTTTCTACTTGTGATCTCTCTTTCCTTGTCAAATAAATAAAATCTTAAAAAAAAAAAAAAAAGTAGGAAGAGAGGAACAAAAAAGAAAAGAAACATATAGAAAACAAATACCCGGGGCGCCTGGGTGGCTCAGTGGGTTAAGCCTCTGCCTTCGGCTCAGGTCATGATCCCAGGGTTCTGGGATCGAGCCCCACATCAGGCTCTCTGCTCACCAGGGAGCCTGCTTCCCCGCCTCTCTCTCTGCCTGCTGCTCTGCCTACTTGTGATCTCTGTCAGTCAAATAAATAAATCTTTAAAAAAAAGAAAAAAAAAAGAAAAGAAAAAAAAAACAAATACCAAAATAGTAAATGTAAGCAAGTCACATCAATAATTACATTAATTGTGAAAGGTCTAAACATCTCAATCAAAAGCAGAAATTGGCAGACTGGATAAAAAATTAAAATCCAACTATAAGATGTCTGCAAGAGACACCTTAGCTTCTATGACATCAATAGATTAAAAGAAAAGGATGAAAAAAGATTTTACTATGAATATAGTAACTAAAGGAGAGCCAGGGTAACTATATTAAAATCAGACAAAACAGACTTAAGACCAAAAAAAAAAAAAGCTACTGGAGACAAAGAGGGACGTTTAATAATGATTAAGAGATCAATACATCAGGAAGATATAATAATTATACATATGTACATAACAGATCTGCAAAATACATGAAAGAAAAACAGGAGATGGGAGACTTAATGCTCTACTCTCAATTATGGATGGAACAACTACATAGAAAATCAATGAGAATCTCGGAGACTTGAGCAGCACTATCAGTGAACTTGGCCTAAATTTATCTATAGAGCTCTGATTGACAACTGCAGAATAGACAGCCTATTAAGCACACATGGAACATTCTCCAGAATAGATCATATGTTAGGAGACAAAATAATTGTTCAATAAATTTAAAGTAATTCAAATTTAAAAATTCAAATCACACAAACTACGTTCTCTGACTACAGTAGAATTAAATTAGAAATCAGTAACAGAGAGAAATATGGGAAATCCCAAAATATTTGGAAATTAAGCAGATTTCTAAAAAGTCCGTGGTTTGAAGATACCACCAGGGAAACTTAAAAATATTTTGAACTGAGTAAAAGTGAAAATGCAACATACCAAAATTTATGGAATTCAGCTAAGAAATGCTTTGAGGGAGACCTATGTCAGAAAAGAAGTTTTCAAATCGATAGCCTAAATTCCTATCTCAAGAAAGTAAAAAATTAAAAGAAAAAAAAAGTAATAAATAAGAAAAGCAACTAAACCCAAGGCAAGCAGAAAAGGGGAAATAAAGGTTAGAACAGAAATCAATGAAATAAAAAACAGGAAAACATGGGGTGTCTGGGTGGCTCCGTGAGTTAAAGCCTCTGCCTTCAGCTCAGGTCATGATCCTAGGGTCCTGGGATAGAACAAACGCCACATCCGGCACTCTGCGCAGCAGGGAGCCTGCTTCCTCCTCTCTCTATGCCTGCTTCTCTGCCTACTTATGATCTCTGTCTGTCAAATAAATAAATAAAATCTTAAAAAAAAAACAAACAGGAAAATAATATAAAAAAAGAAATGAACCCAAAGTTGGTTCTTTGAAAAGAGCAACAAGGTATGTTGTTTTTTGTAAACTTTTAGGTAGATTTACCAAGGAAAAAGGGAGAGAGGAGACACAAACTACCAATATCTGGAGTGAAAAACATCAGTGCCTACCCTTTAAGAATTAAATTTTTGTAAGGGTATATTATGAACAATTTTATACCAAAAAGACAATTTAAATGAAATGGAAAAATTCCTAGGAAGACAAAAATTACCAATACCTATTCAAAACAAAGAGAAAATCTGAATAATACTTTATCAAGTAAAAAAAAAAAAAAAAGAATTAATATTCTAAAATCTTTCCACAGGAAGAGCCCAATCCCAGATGGTTTCACTTGTGAATCCTATTAAAGGTTTAAAAAAGAAATAATACCAATACTTTACAATTTCAGAAAATAGAGTAAGGAATACTTCCCAGTTCATTTTATAAGGCTGGTATTATCCTGCTACCAAAGCCAAAAACTAGAAGAAAACTGCACTTCAATATACTTTATGGATATTGATGTAAAAATCCTCAACAAAATACTAGCAAACTGAATCCAACAACATATGAAAAGGATTATGTACCATTGCCAAATAGGACTTACCTCAGGAATTCACTGTTGGTGGAAAATCCTAAGATCAATTAATGTAATACATCATAATAATAGGAATAAGGACAAAACCCACATGATCATCTTAATACACGAAGAAAAAATATTTGACAAAATCCAACCCATTCATGATAAAAACTCTCACAAACGAGGAATAGTGGAAGGGAACTTCCTCAGTCTGATAAAGGACATCTACCAAAAACCCACAGTTAACATCCTGTGTCCATCAGCCGATGCATCACTAAACAAAATTTGCTATATTCAGGGTGTCTGGGTGGCTCACTAGGTTGAGCCTCTACCTCCGGCTCAGGTCATGATCTCAGGGTCCTGGGATCAAGTCCCGCATGGGGCTCTCTGTTCAGCGGGGAGCCTGCTTCCCCCTCTCTTTCTGCCTGCCTCTCTGCCTACTTGTGATCTCTCTCTCTCTCTCTCTCTCTATCAAATAAATACATAAATAATCTTTAAAAAATATGTTATATTCATATAGTGGAATATTGTTCAATAATAAGAATGAATGTAATACTGATACATCTGCAACTTGAATTAACATCAAATACATGCTAAGGGAAAGAAGACAGATGCAAAAGTATACACACACACACACACACACACATGATTCTACTGATATGAAATGTCCAGAAAAGGAAAATTTATAGAGATGGAAATTTATACAGATGGAAAACAGATCTGTGGTTACATTGGGTAGAGAGCAAGCTTGACTGGGCTATATGTCCGTAATGGGCTGGCAGCTGATGAAGGAAATGATGGCAGCCATCACAAAGATAGCTACCATAGATGGGAAGCCATGAGAAGACTTTAAGTAGAGAAGTGTTATGATCTGATTTTTTTAACAGGATCATTCTGGCTGCTGTGCCAGGAGAAGATAGCAGATAGTCAGAAGGAGCAGAAGAGGCAGGGACACTGGCACTGGTCCAAAGTGGCTATAATGGAGAGAGTGGAAAGTGGCCATTCCATAGATGTATTTTAAAGGTAGAGCAGTTAGGATTTGCTGATAGATTGATGGGAGTGATAGAAAAACAAGAGCCAATGACAACTCCCAGTTTGGGGCCCAGGCGGCTGGAAGAATGGATAACCATTGTCTGAGATATTGGGGAAGAGCATGTTTAGGCAGAAAGTTAAGGAGGTTAGGTTTAGGAATCTACCAGATATCCAAGCAGAGAAGTCCTACAGGCAGTTGAATATACAGGTCTGGAATTCTAAAAAGCATTTCAAGTTGGAGACATATGTGTGTATCAGTGTATGGAGAGTATATAAACCAAGAGACCGGATGAGATCAACAAAGATGCTGGTGGACAGGAATGAGACCTTGAGCCCCTGACATTAAGAGTTTAGGAGAACCAATGGGAAATAACATTGGAGACTGAGAAAGGGCAACGAGGAAGAAAACCAGAAGAGTCCTGGAAGCCTAATGAAGAAAGTGAAGTGCTGGGGCACCTGGGTGGCTCAGTGGGTTAAGGCCTCTGCCTTTGGCTCAGGTCATGATCCCGGAGTTCTGGGATCGAGCCCCGCATCGGGCTCTCTGCTCAGCGGGGAGCCTGCTTCCTCCTCCATCTCTGCCTGCCTCTCTGCCTACTTGTGATCTCTCTCTCTCTGTCAAATAAAGAAATAAAATCTTTAAAAAAAACAAAAAGAAAGAAAGTGAAGTGCTTCCCAGTGATCAGCAGTGTCAAATGATGCTGATAGGTTCAATAAAATGAGAACGTGAGAACTGACTGTTGGATTTGGGGATGTGGAGGTCATGGACAACCTTGACAAGAGCAGTGTTGGAGAAGGGGTGAGGATTAAAGGCTGATTCCGGTGGGTTCAAGGAATGGGGGGAGAGAAACTAGAGGCAGTGATTGTAGATATTTCTTTGCTTTCAAGATGAGGAGGAAAATAGGATAGTAGCCACGGGCAGAAGTGAAAGCAAGGGAGGCTGTTTTGGAGATGGAAGAATATGTCTTTATACTAAAAGAAAGCAATGAATAGAGGGGAAATTGATGCAGGAGACAGAAAAGAGAATCAGTAGACTACTACCCTTGGCAAAAATGGGACATAATATCCAAGTGGAAAGACTGGCCTTGTAGAAGAGCATGGACAGGTTGGTACCTAGAAGACAGGATAGAAAATGTGGGTTAAATCACAAACAGGTGTATTGTTAAGAAAAGTCATCCCAAATAGGCAAATAGGATTATTGGGTATCTTTTTAGTGAAGAGCTGTGCTTGGGGAGCAGGCCCGCTGGGAATTACCTGATTTTAGTGGGGCACATACCTTTGCTTCACTTTCTATTTACTTTTTTTTTTTTTTTTTTAAGATTTTATTTATTTATTTATTTGACAGAGAGAGGGAACACAAGCAGAGAGAGTGGGAGAAGCAGGCTTCCTGCTGAGCAGAGAGCCTGTTTCGGGGCTTGATCCTAGGACCCTGAGATCAGGACTGAGGTGAAGGCAGAGGCTTAACCCACTGAGCCACCCAGGCACCCTTCTATTTACTATTGATGAGGATATTTTGCAATTCTGTTTCTACAGAAAACTTATAACAATGCAAACAATTCTTGTGTGACAGAAATGCAAATTACGTCCGTCCTGTGGGAAAGAGAACCTCATAGGTTCTGGGGTTTTGTTTTGTTTTGTGTTTTGCCTTGTTGGGCATTAACCATTTTTGCATCTAACCTAGCAGTCTTATTCTAATATTTATCAACATGTTTCCTGTTAAATATATCAACTCCCATTCCTCAAATGTTCTTTGTATCAGCTTTATCTTTTTTTTTTTTGTTTCTTAGTTAATAAATCATAGCCATATGTTTATTCTATATTTATATGAGTCATAGTCTTAAATTTTTATTTTAACAGCTGACGGGGGCTTGTGGACCATCTCTTCTGATTGCATCTATTTTCTCAGGATGCAAAGTTGTGAACTAAGAGTGGGAATGGGGAGGAAATTCGGGGGGTTTGAGGATTGTGAAGAAGATAGCAAAAGACTTTTTGGAGAGTGGGAAGTTGGAGAGACTAAGGGAAACACCCTATGACTGCTGTAAGGCCCACTGGAGGTTCGTAGCCATGAATTTTAAAGGGCTCTGTCAGCATGCCACAGCCATGCCCACAGGCATGGGGTAGGCTGGGTTAGATTTAATCAGGTTTGAGGTTTTGCTAAGTGAACACAACAAAGAAAATGGAGCAAAGGAGTTGCAGGTGTAAGCAAGAGTATAATTATAGTGATGGATCATAAAAGGAGAGATGAGAGAACACAAGGGGATAAAGGACAGGGTCCTTTACCAGACAGAAGGGAAGGTGGAAGGGTTGATGGCTTGTCAGTCCCACTAAAGAAGCATTGTTGGAACTGGCGTTCTTTGCTGGAAAAGTGGAGGTGGTAGTTGGATACTTGAATGCTTAAAATTGAATTCATGCTGAGGGGTGGTATGTGGGGTGGGGATGCTTATTAGAGATAAGAAGTAGTTGGGAGGGGCGCCTGGGTGGCTCAGTGGGTTAAGCCGCTGCCTTCGGCTCAGGTCATGATCCCAGGGTCCTGGGATCGAGCCCGCATCGGGCTCTCTGCTCAGCAGGGAGCCTGCTTTCTCCTCTCTCTCTGTCTGCCTCTCTGCCTACTGGTGATCTCTCTCTGTCAAATAAATAAATAAAATCTTAAAAAAAAAAACAGTAGTTGGGAGGATGGAAAGTAAAGCACAAGCGTGAATAAAATGGAAGAGATGCAGGGTAGTAACTCAAGCGGGAAATGACATTATGGTGGTTTAGTCCTAATCTGTGTAGACAAAGAGTGAAGGGTCAAGAAAAGGGGTTAATTTATAAAGCAAGATCCTAGGGGCTGTGAGCAGGAATAAAAACTAGGGCACAAGTACATGGGATTAGAATTAATAAAATTGGAGGGGACCCTAATGAGATAAGAGGGTAGGTAGTAGTATCAGGAACAGAAAAGAAACAGACATTTTGTTGAGGATAGGATCAAAGCTGTTGGAGCTCGGGTTAGATCCCTTAATCCCCTCACTAAGTTAGGAATACAGGTTATCTGCTAGGAGAGGACAGGTAAGAGTAGATTAGGAGTTTAAAGGTATAGAAGAGAATGGGAGCAGCTGATATGCCTTGGGAAATGAGTAAAAGATGAGTGAAAGAAATCATACAGTAGTGTGGGGCAGAGAAGGATATGAGAAGTTGAAGTCTTTGAGGAAGCCGAGAGATTATCTGAATTTCCTGTGTCTCTGTAAATGTGGAAAACACAATAACCTACTTATATGGGTTAATGTATACAATTTACATGGGTTACAAGGTCGATCACATAGAAATTTTACTAGTGTTTGTCATGACAAGCCCGAACAATGGTGCCTTTAAGTTCCTCTTGAGCTCCAGATCCCCATACTCACTACTTACTTAACTAGCCCTCGCAATTTGTGTGTTCGGAAGGTTATCCAGAACTCTCTACTGGAAAGCCCAAATCAATCTTACTTCAGCCTTGTATCAAGAAAATAAACAGAAGTAACCCCCTACCTCCTCTGCTATTTCCTATCACAATTATCACCAAAGCTCAAGAGAGAAAACTCAAAGCCTTTGCATGTCTCTCACTCCCCCTGTCCAATTAGACACCAGTTTCTATACTGTGAACACCTCTCAAACCTTGCTCCTCCTCCTATTAGGATTGCTCGCAAACTGTCCAGAATCGTAGGAGGTTTACGGATTCTAAACTGGGGAGAGTGGGGAGACATGGGGGAGTGAGGCAGAGTGGTCATGCTCTCCCGGAGGAACCAGCTCTCCCGGGCCAGGTTCACACACAGGCTTGGACGTCTAGGCTCTAATGGGCTTCCGGTCTCCAGTTCCAGTTTATGCAGGAGCACTATCTCTGGTCCCACATCCATACTTGGGGCCTTGTTTTGTTTTATTTTAGTTTTACTTTATTTATTTATTTTAAATATTTTATTTATTTGTGAGAGAGGGAGAGAACAAGCAGGGGGAGCAGCAGGCAGAGGGAGAAGCGGGCTCCCACTGAGCAGGGAGCCTCACGCAGGACTGGATCCCAGGACCCCGGGATCATGACCTAAGCTAAAGGCAGACGCTTGACCGACAGCCACCCAGGCATCTGGAGGCCTTGGTGTTTTTTTTTAAGATTTTACTTACTTACTTGACAGACAGAGATCACAAATAGGCAGAGAGGCAGACAGAGAGAGAGGAGGAAGCAGGCTCCCCGCGGAGCAGAGAGCCTGTTGCGGGGCTCGATCCCAGGACCCTGGGATCATGACCTGAGTTGAAGGCAGAGGCTTTAGCCCACTGAGCCACCCAGGTGCCCTTGGAGGCCTTGTTTTAACTATATCACTTACTAGACTGCTTTCCTCAAGGTGACTTTGTTTGGGTTCTCAGTGTCCTTTTCTGCCACTGAGCTATTGTCAGGCACTTGTCTACCCAGAGTGGATTCTCTAATACAGAGATTTGAGGATCCAGGGGCGCCTGGCAGGCTCAGTCGGTGGAGCATGCAGTTATTGATCTCAGGACTGCGAGTTTGAGCTCCATGTTGCACACAGAAAGTACTTAAAAATAAAATCTTAAAAAGTGTTTTCTTTGAGGGGCGCCTGGGTCGCTCAGTGGGTTAAGCCGCTGCCTTTGGCTCAGGTCATGATCTCAGGGTCCTGGGATCGAGCCCTGCATCGGGCTCTCTGCTCAGCGGGGAGCCTGCTTCCCTCTCTCTGCCTGCCTCTCCATCTACTTGTGATTTCTCTCTGTCAAATAAATAAATAAAATCTTTAAAAAAAAAAAAAGTGTTTTCTTTGAGAATCTGGGTTGGAAGTCCCTTCCTACTGTGAGATCCTTCTGCATACTGATTCACTCCCTACCTCAGCTCCCCACTTGGATGCCTAATAGGCATTTCACACTCATTATGTCCAAAGCAAGCCCTGGTCTTTCTCTCCTCATCACCTTGAACCTGTTCCTCCCAAAGTGTTCCTCATCTTAGTATCTACTCCGTTTTTCCAGTTGTTCAGTCCCAAACCCTTGGAGACATTCTTGATTCTTTTTCTGACAACCCACATTTAATCCATCAGAAACTCCTCTCCTACTCAGAATCTGGCCACTTCTCACCATCTCCTCTGCTTCCACCCTGGGCTCCTGCCCGGATTATTATTGGGCCACTAAACTGGTCGCCTGCTTCCATTTTTGCCTTCCTACAGTCTATCCTAACCAACCACAGAGACCAGAGGGACCATGTTAAAATAAAGGTCTAATCATGCCATGACTTGCTTAGAACCCTCCCACAACTTCTAGTCTCACTCAGAGAAAAAGCCAAGTTCTTCTCATGGCCTCTTAGGACCTACACAGTCTGAGCCCCACTCTGTCTCTGACTTTATCTTCTATCGCTTTTTTTTCTCTCACTCACACTGCTTCAGCCATTCCCTTGGCCTGCACTGCTCTTCTCTGACACCTCTGTGGCTCAGTTCTTCCTCCAAATGGGAGAGACTGTTGCCACGTAGAATAGCACTCCTCATTACTCTCTAGCCTTCTCATTTGGCTTTATTTTTCTATCACCATTGTGTCTCATCCCCAAAGGTAATATGAACACCATGAGGGGCTTTATCTTGTCCTCAGCTTCTAGTACATACTAGAGACCAAATAGATATTTACTGAAGAAAAGAAAGAATAATGTAATTTTGCATTTCTAGATGATCTTTATGTTTTCAGAGCACTATATAAAATGACTGCATTATACAATGAGTCTTTAGAGGCTATCCAGTCAGTTATGCTATAACTAGTACGCAGATCTCCCAAATCCCAGTCCAGTGATCTATTTAGAAGGCTGGTTCCAGAACGGGTATTATGCTCACACTGCAGATGGGGAAACTAACTCAGTCACAATACAACTAGGCATCTTGCCAAAGGCCATGCTGTTTAATTACACCAGAAACCAGAACTCCCAGTGTCTAGTAGTTGTAATAGCTCTGAGAGTTTACACTCTTGTCACTGAGGGGTCACTAAAGTCCTTACTTCAGTATTTTCTTATTCCAATCTTACACACACACACACACACACACACACCCCTCCTGCCCCTGCCTGGTCTTTCTTTGTTTCATTCTGTCCTTGTCTCTGGAGGTCAGAACAACTCTCTTGCTTCTTGGGTAAGTAACCACTACTTTCCCTGATACCCGGATTTCATCTTCTTTTGGTTTCCTTAACCATATGCTTGGGGTTAGGCTCCATCTTTGCTCAGGCTGCCATAGCAAAGTACCGTAAACTGAATGGCTAACAAACAACAGAAATTTATTTCACAGTTGTGGTGGCTGGAAGTCCAAGTTCTACATGCCAACATGGCTGAGTTCTCGGGAGGACCGTTTTCTGGGTTACAGTCTGCCATGTTATTGTTGTGTCCTCACAGAACAAGAGAGCTCTCAAGGGTCCTTTTAGAAGGGCACTAATCCCATTCAGGAGGACTCCACCTTATGACCTAATTACCTTCAAAAGCCCCACCTCCTATTTCCATCACAGTGGAGGTTAAGATTTCAGTATATGAATTTGGGGACACACAAACTTTCAGCCCATTGCGGGCTGTCTGGGCCCTGACCAGGGGCCTTGAACCACCCCCCAAACCCCTAAGGCAACTGAGCAAACTAGCATCGAGGGAACAGGTTTCTTAGCTTGTTAGGTGACCTACATTCCAGGTTATTTTTTCCCTTGGAACAACTTTGGTTTACTGTCAGTCATTTCAGGCATAGTAAAGGGGAAGAGCATTCTGAATGTAAAATTTCTTTGTTTTGAGCACAAAGAATTCTTTCCTTCTCCTTTTCTTTTCCCACAATAACATGAACCGGGCTCTGTCCCTTGGGTTTGGTACAAATAAACCAAGCCGCTGAAGGAAAAGGGTAAGCAAGTTGATTTTTGTAGTTACAGGCTGTTCCACATAATCCATTTACAAGGTCAGCAGGGACTACAACTTACCAAAACAAAGAAGTATGTAATCTAAAATGAGGAACTCTTGATCCATCAGAAAGAAGCAAAGACCTTTTGGGGTTTCTAAATAGCTTATATTCCTGATTCTATTGGAACAAAATATGCCGGAGGGTAGGGAGAAAAGTACATAGACTAGAGGGTCAAAATAGCAAAATGCTATAAAAGTAAAGGCCCATGAGTACAAAGCCACATATGTTAGAACTCTGTACCAGGTTTCGCTGTGTCTTATAATTGAAAGGTTTGGGGATCATTCCAGGTTTGGATGATTTGGGGAAAAAAACATGTAATTAAAGTTATAGATATAAAAGTGGTTCTATATTAATGTTTTTGGAGAGAAAACAGTAATTCAGAAATGAGAGTCTTGTGTGCCTGGGTGGCTCAGTGGGTTAAGCCTCTGCCTTCGGCTCAAGTCATGATCTCAGGGTCCTGGGATTGAGGCCCGCAAAAGCCTCTCTGCTTGACGGGGAGCCTGCTTTCTCCTCTCTCTATCTCTGCCTGCCTCTTTGCCTACTTGTGATCTCTCTCTCTCTCTCTCTGTGTCAAAATAAATAAATAAAATCTCTTTAAAAAAGAAAGAAAGAAAGAGAAAGAAAGAAAGAAAGAAAGAAAAAGAAAGAGTCTTCAAACTGAACTCCTAAGGAACGGGGTGAGGATCCAAGAGAGGAAGGCCAACTAAAGGCAGTATGGGCCAGTGTGTGACTTTAGGTAAGTTATTTAATCCCCCGAGCCTCGGTTTCCTCTTCTGTAAAATGGAGGTAACAAGCGTTCCTGCCTCGTGAACAGTTTAAGACACATAAACTCCTCCGTCTGGAGGTGAAAGCCCAGAAAGGCGACCCTGGTACTAGTTGGTGGAGATGCTGGGGAGGAGGGCAGTAAAGGATTTGGGGACTTTTATAACCCAAGAAATCAAAGGATTGGGAAAGAAAGAGTTGATTGGGATCAGAGGACCAGGAGGTAACCCTTTCGTAGCCCTGAAAGGTTGAACTGGGAGGAGAAGCCAGGCTGGGCTTTTGGGCTTTGGTTAGCTGTGGGAAAGGATTCAGCCTGAAGCCAGAGAGTGAATCAACTTTGAGAAGTGGGGGTGGGCAGAGTGGGGAAGATCTTGTTATGCCCGGAGTAAAAGAACTAAGAGAAATGGCTTGATTTGGATCAGTGTGGAAATAGGGGCAGTCCAGATGGTGTGCGCGTACCTGTTTAACAACTGGCCGGGAGTGTGGTGAGACCCTAATTAGTAGTGTTCACTGATTTACCTCCATGGTGTAAATATAGCCACCACTGCTGACTTCAAGCTCCCCACGTGATGTCCAGCTGGTTCACAAAAATCCTGAAACTCTGATGATTGGCTCTGGCAGACCAATGAGTAGAGGGACTAGCATGAAAGCATGAGGGGTTCGGATTAGGGAGAAACCCAAGGATTTGAAGAGGCTGAATGCTTTCAGCCAAGCTAAACTACCAGAATAACATGAGACTGATTCATTTTCAATTTTCCCAACTGCATATAATTGATGCACTGATATCCCCTGGATTGTGGTACTACTGTACCAGTTATGTGGAAAAAACAAATACTCTTTGCACCGAGAAATGTTTGGCTCTGTGTCCTGGGAGGGGAGAAGGAGGAGGCAGGTGGGGAGACAGGAGAAGACAAAGGGGAAAGATCATCCTGAGAGTCACAGTCTCCACGTAAATCCCTTACTTTCTCAGGGGCTGGCAAGAAATTATAATCACAAGGAAAGAAAACTCTCAGGGGCCTTCCACTTTGGGCTGCCTGGGTTTTTTTTTAGGTACATGAATACATAAAATTATTAAGTAAACACTGCTATAAATAGGGAAGATTTCCAGACTCCGGGATATGATCCACTTACTAGAATAATAATGTAGATAATTGAAGAATTTGAGTACAGTAGCTCCTTTCAATCTTCTGCAAGAGAATTAAACCTGCCTGTCCTAGAGGGATGGGGGCAGGGCAGGGGACCGAGGGAGTGGTTACTCATTGCAGGAAAGATAAGGAGCAGGAGGTGAGAAGGCTTGGCTGTGGTCCACCGAGTGGAAATACTGTGGAAGTACAACCTCCTCAGTTTTTTCAGTTAGTCACTGGGAGGAAACAAGTCTGAAGTACTGTATGTTCACGGAATGAAAGCAGATTAGAGCAAGCCAAATGATATGTCTGCGGGAATAAAATGTGCAATTTCAGAAATGAAAGCCAGTCTTCTCCGGTAACACCCCCACTCCCCCAGTCCCCCACCCCCCACCCAACCCTGATGAAGGGGAAGTCCAAAACACTGCTCTGGCTACAGGGGGAGGAGAACGTTGAAAGAACGTGTAAGAAAGATATAAAGGTTGCAGATATTTTCAGGATAAATATCAGTAAGTGAAAGCTAAAAAATCTAATTATTATTTTCCCCATAAAAGAAAACAACATATTACCTAGAAGATAAATCTGCCCTTCTATATTTACAAGGGAGTGAAAAAAGAAAAAACAAAACGAAATAAATAAAATCTTAAAAAAAAAAATTAAAAAAAAAAAAAAAAAAAAAAAACGGGCGCCTGGGTGGGTTAAGCCGCTGCCTTCGGCTCAGGTCATGATCTCAGGGTCCTGGGATCGAGTCCCATATCGGGCTCTCTGCTCAGCAGGGAGCCTGCTTCCCTCTCTCTCTCTGCCTGCCTCTCCGTCTACTTGTGATTTCTCTCTGTCAAATAAATAAATAAAATCTTAAAAAAAGAAAAAACAAAACGCCTCAGAATACAGAGATTTAAACTAGGCTTGTAGGGGCGCCTGGGTGGTTAAGTGGCTGTCTTCAACTCAGGTCATGATCCCAGGGCTCTGGAATCAAGGCCCACATGGGGCTCCCTGCTCCGCAGAGATCCCCCTGCCCCCCCACCCCCGTCGCAGCCAGCCCCAGTTCCTGCATGTGGGCCCACACTCCCTCTCTCTTTCTCGCAAAAAAATAAATAAGATCTTAAAAAATAGCACCTGCTTGAAAAGAAGGTGGTTGCACTTAACTTCAAGGAGTCCCAGATGTCCGCTGGAGGTCTTAAAAGTAGGACAAATTCTTCTTTTTCTTGGTATATTAGCAGTAGCTTTGTCTTAAGACAATACATTCAGTAAGTGACTTTTCTAGGACTTCCTTTCCTTGTGAACTAGTGCCAGAAACAGGCTAACGGAGGGCCTAGAAATAAAAGAGGCATCTGTCCTTTCAGGCATTTATTCTGAGTTTCCCTCTCTTGTGGTTTAGGGTAAGTTATTTCAATCTCAGGACCTTATTTCCCACGGTTCTATAAGAAATACCTTTGTTAACAACTCATCTTTGAAAACTCCATGGCACTGTTGCCAAGTAGAAACTATCTTATTGTAAATTGCTGTAGAGCACAGTATAGGCATACCATTATTATTTTTTTTAAACTTTTTTTTTTTTAAAGATCTTATTTATTTATTTGACAGAGAGAAATCACAAGTAGATGGAGATGCAGGCAGAGAGAGAGAGAGAGAAGCAGGCTCCCTGCTGAGCAGAGAGCCCAATGGCGGGACTCGATCCCAGGACCCTGAGATCATGACCTGAGCCGAAGGCAGCAGCTTAACCCACTGAGCCACCCAGGCGCCCCTAGGTATACCATTATTATTGTAACATGTAATCTGTAACTGGACACAAATAAATTCTTCAGCATTACTGGTATCCTAGCATGAAAAGCGGCAGTCAGACTGAAAAAAGAAAAGGTTCAGTTTCCTCTGAATTCTTTCTGCTTTGTGAATGTTCTGTGGACATACTACATGACGGTGAGCCCGAGGAGGTATGCCACTTCTCCTGCATCGTAAGGCTCCAGCAAGAGCCTCATCTCTAAGTATTTGTCTAATGTACTGGTGATTCTTAAAAGAACCTGACTGAATGAAGCATTTTTTTCAACTTTGCTCATTTTTTTTAAATAAAATAAAATATTTATTCATTCATTCATTCATTCATTCATTCAACAGAGAGAAAGACAGTGAGAGAGGAAACAGAAGTGGGGGTAGTCGGAGAGGGAGAAGCAGGCCTCCTGCCAAGTCAGCTTTGCTCATTTTGGAATAGTTCATATGTACAGCAGAGAGCTTAAGTCACAGGATCACGGAAGGTCAGGGCTAGAAGAGGCCTCAGAGATGAAACTGTCCAATCCCCTCATAATGCATACGGGAACCCGGGCCCAATGAGGAGAAATGCCCCTCCAAAGTTCTATCACCAAAAATGGCAGGGCAGTGGCTCTCTGTTAATAACTCAACATGTCTGTGGTGGATTCTAGAACATTTCAACTAGAAAGTAAAACTGGCTTCTGCCTCTTCTCACTCTGTAATTTTTTAGACCCATAAAGACCTATTTACATAAAGGTTAAATTTTTAACTGTCCCCTCAGATTTTTTTTCCCTCCAAAACAATCCAGCAGGGGGCAACAAACTTAAATATGGTTCCCAATGCTTAAAATGATTTTATTTATTTATTTTTTTAAAGATTTTATTTATTTGACAGAGATCACAAGGAGGCAGAGAGGAAGACAGAGAGAGAGGAGGGAGCAGGCTCCCTGCTGAGCAGAGAGCCCAATGCGGGGCTCAATCCCAGGACTCTGGGATCATGACCTGAGCTGAAGGCAGAGGCTTTAACCCATCGAGCCACCCAGGTGCCCCTTAAAATTATTTTAAATTCCAAGAGGATGCACCCTCATCTCTAATTTTGTCCTCCGCCAACATCGCCTCCAACAGTAACAGTTGTGGATTTTAGTGTTTTGCCGTGTGTATATGCTATGTATTTTTTAAAAATTTCATTTAATCCTCACATCAGTGTATCCACATATAAGTTATATATTATCCCCATTTTATATAGAAGGAGATTTAGAGAGATTACAAAATTTGCTTAAGGACTCACAGCTAGAAAACAAAAACAAAAACCAGAGTCCAAATCAAGGTAATCAGGACTGCAAAGCGCTTAAACATATTGAAGTTCCTCAGGGCCTAGCTGCTTAAATATGAGTTGGTAGAGCTTGAGAAAGAAAATAAAGGTATTTAAATGAATCATATAAGAAGTACAATCTAAAAATAAAATGCCGGGGCACCTGGGTGGCTCAGTCAGTTAAGCGTCTGTCTTCAGCTCAGGTCGTGATCCCAGGGTCCTGGGATCAAGCCCCACACTGAGCTGCCTACTCAGCGAGGCACCTGCTTTTCCCTCTCCCACTCCTCCTGCTTGTGTTCCCTCTCTCTCTGTGTCAAATAAATAAATAAAATCTTAATTAATAAATAAATAAATAATAAAATGCCCATTATTTTTAAATTGCCACACTGAACTATTTTCATTAGGGTTACTAATGACCGCCATGTGGCTAAATGGTCCTTTTTGAGTTCTCTGCTTTCTTGACCTGTCAGTGGCATTTGACCCTGCTAATCATCCCTTTTCCTTGTTTCCAGGACCTCATACTCTTGGGTTTCCTCCTAACTTACTGACTGCTCGTTTTCAGTGTCCTTTGCTGGCTCTTGCTCTTTTCCTAGAGTTTAGTACTTGGTCCTCTTCTCTCGTGTTTCCACACTCACTCCAGTCACATCTCACCCAATGTCATGACTTGAGGATGGCATTTAGATGTCTATCTCTACCCAGATCTCTTTCCTTGGAGATCCAGACTCTCATATCCAGTTGTGTCCTAGACATCTCTACCTCTACATAGACATCAACATCTTGACTTAACATGACCAAAAACAACCCTTGATATCAACACCCTCCAGGCCTGCCACATTCTCAGCCTTTTGCCTCTCTTGATGGCAAATCCATCTCTCACTCATTCAGGCTAAAAACGAGAGTAATCCTTGGCTTCTCTTTCTCTCACAAGTGAGACTTTGGCCCTATCAATAGAATGTAGCCAACTCTAACCACTTTTCACTAATTCCTCTGCTATCACTCTGGTCAGAGCTTTCATAATCTCTCAAAAGGATTATGGCAATGAGTTATCATCTTAAGATGTCTTCCTGCTTCTACCTGTGCCTTACTGTAATCTATTCTCAACACAACAACCAAAGAACCAAAGTGATCTTTTTTTTTTTTAAGATTTTTATTTATTTATTTGACAGAGAGAGATCACAAGTAGGCAGAGAGGCAAGCATAGAGAGAGAGGAGGAAGCAGGCTCCCCACTTGAGCAGAGAGCCCGACATGGGGCTCGATTCCAGGACCCTGAGATCATGACCTGAGCCAAAGGCAGAGGCTTTAACCCATTGAGCCATCCAGGCACCCCCAAAGTGATCTTTTTTAAAAAGGCAATTAGGTCAGATTTTTTTCCTATGTTTTCAACCCTACATTAGCTCCTCATGTCAGAGTAAAACTCACAGGACTTGCAGTAGTTTACAAAAAGCGTAAGATCTGGCTCCTGTTTGGGGCGCCTGGGTGGCTCAGTGGGTTAAGCTGCTGCCTTCGGCTAAGGTCATGATCTCAGCGTCCTGGGATTGAGTCCCGCATGGGGCTCTCTGCTCAGCAGGGAGCCTGCTTCCCTCTCTCTCTCTCTCTCTGTCTGCCTCTCCATCTACTTGTGATTTCTGTCAAATAAATAAATAAAATCTTTAAAAAAAAAAAAAAAAAAAAGATCTGGCTCCTGTTTCCTCTCCCATCTCATCCTCTACTATTTACCTTTTCCAGCCAAGCTGGCCTCCCTGCTCTTCCTTCCAGGAACACTAAGGGCTCACTCTTGCTTGGGGAGGGGGGCGGGAGTTGGGTTCCAGCTGCTCACTGTTAACCACTTGGCTAACCCCTCAAGACCTTCAAGTCTTTGTTCAAATCTCAGGTATTATTAAGGCTAACCCCATCATCTTGTTTATATGGCAAACCCTCCCCCTATTCCACCCTCTGAGCAGTCTCATTCCACTTTGCTCAGTATTTTCCTATAGCCGTCCTATGCACTCTTCGCGTTCTAATGAATTTTATGATTTACTTATTTACTGTGTTCATTGTTTCTCTTTCTTCCTATCCCTCCTAGAACACAGACTCTATGAGGCAGAGATCTGTCAATTTTGTTCACATGTGTATTCCCAAGAACTCAGAAACTGTGCTGAATATATTGGTGGAATGAATTAAAAAGTTGAAAAGTTTTACTAATTAACACTAAAATATTTAGCAACAGACTATGATGCAAGTTATTCCAAGTTTCAGAATATCCTGCCCCACAGTAGGTTCTCAATAAATATTTGATGACCTAACTGGGGTACTGTCATTTGAAAAGGAGTCTCTGTGCATATTTCCACTCCCTTTACTTTGTGTGGACCAGTTGGGGTGTATCTTGAATTCTGCCTATTCTGTATCCCAAATCCATTTTTCTTTTCATTTTGCCTCTTTCTACTTCAGGAAAAAGTCCTGTAACTTCTATTCTGTAGAGCAGTCACTTTTGTTCTCTGAATATTTCCATAAACTCTATCACCCTGAGAGGGTGAGGAGCTAAGATAACACGATCAAGTTTCAAAGAAAGAAAAACAGCTGAAGTAAAGCATGCTTCTGAGAAACCTTTGCAGAGACGGTCAGCACGGTTTATTGATCATCAGGCTGTACAAAGTAGTGAGGGCTTATGGGCAGCTCCATTTACTCCAGCTGTGCGAACTTAAACTAGTTTAATTCCTCTGAGGGCTCGTTTCCTCATCTGTAAAATGCGGATAACTCACAGGGTTTGTCGTAAGGATGAAATGAGATTGATATAGTGTGAAAAACCAACTACTCGAAATAGCACTAAAAAATCGAAGCTATTAGGGACGCCTGGGTGGCGCAGTTGGTTGAACGACTGCCTCCGGCTCAGGGCGTGATCCTGGAGTCTCGGGATCGAGTCCCACATCAGGCTCCCAGCTCCATGGGGAGTCTGCTTCACTCTCTGACCTTCTCCTCGCTCATTCTCTCTCACTGTCTCTCTCTCTCAAATAAATAAAAATAAAAAAATCTTTAAAAAAAAAAATCGAAGCTATTATAACGAACGGATGAAACTGCTTTTGCACCAACTGGAAGGAGACTGTTGTTAGGGACAAAAGGTTCATTTAAAAGAAGGTAGAAAAACGAGTAAAGAAGAGAATATGGGCTTTAGGCCGGCTGGTGGTAATTAAGAGCTGGAACGGGGAGCAAGGCCTTCTCTCTCCGGAATCCCTCGGCCGCCAGAGAAGCGGGCGCCAGGGCTCTGCAAGGCGGGAGCGGGGGCCCCGCAACCGGGAGGCGTGCAGCGGGGACTGGCTGTCGGTCTCGCCGGCCGCCGCTCGATGGTCCGGAGACCTCCGGGCGGGGGGCACGGCGGGAGGGGCTGCGCTCCCTACACCTGCCCCCTAACTCCTGAGGCTTTACCCACCTGACGACCCTCTCCTTCTCCTGGAACCCACTGGGAACCCGGTAGATGCTTCGCCTTCCTTTCCCTTCCAATCGCCGTGCCCATCCTTTCCCCGCTCCACCCGCCCCTTCCCAGGCCCCAGGATGTCTCCTCCCTCCCTAGCGCCCGCTCCTTCCGAAGAGTTTGGTTTGAACTTTTGAATCCACCAATCAGCGCCGCGCGCCCTCCTCTCTGCGGGGCTGGGTGCGACCTGGCGTCCTGCCCGCGGCCCAGGGCTCGGAGGCGGGGTCGCAGCGGCCGGGGCGGGGTAAGGGGCCCTCCCCCAGGTCACGTGGCCGCGGACGGGGTATATAGGGTCCCTCGGGGGGCGTTCTTACCACTTACCACTTCTCCCCCGGACTCCTTGGTAGTCTGTCAGTGGGAGAACCTTGACGCCGTCCCCTAGCCTCCTCCAGCCCCAACGAACCCTAGAAGTTTCAGTCATGGTGAGTGGAGGGGTCCTGGGGATGTGACGTGGAGGTGAGAACAGCCCGAAGGGGCTGTGGAACCCGGGTGCACGTGGGGCCGCGTCCCGGAGGCCTGCGAGTAAACTGGCTTCTGATGACCGGGTTGGGAAAGCCGAGTTCACCGGCAAACTTATGTTCAGGCTCGAAGAGGCGGCCAGGACGCTGCCTTGAGGGGAAGTGGAAAGCTCTCTGGATCCCAGTGAGAGGGCATCGCCCCAGGGCTCACCACAACCGAAGGCAGACCAGCGAGCCGTCCCATTGGCCCCGAAAGACTTGTGAAAACTAAAAAAATCCCTCCCCTCCATTTCTCTAAATGACTTCACCTTCCCGGTGTCTTAGCACTCCGGCCCCGAAGGTGCATCCACTTCCTGGCCCCCTTCTCCCGCGTCCAGTGACTCCTCGCTGAGTCACCTGGGGCTTGTCTCCGGGGAGGGCTTCCAGTTGCATCAGTCCACCTGAAGGATGTAGGCAGGCTGCTCCTTTTAAGGGAATTATTAACCGCCACTTTGTCTAATTTTGCAATTCTAATGTTAATGCAGTGGGATGTTTATAGCTCAAGCTTTGTGCTTAGGCCAAGTTTTTAAAAACTAGTCTATAAAAAGACAGTTTCTTATAAAACTGTTGAGTAAACAAGTACTAACAATGTGTTCTTAGAGAAGGTCTGTTGGAGGTCTACCTAAAAGAAGTCATGCTGTTAAGCCAGGATTTGTGTATTAAATGTTTCAAAATATCTTTAAAGAAAGAGGGATACAGTGAACAGACTAGTCACCCTCTTCAGAGACTACCCCTGTTGTCAAAACTAAGTCTGGCTGTAACAAATTGTTTGAGTGCATTTCAGCAAGGGAGGTGGAAAGATACTGGTCAAGGAGTGATTCAGAAAATAGTGGGGCTTTTTTTTTTTTTTTAAAGATTTTATTTATTTGACAGACGGAGATCACAAGTAGGCAGAGAGGCAGGCAGAGAGAGAAGGGAAGCAGGCTCCCACTGAGCCACCCAGGCGCCAATAGTGGGGCTTTTTAAAGAAGGGCAGGAGAGCAAGAGGAGCAGATGGATTTAGGCAAGCACTGGCTAGATTAATAGTTTTTTTTTTTTTAAGGTGGATGCTTATCCAGTGAAAGCTAGACTAAGTGAGTTGATCACCTGTGTCTTCATCTCCTGAGTGGGCAGGAGAGAGTGGAGGGCAGGTAGTGACCATGGTCTAACAAGAAAGCAATTAAGAGGGGCACCTGGGTGGCTCAGTGGGTTAAAGCCTCTGCCTTCCTCTCAGGTCATGATCCCAGTGTCCTGGAATGAGCCCCCCCCCCCCAATCCCATTGGGCTCTCTGCTCAGCGGGGAGCCTGCTTTGGGCTCTCTCTACTTGTGATCTGTATGCCAAATAAATAAATCTTAAAAAAAAAAAAAGTGTTGCACAGTGAGGCTCATAAGTCAATAGAAGAAACACTTCATTAGAATGAAAGGCTTTTCTCAAATACTTTGTCTCCTTGGGCCTGGAGCTGTCAGGAACTGCACTCTTTCCAGCTTTCCTGGGCTGTAGAATTTCCAAAGTCCAGTTAAAGGTAAACATGATGCAATGGTAAACAGTCATAGGTTCATTAGAACAACCAACTCCCCTTTCTCCCACAGCCCTAGAGCTGGGCGAGTCAATGCAGGTAATCATGAGCTCGGTGATGTGGTGAGGAGACCATGGGTGTTTTATGAGGAGTGTAGGCGGGAGGGAGGACCATAGGTCAAAGGTTGTAGATGATTGGGGTTTTTAATTATCTCAGCTTATGAAACTAGGCCCTTTGAGATCTTAGTGGTGGTGTTTTCTCTAACTAGTTTCCTGTTAGCAGCTTTTAAAAACTCGAAACCCTCATATTTGGGGAAAACATAAAAGGAGGTAGATAGTTGGTGTCAGTATTTTTTGAAAGTCCTCTACTAGTCTGCAAAGTAGTCTGACTTACGGTGAAATACAATAAAGCACCATTTTTTGTCTTCCTCTTAAATCTGAAGGCAAAGATTCTGTGTTCACAGCCTTACTTCACTAGGCAGAAATGAGTTTGGAAACTTATCAATGATCTTGTTCATCAAGTAAAGGAAAACACATTTTCCCAATATTGTTAAATTCTTGACGCCAAAGGCTTTTTCCTCACAGTACCAGAGATCTCTGTATGTATGTCTTGGTAGGAAACAACTAATTCCTTAAGCTATTAGTCAAGTCTCATTGACACTTCTGCCTTCTATTTCCACGTGTCTTCAACCCTTCCTACTCAAGATGTGTTGATAGTATAAGAAAAATGTTCTTCCTTAAGATTAAGTTCTTCCACAGGGTTAAAAGGCTGCCTCTGACCACAGTTTTTAGAATACAGCCAGCTGCTGCTTATCTGGCATTTTCTCCCTGAGTCATATGGCTCTGGTTTGCTGGTTTAAGCTGGTTTTAAAGGGAGAGGCAGAAGCCCTTGTCTTTGAAAGAATAGGATTAAAGAGAGACCAGAATGAGCTCAACAGTTACACAATCACACAGAATGAATCAGAGCTCCAAAGGGGAATTTTGCATGCCTTTAAGGAATCGTGGCAGGCATATTTCCCAGGAGCTGGGGGAAATGTATTGGCATTAGCACAGCTTCAGTCTTTCTAAAATGGTAGAAACCTAACCTTGAATATCTAATGTGACTACAAAGCAAGGGTATGATCTCTGGTCCTGCCTAGTAGTTCATTAACATATCTTTGGGTTTGCAAAGCATTTTCTCCAAATTAGTCACCAAAGGCTCTTGCTTGTGAAATAACCTTGGGCAGGAGTGACTTCCAGAAAGGTGATTATCTATCCTGAAGGTTAATTAGTCATTTAGGTGTGAATCATTCCTAAACATTCCATCTGATCTGTCCCATTCTGATATTTTCCTTTCTTCTTCCCACAGCGTGAGTGTATCTCCATCCACGTTGGCCAGGCTGGTGTCCAGATCGGCAATGCCTGCTGGGAGCTCTATTGCCTGGAGCATGGCATTCAGCCTGATGGCCAGATGCCAAGTGACAAGACCATCGGGGGAGGAGACGACTCCTTCAACACCTTCTTCAGTGAGACGGGTGCTGGGAAGCATGTGCCCAGGGCCGTGTTTGTAGACCTGGAACCCACAGTCATTGGTGAGTTGGCCTCTGTAACCCGGTGAGCCCCCCGGGGGGTCTGGGACAGGAGGTCTGTCTTGGGGCTCCAGGGACCCCCGTGAGGTTGAGCAGCTTGTGCAGGTGGTGAGTGATGGGGGGCTGCTGTGTTTGCCTTTTCCAGATGAAGTTCGCACCGGCACCTACCGCCAGCTCTTCCACCCTGAGCAGCTCATCACAGGCAAGGAAGATGCTGCCAACAACTACGCCCGAGGGCACTACACCATTGGCAAGGAGATCATTGACCTTGTCTTGGACCGAATTCGGAAGCTGGTAAACATATGTTTTATTTAAAGTGGGGTGAACGTTTTCTTATAGTTTGGTCTCTCTCAAAGCTGTAAGAATCCTTCTTTGCACACTGAAGTGAGCCGTTGAGTGCTCACTAAGGAACTGGATTTTGAACCAGATGGTCCTGGGTTACGCAACAACTATTTGGGGCCGGTTTAAGTGCTCCATTGCCTATTTCCATGTCTCATAAGGCAGACTTGGGCAATTGCTCGAGGCAGTTAGGGCAGTTTACCTAAAGTCAAGGTGAGGACCCGGGAGGCTTAACAGTTTAATTGATGTTTAAGATCATTAAACATCCTGGTTCATATTAATCAGCTTCCCTGCTTCAAGTTCCCATGCCCCTTTTTAGGTCATCTTAGTCACATTGAGTAGGTGGCAGACTGTGACATGTACTGATCAGACTCCTAAAAAACAATATTGGATTACCTTACGTTTGGTGCTTTGTATCAAGACAGAAGGGTCAGAGCACAAGAAGCCAGCATAACCCTGACGAGAAATGGCAGACACTGGAAACTTCTTATTTATTTATTTATTTTTTAAAAAGATTTTATTTATTCATTTGACAGACAGAGATCACAAGTAGGCAAAGAGGCAGACAGAGAGAGAGGAAGGGAAGCAGGCTCCCCGCTGAGCAGAGAGCCTAATGGCGGGGCTTGATCCCAGGACCCTGAGATCATGACCTGCGCCAAAGGCAGAGGCTTTAACCCACTGAGCCACCCAGGCGCCCTGACACTGGAAACTTCTAACAGTGGAATCTCGGGAGCTCCCTTATTAACAGAAGCTACTATCCATTATTGAAAGTTGGAAAGTATTGAAATCTAATCACGGGGAGTGGTAGGCTTTCTTTTCCACTAGAGCTCAGGGCCATGTGGAGTGGCACCATGGCAGAAAAATCTTGGGCAACAGTATTCACATCCGTACAGGTGATTAAGTGTTTTGTTTGGGTCACTTTAATTAAGAGTCCAGCAATCCCATGACTCTTTGCTCCTCAGGTATGTGGGCAGCTTAACCCACTGAGCCACCCAGGCGCCCAAGTATGTGGGCAGCTTATATGTAATTAACCAGTAATCAAGAATAAAAGCTTGGGTAGAATAGCTTGTCAGGAAAATCACATTCTAAGCTTAGTCACAACTGGTCTACTATAAAAAGAAGGGCCTTGTTCCGTTCACATTTCAGACTTCTCCAGATGTTTATCATAGTCTTCCTGACAAAGTTGGGGTTCTGGTTCCTCTGTTTACAAATCAAGCTTCAGCTATAAGCACTGAGTTGGAACATCAGGACCTGCCTTTAAGGGACAAATAAACCTGGGTAAAAACCCATTGAGGGTCCTGGAGTAAAGTTAATTAACTACCAGAACACCTGTATTTGTCCTTAGTGTTACCACTGTGTCTGCAGGAGGATTAGTGGATTTAGTTGGTACTGTGAGTCTGTAACGTTGATCCCATTCAGAGTATGGACCTGCAGTACAGGTAAACTGAGAGATTGGTAGAGAATTCCACAAATCTCAGCACTTTTTTTTTGTTTGTTTTAATATTTTATTTATTTGACAGATTACAATTAGGTAGGGAGGCAGGCAGGCAGAGAGGAAGGGACGCAGGCTTCCTGCTGAGCAGAGAGCCGATGTGGGGCTTGATCCCAGGACCCTGGGATCATGACCTGAACCGAAGGCAGAGGCTTTAACCCACTGAGCCACCCAGGCGCCCCAAATCTCAGCACTTCCGAGAAGTGAGGATTGTCAGGTGAAAACTTTGGAAAGTCTCATAGAATGGCAGCTTGTTGGGCGCCTGGGTGGCTCAGTGGGTTAAGCAGCTGCCTTCGGCTCGGGTCATGATCTCAGGGTTTTGGGATCGAGTCCCGCATCGGGCTCTCTGCTCAGCAGGGAGCCTGCTTCCTCCTCTCTCTCTGCCTGCCTCTCTGCCTGTTTGTGATCTCTCTCTGTCAAATAAATAAATAAAATCTTTAAAAAAAAAAAAAGAATGGCAGCTTGTTAACCAGAATGGTGCAGTGAAGTGGTGGAGAGCTCTAGTGATGTTAGGCCTTGTGGAGCTGTGGTAGCATGTCAGCTTTTGCAGAATCCGTAGACTTTCTCTGATAACTAGTGTTTATTGTGTCAGGCTCTCTGACAAGTACTCACTTAATTCTCAACAACCCGAGGTAGGCTACTATTCTCCATTGATAAATGCGAAAGCTGAGATTGGGAAATAAATTTGATCAGAGCCATATAGCAAGGAACTGGTAGAGCCGGATCCGGACCCAGCCTGACTCCTAACACCAGGGCATTGGAACTTGGCTCTTCTGTCGTATTCCAGCTTGGAAAGCAGCTGACAGATCTTTATAAGACCTCTGTTGTCGGGGGCTGGTGGTCCCAGGCCTGTCCTTCCTTGCTTGTAGCTCTCCACCTGTGAGAAATTTCCCTTCCCTGTAGTCACCACAAGGGACAAGGGGGCCAGAGGTTGCCCTCCCAGCGACTGAAACTTGGGCCTTGCCCTCCTGATTCTTCTGTGGAAGTGAAGATAGTTCATTTTTAAATAGCTGTTTAGCAGATTCCCCCCCTTCCAAGAACTGTGAAAAGTTTCCCTGAATTTGAGCATTTAGAAGCTTGTTATAATTGCTGTCTTAGCAAATACTGTTCAGAAGATTAAAGAAATTTCAATTGGGGGCACCTGGCTGGCTCAGAAGAGTGCTCGACTCTTGATCTCAGGCTTGTGAGTTTGAGCCCCACATTAAGTGTAGAGGTTACTTTAAAAAAACTTAAAACAGGGCACCTGGGTGGCTCAGTGGGTTAAGCCGCTGCCTTCGGCTCAGGTCATGATCTCAGGGTCCTGGGATCGAGTCCCGCATCGGGCGCTCTGCTCAGCAGGGAGCCTACTTCCTCCTCTCTCTCTCTGTCTGCCTCTCTGCCTATTTGTGATCTCTCTGTGTCAAATAAATAAATAAAATCTTAAAAAAAAAAAACTTAAAACAATTTTTTAAAAAATCTCGATCAATGGAATTATGAATTGAAAGAAGTCATTGCAGCTTTCACCAAGGCTAAAATTAAAACTTTTCTTTTACAGGCTGACCAGTGCACAGGTCTTCAGGGCTTCTTGGTTTTCCACAGCTTTGGAGGGGGAACTGGTTCCGGGTTCACCTCCCTGCTGATGGAACGTCTCTCTGTCGATTATGGCAAGAAGTCCAAGCTGGAGTTCTCCATCTACCCAGCCCCTCAGGTTTCCACAGCTGTAGTTGAGCCCTACAACTCCATCCTCACTACCCACACCACCCTGGAGCACTCTGATTGTGCCTTCATGGTAGACAACGAGGCCATCTATGACATCTGTCGTAGAAACCTCGATATCGAACGCCCAACCTACACTAACCTTAACCGCCTTATTAGCCAGATTGTGTCCTCCATCACTGCTTCCCTCAGATTTGATGGAGCCCTGAACGTTGATCTGACAGAATTCCAGACCAACCTGGTGCCCTATCCCCGTATCCACTTCCCTCTGGCCACCTATGCCCCCGTCATCTCTGCTGAGAAAGCCTACCATGAACAGCTTACAGTAGCAGAGATCACCAATGCGTGCTTTGAGCCAGCCAACCAAATGGTGAAATGTGACCCTCGCCATGGTAAATACATGGCTTGCTGCCTGTTGTACCGTGGCGATGTGGTTCCCAAAGATGTCAATGCCGCCATTGCCACCATCAAGACCAAGCGTACCATCCAGTTTGTGGACTGGTGCCCCACTGGCTTCAAAGTGGGCATTAATTACCAGCCTCCCACTGTGGTGCCCGGTGGAGACCTGGCCAAAGTCCAGCGAGCTGTGTGCATGCTGAGCAACACCACAGCCATCGCTGAGGCCTGGGCTCGCCTGGACCACAAGTTTGACCTGATGTATGCCAAGCGTGCCTTTGTTCACTGGTATGTGGGGGAGGGCATGGAGGAAGGAGAGTTTTCTGAGGCCCGTGAGGACATGGCTGCCCTTGAGAAGGATTATGAGGAGGTCGGAGCGGATAGTGCTGAGGGAGAGGATGAGGGTGAAGAGTATTAGGCTGTCTGCTATGATTTTTACACTCCGTTGTCTTGGGACTGTCTTTTTTCTGTTCTGGAAGCTGTCTGTCCGTGGCCCTAACTTGTCAATAAAAGTGATGTTTCTGTTTTAAATATCAAGCTGGCTTCTGTATCATGGTAATTACTAGCCCTACTTACTTAAGGCCAATTGGGAGTGGAGGAGGCTGGCAGAGGCTCTCCCCAGTCATTGGATCAACACTGTAGGTAGCTTCTGGGTACCATGCACTGTGCTAAGTGGTTTGTTTCACTGAAGACCCGATTGATGAGCAGGGATAGAATCCTATCTCCAGCAAGGCAACAGGCTCAGGTTGGGCCAGTGTTTCTCAGGCTAAAGTGTGGATGTGAATCACACGTAGGTATTAAGATTTAGGTCCTCATCTGTAGGTCTGGAGGGGAGCATTAGAAAATAATGCATTTTTTTTTTAAAAGATTTTATTTATTTATTTGACAGAGAGCTCACAAGTAGGCAGAGAGGCAGAGAGAGAGGAGGAAGCAGGCTCCCTGCTGAGCAGAGAGCCCGATGCGGGGCTCGATCCCAGGACCCTGGGACCACGACCTGAGCTGAAGGCAGAGGCTTTAACCCACTGAGCCACCCAGGCGCCCCAATAATGCATTTTTTTTTAACAAGCTTCCAGCTCCTGCTCTTGGTCTGCTGGGACTGCCTGTGAAGTAGCAAGGGGGTTAGGGAACCTAGCTAGTAGGCGGTAGAGCCAAGATTCAAGGAACCAGCCAGGGTACAGAAACTATTGCTGTCAGGATTTAAGAACATCTTACAGTCACATGGGAAGGGCTGGGAACTGTGCTGATCTGTTCCATACTTAACCAAAATCTACAGTGGCAAATAAGATTGTGCCTGAAGAAGTTACCACTCGGAGAAAGTAGAGCTGGCCGAGACACAAAATTGAAGTCACAAGTTGTTAGAGTGTTGGTACTCGACCCAGTGGGCGTGATGCGTGGGTAGGAAAGCTTGGAGAGAGAAGATCCCCTAATTGGGACCCTCTTCCAAGTACATGTTAGAAGCAGGGTGGTTCTTGATGAGGTGTGGGTGGTGCCAAATGGCTGTGTGATGGGTAATCAGGGACCCTTAGGAGTGTGGTGAATAAGGTGGAGCTGAGCAGTGAAAAGGATGGGCTCAGGTGTGAAGGAGGAACCAGTTCCGGTGCTTGGGTGCCGGTCCTAGCGGGAATGCTACCCAAGTGGCAGGGGATGGGTCCAGAGCTGCAGATGTGTCCACCTTGTTCCGTGACTGACCGTACTCCACTGGGGCTCCGTTCCCTCTTTCTTTTCCTGCTGGTGTTTTCACCCCTGACACTGAGGAAGGAAAGCATCTGAAAAACATAGCCGTTCTCTCTGCCCCCTTCCAAGGTGCTTCAACTTAGTATCCTGGGAGGACCTTAGAGCTTTCATTGTTAGAGCAGCTGTGGTCTTCAACGCCCCTTGGGGCAAGGTCCTGAAGATAACCTGGAGCCCCTGGGGCCGGTCACCCCTGACTTGGAACAACCCCTCCAATGACCTCAGTAAGCCTTTACAGATAAATTGTTCTCTATGTGTGCCAAGACCTGAAAAAGGTTGGAAACCTTGAAGCAGCCACAATGGTGTGGGGGTGAAAGAAGAATTTAGTTGAGAAGAAATATTCTAGTGGAACAGAGCCTGGGGAATTGGAAGAACAAAGTGCCAGTGGTTGGGGAGGGATCTGTCCTTGCAGTGATTTTTTTTTTTCCCCTCTGCGTTGGTGAGAGAGTGAATAGAAGTTAGCCTGCAGCAAGAACAAATACACCCCAAGGTCTAGGTCACTGCTTTGTGGCTGACAATCATCTGATCTGCCCTTGAGCACAAATGGAAAGTCTGGACTCAGAACGGCTGCCATGGCTGATGCTGCTGAGGCTTGATGGGGATAAATGGAGAAAGGCTAAGATTGGCTGCGGCCCCAGACTCTGGCTGTGTGGACAGAGGGCTTAGGCTGCCCTCAGCTGACCTGGCCAGAGGAGCCATCTGCTTCTGCCCCATGGAAGCTGCTGCCACTGAGGGCCTATAGGCCCAGGCACGGCTGCTTTGAGCTAGGACCGGGAGGGATGTATATGGGCTGTCCACTTGTTCTGTGTTTGGGAAGCCACCGGCAAATGCCTCTGTTCCAGTAGGAATCTGTCAAACAGCCCAGTACTGGTCCAGAGGTGGCCAGGTGGGATCGAGCTTGGAGAGAGCACGTCTTCGGGTCTCTGACTTCTGGAAAGTGTGTGGCAATTCGGAGTGAGGTTGTTGCTGTGGGAGGAAGGGGAGGCTGTGTCAGGGTGGGAGTGTTTCATGATCTTCACAACACCCTTGGAGGTGATGTTACACCCTTTTCCACAGCTGAGGAAGTTGAAACAGCTGAAATTTGACCCCAGAACTCCAATTCCAAAGCCCTTGCTCACGCTACCTTGCCAAGTAGCACCCAGGGAGGACAGGGGCCACGTCTGGGAGCATGTGGGGCCTTAGGGAAGCCCTTGCACGGGCTCTCTGTGGTCCTGTGACTTTCTAGGAGCCCCATTCCCGGGCCCAGTGGCAGCAGAGTGACCCAGGGTGGCAATGCCAGCTCGTTCCCACCGTCCAAGCTGTAGCTTCTCCAGGGAAAGGGCTTTCGTGTCTGGGCCCCTCTCCGAGCTCCGCAAGTCCATTTCCAGATTGTGGACAAATAGCATCCTTTCTGGTAGCTGCTACCATCCAGCTGGACTCCTGCTGACAAGACACCCTCTGCCAGGCAGACAGGACAGCTCCCGCCCCCAGCACCAGGGCCAAGATGGTCAGCTCTTGTCAGCCAAGGCCACGAGGTAAAGCCGGCAGAGATGGCCCAGGCAGATGGCTTCTGGAGTCCAATGCCAGGGTAGCACAAGGTGAAGGGAATAGAGCCCCCACATGCTGGGGTGGAGAAGATTCCCAGCTTCTCCCCCATGGAGGAAGTCCTCTTTACTGGGACTCTCATCAGCCTGTCACTGTCCCTTTCGTTGGAGAGCCTGGTATCTCTGAGTTTGCGAGTCCTGAGCGGGTTCTGGGAAAATGGTTTCTTCCTTGTTCCCCCATCCCCTCTGATTCTGCTGCAGGAGAGAAACACTCAGCAGCAGGGAGAGAGGCTTGTCTCCTTGGGTCATAATACAGAGAATGCTTTTAAACACCTGTCTCACCACCAGAAGGTTTCTTCTTCGTTCACTTTTTCAAATGAGAACAGAATGTAAAGCTCTCTAATTACACAAGAGAGTTTTGTCTATATTCACGCATTAGTCTGATTCACTGAGGGTGAGTGGGTGGGTGGAAATTCTGTGTCATTTGCTGTCACCCTTCACCTCCCTCCCCACACTCTGTTCTTACCAAATAGCTCATGTGGCTCACAGGAGATGTCTAGCCTGACAGTAAACTAATACTAAAATGCCCTTGGCCAAGGTAATCACATCCAATTATATGATTATAACAATCATTTCCATTTTTCAGCTTAACTCACTCGGTATTTTCAAAGAACCTAATTGGTTGGATACTGTATCCAGTATTGGATACTGTAGGGCTGGATACTGTAGGGCTTATATTTAGCTTTTTTTGTCCCTCCCCCACACTGTAGAGACAGATAACAGAGGCACGACCCTAATTCAAGGCAGTATGGGCCCCATGTCTGAAGAGATTGTCACATGTCACAGCCACAATGACACATCTACCCAAAGCCATCCAGGTGGGTGGCTCCACCTGCCGACACAGCCCGGCTCCGTTTAGGTGTTAGGCACCCACAGGCACCGGGGAAGCTGGGTCTCTCCAGCACCAGGGTGAATCTTGGTCTCAGCTGCTGGAGGTAATTCCAGTTCTGTGGCCAGCGATTGGCTAAGGAAACAGCCCATGATGCTGTTGACATGAGAAGGGAAGTAAGGTCTGCTGCTTGGGGGCTCGGGGGAGGATGTCCTTAGAAAAATTTCCTTGCTCTTGAAAAGGAACGCAGGGAAAAGGATTTCTGTCCCTTACAATACTTGGGTATTACTGCATGAGCAGACGGTGCTGGACGGTGCAGCAGTCATCTTATGACTATGAGGGGACGAACGCCAACACTCAAAAGCTAATGCTCTGGGTGTGACAGGGCAGAAAGGAAAAGAACCTGGCTTCTTGGTGGGATGTTGAGGCCCTGAATTAACCAGCCTTGAAACTTCTCTGCCTCTTGTTTTCTCATTATCTGAGATTTAAAAATCCCCCCTTTTTTTTTTAAATTTAAGTTCAATTAATTAACATATAATGTATTACTGGTTTCAGAGGTAGATGTCAGTGATTTCATCAGTCTTATAGAACACCCAGTGCTCATTGCATCATGTGCCCTCCTTAATGTCCATCGCCCAGCTACACCATCCCCCATCCCTCTCCCCTCCAGCCATCTTCAGTTTGTTTCCTATGATTAAGAGTCTTTTATGGTTTGTCTCCCTCTCTGATTTTGTCTGTTTTATTTTTTCCTCTCTTCCTCTATGATCCTCTGTTTTGTTTCTTAAATTCCACGTATGAGTGAGATCATATGATATTTGTCTTTCTCTGGTTGACTTATTTCACTTAGCATAATAACCTCTAGTTCCAGCTATGTTGTTTCAAATGGCAAGATTTCCTTTTTTGATGGCTGTGTAATATTCCATCATATGTTTACCATATCATCTTTATCCACTCATTTGTTGATGGACATCTGTGCTTTTCCCATAGTTTGGACATTGCTGCTATAAACATTGGGGTGCAGGTGCCCCTTCGGATCACTACATTTATATCTTTGGAGCAAATACACAGTAATGTAATTCCTGGGTCATAGGGTAGCTCTATTTTCACCTTTCTGAGGAAACTCCATATTGTTTTCCAGAGTGGCTGCACCAGCTTGCATTCCCACCAACAGTGTAGGAGGGTTCCCTTTGCTCTGCATCCTCACCAACATCTGTTTCCTGCCTTATAAATTTTAGCCATTCTGATTGGTGTGAGGTGTTATCTCACTGTGGTTCTGGTTTGTATTTCCCTGATGCCAAGTGATATTGACCATTTTTTCATACGTCTGTTGGCCATGTGGATGTCTTCTTTGGAGAAATGTCTGTTCATATCTTCTGACCATTTCTTAATTGGATTATGTGCTCTTTGGATGTTGAGTTTGATAAGTTCTTTGTAGATTTTGGATACTAACCTTTATCTGATAAGATATTACAAATATCTTCTCCCATTTGTAGGTTGCTTTTTAGTTTCGTTGACTGTTTCCTTTGCTGTGAAGAAGGTTTTATCTTCATGAAGTCCCAATAGTTCATTTTTGCCTTTGTTTCCCTTGCCTTTGGAGAGACATGTCTAGCAAAAAAACTGCTGTGGCTGAGGTCACAGAGGTTGCTGCCTGTGTTCTCTAGGATTTTGATGGATTCTTGTCTCACATTTAGGTCTTAAAAACCCCCTTATTGTTTAGGACATTTGAGTTGGGTTTTCTATTGCTTCCTGCCAGAAAGCATACATCTGATACAACAGGGGTGTCTGACTGGCTCAGTCGCATGCAACTCTCTATCCTGTGGTTGTAAGTTTGAGCCCCATGTGGGGTATGGAGCCTACTTAAAATTAAAAAAAATTAAAGACCTTATATAATAGTTCATAGAAAATTTTGGTAAAATGCTTAATAATAATAATATTAAGGGGTGCCTGGGTGGCTCAGTGGGTTAAGCCGCTGCCTTCGGCTCAGGTCATGATCTCAGGGTCCTGGGATCGAGTCCCGCGTCGGGCTCTCTGCTCAGCGGGGAGCCTGCTTCCTCCTCTCTCTCTCTCTCTGCCTGCCTCTCTGCCTACTTGTGATCTCTCTCTGTCAAATAAATAAATAAAATCTTTAAAAAAATAATAATAATATTAAGGTCCTTTTAAATGTAGGGGCGCCTGGGGGGCTCAGTGGGTTAAGCCGCTGCCTTCGGCTCAGGTCGTGATCTCAGGGTCCTGGGATCGAGTCCCGCATCGGGCTCTCTGCGCGGCAGGGAGCCTGCTTCCCCCTCTCTCTCTCTGCCTGCCTCTCTGCCTACTTGTGATTTCTCTCTGTCAAAATAATAAAATAAAATCTTTAAATGTGTATATCCTGTTTTCCAGAGCAAACATAGCCCTGGGAGACCACAGATTCTCTGCTCCCCAGGAGCCCTGGCTGAACTTAAAGTCATAAATTGAAAGTGCCCAGAGAACATCTGCAGGTTCGAAAAATGTACCTTCTATCCTTTTACATGCAACGGTGAATGGAGCCCTAGTCTGATTTGCTGGTGGTATTGAAGAGCGAGGAGGCCCACTCTGGGAGAATCACCTCCCCGCAGGAAGCCTAGCCAGAGGATCTAGCCTAGGACCCAGGGCAGTCCCAGTTCTCCCAGAGCCTAGGGAGCTTTGAGCATGATTTTTTTTTTTTTAAGATTTTATTTGTTTATTTGAGAGAGAGCGAGCCCACAAGCAGGGGGAGGGTTAGAGGGAGAAGCAGGCTCCCTGCCGAGTGGGGCTTGATCTCAGAACCCTGGGATCATGACCTGAGCAGAAGGCAGATGCTTAACTGACTGAGCCCCCCAGGCGCTCAAACTTGAGTCTTGAGACAAGAACCAAACCAGATTCTGCAGGCTGCAGGCTGTGGATAGGGATCACTCTGCTCTTGTTCCTGAGTATGAAGGCCCTTGAATTACCTTAAGAAGAAAAAGCCTGCAAGGTCCTCTCTCCCTCTCTCACCCACTTGGTTTCCCCTACACTTTCTCACTTCTCCCCATCTACCTCACCCCTCATCCTCTCCTCTCTCCACTTCTCTTTCTCCCTTCCCTCTGTCTCCCACTTACCTCTTTTCCCCATCTCCGTGTCCTCTGCTGCCAGACCTTCTCTCCAGCCAGACCGCAGCACAGGAGTGCTGCCGAGAGCATTCCCCTAAAGTGTAAGTGTTTTTTCTTCTCTTTCCTCCCCTTGCCTTCTTCTTCCCTTCTCCTTCTCCTCCTCCTTCTTTATGTGCAAGTAATATTTATTTCTACCCTGGTTGCTAGTAACACTGTCATACAATTTGTTGTGAAAATTCACCCTGCCACACTGTGAAAACCTCTAACAGACCCCGACAATGGCCGTCTCTGGCTGGGAGATGACTCGCAGGCTCCCAGAGTGCAGGACCGGCTGGGCCCCGCTGTCAGATGAGTGTCTGCATGGCCTGCAGGCAGAGGGCCGGCAGGGCAGTTTGTAGGTATCAGACTCTTTGAACTTGGCTGTTCAGCTGTCACCAGGCCTCTCCGCACAGGAGGTAGGGCGAGATGGATGGCAGAGTGTAATGACTGCAGAAAGGAGCATCCTGGCAGCTGGCCAGATGGGCAGGAGCCCCTGTCCTGACTCCTTGCAGGGCCGTGCATGTGCTCCAGCCAGTGCCTGGTTAGAGAGGAGGTACCCAGGGGTCCTCTAGCTGAGGCCACGAGCCAAGGTCCCACCTCTTCACAGCCCACAGAATTGTAAGTACCGCCTCCCACCACAGCATCTTCTTTGTGTGGGGGAGGGGAGCTTCGTGTCCCAGAGTTTCCTGCTCTAACCTTCCCCTGGATCAGACTAAAGGACTCATAGCAGTTGTCTGGAGGGAGGGAGTCCGCCAAGTGGGCCAGCATCAAGCCCACACCTCCTCTTGGGCAATCTGAATCACCAGAGAGTTGGGGTTTTGGGAGGACATCACTGACCCCCCCCAGGACACCCTGACTGTGGTCTACTCTGAAAGTGGCTCCTTCAGCTACAGATGAGATCACACGTATGTTCCAGCTCTGGTACAAGCGAGCCCAGGATGTGTTGCCACCGCTTCCCCCATCCCTTCCCCTCTCCGTACAGGGACTGCTGCTCCTTCTTATCCAGAGAATCCTGGCACATCACGCCATGAAGGAGGAGCTTCAAGTTCCCGGGGAGCAGTGCCCTGAGACCCACCAGGATCTTTAAGAAATGTTTCTTTTATTCCCTGAGTCCCCTACTCAACAACATAGCTGCTTGGAAAAAAATGTTGGAGATCATTTAAGCCAACCCCTTTATTTATTTTTTTTTAAGAGACTTTATTTATTTATTTGAGAGAGAGGGACCAAGAGAGAGCATGAGAAGGGAGAAGGTCAGAGGGAGAAGCAGACTCCCAATGGAGCTGGGAGCCCGATGTGGGACTTGATCCCAGGACTCCAGGATTATGACCTGAGCCTAAGGCAGTTGCTTAACCAACTGAGCCACCCAGGCACCCAAGCTAACCCCTTTTTTTAACTCTGTGGACGGCACGCATGGCCCAGTAACTGGCCCAGGCCTGGGACCCAGTTGCTTGATTAGTGGTTCGGCACTCTGTCCTTGCAACCTGAGCCATCTTGTGTGTAAACCCCTCTGCCTCACTTTTCCACCCTCCATTAACCAGTCCTACCTGCCCGGGATGCCCACAGCCTTGCCACAAACCTCTTCAGCCCTAGTCTCACTAAGGCGCTGCTGTTCTCCGTCATGTTCCCTAGAGTTCAGCCATCCAAATCCCGGCCATCCCTCAAAGCCTTTGAATCAACTCAGCACAGTCTGTTTTCACTGGTGGAGCTGTTGGACCAGAGCAACAGGCTTGTTCAAGACTGCAGGGCTCATTATCTGCTAGGCCAGAGAGAGCACCTGCCATGATGTCCTTCGCCCCTTCACAGGGGGTGGCACCGCTCCTCCCAGGCAGGGACCTACTGACCAATGAACGACCTACCAATTGTAAACCAGCCGAAAGGCATTGAGCCCATCGGGGAGATGCTAGGAAATGAGGTTAAGTTCAGGGGACCCCCATGCACCCATGTTTGATTGGCAAGGCTGGCTCCATGTGGGGACCATAGGCTGAGAGGACGGAAGTCTTTGCTACAGTCTCTCTGACTGTGGAGACAACATCCTCTGCTGGGAGTGGAGAGAAGCTCTCATCAGGCACAGTCTCTTCCAAGAGATGCAGTGTCAAGTGGAGGCCAAGAGGAGAAGCCCAGTTTCTATTCTGACTAGTGGTGTGACTAACTGCAACTGCTCCTTCTTGGTCTCTCTCACCCAGTAGCCAGAGCCTCTGCCTTGCCCCACAACAGTGTCAAAGACAGTGAGACTGACCTACTAGAAAGTTCTGGGGAGTCATGACACTTTGTTCTTAGAGGCGCTCCTGTGGGCACTGGCCAAGAACAAGAACATTCCCTTACACATTCCATCCCTAAAAACAGAATACTCATTCCATAGCATGTAATACACAAATTATTGCAATATCACTCCCCCCCCCTTCAAATCCAGGATCCAATCTAGGTTTATATATTGCATTTAGCTGTTGTTTATCCTGATCTCTCTCTCTCTCTCTCACTCTCTCTCTTTTTTGTCTAGAACAATCTTCCACTGTAGTGGGTTGAGTGGTGGCCCATTAAAAAGATATGTCAACATCTGGGAGCATGTGAATGTGACTATATTTGGAAGAAGGGTCTTTGCAAAATATAGTTAAGGATCTTGAGATCATCTTGGATGAACTGGGTCCCCAAAGACAATTGTCTTTATAAGACAGAAAAGAGAAGACACAGACACAGAAGAGAAGGCCATGTAAAGACCAAGACAGAGATTACAGATGCAGCCACAAGCCAAGGGACACCAGAAGCCACCAGAAACTGGAAGAGGCAAGGAAGGATTCTCCCCTAGAGCCTTTGGAGGTACAGACCTGCCAATATCTTGATTTTGGACTTCCAGCCTCCAAAACTGTGAGAATGAATTTCTTGGTGTTTTAAGCCACCAAGTTTGTGGTGATTTCTTATGGCATCCCTAGGAAATGAATTTTCCCACTTAAAAAAAAAAAGACACTGACATTTTTGGGATGCCCGGGTGGCTCAGTTGGTTAAGCATCTGCCTTTGGCTCAGGTCATGATCCCAGAGTTCTGGGATACATCAGGCTTCTTGCTCAGTGGAGAGCCTGCTTCTCCCTCTCCTTCTGCCCCTCCCGCTGTTTGTGCTTTCTCACTCAAATAAATAAATACAATCTTTAAAGAAAAATGACACTGACTTTTTAAAGTGTCTTGGAATTGTTGTACTATAGAATGTCCCAATTCTGAAATTGTCTTCAGATTGACCTTTTAAAGTCATAAATCAGATCTAGTCATTCCCCTGCTTAAAGCTCTCCCCTGGCTTTTCATTGCATTAAAATAAAATAAGCTATAAACTCTTAACTCTGATTTACAAACCCCTGCGTGCCCAGACTCCTTCCCACATCTTTAACCTCACCTTTCCCTCTCTCCTCCTAGCCCATCTTGCTCCCGCTTCACTGACCTTTCTCTAATCCCTGAAACATGCCAAGCTCATCCCAGACTGACCCCTATCTCTGGATTTTCCTTCTGCCCAGGTGACAAGCAAATACTATTCTTGATCTTTGATCCCAGATGGGGGAAAATAGCTAGGAAGGGCATTCTTGGAACAATTGGGGGAATTCTTATAGGATTGTTTATTAGATAATATGGCTCTATCAGTGTTAAACTTCTTGAGTGGGTTAATAGTACTGTAGAAAAAGGTCTTTGTTCTTAGGAGATGCATGCTGAAGTCTAGGGGTAAAATACCATGATGCCTGAAACTTACTTTCAAAGGGATCGTGGCAAAATATTGACAGCTGGTGAGTCTGGGAGAAGGGTATAGTGGTGTTTACAGCCGGATTCTTTCAACTTTTTCTGGGTTTGAAACTCTTCAAAATAAAATGGGGGAAAAGATGGACAACTTAAAGAAAAAAACTTCATCCTGGAATACTCAAATTTCCACGTGCATTCAAAATCACCTAGGAAGTTTGTTAAAATGCAGATTCTAGAGATTCAGAAGACCTGGGTGGGGCACTGGGATCTACTTTTTAACAGTCCTTCAGGTGACTGTCAAGCCCTCAGGCCATGCCCTGAGGAGAAAAAGTCACTTAGTGTTCCACGTCCATAAGCTGCTCTCCTGTTCTCCAGCAGAGGGGTAGGGTAGCTGATTGGAAAGGTCAGGAAGGCAGGTGGAGATGGGATTTTATGATGGGGCAGGACTGGAGACTGTGAGCATAGTAGACGATGAGGAGGCTGGGGGTGGTGTTTGAAGGCAGAGAATGGATTTTTGCCCTGCTTCCCTGGCTTTTTGCTTGACGGTGGGAGTTGCCCGGGCAGCTCCTGGAGATAGGTGAAGAATGGAGTCAGGGTTCTGAACTCCTAAACCAGTGTTGCTGTTCTACTTTACACACCCTTATGAATTTTTCTCAGCTGTAGAAAGAAAGTCCAATAACAGTGAATTCCCCAAATTTCAATGTTCCATGAACCAGGAGTCTTAGATGTACTGACTGCAGACATGTCATTCTAGCTTCTGACCAGAAGGTGGCAGCAACACATTTCTCTCTAGTTTCTGGACCACTTCTCAAGGGAAAGATATTTTTTCAGGTGCCTCAGAGTTCCCCTTCAGTTTCACCAACATTATTTGACCTAGATCCTATGCTATACTCCACAGTCACAAAGGTGACTAAAATCTGATCCATGACCTCAAAGATCATATTGTCAGGGATGGGGGAGTCAGACATATAAACAGACTGGTGCTAGTTTACTAGCTGTGTGACCTTGGGCAAGTTGCTTAACCTCTCTGGGCCTCAGCTTTTTCAACTGTAGAACGGGAATCATAATAGCCCTTATGTTGTAGGGTGATTTGAAGGATTAAAAATGATGTGTGTAGAATGTATGCCATATAGGAAATGTTAGCTATTACTGTACAATACAGTGAGAAAAGGGATGGCATGGAAAAGACACCCAGAGTGCCCTCTAACTGGGAGGAGTGGAAGCCCCAGATGGAGATAATGTGGAAGGGATTCCATTCGGGTGCAGCCACTTCGTCAGTGGGGACCCTGTGGCTGGACCAGTCGCCTGGGAGAGAAGCCACTTTGAGAAGTGTGGAGCTGGAATGATCGTGGTTGAGGCTCCTCTTGGCTTCTATGGGGCCAGAGCCCAGAGAACATCAGCAGCGCCTGACCCACCAGGATGTACCTTCCTGCAGAGGGAGCCACTCCTAGCTTGCTGTGCAATCTCAGACAGGCAACGTTGTCCCTCTAAACCTTGAGTTCTACCTAAGTGATGGGAACAGAGACCACAGAACCAGGGGATGGTGCCGAATCCCACATCTGGGCACTGTGGAGAGTCCGCTGGAGAGTCAGCTAGTTCAGGGGCAGCAGGACTTGGAGCTAGGGGTATAAAGGGGAAGCCCTAGGAAGGCAAAGAGATCTTGAGGATGACACTGGACTACCCTCAGGATGTGGACTGGAGGTCGAGCCAGTTCTAGGGTTCTGAAGGGCAGGGGGACCCCAGCTGACACTTAGTTACAAGTAATTAGGGCTATGGCATGGCTCCTCTATGTCTCAGTTTCCTCTCCATCACAGAGCAGGGGAAGAAGGCCATCAGTAGTGCTGAGCACCTACTGTGAGCCTCATGACACGCTAATTACTCTATGTACAAGTAATACATGAAGTACTTAGATCTTACTTAGATGTCACAACACGCAGGGAGTCATTATCCCTATTTTACAGATGAAGAAACAGAAGCTCAGAGAGGACAAGTAAGTTGCCCAGGGTCACACAGCTCAGAAGTGCCCAGGCTGCTGGCCTGATCTCTTTTCCTATGACCTTTTCCTTCATTTGACTTTAGCCTCCGTTGCCCACTTCCTTAAAAAACCCTGGAAATCTTATCATTCATAAATATCACAGTTCCAGAATCACAAATTCCTGCATTTCACTCTCTGAAAAAAACTTCCTACTGCCCCCCCCATCCCTCTTTCAATTCTTCTGTACGAGGAGTGTTATTTGACCTTGCCCAGGAGGTCAGCTATGGGCCTTTTTACTCTCCCAATCTCCTACCCTCTCTTGCCCACACACCCCTTCCTTGTCTAGCTTTAAGTCCATGGCCCGCCATGGGCATTCGGCAGGCGCTGCCATTCGGAAGCACTCTCGCCAGTAAACTTCATTGCTCACCTTCCTTGCAAACCTCTGAACGCATCTGTCATTCCCCTCCAAGCCTTCACCAGAGCAGCAGAAGGGGGCGAGTATTTCTAATACTGGCTAGTACTTACCAGCACATATTAGCACTGAGTGCCTCATACATGGTAACTCAGCTAACCCTCCCATAGCATAGGTTGGTACAATTCTCATTGCCCCATTTGTGGACAAAGAAAATGGAATGAACAGTGGTGAAAACCCTCACCCAGACCCAAAAGCAAACAGCTAATTAAACTGAGGACCCAGGCAGTCTGCCCAGAGTCCATGTCTTCGTCAGTACATTGAGGAAAGATCAGCCAGGCAGTACTTGGCTCCTTCTACCCTGGGTCCAGAACGGCTCTCAGCCACTAGCAGGGGCAATCCAAAAGAAGTCCAGATCCTCACCGCATTCGGCAGCCGACAGCATCACTTGGGCAGTCAGTAATGATAATAGTAAGACTAACTTTCAGCCATTATCGTATGTATCCTAAGTATTGAATCCTCCCACCAACAGTGTGAGGTAGAAGTTACGATGATCTACATTTCACTGCGGGACTGGGACATTGTAAATTCCTGCCTGTATTCCTACAACACAGAATGTTGGAGTCGGATGGGAGGCTTGGCCACTGGATACCGGAGCCCTGGCTCTCAACCATGACCCTTTCTTACCTTTCTTCTGGACTTAAGATCTCCCAGGCCTAGCTCTTTCTGAGTAAGGGGGAGGAATCTTCTCTGACTCGCTAGCCTGCCTTGTTCCCCCACCCAGGCCCTGGCCTCACTCCCTCCACAGCTCCCAGAGCCCTGCCGAGGAGGCTCTGGTTCCCTCTCCTCTGAGGTACCCGTGCGCTGAGCTGGGAACTCCACCTGGAACTGCCTGAGCCCAGCCCAAGGGGCCTCTATGTGATTCTCAAAGGCCCAGATCTACCAGCAGCTCAGTATAAAGACAGAGTCTGGGAAGGACCAGCTCAGACTCCCAGTTTGCTCCCTATGGACAGTAGACAGGGACAGGCCAGGGCCTAGGCTGGGGTAAATGGGGGTCCTGGCCAATGGCAGCTAAGGTCTCAGAGCCTAGGGCTATGGCAGAAAGCACCAGTTTCCCCAGCATCCTGCCCCACCCTGACATATACACACACATACACATATACACACACAGCCCCCAAGCCCCTACCCACTGCTCACAGTAGGTGCTCAGGACCCTACTCCTCCCCACTCCCAGGTTTGTCTGTCCTGCCCCCCACCCCATCCTTCTTCTTCCCATTCCCCTGGCAACCAAACCAGATCCATCAAGGAGAAGGACCTGGCAGCTGTGCAGGGAGAGACTAATGGCCCGGAAGGAAGGAGGGGCCTGGAGAGGAGATGAAGGAAGGCGGTAGATGTGAGCGGGCGGGTGTTGGCCCATCTCAGAGGACACACAAAGGAGGGGAGGTTCCTCTGCCCTGCAATGCTGAGGAGCTGGCTGGCCAAGGAGCCGCCCTCCTCTCCCCCTCACCCAGAGATCCAGCCTGGAGTCCCAAACGTGCTTTCCCAGATGCCCAGCTCTGGTCCTCAGGGCCTGTCTGAGGTGGACCTGTCCGTGCTGGAAAGCCCTGGAGTCCGCGGCAGCAGCAGCCCCTGGCTCTTGGCAAACCCAACGGGCCTCAGCAGCCTGCCTCCTGCAGACCACCTGAGTTGCCTCTGTCCACTCCGGGGCGGCCTGTGCCTGAGTTCTGGAAGCCGCAGACATGCAAAGGCCAGACATCAGCCTTCCAGATAACTGGGGTGGGGGAGGGCCAGATGGGCTGTGTGGTTGTGTGTGTGTGATGTGTGTGCGTATAGGTGAGGTCGTTCTACATTACGCGGATGCATCTTGTGTGCATAGGCTTGTGGATCTGCTCTGGGGCCTTCTCTCTCCTCTTTCAGTCCCTGGACCACTAGCAATGGGCACTTTCTCCTTCCCCATCTCTTCCCCATCCAGCCCTACCCATCCCTGGGTACCTGCAACTCCTCCATACTGGTAACCGGTTCCTGCCAGTCGCTTCATGTCTCAGCCTTGGCAGCCGCTGCCGCCCCTCAGCCCCCTCCCCTTCCTACCTCAGGAATTGCTCTGGTTCCTGTAAGGCCCATGACTGAGCAGCAGTTGGTTGGGGGAAGGGAGAATCCAGGAAAGCCAGACGGCGGACAACCACCTCATTCAGCTCAGCCCCTGGCAGGGCACCCACCCTCCCATGTGGGAACCCCGAGCTGGGCCCAGCCACCCTCTGCACCCTCTGCTGGGCCCACCCAGCAGGGGCCTGCTGTATGTCCAGCTCTGGGAGCTGTGTCTTTAAGGCTGAGACATCAGCAGGCAACCCCCTGGCCAAGTGTCCAGAGGAGGGGGAGGGGACATGGCCAGTCCATTAGCAGCAGAGCTGGCGCCAGGCAGCAGACCTCCACTGGGCCCTGGGGATTACAGAAGCATCAGTCTTTCCCCACCCCCCTTGGCTCCCTCAGCCCTCCTGTCCCCTATTTCTCCCTGGGTGTGGTAACAGGGGTAGCTGACAGCAGGTAAAAGCAGGGCCTAGCCTTCAGGGGACAAGTGGGGGCACAGGCCCCAGGGCCTAAGCCAGGCCAACTCTCCAGGGCCACCTTCTCACTGCTCATGAGCCAGCAGCCTGCTCTTTAACCTCCAGGCCTCCTATCCCCCCATTTTTTTTTTTTTTGTACTGAGGTATAACTGACCTAACATATTAATTTCAGGTGGATAATGATTCTACATTTGTACATCGATTTTTACCATCTCTTGCTGTCAGGAATCCCAGCTCCAGTCAGGCCCTCCCAGCCTAGGTTCCCCGCTCTGGATGTTGCTGGAAGGATCCATCCAGCTGAGCCCCGAGCCCAGGCCTGCGGGTGGTCGCCAGGCCCCCTTCCTTCCCGGCCAGCAACAGGGGGAATCAAGTAGGCAGGGCGCCAACAACCTTGGAGGGAGGGTGCGGCTCTCCTGCCGCTCCGCAGGGGTGGGGCGTCCCCCTCCCCACAGAGACCCGCTGTCAGGCCAGTGGGAGGAGCTGCCCGTGCCCCCCCTGAGCCCGAAGGCCTATAAAGCCGCCTCGCAGCGGTCCGCAGCTCCCTCCCAGCTCCCGGACCAGCTCTGCCCGCGGTGACTGCCAGTCCTCGGCCGCCATGAGCCACCCGTCGGGCCTCCGAGCCAGCATCTCTTCCACCTCCTACCGCCGCACCTTCGGGCCACCGCCCTCACTGTCCCCCGGGGCCTACTCCTATGCGTCCAGCTCCCGCTTCTCGAGCAGTCGCCTGCTGGGATCGGCGTCCACGGGCTCCTCGGTGCGCCTGGGCAGTTTCCGCGGCCCCCGGGCGGGAGCGGGCGCCCTCCTGCGCCTGCCCTCGGAGCGCCTCGACTTTTCCATGGCCGAGGCTCTCAACCAAGAGTTCCTGGCCACGCGCAGCAACGAGAAGCAGGAGCTGCAGGAGCTCAACGACCGCTTCGCCAACTTCATTGAGAAGGTGCGCTTCCTGGAGCAGCAGAACGCGGCCTTGCGCGGGGAGCTGAGCCAGGCCCGGGGCCAGGAGCCGGCGCGCGCCGACCAGCTGTGCCAGCAGGAGCTGCGAGAGCTGCGGAGGGAGCTCGAGCTGCTGGGCCGCGAGCGCGACCGGGTGCAGGTGGAGCGCGACGGGCTGGCGGAGGACCTGGCGGCGCTCAAGCAGAGGTCAGGGAGCAGGGCCGGGTCTGGGCGGTGGCCGTCGAGGCGGCTGCTCCTCGCTCCGCTCCCTTCCCCACCAGTCGCCTGGGGGAGTTCTCCTCTCGGTCTACACAGGCGTGCGCAGGGAGCAAGCTCGCCCGCGGGTTCTCGCCCCCGCCGACCTCCCCCTCTACCACTTTGCTGCCTCTCTGGGGAGAGGAGGGAGGAGGAGTTACCATGCCTCCCTTGGGGATAAAGGGTCCCATCTCATCTCCCAGTCCGTTAGAGAGAAAGCGGGCGAGGCCATTGGGCCGCTTGAAGACCCGTCCTCAGCCCTGGACAGCAGCAGCCTCTAATCTAGACCCTGGGGTGCGCGGCCCGATGGTTGGGCGATGACTCTGCCCCTCAGCTTCTGCCCACCCTTCTTGCCAGGTTGGAGGAGGAGACGCGCAAGAGGGAGGACGCGGAGCACAACCTCGTGCTCTTCCGCAAGGTGAGCCCGGGCCCCACGTCACCCAGTCTCCCCACGTCTACCCCTGCCTGCGTATCTAGGGTGACATGTGTGGGCGCTAGGAGGCGACCAGAAGCCTCCAGAGACAGGCAGGGAGGGCCTGGGCCTTCCCCGGCCTGAGCAGCTCCTCCCTGCTCTTGAACCCCCTCGGCCACCCCACTAAGGATGTGGACGACGCCACCCTGTCCCGCCTGGAACTAGAGCGCAAGATCGAGTCTCTGATGGATGAGATTGAGTTCCTCAAGAAGCTACATGAGGAGGTAGGTGGACCGAGGGTCAGGGCAGGCTTCGAAGGTTGCAGGTGGTCGCATTGGAGCTGAAACGCAGGCGGTGGAGAAGACTGTAGCTGAGGGATTGCCCTGGGGAAGAGAAGTGAGATTCGCTGGGTAGACGCAGCCCCTTAGCCCCCGTCTACAGGTGGTTTGACTCCCACCCCTGCGCCACCTGGTGGCGAGCAGTGGAGCTGCACCCTGGAACTTGGCCGCGGCCTTGGAGCGGACCGGGGCGCAGGACGCGCAGACCAAGCGCGCTGCGCTCCCTGGCGCCCCCATCTGTTCGTTCGAGTGTTTCTTTTTTCTGCGCGTGAACTGTTAGGCCAGCGTAAGATCCGCGCGGCAACCTCAACAACTTGTTGTCCTGGGCGGCAGGAGCTGCGAGACCTGCAGGTGAGCGTGGAGAGCCAGCAGGTGCAGCAGGTCGAGGTGGAGGCCACCGTGAAGCCGGAGCTGACGGCGGCGCTGAGGGACATCCGAGCGCAGTACGAGAGCATCGCGGCGAAGAACCTGCAGGAGGCAGAGGAGTGGTACAAGTCCAAAGTGCGAGAGCCTGGGAGGGTGAGGGAGGATCTGGGCGAGTGGGGCGCTGCGGGGAGGGCGCGTCCCGCCAGCTCACGGCCGGGTTGCCTCGCGCGCCGCAGTACGCGGACCTGTCCGACGCCGCCAACCGGAACCACGAGGCCCTGCGTCAGGCCAAGCAGGAGATGAACGAGTCCCGACGCCAGATACAGAGCCTGACTTGTGAGGTGGACGGGCTGCGCGGCACGGTGAGTTTCGGGCTTCGGGTCCCGGGCGGGGGTGGGGGTGGAGGCTGTTCCCCCAGTGACCCCCTGCTGCCCCCAGAACGAGGCGCTGCTCAGACAGCTGCGGGAGTTAGAGGAGCAGTTTGCCCTGGAGGCGGGCGGGTATCAAGCGGGCGCCGCGAGACTAGAGGAGGAGCTGCGACAGCTGAAGGAGGAGATGGCACGGCATCTGCGCGAGTACCAGGAGCTCCTCAACGTCAAGATGGCCCTGGACATCGAGATCGCCACCTACCGGAAGCTTCTGGAGGGCGAGGAGAGCAGGTGGGGGCAGTGCTGCTGGGGGTGGGAGGATGGTGGGGATTGGACGTTTAGGGAAGGGGTGGGGCCTGGGCCGAGTCACTCACCCCTGGTTTCGCTCCCAGGATCTCTGTGCCAATCCATTCTTTTGCATCCTTGAGTATAAAGACTACTGGTGAGTCTCCCACGCCTGGCTTTAAACCTCTCTGTCCCCTTGTCCGCTTCTGCCCTGACCAGACTCTTGCTATGCCCCTGCTCAGGGATCGATTCTGTCCATGAACTTCTGAGTCCTAGTCTATACTCAGGCCTGCTCCTCATGCCCTGCCACTCCCCTCCCCTTCCCTCATAGATGAGAGGCAGGGCTTAGAAGGAGAGACACCACAATCCTCTCTTCCACCCCTTCATCCTGCTTTTTCCAGTACCTGAGGTGGAGCCTCCTCAGGACAGCCACAGCAGGAAGATGGTTCTGATCAAGACCATTGAGACGCGGGATGGAGAGGTGAGATGGACCACTTGAACCCAGGACCCCATCATTGGCCATATTATTTCTAGGCCCCAACCTGGCTGCAGCTGATTTTTTTAAAAAGATTTTTTTTATTTATTTGGCAGGCAGAGATTATAAGTAGGCAGAGAGGCAGGCAGAGAGAAAGAGGAGGAAGCAGACTCCCCGCTGAGCAGAGAGCCCGATGCGGGGCTCAATCCCAGGACTCTGGGACCATGACCTGAGCGTAAGGCAGAGGCTTTAACCCACTGAGCCACCCAGGTGCCCCATGGCTGCAGCTGATTTTAGAGTATTGCGGGTTAGCGGTCTTTGGAGCAGGAGGGACAGAGAGGAGGTGGATGGTCAGTCAGGAGCCTCCGCTGGTTTTGCTGGAGAAGGAGACAGCATACCCCAAAGGAGATCGCAGGGGGGTTGTGCTGAGTGGTTTGTGCCCTTCACATGCCTTGCCCCAGCAGGTGGTGACCGAGTCCCAGAAGGAGCAGCGCAGTGAGCTGGACAAGTCTTCTACTCACAGCTACTGAACCCATTGGTCCAGAGCTCCCTGACCCTGCCCTAGCCCTACTCCAAGTCCCAGACCCCAACACCAGTACTGAATTAGCCCTCTCTGGCTCTGCATGTGTCTAAGGGATGCCACAAGTCACCCCTTCCCTGGCCTGTGGCCAAGCCCTACCCAGCCAGCCATAGCTGGCCCTTTTCTCCCTGCCCTGGCACGTATCTGTGACCTGTATGCCCTATATATGACCTATATATCCCCTTATCGAGTCCTAATAAGAGGCCAGCGATCTCCAGAACTAGTCATTATCCCATGACCAGTGGAGTGGGCCAGGATCTGAGTTCCACTTTTGAATCAAATAAAACTGCTGTCAAGAGAAACCTCTCCAGCGCGTTTGTCTCTATGGAAGTGGGGGTGGCTGTGGGGATGGGGCTCAGCAGTATTTTTCCCTTGCCTCTAGTTGTTTCTTTCCTGCATCCCGTATCTTGGCATCTGTGATTCCTCTATTTATCCTTCTCCAAGTTCTACATCCGCTGCTTCTCAACTTCTGTGTGTCGGCGGCAGCCCTGAATGTCCAGGTGCCTTCTGGGTGCATCCTAGCCCCTCAAGCTGAGCGTGTCCAGACAGGGCTCCGCACTTCCCTCTCTACCTGCCATCGTGTCCTTCTTTTGGGGTTTCCCACTCTAGAAGAGGTTACCACTAAGGGGAATGAGACTGCCAAATTAGAACACCTCATCTTCTACCCCTTCTTTTCTTCACCTACCCACCAATTCTGTAAATTCTACTTCTTAACTCTTTCAAGTCTTGTCTTGTTCTCCCTGTCCTCACTGCCACCACCCTAGTCCACCCACTGTTTGCCTGGGTCCGTTATCTCCCTCACTGATCTCTTTCCCTTGGCCTAGCCCTGCCACCCACCTAAACCTACTTGACAATTTTGCCTAGCAAATCAGACTCTGCCACCATCACTCCCTATCCTGCTTGAAAATGTCTCCTTCTACAATGCCCTCTACCTCTACTCCATCCTGCCCTCGCCTTCAAGTCAAAATCCATTTGAGTTTGTTTAAATATTTAATTTATTTATTTGATAGATCACAAGTAGGCAGAGAGGCAGGCGGGGTGGGGGTAGACGAAGGCTCCCTGCTCAGCTGAGAGCCCCATGAGGGGCTCAATCCCAGGACCCTGAGATCATGACCTGAGCCGAAGGCAGAGGCTCGACCCACTGAGCCACCCAGGTGCTCCTCTGAGTTGTTTAAAATGATCTTTTCACTCAATTATTGTGCTACATGCAGGAAGTAAGCCAGAGTCCCTGCTCTCAAGGAGCCCCCAGTCTGGGGTAGGGGACAGGGACTTACCAGCAGGTTGTTCCAGCCTTGTAAAGAGTGCTATGACTGGGAAAGAAGATGGCATTGTGGGGACACGAGGAAGAGCGCTTAACCCAGCCTCACAGTAAAGGCACGGCTTCCCGAAGATGGCCCCACCATGCTGAGCACTGAAATGAGCAGGAATGATTCAGGGAAAGCAGGGAGAGGAAGAGGCCTTTCTAGGCAGGTAAGTCCGTTGGGAGGTGACAGAAAGCCAGTTTGTGAACTGGAAGTACTTCTCTCATCTGGAATAAAGGACAGAAAGGAGGGCGCCTGGGTGGCTCAGTGGGTTAAGCTGCTGCCTTCGGCTCAGGTGATGATCTCAGGGTCCTGGGATCGAGGCCCGAATCGGGCTCTCTGCTCAGCAGGGAGCCTGCTTCCTCCTCTCTCTCTCTGCCTGCCTCTCTGCCTGCTTGTGATCTCTGTCTGTCAAATAAATAAATAAAATCTTTAAAAAAAAATAAAAGGACAGAAAGGAGGAATGGCACTGAGGTTGGAAAGACGACACAAGGGCTGGTTCGTGCAGGACTTCACATGCCATATGAAGGCTTTCCAAATGCATCCTAAGGAAAGGGGAAAAAACGTGGTTTCATCAGAGGGGGAAGCATTCAGATTCTCATTTGAGACAAATCACTCCCGCCATGGTGTGCAGAAGCCGTTAGGAGGTGGAGAACCAGGTAGAGGCTGTTGCAGTGAAACGGGCAAGAGGTGTTAGTGAGCAGAGACATGGGTGGATCTGAGAAATAACTGGAGGCAGGGACTCTGCAACACCTAAGGAAACAGGGCCTCTGGGGGGCCGAAGGGAAATAAATAGCAATGACCAAAGGTTTTGGCTTGAGACAGGCAGATGGTGGATCTTTCACAGAAACAGGGAAGATGAGAGAGGAGGGAAGGAGGGGGCCCAGACAACAGTCCGTTTTAGGCCTACCCTAAAGTGTGAGATGCTCTGGAACAGCCCAGAGGAAGAGCTGACAGGCAGGCAGATCCATAGGTCTGGAGTTCAGGTGTGATGGGATATTTTGAGAAACTGAATCTATCAGGATGCTAGATATCTGTATCTCATTTTTTAAAGAAACATACCTCATTTTTTTTAAGAAAAAGAAAGAAATAGCTGATGTAACCAGCCAGTGGTAGGCAGGCGCTGAGGGCTGTTGATTCAGTAGTTCAATGATGTCATCAAGGACTTAGATTCTGGTCAAGGTTGTACCCAGCCTTCCTCTTGAACCTTTGTCCTTGAGATAGTTCTCCTCATGGTCCCAAGATGGCTGCCAGCAACTACTGCGTGGTACTTCCCTCTTCACATCCAGTGGAGAAAAGACAAAAACCTCCTCCCAGGTATGAGATATAAGTTCTTTCCTTTACACAACCTGGCTAAGGCCACTGTTGTGCCCAATCTTGGAGTAGTAACAATAGCCAGGGAAAGCTAATCATCTGATTAGTTTGGGCTAATCATCTGATATGGGGTAGACACTGAGAACCAACCACAATGCCCATTGCAAATTTTGTGCAGGTTTCTCAACGCCATTGCCCGCCACACATGGATGCACATATACATGCATTGTTTATACCTCTTGCTTTCTCTCCCTTTCACTCAGTGGCACTTATTATCCCAGAGGAGAAATATCACTACCCAGAAACAGACGAAAGCTTTGGAGTTGCCTCAGGAAGGCAAGGCAAGAGAAAACTTTCAAAGGGGAGTGGTGGCCGCACCAGAGGATGCTGGGAGCATGGGTTAGATAACAGTTGGAAAATCTGGGCTCTATCAACAAGGAAGACCCGAGAGACTACGGGAAGGGCCTCCTCAGGGCAGGGTGGTGTCAGAGACAAAAACACTGCCACCCGAAGAGTGAGCCCAGGTGAGGGAGTAGAGAGTGGATTACTCTCTTGAGATGCTTGAGCATAGGAAAGCAAGAACCAGAGCAAAGACCTGCATTTGAGAAGTGAAATTTTGGAGAAAGGTGAAACTAAACCAGTAGTTTTCAAGTAGTAGGTAAGGAAACTTTGTGATATAAATTACTGGGTCAAGACCAACATTTAAAAAAGAAAAAGAATAGATGGGGCGCCTAGGTGGCTCAGTGGGTTAGGCCGCTGCCTTCGGCTCGGGTCATGATCTCAGGGTCCTGGGATCGAGTCCCACGTCGGGCTCTCTGCTCGGCAGGGAGCCTGCTTCCTCCTCTCTCTCTCTGCCTGCCTCTCTGCCTACTTGTGATCTCTCTCTGTCAAATAAATAAATAAATAAATAAAGTCTTTTAAAAAAAAAAGAAAAGAAAAAGAATAGAAAGTGTTGGAGTGTGGTGAAACTTTTCAATTTATATACATATGTACTGGCTTGTCATATAAAACACTTTTTTTTGAGATTTATTTATTTATTTATTTGACAAAGAGAGACACAGTGAAAGAGGGAACACAAGCAGGAGGAGTGGGAGAGGAAGAAGCAGGCTTCCTGCTGAGCAGGGAGCCCAATGTGGGGCTCAATCCCCTGCCCCCGGGATCATGACCTGAGCTGAAGGCAGATGCTTAACAAGTGAGCCACCCAGGGGCCCCTAAATGCATTTTTTTTTTTAAATCTTGGATTGTGGCAAAAAAAAATAAATGAAAAACAAAACCCATACTTGAACATGTTTAAATGCTGGAGAGAATTAGAAAAAATCAAATTGTCATGGATGGATCCAGACATCTGCTGAAATGACACCAACTCAGACTGGGCTGTGATGAAGAAGAGTTTTAGGAAAACTCCAAATCCAATTCCAACCAAGGGGGATCAGATGCTAACCTCAGGAAGACAGGGCTGGGATTTAATTGTAATTAAGAAAGCTTATACCACATTGATTTTATCGTACTCAGCTTACTGGAAGCACGGAGCCAGTTCCCATGACATCTATAAGAAGGTCATCTCAAAAGCAAGGAGGTGACCTGGGGTAGGTCCTAGAAGGAACCAGACGTGGTGGACATGTGGGCAGGTGTCCTGGACCCCAGGGAGGTGCCCATTATGGTAGCAGGGATGATTCCTCAGGGGCCGCCTGTAGCGGGTGGAAGGAGCTCAGTGATCCATACTTCGAACAACAGACGCACCAGACATCTCAGGCAAAGGGGAGTGACTTGTGACCCACCTGGAAATAAGGGGACTGAGAGTGGGAGTGGCTTCACTGGAACCCGGAAACACGGGGCTGGTGGGTGAGGGGGAGGATCTGGCTTCCCAGGAAGAATGGCTCTGCAGCCCTCCAGGCCCCACAGAACCTGAGAAGTGACAGAAAGGCCCCTAAGCAGCAGGAGCCTACTGCTCCCTGATGGAGGGTTCTACAGCTTCTGAGGCTCTTGTCCTCAGGAGCCAATGCCTTCATCCTCCACCCCGGTTTCTGCTTCCCATAGTTCCTTCTTACCTGTGGCTTCAAATGTCCTGTGGCTTCCAGGGCCTAATAGCCTTTGCATGCTGTCTTCTGGGGCTCTCTTTAGTTCTGCTTTCACTTCCTTGCACGAGAAATGCCCACTTGCTAGCTTTATCAGATGAATTGATAGTTCCCATTCCCTCCGTGAGACGGAGATAAGCAGATCCAACACAGGGAGCTCTTGGGGCTGATGGGCTGCTCAAGCCACCTGGGCACTTCCCAGCCCACCATTAACAAATGTTGATAAATGCGAAACAACTGTTGGCTTCATTTGTTACATGATCCCACCGTTCCAGCAGATGTTTTTTAAACTCCTCAAAGAATGTGAAAAGTACCATTTTAATTTTAACAGCACGGTGATTAAGAATCTGCATTTATTTATTTTTTTAAAAGATTTTATTTATTTATTTGACAGAGGGAGAGAGATCACAAGCAGGCAGAGAGGCAGGCAGAGAGAGACAGGGAAGCAGGCTCTCTGCTGAGCAGAGAGCCCGATGCGGGGCTCTATCCCAGGACCCTGGGACCATGACCCGAGCCGAAGGCAGAGGCCTAACCCACTGAGCCACCCAGGCGCCCCAAGAATCTGCATTTAAATCTTGGATCTGTGCTTACTAGATGCACGAAAGATCTATCCAGTATCTTTCTCTGGGAAAGATACTTCGCCTCTCTTTGCCTCGGTTTCCTCACCTGTAAAATGGAGATAACTATAGCAGGATTATTGTGAAGAATAAATGAGATGATTCAGGCAGGGTTCACTGGTCTTGGCTATCCTGTAGGCAGGGGAATGGGGACATGGTGCAGAATATGGCCTCCCACACAGATTCCCTCAGCAAGATGGCCTGGGATGGTCATAAATTATAAACCGAGGATCTCAGTTGACTTATTCTTCAGAGGTTTTTTCCGTTTCAAGAGGACAGCCTGAGCATGTCCTGTGGCTTTTCTTCATACTGTATTGATTTCCTATTACTGGTGTAAAAAATTACCACAAACATGGTGGCTTAAAACAGCATATTATTTATTTATTTATTTATTTATCTATTTTTAAAGATTTTATTTATTTATCTGATAGACGGAGATCACAAGCAGGCAGAGAAGCAGGTAGAGAGAGAGAGAGAAGGAAGCAGGCTCCCTGCTGAGCAGAGAACCTGATGCGGGGCTCGATCCCAGGACCCTGGGATCATGACCTGAGCCAAAGGCAGAGGCTTTAACCCACTGAGCCACCCAAGCGCCCCTAAAACAGCATATTTATTAACTTCCAGTGCTGTTGTTTAGAAGTCTGAAATGGAGGGGCGCCTGGGTGGCTCAGTGGGTTAAAGCCTCTGCCTTCGGCTCAGGTCATGATCCCAGGGTTCTGGGATCGAGCCCCGCGTCGGGCTCTCTGCTTCGCAGGGAACCTGCTTTCTCCCCTCTCTCTCTGCCTGCCTCTCTGCCTACTTGTGATTTCTCTCTGTCAAATAAATAAAATCTTTAAAAAAAAAAAAAAAAGAAGTCTGAAATGGAATGACAGATCTGTGTCCCTGCTGGAAGCTCTAGAGAAAGCTCTTATTCAGCTTCTAAAGACTGTCTGCATTCGGTAGACTTTGGCTCTTCCATCTTCAAAGCCAGCGACCCCATCACTGATCTCTGCTTGCCTCTGGTAAGGATCCTTGTCATTACACTGGGCACACCAAGACAAGCCAGCATAATGTCACCATCTCAAAACTTTTAACTTGCGCCCTTAACGTCCCTTTGCGATGGAAGAAAGTAGCCATAGACTCTGGGCACTGGGATGCAGACAGGGGAAGGGCATTGTTATGCTTACCCTTGGGCCTCTGGCCTCCAAAGATTCATGTTGGTCTCATCTACAAAATATATACACCCCATTTCAGGCCCCCCCCCCCAGTCTCAACCCATTACAGCATCAGCTGAAGGGCAAACTCTCATCAAGATGTCATCAGCTCAGGGGACGCCTGGGTGGCTCAGTTGGTTAAGCAGCTGCCTTCGGCTCAGGTCATGATCCCAGCGTCCTGGGATCGAGTCCCACATCGGGCTCCTTGCTCGGCGGGGAGCCTGCTTCTCCTTCTGCCTCTGCCTGCCACTCTGTCTGCCTGTGCTCGCTCTCTCTCCCTTTCTCTCTGACAAATAAATAAATAAAATCTTAAAAAAAAAAAAAAAAGATGTCATCAGCTCAGAAGTCTCAAATCTTATCACTTAAACCACCTACGGGCTCTGGGTAAAACAGATCCTGGGGAGGGGGGACTCCTCTCCCTCTGTGGGCTTGTGACACTAGAAGACAAGTTATCTGTTCCTAAAATACAATGAACAGGCAGAAGGTAACAGCTACCGACATTCCTACCCAGAAAGGGAGAGCCGAAAGGAAAAAGGTTGTGAAGCAAATTTAAAATCCACCTGGCAAAACAACGTAAGGTTTCAAGGCCTAGGAATGATCTTCTGTGGCTCCTGGTCCCCCCTTTCTGGCCTCACTGTCTGGCCTTCCTCTACCCATTTCAAAATACCTGAGCTATTCGTTTCCCGGGTGTACATTCTGGGGTGGGGGTTCTGACAACGTTCTTTCATTTTACCCTCCTTGTGGCTCTTTCAGCACTAGCTGGCAGTGTCTGCTTGCAAGACGTTCTCAAGAACCATGTGGGTCTCCTGTGTATGGCTCTGGGATTCACTCCATTAGACAAGAGGTGCCTCCACAGATCTTTTTAGACAATCCCATTTCTATGCTTGGTTTCTGCTGACATGGCTGAGGAAATCCATGGGTCATATGGCTGATCTCTCCGAAGGGGCCTTCGTGTGATTGAGTACTCTGACCTTTGATCCTTCCTAGCCACTAGTGAAAGATTGTCCAGGTACATCCTCGGATTTCTCCTCAGAGCACACTTTCCTGAAGGCGAATGGCCTAATTTCTGCATTGTTTGCCATCTGAGTGGGCTGAAAATTCCTTAAATACCAAGTTTGGATGCCTTTCTGCCTCTTCCTCTCAGATTTTACACTAACCAAGCAAAAAAAAAAGATCGAGCCACACTTTCAATACCTGGCCACACAGATAAATACCCCTGTTCACACTCACAAATTCTGCTTTCCACATAACTGTGAAACACAATTCTGCTAAGCTTCCTGCTACTGTATAAAAAAATCTCTCCTCCATCTACTAATAACACATTCCTCATTTCCTTCTGAGCCCTTGATGCTGGCAGCACCTTTAACGTCCGTGTTTCTCCCAACTGTCTGTTTGTGGTGATTTAGGTATTCTGTGTGCGCTTCCTCGCTCCCCTCTGAGCCCTCACTAGCAGACTGCAACATTTCCTATTTCTACTAACAGTCTATTGAAGCCAAACTAGGCATTTCCTATCATCCTCCTCAAAGTTACTGCAGACTCTATCCATTACCTAATTCCAAAGTCACGTCCACATTTTCAGTTATTTATTATAATAGTATCCATTTCCAAGTACCAAAACCTGCATGGGTCAGGGTTCAACCAGAGAAGCAGAACTGGCAGGAGACACGTTAAGAGATCTGTTGCAAGGAACTAGATCACACGATTGTGGAGGCTTGGTGGGCAAATTCAAACCCCATAGTGCAGGCCAGGAGACAGAGCGGGCTGCCCCCTCCCACCTGGAAGTTGCTGGAACATCAGTTGCTGGAAGTTGTGGAAGCTGCCGTCCACAATCAAGGAAGCCCCAGCTCTGCCCTGAAGGCCTTTCAGCCAATGAAATCAGGCTCACTGACCTGATCCAGGATAATCTCCCTTAAAGTTCAACGTTTGTGGATTTTATTTATTTTTTTTTAAGATTTTATTTATTTATTTGACAGACAAAGATCACAAGTAGGCAGAGAGAGAGAGAGGAGGAAGCAGGCTCCCCGCTGAGCAGGCGCCATCCCAGGACCCTGGGATCATGACCTGAGCCGAAGGCAGAGGCTTTAACCCACTGAGCCACCCATGTGCCCCATTGTGGATTTTAATCACATGTAGAAACCTTCACAAGAACAACTACATTTGTGTTTGGGGACTGTAGCCCAGCCAGGTCAACACATAAAACTGACCATCAAACATCCAAATCCTTAGAAATGATAGAAAATATATACCAGCAAATTACACATACTTAGCTATACCCTGAAACAAGCAAACAAACAGACAAAAAGCATTCTTACAGGTCCAGAAATCAAGATAATTATTTTCCCCCAAAAGGTCCTGTTTTATTGTTTTCAGTCTAGTCCCAGAAGTCCCCAAAGAATGAAAACCAGGTACTCCAACAAATAATTGAACATGCATGTTCATAGGGCACCATTTATAATAGCCAAATGATGGAAGAAATGAGAATGTTCATCACTAGATGAATGGATAAACAAAATGTGGTCTAGCCACACGATGGACTAGTATTCAGCTATAAAAAGAATGGAATACTTCTATACACCACAAAAGGGATAATATCGGAAACATTACACTAGGTGGGAGAAGTTGGGCACAATAGGCCACATATAGGGGCACCTGGGTGGCTCAGAGTGTTAAGCCTCTGCCTTCAGCTCAGGTCATGATCTCAGGGTCCTGGGATCAAGCCCCATATCGGGCTCTTTGCTCAGCGGAGAGCCTGCTTCCCCCCTCTCTCTCTGCCTGCCTCTCTCCTTACTTGTGATCTCTCTGTGTCAAATTAAAAAAAAAAATAGGCCACATATATATGATTCCATTGGTAGGAGGTATCTGGAATTGGGAGACAAAAGCAAATTGATGGTTGCCAGGGAGTGAGGGGACGGGAGAATGAGGAGTAACTGCTTAATGGGTATGAGATTCCTTTTGAGGGGATGAAAATGTTTTGGAACCAGATAGAGATGGTCATTATACAAAGCTGTGAGTATACGAAATGCCATTGGATTGATTGTTCACTTTAAAATGGTGGATTTTAGGGGCAGGCCTTAAACTACAGGGCTGATGCCTATTTGCCTGATACCTGGTCCTGGGATGATTGGGACAGCAGAACGTCACCTCCTGGAGTATAGGGGCCAGACAGAAGAGACAGGCTCTGGAGAGGTTAGTTTGCATATCAAAGACATGCTCCTGGCTGAGTCCTCTGCCAGCCATGGGAGCCAGTTAGTCCTGGGAGCCAGTTAGCCCTGGAAGGGCAGCTCTCTCTAGTTTTGTGTTTTTTTAATTTCTTTTTTAGGATGTCAAAACACCATAATATACTGAAAATTAAATATATATATTTACGCACACAGACACAGAGTTGACCCCACACAGTCAAAAATCCATGTATAACTTCTGACTCTCCAAAAACCTAACTACTAAGAGCCTGCTGCTGACAGAAGCCTTGCTGATAATAGAAACAGCCAATTAATACATATTTTGTATGATATATATACATACACATATGGTATCATAGATTGTATTCTCATGATAAAGTAAGCTAGAGAAAAGAAAATGTTATTAAGAAAACCATAAGGATGAGGTGCCTGGGTGGCTCAGTCAGTTAAGCGTCTGCCTTCGGCTCTGGTCATGATCCCAGGGTCCTGGGATCAAACCACAAGTCAGGCTCCCTGCTCAGGGGGGAACCGGCTTCTCCCTCTCCCTCTGCTCCCTTGTTCCTGTTCTCTCTCTCTATCTCAAATAAATAAATAAAATTTTAAAAAAATGATAAGGAAAAGAAAATGCATTTATAGTACTGTACCGTTTTTATAGAAAAAAATCCACATATAAGTATTTGCACAGTTCAAACATGTTGTTCAAGGGCCAACTGTATGTATACATATGTACAATACCCAAATCATCTGAAGAATTCTAGAATGCTCCTATCGAAGATTAATTTAGGGATGCACTGTTCCAGATTTTACAAAGGGATAAATAGATAGTATGAAAGAAAAGTTTAAAAATAGAAAATGGATGCAGAAATTCCTAAATCTGTCCAGTAGGAGTTTCAGTGGGAGAGAATAAAATAAACTAGTACTTCCCGAACTTCAGCATGTATACAGATCACGCAAGGATCTTATTAGAATGCAGATTCTAATTCCGTGGGTCTGAGTGGGTGGTGCCGCCAGCCATGAACCAGACTTTAATAAAAATTCTCTAACGCAGAAGATAGGTGTAATTGCAAGGCCCTTCAAGTGCTCCTTCAGATAAATCAAAACACATACCAGGACATGTTACATTTAGATTTCAGGGCTCTCAGACCCACTCCAGCTCCCACTAAATTGGAATCTGCATTTCAAGTCTCAAGACATGAAAAATAAAGGGAAAATCCCCCTCCCAGAGAATGCCTACAAAGGAATAAGGATCATGGCGATGTCAGACTTCTTATCAGAAACACGGGATACAAGAGGATGACAGAGAAGTATTGCAAACACGCTGAGACATCGTTTCAAACCTAGAATACTATCCTCAAAGTCTCAACGATTTGATGAAATTTTAAGACGAAGAATTCAGAATTTTATCACCCACAGATTCTCTCTGATAGCATCTTTAGGGGAGCTACTCCAGATAGGAAGTTAAGCCAAGGAGTAGAGCAGACGCAGCAGCCTAAGCACCCACTCAGCCCAGCCACCGTCGATGCCACCGTCTCCCTCCACATCCCCTTGGGCTGGCCCTTGAGACTCGCCTCCTTCCAGCTGTTTGCGGATAAAGTTCCCAAGATGGCAGAGGACTTCCGTTCTCTGAGCACTGGGGAGAAAGGATTTGGTTCTAAAGGTCCCTGCTTTCACAGGATTATTTGGGGGTATCTGTGCCAGGGTGGTGACGTCACTCGCCATCGAGACACTGGCGGCGAGTCCATCTACGCGGAGAGATCTGAGGTTGAGAATTTCAACCTGAAGCACTCAGGGCCTGGCATCCTGTCCCCGACACCTGCTGGATCCAACCCAAATGGTTTCCAGTCTTTCATCTGCACTGCCCACACGCCGTGGTTGCCGGGCAAGTGTGTGGTCTTTGGCAAGGTGAAGGACGATGTGAATATTATGGAATATTATGAATATTATGGAAGCCATGGAGCGCTGTGGGTCCAGGAATGGCAAGACCAGCAAAAAATCACCATTGCTGAATGTGGAAAAATCTAATAAATTTGACTTATGTTTCATATTAACTACCAGAGTATTTCCTTTTGTAGCTCAGGAGAGTACCCCCTCACCCTTATCTGCTCAAAGTGTTTTATAATTTCCCTGCTCTCACTGCATTTTTGTGGGTTCCTTATTTTCCTTGCTTCCCTCCGAGTCTAGTTGGATTGCAGAGTTAATGAATATGACATGAAAACTAAACAAAAAATGAAAGTAGTCATGGAAGAAACTGGTGGGATATGAAAAGCAAGGGTAATAAAAAGCAAAAGTACTGAAGCTTTAAATCTAAATAAATACTAATTATAAAATCAAAATATTTTCAAGATAAGAAAAAACCAAAAGCCACGAGGGTCATCTTGTGTGGATAGGTAGAGCCACCTGCCTCTCCTCCCTCTGTCTTTCTCATCAGTCATCCGCAAATATCTATTGAGCACCTTCTCTGTATCACGTCATAGGCCAGCTATGGGACAAGGCTGCCCTGTGGGTATAAAGATGAGCAAAATAAACAGTTCACTCATGGGGGTTACAGTTCAGTAGAAAATACTGATGATGATAGTAAGCAGGCAATTAAATGTGTAACTAGAAACTAGAAGTGCCATGAAGGGGAAAAAAAAAAAAAAAAGGCATTGTGAGAGGGAACAGTAGTGAAAGGAATAATAGGGAAGATCTTTTCTGAGGAAATGAGAGGGAATATAGCATCCCAGTAATGGTTTAAAATGACAGTAGCTGGGGCGCCTGGGTGGCTCAGTGGGTTTAGCCACTGCCTTCGGCTCAGGTCATGATCTCAGGGTCCTGGGATAGAGCCCCGCATCAGGCTCTCTGCTCCGCAGGGAGCCTGCTTCCTCCCCCCTCTCTCTGCCTGCCTCTCTGCCTACTTGTGATCTCTGTCAAATAAATAAATAAAATCTTTTTTAAAAAATAAAAAAATAGGGCGCCTGGGTGGCTCAGTGGGTTACGCCGATGCCTTTGGCTCAGGTCATGATCTCAGTGTTCTCGGATCGAGTCCCGCATTGGGCTCTCTGCTTGGCAGGGAGCCTGCTTCCCTTCCTCTCTCTCTGCCTGCCTCTCTGCTTACATGTGATCGGTCTCTGTCAAATAAACACATAAAAAGTCTTTTAAAAAAATAAATAAATAGGGGCGCCTGGGTGGCTCAGTGGGTTAAGTCGCTGCCTTCGGCTCAGGTCATGATCTCAGGGTCCTGGGATCGAGTCCCGCATCGGGCTCTCTGCTCAGAGGAGAGCCTGCTTCCCTCTCTCTCTCTCTCTGGCTGCCTCTCCGTCTACTTGTGATTTCTCTCTGTTAAATAAAAATAAGTAAATAAATAAATAAATAAAATCTTTTAAAAAATAAAATGACTGACATTTATTGAGTGCTTACTCAATAAATTACTTATATAAATTATATAAATTACTCAATAAATTACAAGAATTAACTCATTTAGTCCTCAGAACAACCTATTAGGTAGATACAATTATTATCCGCATTTCACAGATTCACAGAACTGTTCCCAGTTCACAAAGCTGGTAAGAAGGAGATGGGATTTGAACCCAGGTGGCTTAACCTCGGAAGCTCCACTCAGTGCTGAGACTGGGAAGGAGTCGACCAGCTTGGGAAAATGCCCTAAGTGTCCAGAAAGCTCTCTCATTGTTTCAGGAACTAAAGGAAAGCCAGTGCTGGCAGATACTGCTACCAGTCCTCTAAAATCAGTTTTCCTTTCCAGCAGAGTCAAAAAAATCGGGGGACATACCACTGCTGAGAATAAAGGCGGTATTTCCTAGCTTCCGGGAAAGCTGGGAGGGCCATGTGACTAAGTTCTGGCCAATAGGATGCAAGCATAAGTATCACGTGGCAAATTGCACCCTTCTTCCTTAAGGCATAGCTGGCCGGAGTCCAGTTCCTCCTCTTTGTTCCTTCCTCCAGCCTTTTGTCTCTTGCTCACGTGCTGCCAGCCCCATACCTGGGGATCACGGAGTAGTAAGCTGGAAGATGCTGCCCTACTAGCCGTGGACTGCCTACTATTGGAATTGTAAAATTATTTTTAATAATTGTAATTTTTTAGAGTAGTTTCAGGTTCATGGCAAATTGAGTAGAAAGTATAGAGCGTTCATGTACACCTCCTGGCTTAATCAGCTCAGGCTACCATAACAAAATTCTATAGACTGGGTGGCTTAAACTATACAGGATCAGAGGTGAAAAGTCCAAGTTCAAGGTGCCGTCCTGGTTGGTTTCTGATTGGGGTTCTTTTCCTGGATGGTATACAGCTACCTTCTCAGTGCGTCCTCACAGGGGGGTGGTGGGGAGCAAGTTATTTGGTGTCTCTTCTTACAAGGGTCCTATTCCCTTCATGAGTACCCCACCCTTAATGACTTCATGTAAACCTGATAATTTCCCAAAGACTCCACCTCCTGGGGCACCTGGGTGGTTCAGTCCTTAAGCATCTTCCTTTGGCTCAGGTCATGACCCCAGGGTCTTGGGATGGAGCCCTGCATCAGGCTCCCTGCTCAGCCAGAAGCCTGCTTCTCCCTTTCCTACTCCCCCTGCTTGTGTTTCCTCTCTCACAGTCTCTCTGTCAAATAAATAAGTAAATAAAATCTTAAAAAACAAAACAAAGACCCCATCTCCAAATACCATCACATTGGGGCTAGGCCTTCAACATAGGAATTTGGCAGGGCAGGGGCAGGGGGTACTGATACAATTCAGTCCACAGCACTCCCAGTCCCCACACACATACAACCCCACCATCATCCTGTACCACAGCGTTCTATTGGATTTCTTTAAATATTTTATTTATTTATTCATGAGAAAGAGGCAGAGGGAGAAGCAGGTTCCCCACTGAGCAGGGAGCCTGATGTGGGACTCGATCCCAGAGCCCTGGGATCATTACCTGAGCTGAAGGTAGACATTTAACCATGTGAGCCACCCAGGTGCCCCTGGATTTTTAGGGAAAATATAAATAATTAAATCTGTATCTCAGGTAAGACACTGTTGAATGGGGTTTATCCTAACTGATCTAGCCATATGGAGAGGAGTCAGGGAAGGACATTGTGCACGGCCTTGAAAGCCACAATACTCCGGGAAATCTGGTCAATTCTGACTGCAACTGCAAAGGACTCTTTAAAATGAGTGATGTTGGGGCACCTGGGTGGCTCAGTGGATTGAGTCGCTGCCTTTGGCTCAGGTCATGGTCTCAGGGTCCTGGGATCGAGCCCCGCGTCGGGCTCTCTGCTCGTCCGGGAGCCTCCTTCCCCCTCTCTCTCTGCCTGACTCTCTGCCTACTTGTGATCTCTGTCTGTTAAATAAATAAATAAAAGTAGAATGAGTGATGTTACAATATTTCTTTTTCTTAAGAAGAAATGGAATTGACAAATTATCACTATGGTTACTAGTTTAAGGTCTCTCTAGTCCAAAAGATAATTTATACATTTTGTAGCACACAACAAAATTCCTTTTTAAAAAAAGATTTTATTTATTTTATTTATTCATTTGAGAGAGAGACAGAGAGAACACAAACAGAGGGAGAGGCAGAGGGATAAACAGGCTCCCCGCTGAGCCGGGAGCCCAAAATGGGAATTGATACCAGGACCTATAGAGATTATGACTTGAGCAGAAGGCAGACACTTAACCATCTGAGCCACCCAGGCACCCCCACAAAACAAAATTCTTACATCTCTTTGCTCAGAGTTGTATGCTTGATACTCTATATTTTTTTATTTTTTAAAAGATTTTATTTATTTGAGAGAGAGAGAGAAAAAAAAAAACACACAAGCAGGGGGAGTGGCAGAGGGAAAAGCAGGCTCCCAGTTGAGCAGGGAGCCCATGTGGGGCTTGCCCCCAGGACCCCGGGATCGTGACCTGAACCAAAGGCAGACGCTTAACTGATAGAGCCACCCAGGTGCCCCATATGTTTGATACTTTAAAAGGTTGTTAGAGAGATGCCTGGGTAGCTCAGTCAGGCATCTGCCTTTGGCTCAGGTCAGGATCTGGGTCCTGGGATTGAGCCCCGTGGGGGGCTCTGCTCAATGGGGACCCTGCTTCTCCCTGTGCCCCTCCCCCTGCTTGGGCTCTCTCCCTCTCTCTTAAATAAATAAATAAAATCTTTAAAAGAAAAAAAGTTTGTTAGGAACTGGAAAATGCTTGCTTCTTAGTACCTCAAATAAGAAAAGAAAAATTGCAATTGGTTTTCATCGTTGTCAGTCATCTGTGCACTGGGAAAGATTCTACAAGGGGAATACTGACACCTTTCTTCTAGGAAACAGTTACCAGGCCACACCCACAGAACTTGACCATAGATGAACCTCTCTTTGCTACCCCTTTCAAGACAGATGAGTCTCAAATATTTGAAATGAGAAAATAAACCTCACCAGCAGAGAGTTAAAGAAAGCCCTCTAGGTTAGGTCTGATTATTAACATCTGCGTATATGAATTTTAAAACAAAGGAACTATAGAAAAACCCTTTTTGGTTGATCTCTGTCTTTTTTTATTGCTAAATTTTCCATCTCAATTCATTAATTGGATCTGGCAAAGAGAAGAGAGCCCACATTAATTTGGGAAGTTCCTAAGATATTTGTTAAAGCCAGTAGAAAAACTGAACTATTTTAAAATAGGTAAATGACATGTTTTTTCTTTTTTTTTTTTAAGATTTTATTTATTTGACAGAGCACAAGTAGGCAGAGAGAGAGAAGAGGAAGCAGGCTCCCTGTTGAGCCGAGAGCCCAACGCAGGACTCAATCCCAGGACCCTGAGATCATGACCTGAGCCGAAGGCAGAGGCTTAACCCACTGAGCCACCGAGGCACCCAATGACATGGTTTTTAAAGGCCAATCTTGAACTCACGGTATTCAATATATTTAGATACAGAAATATAGATGTAAATGTGGTGTGTTCATACGTGTGTGTGCATATAGTCTCTATTTCTGTGTGTGTAGCCTATATTCCCTAGCTCTGTTCACTGAGAGGAACTGGGACACCAGTATCCTAATAACAATGAGCACAGTTGGTGTTCAGCTTTTGGTTTCATTTCGTTTCTTCTCTTTCTTTCTTTCTTTCTTTTCTTTTTTTTTTTTTTGAAGATTTTATTTATTTATTTGTCGGAGAGAGAGCACAAACTGGGGGAGCTGCAGGCAGAGGGAGAGGGAGAAGCAGGCTCCCCAATGAGCAGAGAGCCAGAAGCAGGACTCAATCCCAGGACCCCAGGATCATGACCTGAGCCGACAGCAGACACTTAACTGACTGAGCCACCCAGGCGTCCCTCTTTTCTTTTTATTGTTTTTAACAGGCTTTATTTTTTAGAACATTTTTATGAGACCAGTGCTCTAACCTCTGAGCTACAGAGCCTCACCTTTTTAGAGCATTTTTAGATTTATAGAAAAATTGCAGAGATGGCACAGAGGTTTCCAAATACTTTCCCTTTGCTATCCTAAGAGGGAAACAACTTTCCATATAGTTAACATTCTATTTTGGTGTGATACATTTATTGCAACTGGTGAACGAATGATACATTATTATTAATTAATATTTATTAATTAATTAATAAATATTAATAAATATTAATATTTTTTACATTGGGGATTATTTTCTGTGTTGGACAGTCCTACCGACAGTCCAAATGCATAATGTCACATGTTCACTATTACAGCATCCTACAGATAGTTTCCCTTCCCTAAAAATTCTCTGTGCTCTGCCTATTTATCCTTCCCTCTCCCCTACCCCGTGGCAACTTTCCTTCCTGCTAGCTCTTGCCTTTTCCAGAATGTCATATAGTTGGAATCATATAGTATATGATTATAGTATAACCTATATCATATAGTATATGATTATAGTATAACCTTTTCGAGATTGGCTTCTTTCATTTAGCAATATGCATTTAAGATTCCTTTTGGTGGCAAAATATCTCATTTCTTTTTATCACTAAATAATATTCTGTTGTATGGCCATACCGGTTGTTTATCCATTCAGCTACTGAAAGACACCTTGGTTGCTTCCAAGTTTGGGCAATCATGAATATAGCTACCAAAAAAACCCATGTGTGGGTTGTTATGTGGACATAAGCTTTCGACTCATTTGGGTCAGCTCTTGGTTTCTAAATAACTTACTCCAATAAAAGGAACCAGAGCTCCTTGGAGAAATGGTTGATTCCAGAGCTGATGTAGGGAAAGTATAATTTGAGCCTGAAATGTGTTGCTATGCCAGAAAGAGAAGAAATGCTAAAATCTGATAAATGCTGAAAGGATGAAGGCAAGTTTACAGGACACAGAAGATGACTTGAAAGGGCCCCAAATGACCAAATCAGAGTCAACCTGAATGTAAAAATAAACAATATTAGTAACTGGGTACTAATCCACTGCATATAACAGGAAAGTATGAGTACATACTGAGGTACTTAAGTAAAGTGAAAGTTGGATGAGGAACAGAATATTTACATAATCTCAACATACTCCCCCCAACAACACACACAAAATAAAATTTCCAAAGGGAAAGAATGATTTACAGCAGAGAAAGCTGGCATTTCTTTAATGAAGTAATCAAAGGAACAGGACATATGGAGGTGGGCAACCCCAGGTAGAAGGCTCTAGAAAGAAAACAGCATCATTTCCATGATGGTCCTGCCAGAGATGCATACCCTGAGTCTTGTCATGAGAGCACAGCAGACAAACCCAAACTGAGGGGCATTCTGCAAATAAAGGGCCTGTAATCCTTAAACACATCAAGGGCATGAAATTCAAGAATGAAGGAGTGTTCCAGATTGAAGGAGACAATTCAGTGCAACACCTGCTTCTGGGCTGGATCCTTTTGCTATAAAGGATGTCACTTGGAAGATGCGAAACTGGGGCACCTGGGTAGCTCAGTTCCTTAAGCATCCGACTTTTGATTTCTACTCAGATCATGGTCTCAGGGTGGTGAGATCTAGCCCTGCGTTAAGCCCTGCATCAAGCCCAGCTTTGGGCTCCACGCTCAGCCTGGAATATGCTTGAGAGGCGCTCTCTCTGCCCCTCCCCCACCCCTCTAAAATAAATAAATCTTTATTTATTTATTTATTTATTTGGCACAGAGAGAGAGAGAGACAGAGATCACAAGTAGGCAGAGAGGCAGGCAGAGGGAGAGGGGGAAGCAGGCTCCCTGCTGAGCAGAGAGCCAGATGCGGGCCTTGATCCCAGGACCCTGAAACCATGACCTGAGCCGAAGGCAGAGGCTTAACCCACTGAGTCAGCCACCCAGGCGCCCCTAAAATAAATAAATCTTAAAAGGAAGAAGAAGAAGACGACGACGACGACAACGACGAAGACCAATGAAACTTAAATGGGGGTTTGAAGATTAGAGGGAAAGAATGTATCTATACTCTTTTCCTGATTTTGATGTTTGTTTTGTGGTTATGTAGGAGAATATTCTTGTTAGCAGGAAATATACACCAAAATATTGGATGGAGATGGGGCAACACATGGGTAACTTACCCTTAAATAGTTGAGAAAAGGTTTTGTGTACTACCCAAGCAAATTTTCTGTAAGTCTGAGATTGTTTCACCCAAAGAAGGTGAAAAAAAAGAAAAACTTTAGATGGTTTCCCACGACAGGTTTCAGTGTTGCTTCTGGCACTACTACTGTGTTACTATAATACTGGAAGTTTTGTAATGATGTAGTAATGATGTAAGAACAAAAACCAAACAAAAAATAACAGGAAAACTCCAGCAGGGTGTAAAGTTTGAAAGGGAATGTATGTAACTGTTTTCATTTGCAGAAGATATAATTATCTCTATATAAAACCTGAGAGATATCAGTAGAAAGCCTAGGAAAACAGAAAAGAGTTCCTTACAATTACCAGATGGAAAAAATTATAGGACTGATAATCCTGGATGGCTCAGTCAGTGGAGCATTCAGCTCCTGATCTTGGGGTCCTGAGTTTGAGCCCCACATTGGGCATAGAGATTAGTTATGAGAAAGAAAGAAAGAAAGAGAGAGAGGGAGGGAGGGAGGGAGGAAGGGAGGGAGGGAGGGAGGAAGGAAGGAAGGAAGGAAGGAAGGAAGGAAGAAAGAAAAGGAAAGGAAGGAGAAAGAAAGAAAAGCAATTTTATTCTCTGTAGGTAAAAGAAATATTTGTAATGTCTAAAGTGGACTTGGGATTCATATGCAGAATATACAGTAAAATCTTACAAATCAACAAGAATAAGGACAGGAAATCCAATAGGAAAACATGCACAGGGACATGAGGAGTCACTTTAGAGAGAAAGCTCTGTTGGCTAACAAGAATACAAAGTAACACTCAAACTCACTAGTAATCAGAAAAATGCAGTTGAAAATAACCAAGAATGTGGGGATGCCTGGCGGCTCAGTCAGTTAAACTCTGATGCTTTTTTTTTTTTTTAAGATTTTATTTATTTATTTGACAGAGATCACAAGTAGGCAGAGAGGCAGGCAGAGGCGGGGGGGCGGGGAGCAGGGGGAAGCAGGCTCCCTGCCGAGCAGAGAGCCCGATGTGGGCCTCAATCCCAGGACCCTGAGATCATGACCTGAGCCAAAGGCAGAGGCTTTAACTCACTGAGCCACCCAGGCGCCCCAAGCCTCTGATTCTTTATATCGGTTTAGGTTTAGGTCTGATTCTTGATATCGGTTTAGGTCATGATCTCAGAGTTCTGAGTTTAAGCTCCGAGTCAGATTTGTTGCTGGGCATGGAGCCTGCTTAAGATTCTCTCTCTCCCTCTGCACCTACCCATTCCCTCCCTCTTTAAAAAAAAAAAGAAAGAAAAGAAAATAACAGAGAGTCCACTTAATACCCATTAGAATTGTACAAATTAGAACATTTTAGGAGTGCCTGGGAGGCTTAGTGGGTTAAGCCTCTGCCTTCGGCTCAGATCATGACCCCAGGATCCTGGGATCGAGCCCCACATCAGACTGTCTGCTCAGCAGGGAGCTTGCTTCCCACCCCTCACCCACTTCCCTGCCTACTTGTGATCTCTTTCTCTGTGTCAAATAAATAAAACATTTTTTAATGTTAGAACATTGTATAACATCAAGTGTTGGAAAGGGGAGAAGTGATAAGAACTTCAAGTAATAGTAAGAGTGTAAACAGCTACAAACCTGAAAAATAATCTAGCAGTATTCAGTGAAGTTAAGTTTGTATAAGCCTTCTGATCCAGAAACTGCAGTCCTGGATATATGTCCCAGAGAAATTCTTGAACAGGTTCACAGGGGACCATTTAAGAAGAGAATTCTCGGGGCGCCTGGGTGGCTCAGTGGATTAAGCCGCTGCCTTCGGCTCGGGTCATGATCCCAGGGTGCTGGTATCGAGTCCCGCATCGGGCTCTCTGCTAGGAGGGAGCCTGCTTCCCTCTCTCTCTCTCTCTCTGCCTCTCTGCCTACTTGTGATCTCTATCTGTCAAATAAATAAATAAAATCTTTAAAAAAAAAAAAAAAGAAGAGAATTCTCTAACATTGTTCATAGAAGTCGGGAATGGGGGGCCCCTGGGTGGCTCAGTGGGTTAAAGCCTCTGCCTTTGGCTCAGGTCATGATCCCAGGGTCCTGGGATCGAGTCCCACATTGGGCTCTCTGCTCAGCGTGAGCCTGCTTCCTGCTTTCTCTCTCTCTGCCTGCCTCTCTGCCTATTTGTGATTTCTACCTGTCAAGTAAATAAATAAATCTTTAAAAAAAAAAAAAAAGAAGTCGGGAATGGATACGTAAAGTGTGAGGGATGCCTATCATAGAATGTTATGCGATTGTTGTAAGCAACAAGCTAGATTAAACACAGCAATAAAGATGGAGCCTAGAAGCAGAGTTGACTGAAAAAAAGTAAAACTAAAATCATATGGTGATGCCACTTATGCAAATTAAAAACACCTAAACAACTGTAATAGGTTGAATAATGACCCAGTCCACATTCACGTGGACGTGAATGTCCACGTCTTAATCCCCTGAATCTGAGAGTGTTACCTTAGATGGCAAAAGGAATTTTGCAGATGTGGTTAAGGACTTTGAGATGGAAGGTTATCCTGGATGATACAGGTCACTCAATGTTATCACAAGGGTCCTTGTAAGAGAGAAGCAAGAGATCACTGTGGATAGTAGATGTGATGACAGAAGCAGAGGTTAGAGTGATGGAAGAAGAGGCCTAAGTTAAGGAATTCTGACAGCCCCCAGAAGCTGGAAAAGGCAAGAAATGGACTCTCTCCTGAAGCCTCCAGAAGGAACAGAGCTGTGTCAGCACCTCGATTTTAGACTGTTGACCTCCAGACCCATAAGAGAATAAACTGGCATTGTTTGAAGCCACTAAATGTGCAGCAACTTGTTACAGCAGCAGGAGGACTGATGTGCAACCTTACATGTTTTATAAGCACACATGCATAGTCAAGAACTTCTCTCAATCACATTAGAGTGCTGTCCACAGGGCAGAGGAATAGGAGAGAAATAAGGGGTGAATCATAGAATAAACAAGACAGGTGGCTTGCGGGCCTCTGTACACAAGGTCTAGCAAAGACGAACAGAAGGAGGTCACTCTGCTGCGTAGAAAACAGGTTGGATGCTCTGATAGGTATGACGGATATTCTGGATAGTGGCTCCGTTAAAGACTTCTCTGATATAAAAATCAGTCTCCCTTGTATCTTGATTCTGTGAAGGTGATGCCCTCAAGAGCAGACATAAATATGTTAGTCATTGAAAGGTATGTCCTCTTGGTAAATCAATCATTCCATTTCTCTTATGAATTTGATTAATATGAGTCAGTCCCTAGATCTACTCCAGGTGGTCTGACAAACTCATGTTTCCAGGTTTGTGAAGCTGAGGACGAGACCTGCATTGTGCTGACTGCCTTAAACCCATGTGAAATCACTATAGAACCAACCTCCATCTTGGTGCCTCCCCACCTTTCAGATTTGGTCTTATTCCTCCCTATATCCCAAACCCCTAGCAAAGGACTTTACACACAGTAGGTGCACAATGCTTGTTACTAAGAGCCATCCCTGTGGGTCTAGTGGCTAGATCTGGCACATTCACAGTGCCTGTCGGTGGAAGGAGGTGACCTTCCCTCAACTCAGACCACCTTGTTAGTTTAATTTCCTACATTCCATCTACCCCTAAGACCTCACTATTCTCTGAACACTCTATATTCTTTCATTTTTTTTTGTCTTTGTTGAACAGCCTTCTCTCTTTTAAAAGAAGAAGTTCAAATAATACTTCTTGGAGGTCTTCCCTGTCACTCCATGCATTCATTTGATCAATTATTCATCCCTCCATTGACTCATTCAACAAATATTGAGCACTTTACAAGGCAGGCACTAAGCAAGGCATTGAAAATAGGATGGCAAGCGAAAAATAAAAGGTCACCACCTTCATGGACTTCTAGCAGGGGGACGGAGTTTAAAAAACACAATATATCATGTTCACATTGATGAATAATCAATTACCAACTAAGATGCATGCTCTGAGGAAACAAACACTATTCTTCGAGAGCACAGAACCAAGGAATCGTTTTTAAAATTAGGGCGGGTTGTGAGCAGAGGGGTTAAGGAAGGCCTCTAAAGGAAGTAACAGTGAATATCAATTTGGAGGCATGCATAGGCAAAGTGGAAGCCACAAAGGCATTCCAGACAGAGATTGGAGGGAGCGTGAGGAGTTTGAGGAATTGAAAGAGGCAATGAAGTTGGAAAGCAGAGAATAAGATGAGGAGTGTGAGTGAGCAACAGTCAAGGCACAGTGGTAACAAGACCAGATTTGCCATTTTGGAAAAATTACTCTAGCTGCTATATGGTGAATGTATTAAAGTGGGGGGCAAGAGAGAATTGCAATCCTGTAGGTGAGAGTAGAATGGATTAGGGTGGTGGTAATGAGGGAAAAAGTAAACGAATTGCAAAGAATGAAAAATAGTAGGAGTGAATGAGAGATTGTAAGGGGAGGAAAAGTGGGGTTTGAGAACAACTCCTGGTTCTTGACTAGCAGAATCCACTGTAGTCACGGAGAAAATCTACCAGTCCTGTGCACTTGAAACCATAGCCCATTTTCCCAAAGTCCATTAGAGGTCACCACTCCATTGTAACCAGGGTATTCTAGGTTCCCTAAGTTTCACACCCCTGCCTGTGGGTAACAGGTTGGGGACCCTCCTCTCCTCAGTCCTCCAGGTCTGTGGTGTTGAGTGAGTTCCAGTGACACTGGTTTGAGTCCTGTTTCTTATCTGCGAAATGGAGACCACACCTCAATGGGTTGGAGGCTCCTGTGAGAAAAGGATAGTTTGTTTGTTTGTTTAAGATTTGTTTACCCAGAGAGAGAGAGAGAGAGAGAGAGAGAGAGGCCGGGTGAGGCGGGGGTGAGGAAAGGGAGGAGAGAGGATCTCAAAAGGACTGCCACTGAGTGCAATGCCCCACGTGGGGCTAGATATCACAACACTGAGATCAAGACCTGAGCCAAAATCAAGAGTCGGAGGCTTAACCGACTGAGCCACCTAAGTGCCCCAAAGATGGTTTATTTTTATTATCGTTAGGCTCAGTTCTATTCCTTCCAGCCCTCTCTGTCCGTTTGGAGGCGCTTTCTCCTCCCAGGCACAGAGAAAGAAGACGTTTCCTATACGGGTCTGGGCGCTGTCGGGTAAGAGCCGGGTCTGGGGATCTGGCCAGCCTCCAACACCGTTAGCTTCTTTCAGGAGCGCCAACCCTCCCGGCAAAGCCGCGAGAACGATCCTTCTCCTTGCAATCTCCAGACCTCGCGAGAATAGGCAGCGCCCGTTGTGGGAAGGACTCGGAGCGCCACGCCTTCCCCGGCCACCGAACGCCCGCCTCCTTTCTCTTTTTCCCGCCTCCCACCCCGCGCTCCGCTCTCGGATTGGCTAGCTGAGTCGGGTCAGTTTCTTCCTGGCCAGAAAGCGGCTCGACAACTAGCCCCGCCTTCTGGCCCCGCCTCCGAAGCCTGTGGATTGGACTGCTCAGCCAGGTGTCACGCGCCTCCGCGGGAGCGCTGACGAGCCAATCAGGCGCTCGGCGTATTTTACAAACTGGGGAAGTAGCTGCCCCTGAAGCCAGTCAAGAAAAAGCGAATCCAGTGGGGGGTGAGCCAGAGTGGTTCTGAGGAAGGTGCGGCGTGGAAATCTTGGACGGACTGGGGGGCTGCGCGGCTCATAGGGAGGAGAGGCCGCTTGGGGTCCTGGAGCGAGAGAGTAGGATCGGGGTGCCTGGAGGGAGCGGCTTCCTGGAGCGGCCTTGGAAGCGTCAGGTCTTCTGGGCACATGGGTTTGGGCGGAGGTGGGAGCTTCAGGAATGTCAGAACTGGTGCTCCGAACTGGCTGACTTTTGATCACAGGTCCTGCTTTTCTTCCCATCTCAGCTGTAGCAGTCATGACTACCTTCCAGGCTACGAAGGATCCTGTCCTCAGGGGTGTATCTCCTACTCCTAGCAAGATTCCCGTACGCTCTCAGAGACGCCCGCCTCTCCCCACAGTCAAACCCTGCGCCCTGGACCAGGAGAACCAAGATCCAAAGGTAAGAGGGGCCTGGTGGGTGAAGACAGTACCTGCAAGGAGACATAACATACCACCAATGCACCCCAGAGCTGAGCCCCGGCTTTTTGTCTTCCCCTCTCCCAGAGATTGGTGCAGAAGCCCAACCTCAACTCAGCAGGCCCCAGGCCGAAAGTCACACGTCAAACAGAGAAATCAGAGAGATCGGTGGGGAGCACTCCGCTCCGGAACCCCTTGGAGGAACTGAGGTCTAGCCCTGGGGGACAAAATGCGGGGCCTAGGCACCCTCACCAGACAGGTACCTGTTGGAGGTTTGAAAAACACAGTCTCCTTACGTGGGCATGGGGGAATGGGGTGGGTGCAGTCTGCTTGGGAGCTTTCCACTACCCTGGTCTCCTTCATACTGTAAGCAGAGTCTTGAACCCTGCTCCTGGACATCTCTGTACTCCCAGAAGCCGCCCCTCCCTCTTCTAAAGCCTTTTCCAACTCCTTCAGTCACAATCAATTGCCCTGTGTGCTAATACTTTGTAGTTCTTCTTTTATAGCATGTCATACTTTGACTTGAGCCTGTCACCTCTCTAGAGTGTGATGGTAACTTCTTGAGGCTGGGGGCTTTCTCATTCATCTCTGAGCCCCAGTACCTGGAACAGTGTCTTACTTAAAGTTCGGGGTGCCTGGGTGGCTCAGTGGATTAAAGCCTCTGCTTTCTGCTCAGGTCATGATCCCAGAGTCCTGGGATCGAGCCCTGAATCAGGTTCTCTGCTCAGCGGGGAGCCTGCTTCCTTCTCTCTCTGCCTGCCTCTCTGCCTACTTGTGATCTCTGTCAAATAAATAAATAAAATCTTTAAAAAATAAAATAAAATAATAAAGTAAAGTCCTATGAACTTCTGTGAGCCAAGTTTGATAATATGAGTCTCTAGCTCACTCTTGCACCTCAGGGTGACTACGTAGCAGCCCGGGTCCCCTCAGCCTTCCTCCTCTTCTCACCTTCTCCTCTTCTCTTGCAGAGGCTCCAGGGACTGTAGAGTTTGTGGCTGACCCCGCAGCCCTGGCCACCATCCTGTCAGGTGAGGGGGTGAAAAGCTGTCGCCTGGGGCGCCAGCCCAGTCTGGCTCAGAGAGTCCTGATTCGAGGGAGCCAGGGAGGCAACACCCATAGGGGCCAGGTAATGCGACAGGATATGAGGAAATCAGGCCGGTGTGGACGGAGGAGGGAGTCCTGAGCCCGTGCTGATGGCCTCATTTGTGGTGTCAGGGTGCCCGCGCCTCTGCATATTTAGCCCCTAGAACCCCTGCCCACCGACTGGACCCTGCCAGGGCTTCCTGCTTTTCGAGGCTGGAGGGACCAGGACCCCGTGGCCGGACCTTGTGTTCTCAGAGGCTAGAGGCTCTGGTGAGTGCTCTTGAGGGGCTGGGATCCTCAGTTCTTCTGTGAGCTCCTCCCATAACCAAGCTGGCCCTGAGGAGGGAAGATACTTCCTGAAGAGCCAGAACGGTTGTGGAGGCTGATGGGGCTGGTGGTGAGGCCTGAAGGTTTGGGGCCCACGTCTGACTCTGCTCTTTTCTTTTGCTCCCGTGGGTTAGATTCCACCTTCAAGACCTTCCTTTCACCCCTCTGCTCACCCCAGTTTCCAGGAGCTAAGAAGAATGACAGGTGGCGGCAACCGGTGAGGAGAGCATCATTTGGAAAAGAATGATCCAATGTCTGATACAGGGGTCCCTCGGAGCTAGAGACTTCCTGTAGCTTTAAGACTTCCCAGCAGCCGAGGAGGGGAAGGGGGAAACCTGTGACTACCCAGGCTGAATCCTTAGAAGAGGGTTCAGGCCTCCACAGCCAGGCCTCCGTATGACATCAGTTTTTTTCAGGTTATGGGGGGAAGAAGGAACAGAAATGAGAAATGCTGTCTGTTTTGTTTATTGGCTAGAGCATAGACTATGGCAATAAATGGGACTTGGGTTTGATTCCTGACTCTCAGCGCTTACTAGAGTAAGCTCACCTTACCCCCGACCCCAAGCTTGTTTCTTTAATCTGTCAAATGAGGGTAACATTTGTATCATTAGAGGTTGTTGTGCAAAGACTTAAATGAGATGACGTTTGTAAAGCACTTAGCAAAGTGCCCAGCTCACACTTGGTACTCAGTGACTGCTAGCTGCTGTCCTTATTGTCGTCAGGACTTCAGTGAGCCAGACCTCAGGATTACTCCTGGAGACCCCAGTCCCACCTGGTGAGTGTGTCTGGCCACGGGGAGAAAAGAGGGGCAGATAGGCTGCCTAAGTTGGAGAAAGTTCAGTGGGTGGGAGGGGGCTCGAGGGGAAGGCCACATCAGGAGGAGCCACCAAGGAAGGGACCTTAATAATAGGCCAGAGATTGCCCAGTTACACTTGTGTCAAAGGAGGTGGTCTCCATTTCAACCCTTTCTCTGCCACTTCCTTTAAGATTTACCTTCCACTCACTGTTCTGTCCTCAGCCCTAAGAGCCACCATCACACCCCTAGCCTACTTGGGGTGTTCAGATTAGTAAGTGATTACTGAGATGTTGCTGGGCTCCAAGGGGCTGCTAGGCGGGTCCCACTGATGGTACAGTGGGGGCTGTCAAGCTGACTTACCCTCTTTGGAGGTTCCAAAACCCTATGCCAGCCATTGGTGTGTGTGCCAGCACTACAGCAAACTTCCTGTCTCCTCCTAGCTCCCTCTCTCCCTGAAGGAGAACATGAAGTTGTTACTCGCTCAGATGAAGGAGGAGGGGGCCCCCTAGGTCTGGCCCAGCGGATACCATTAAGTGAGATAACCCACACCAGGGTGAGATGAGATCCTTCTGGGACGGGGGGAGAAGGGGAGATGTTTGGGAGGAATTCTCTGGCATTGGCCAGCACTGAGGATTTGTGGGTGGGGGTTGGGATGTAAATTGAGTTTGTTTGCCCCACGGGCCCAAGGCTTCTCCAGAGTAGGTCTAGTCTCTGCTTACTAGCTGTCTGGAGCCTGGGGCTGAGAGGTTACAGGCTGGCATATATTTGTGTCACACAGCAGATCAGTGCTGAGAGCAAGGCAAATCTGACATTCATTGACTCCACAAGTGTTTGTTGACCACTTATTATGTGCCAAGCAGTACTCTACGTTCTGGATACACAGTAGCAAATAAGTTCACATTCTAGAAAGGGGAGACCAAAAAAAAAAAAAAAAAGTAAAATATATAGCCTGTCAGGTGGTGATGAGTGAAAACAAAGTAGACACTGAAGGGGGTGTGGAAGTAGGGGAGGAGGTATAAAAATTTCATATAGATTGGTCAGGGAAATTAATTGAGAAGATGACATTTCAGTGAAAACCAAAAGGAGATGGGGAAGTGAACCATGCAGATATCTGGGGGAAGAATGTTCCAGGCCCGTTGAACTGTAGATGCAAAGGCCCTGAAGTGGAATGTGCCTTGTGTGTTTGAGGATCAGCAGAAAGGAGACTCCAGCCAGGCTGAAGCAGAATAAGGAGGGCAACAGGAAGTGAGGTTAGGGTGATGGCAAGATCAGATTGGGTAAGGATTTAGAAATCAGTGTGAAGCCTCGGCTTTTCCTTGGAATGAGTGGAAAGCCATCGGGCGGGGCGATGAACAAGGGAGAGACAGGATTTGATTAGTTCTTTTTTTTTTTTTTTTTTTTTTAAGATTTTATTTATTTGAGAGAGAGAGACAGTGAGAGAGAGCAGGAGCGAGGAGAAGGTCAGAGGGAGAAGCAGACTCCCCATGGAGCTGGGAGCCCGATGTGGGACTCGATCCCGGGACCCCAGGATCACGCCCCGAGCCGGAGGCAGTCGTTTAACCAACTGCGCCACCCAGGATTTGATTAGTTCTTAAAAGAATCCCATTGGCTGCTGGAATGAGGAGACATGGGAATGCAGAGGGGGAGCGATCACTCTTCCACCTTGTTCCTCCCCACAGGACAACAGTGCCTCCCACCTGACATCCTCCCCTGGCCGAGTGGTGCCACCGTCCATCACCCACCCATCACCCTTTGGACGGGCTCAGCGCATACCTTCTCCGGGCCCCTCAGCTCCAGTTTGTATCCACCACTCCAGAGGGTGGGGGGCTTGCTGGGCAAGGGGAGAACATTCTGGCTGGGATCCTTGCCAGGTCAAGCTCTTGCTCCTGCTTAGCCATCCTCCTCTCTCCCCAGCCCTCGTATTCGGTTTTGCGGCGCCTTGCCATTCGTCCCAAAACCCAGTTCACACCCATCCGAGCGGCCCCCAGGGTTCAGCAGGTAAGAGGGAGCAGGGGAGGTAGCTGACCTAGGCCAGGGCGGGGGAGGAAGGGAATGGATGGGAACAGGGAGAGTTACAATGTCCCCCTTCTGTCCCAGGCCCAGGGTTTGAGCGGCCTCTCCCCTCAGTCATGCCGTGAAGAGCCTGCCCTGCCCTGGGTATGTATCTGAAGGCTTTCCGTGCTGGGATCCCAGCAGTCTGAGGCAGGCAGACTCCCCAGAGAAGCTACCAACTCTCCAACACTCTGTGCTCCTCGGCTGTCCTCCTGCTCTAAGTTTAGGGCTTCCTGACTAACCTGAGCCCTTCCTGGTATGGGGTATGGGGTGGGGACGCAGGCAGACTGATCTTCTTCCTGCCCCAGACCGGCTTCCTCACACAGCCCCTCTCCTTCCCTGTGCCAGGAGCAGATTGCAGTCCGGTTATTTGACCAGGAGAGTTGTACAAGGGTGCAGGAGAGGCCTGGGAAACCCCCTGTGGCAGCTTCTGACCCTAATACACCCGCCACGCTCCAGGAGCTGAAGATGCAGGTGGGTGTGCATGTGGGCCTGACATCTGCCTGGCAGCGACAGAGGATGCGAACAGGACAGTGTGGGTGGAGACTTGAACCCACACCTTGACATCCCCCTGAGGGCTCTTCTCCTCCCCACAGCGCATCAGTATCCTGCAGGAGTTGTTGCGACAAGAGGTGGAAGGGCTGGCTGGGGGCAAGTGTGCCTCCCTTAATGGAGGTTCCTCTCTGGAAATGGTTGAACTTCAACCCCTTCTGGCTGAGATTTCTAGAACCCAGAATGCCCCAGAGCAGAATTCAGGGGCCTTACACCTTCCCGGACTGTTCCAGCACCCTGGGCTACCAGAGCCTTATGTTCCAGAGGAGTGTGGGGAAGCGCAGCCCTGCCCAGGAGCAAAGCCGGAGGCAGCTCAGCCTTGCCTTGCAGCAGAGCCAGGGTCCCCTGAGTCCAGCCATAGCAGGGAGCCTGGGATACCAGAACCCTCTGTCCAGGAACAGCCTATGGTATCAGAGCCCTGCCCTCCAGTAGAGCCTGGACACCTGCAGGCTGACTCCCAAAGGCACACTGGACTCCCAGAGCCCTCCCCTAGGATAGAGCCTGGGGCATCCGAAGCCTGCTTCCCGGAACCGAGAAGTCCGGAGTCCAGCCCACAGCCCTGCCGCAGACAGTGGGCTCCAGAGACCACCACCCTCATCTTCTCCTCCCAACACCCACTTTGTGCCAGCCCCCCTATTCACTCACTCCAGTCTCTGAGACCCCCAACAGGCCAGGCAGGTAAGGAGTTGGTCAGAAGTGTTTCTGAACAAAGGAGGTCCTCATCTCTCACTGGAGGCAGGCCCCTACCTTGCACTGGGTGGTCCCATGCTTTCCTCCAGCTCCCCTAGCCTAGCCTAGCACTCCTTGGGAAGGAAGGGAGGACTTGCCCCTCAATATCTGTGCTCCTAATTGGCTTGGCCCCTGGAGGGGGTGGGGCGCAGGTAGTGGGAAAGGGCTTTAGATGGTGGGGAAAGGACTCCAGAGCCTGCACTGAAGTCTCTTTGGCCCTTGGCCCTTAGGTCCTAGCAGTCTTGCCCCTCGAACCCTGGCCCTGAGGCAGCGCCTTAAATCATGTCTGACCGCCATCCACTGCTTCCATGAGGCCCGCCTGGATGACGAATGTGCCTTCTACACCAGCCGAGCCCCGCCCTCAGGACCGGCCCGGGTCTGCACCAACCCTGTGGCCACATTACTTGAATGGCAGGATGCCCTGGTGAGCCCCCCAACCACAATCAGGCTGTGCCTGCACAGCATGCCTGGAAAATGGGGTGGTGCGGGTGCTGGGGAGAGAGTGGGGGCGGGGGGGCCAGCCTCTGCTCCTTTGGGGAGGGCCGTGGGGAAGGGTTGGCTACGGTTCAAGGATGGCTGCTGGGCTGTGACAGCCTTCTCTCTCCCCAGTGTTTTATTCCAGTTGGTTCTGCTGCCCCACAGGACTCTCTGTCATGATGCATCCATCTCCTGCCCTGCCTTGCTCCTTTTTCCTTTTAGCCCTTATTTATTGTCCACCCCGTGAGACTGGGAGCCCATACCCTTTATTCTTCAATAAAGTTTCTTAATTGTCGTCCGAGTGTCTTGTTTCCCACTGGGCCCATCTAGGCCAGCTACAGCTGTTGTTCTCCAGTTGCCCACACGGTGGCAGTGTCCTCCAGTTTAGAGGCGGGCCCTGGGCTCTCTGGATTCCCCAGGCTCCCTCACCTAGAAGCAGTCCTAAAGAGGCATCTCACTCCCGCCAACCTCCGCCCCTGCGCAAGTTGTAGGAGTGCAAATCTGGACCTTTCCGGACCTGCTCTTCTTGCTTTTTGAGATCAGTGCCCCTCTCGGGAGCCATCAGCAGCTCCTTCCTGCCCTAGAGCTCCTCTTCTTACAACTCCCCCTGCATCAGGCAAAAAGCAGAAGCACCAGACCCATATCTCTGGAACCCCCCCTTGTTAGTGTCATTCTGGCTGGTGTCTCCCTACAGTAGGAGGCCTCAAAGCTCTCCGGAAGCTTATATGCCTCCCTTTCCATATCAGAGTAGAAGCCCTGGGCTACTCTCCTCCTCTCTTCCCCCAGAGACAGGACTTGCCAGGAATAAGTAAACCTTTGCCTCTGGCAGAGAGTGATAGGACCAGAGTCCTTGACAGCAGTGAGGGAAAGGGTCAGCCATTTTCCCCCACTCTGGGCACTAAGAAGCACACACATTCTCCAACTTCACTTTATTTGGCGAGGCAACAGCAGCTGTAGCCCCAGGGCCTAGGCAGGATGGGCGGGAAATGGGGACTGTACAGAATGAGTTATAAATGCTAGGAAAGAATTCACTGGTTCCTCCAGTTCGCAGGAAGGCTGCTAGGCCGGAGCCTGGAGCCTGAAAATGGAGATGAAGGGAGGAGAGGATGGAGAGAAAGTTGTGACAGGGGGCAAGCGCCAGCCAAACGTTTCCTCTACTCCCACCTGGATGGGCTCCTGTTTCTGCTCTCCACCCCCGCGCGCAAAGGGCCTCCCTCGAATGCCAGGGCTTCCTTTCTGCTTGCAGCTCCGGGTGGTAAAGCTGTCCCCCAACCTCCCACAGTAGAGATGGTCTGGACCTCCGCTTTCACAGGCACGCACTCTGACCCCAGGGGGCCCTTCCGGAGCCGCTCTGCTCCTCCTCAGCACGGCCTCCTCCTCTCCCCAGCCACTTCGACCCCCGGGAGCGTGGAGAGTCCACCCAGCAAGGCTGCCTCGGGAGCGGGAGGGTCCGCCCCGCCGCCAGGCTCTCAAAGGAAGGGGTGGCACGTTGGGTGGGGTCGGCTGGAGGTGGGTGAAGAGGGGAGCTGAGGCGAAGGGCGAGCGGGGGCGTGGGGGATGGGGCCCTGCTCAGTCCGGGTAGATGATGAAGCCGGAGAAGGTGCTGTACTTGTTGGTGTTACCGCCGTGCACCTTCCCGCCGTCCAGCTTGATGAAGACTTCGTCACCCACATCCAGGTGCAGGATGACACTGTTGCTGGCGTAGTCGTAGTTCTGGTCGGCGTCCTGAGCGATGGCGCTGGCCCGGACCTGGCGGGGGAGAACACAACGCGCCGCTCAGCCCCTGTGCGGAGCCCGGGTGGCGAGAAGCTTTGGGCGGAGTAGGTGCACTGGGCCGGCGACGGCGGGGCGAGGGGAACGGGCTGCAGGGGCTGGGGAGGAGAGGGAGCGCGCGGGAGACCGCTGAGCTTCTCAGGCACTGCCACTCCCCAGCTGAGCTACTCGACTAGTTTCACGCCTTCTCTGGTCCTCAATTTGAACTAGAAGATGGGATTTCATAATAGGATTAAGTGAGTTAGTACATAAGAAGTGAGTTAGAACAGCGCTTTGCACCTAGAAAACGCTCTATAGGGGTTGCTATTATTAGCATTCAAACAATAAAATTAGCCTGTAGGGTAATTGCTAAGATTATGAACCCGCTCTGACCTCCTGAAGTTTCTTTCGCTTCCCTCAGTGATAGGGTACAGGTGCGTCTGTAGCCTGGGAGCGAGGGTGCGAGCCATGGGAAGGTGCAATGATGCGTTTTCGCCTCTGGGTGCCCTTACCCCTTCTGGCGCCCACTGGCGCCAGGACATGGGGGTCGCCTTCCGCCCCAACAGGTAACCTCTTCTTCCCTCTGGCCTCGCTGCTGGTCGCCTAGGACCGCCAGCCCCTTCCCCAGCCCCCCTCTTCGTGTCCCGCGGGAGCTGGTTATTAACTCATTAATTATTCATCATTATTCTAATCACTATTTACCGTCCCCAGGGCCGCAGCGCCCGCGCCACGGAATACAGAGTGGGAGCCGCGCGGCCCCCGCCCCCCTCTGAAACTGGCACATTCTAGATAGACAATCGCCCCCTCCTCCTGCTCACAGATAACCTGCATAGACCACACACACCTACTCAAGGCCCCATGCAGATAGACACTGATCCATTCTCCCAACCCGCACCCACAGACACTCGCATCACACACACACTCCCTTACACACAAACGGCTGTCACTCCCATGCAGGCACACATACAGTCTCTCTTTCCTTGAGTCCCTGGGGTGGCCCTGCTGGGAGAAGACCCCAGTGCAATGCCTACTAGTCCTGGTGCAGCAGGGTGCTGCAGCTGGAGCAGGACCTCGGTTCAGACCTCCAGGACCAGCAGGCCTGATGTGCCACGGTCCACATCTGGCGCACGGGGCATTCAGAGGTCACCGCTTAGCCCCAGTCTTACCCCCTGCGGCTTGTGGGGCCCAGGTGCCTTGCCCAACCCCCACTCTGCCGCCTCTCCTTCCCTCTCTGCATGTCCCAGTCCTCCCGCTGAGTCCTTGGAGCTATTCTCCCAAGTCAAGGTGGCAGTGACTCCAACTCTGACCACAGGGGCAGGAGCAGCAGAACCTGGAGGCCAGAGGTTGCCAGGGAAGATGTGGGGCCTACAGAACCAGCCCAGGGTCCAAAGATTCTGCTTTATCTGTTCTTTGCCTCTTTCCCCGTCCAAATCCCTTTCATCATGCTGCCCAGCTGGCCGGTGAACTGCCACACGATTTCCACCTCTGCCTACTGACTCAATATTAGCTATGGGCCAGCTCTAGAATGGTCTGAGGCCCTGGGTGAGTGTCGTCTTTCTTTTTTGCCTTTTACTCGAAAATACAAGCTGAATGGCCCAAACAAGAACAGCTGCCCACTGCCCATTGCCAGAGACCTGGATTCCATGCTAATTCAAAAGAGCCAGACTCCAGGTAATTCACCCATCCTGAGGAGGGGAAACCCAAAAGCCGGAAAGGCTGCCTCAGAAGAGAGGGTGGCCCAAGAGATGGCGAGAACAGACGCTAACTGGCAGGATGAGACACCAGAGAAGTTTTGGTGTAGGGTTGCCTGTAGTTGGAGAGTGAGGATAGCAGCTGCAGAGACATTAAGCTTTGAGTCCTAAGTTCCGAGTCTGACACCATTCCTAACGCTCTGTGAGACCCTAGGCAGGTCATTTCCTTTCTCTGGTCCCAATTCCTCTTCGGCTAAATGAAACAATTTGTAAGTTCTTGGCAGCCTGGCATTTCTGGACTCAGTGACGCTGTTGGGGGAAGGGTTCGTATGCAGCCCTCGGGTGGAATGAGTGCAGGGAGATTTAGAAAGCTGCCCGGTCTGCTCTGGACCTGGGTGGGGGAGGGGCACCTCACCTGTCCATTCTTCATCAGGTCGGCCCACATGCTGGTGCCGTCACCGCCGCGCATGAGTACATGGTAAGCGAAGAAGTAGACACCTGGCATGGGGCAGGTGAACTTGCCGCTGGCCGCCTCATAAGCGTTCCCCACATTGGTGACCACGTCGTCGAAGCGCAACACCTCGTAACCTTCGTGTGGCCGCCGCAGACCCGCGTAGAAGGCGATGCGAGGCACGTAGCCTGCAGGGGGCGCCACCCCGCCAGGGCCTGGGCCGGGAGGACCGGGTGGACCTGGCCTGCCCGGCTCTCCTGGAGGCCCTCTGGGGCCTGGGGGGCCCGGGGGCCCTCGCAGACCTGCCTTCCCGCGCCGGCCCACCTCTCCCTTGGCGCCCGGAGGGAAGGGGGGCACAGAGGCAGGAGCGCCGTCGGGTCCAGGGCCTCGCGGCCCGTGTGGGTCGCATACCATGCGGCAGCGACCCAGCATCTCATAGTGAGCCGGCCCGCGGGAGCTGTGCACCAGCAGCGGAATGGCCACCAGCAGCAGCAGCACCATGGCCACCCCGACGGCCGCGCCTGCCACCCGCTTGCGGCGGCTCAGCCGCGACGCGGCCAGGGCCAGCAGATCCTCCTCACTCTTGGGCGCAATGGCGGCGGAGGCCCGGGGCTCTCCGCGGGCCCCGGAGGCGGTGGCCGGGCTCGGGCCTGGGTCGGGACCCCCCCGACGGCTGCGCCCGGCCCCCCCGCCCCTGCGGGCTCCCGCCTCAGCGGTGCCGTTCCCCAAACCTTCCGTCAAGGCGGAGGTCCCCCCAGTGGGTTGGACCAGGGGGTTCCCGACGGTTCAAAACCCGTGGTCCTCTATTACCCTCCCGTTCAGCCTAACGTTCCCGGGCGCCTGAAATCAACGGCTTCTCGGACGGCCGGTTTCTTACAGATCTAGGATGCCTGCTCTCCGGACAGCTGTTTTCTCAAGGATGGCGGCGCCTAGGTCCCCGGCTACCCAGACGGATCTCTCCTGGCCGGAGCCAGGGACTACTCTCCGCGCTCTGGACGTCCCGGGCTCGGCGCTGCGGGTGGCGCCCTCCGGACTCGACCTCCTCGTAGGTTTGCGCTCTGGCTCTTGGCGAGCACTGACGCACCTTTCTACCCCAGCCGCGGCCCCAGCCCCTGCTAGAGCCCTGGACCCGCGTTTCTCTCCAGCTGGAGCTCTCCCTCTCTGCGTCCCTAACCTTCCTCCCCTCCCTCCCGGGGCGGCAGTGCGGGTGGTGTGAGCCGCTGCGCGGCAGGAGCCTCTATAAGCGGCCCGGGGCGGAGCGACCCCTGGCGCCCAGAGTGGGAAGCGCGGGGGCGGGGCAGGCAGAGGCCCCCACCCGCGTCCCCCCCAGCTTCTCGGTTCCTGCCTGTTCTGAGCCGATTCTGCAGGAATTCACTGCCCCCACCCTATTCTTACTTTCACCCCACCCTGAGTTTGGTATTCCCAGAGCCCGGAGGAAGCCAAAATAGATATGGGATAAAAAGGGGTCGACATACACACACAGAAGACAGACAGAGGTGGATTCCAGAGCTAAAAAACCACCCCCTCCAAAGAAAGGCCCACAAAAAGGAAGGGTGATAAGAGGTTGAAATTCGCCACCCCATGACCTTCAGTGCCATGACCCAATAACACATGGTAAAAGCTTCAACAAGTACATGTTGGCCTGACCTGGAAAAGGCAAATTTCCAGCCACCCCTACCCCCGACCCCCAATGTTGAGGGGCACAGAGCAGCGAAGAGGGTGAAGGAACGAGAGGGAAAAACAGATCAGGCTTGAGGAGTGAGCACGAAACCGACAGGAAAGCAGAGAAGAAACGACAGAGAAATCAAAGAGACAGAAAGCCAGATAGAGACGCAGAGACAGAGACAAAGCTTCGAAAAGAGACTAAGTGACAGGCCCAAAGCGGGTGAGGGAGAGACAGAGACAGAGAGAGAGAGAGAGACAAGAGCGGAGACAGGTTGACAGATTGAGAGAGAAATGTAAATGGCGCGCTGCAGAGAGACACCCAGGTCCGTGTTCGGACTCCAATGTGACATATCAACTGTGGGGAAGATGCGGGGGCGGGGCGGTTCTTCCAACAGAGTGGTAGGCGCCGGGTCTGTGCGATGTGACAGTGTGCTGGCAAGTGTGGACCAGGCCATGGTACCCTGGCCTTGTGTGTTTCTGGGTGAATGGGATTGTGAATTTTGTGTTGTCTTTGTGTGTGTGTGGCCGGGGGGTGGGGCACACACTGTTTGAAGGGAGGTTTTTTTACTTGGTTTCCTCTTAGCCCCTAAATGTGGGGCCCCATGAATGCCATGTCTCCTATCTTAGGACTGAAGAGTAGAGAATCTACTGGGGAGAAGGAGTCATAAAGCAGCTCTAGTCTCTCACTGGCCCTCCCCTGCCCAGCTCCGCACCATCCCTGCCCCCAGTCTCAGATCTTGTCCAGCTGCAGCATCTCAGCCTCCTTCCCCTTCCCAAAAATCTGTGGTTAGATGAAACCCAAAGAAGTTGGATCCCACATAGTAAATGTTGGAGGGAGGGATTTGAAGTTGGTTATGCAAATTAACACAACTAAAATGCAGATTAAATGCTGGGCACCCTCCTGTGAGAGGTGACTGTTTCTGTCATTCCGAGCGACCAAGAGGGAACACAAGCTTTGATAGATCCCTCTCTGTGTGGGGTCAGGGTCCAGGAAAAAAGCTTGTGGCTCCATCTTTCCTTAGGGTCTGGCACCTCCGGAGGAAATTTCTTGCCTACAAGGGACCCCAGGGCCAGAGGTTTGGAAAAGGAGCTCCGGGACCGGCAAAAGTGGCGATGTTTGGAGACCGTGGAGGTGGACAGCTGCAAAGGACGTCTTATTGACTAGGATAAGCCAGAGCTGTAATACACAGGAATAAGTTGTGCAAAATGGAGGGCACAGGGCATACCAAGGCACGGTTATTGGGTGGAAAGTGATTCACCTCATCTTGTTTTCTGTACTCCTTTCCTGAACCTCCCAGCCCATAGCAGTGCAGGAAGAAAGAGGTTGCTGAGGCTCCGGCCAGTGTGGAGGGAGGCCCCTCATGCTTGAAAGGGTTGGGAGAGAAAGGATTGGCAGTCAGTGGGGGAGGGGCCTCCTCCTCCAACCATAAATACAAATTTTATTCAAGGTCTTTGTCGCCATTTGTCTTCCTCGGGGGGCTGAGGGCCATGTCGGCCCCGTGCATGTCTAATTCCGGAACTGCTCCCCCAGGCTGGATGATGGATGGATCAGAGAAGAGAGAGCAGGCCGGTGCTCACGCTAGCCTACCCTGCCCCGTCCTCAAGCCCCATGGTCTCAGGTCCTGCCACCCTTCTCCTTCCTCCACACCCCTCCCCTGCCCTCCCTCCGCTGACCAGAGGCCTTCACTGCTCAGCCCCATTCCCCACCCCACTCTCCTACTCACCGAGGCCCTCTTTTTGAGCCCCTCACCTCAGCCCCTTTCAGGTCCCAGCCCTCTTTTCTCTGGAGCGTCCCTTCTCCCGTCCCCAGCCCAGGCTGTGAGCTGCGGTGACCAGCAGGGCTGCAGGCGGCAGCAGGTCTGTGTGGTGGGGGGAGCAGGCTTGGCTCACAGGGAGCTGAGGGGCCAGCTCCATGAATTTATTCATGTTCTGTTGCTCTTTCCCCACGCTCTGGAATGAAGCTGCCAGCTCACCAGGTCCTTATTGCTTCCCCTGCAGCTGTCACATTCGGCCGATGAGGGACCTGGGTAGGGTCAAGGCCAGCCAGTGCTCGTGGGGCCAGAAGCCAAGTGTCTGGGCTCAAGAGGAAATGCTGAGGCCCAGGCTGGGGTCTGGGACGATTTATCCAGAGCTCCCCAGGCAGCCAAACTGGGAGGCCCCAGGGAGGTGGGTGTGGATGGGAATAGGAAGTAGGCAGAGAAGGGTGTGGTACAGAATGTGGCCAAGAGCGGTAGAGGTGGGGACGAGTCTGATGGGGGAAATGAAAGGGAAAGGAGGCCTTTATTTTTTTTTAAAGATTTTATTTATTTATTTGACAGAGAGAGACCACAAGTAGGCAGAGAGGCAGGCAGAGAGAGAGAGAGAGGAGGAAGCAGGCTCCCTGCCAAGCAGAGAGCCCGATGCGGGACTCGATCCCAGGACCCTGAGATCATGACCCGAGCCAAAGGCAGCGGCCTAACCCACTGAGCCACCCAGGAGCCCCGAAAGGAGGCCTTTAAAGAGTTCCCTGTTCTCCCCTCTTTACAAGCACAGCCCAGGGGTGCCCTGCTGGCTCTGTTGGAGGAGCATGTGACTTTTGATCTTGGGGTTGTGAGTTCAAGCTCCCGCCCACTTTGGGCATGGAGCTTACTTAAAAATAAATAAGTAAAATAAAAGCCGAGCCCAAGCTGAATCCTACCTTAACCTCCACCCTTGACTCGGCACTAACCCTGACCCTAATCCCAAATTATGCGCTTGACTCCTCTCCAATCCTGAAACGAATCCTGACTCCATAACCTGAGCCTAAATGGAGCACATCTCTCGTCTGTCTTGTCCTGGAACCCAGGGGTCTCCCAAGAATTTCCCCCAGAGCTTACAGCCAGGTGTGCATCAGAGTTCTGAGGACCAGACTTTGGATTAGCATGTGATTAGCATATGATTTGCATGGAATATAGGCTTTCTACTCTGAGGAAGTTTTTGTGTTAAAATTTTATGAAGTCTAGTGGAAAGGTCCTGGCTCCTTGAAGGTTCTCTCTTTTTGTTCCTTCTCCCACACTCCTTGTTACTGACCCAGACCCCCTCAAGGGAAGAAGAGAAGTGAGGAGATGAACAATAGAGGGCTGATGGGAGGAAACATGCTAGCACTATGGCCTGTCCCTGTCACTAGCTGGGGAACCTCCACAAGCCTCAGTTTCCTCATTTGTAAGAGGAGAGAAACCAGTGGACTGGTGTCACATTAAGATCTAAGAAAGCACTTTTGTTTGCTTGCACTCTCTCTTTTCCTCACTTTTTGGGGTAATTCATAGTGTGGTCCCCAACCCCTCACACACATGCTGGCTTCCAGCTCCCACATGTAAGAGGACACAGAACTGGAAACAGTCTGGGTTGCCTCGTACCAAGCCCCTGGTATGACGAGGAAGGAACTTTGCCTGCCTGAGAGGACAGGGGATAACATGGAAATGGAAACCATATAACTGAGTATTTGCTGTATTTGAGGGCTTTTATATACAAGTTCTTACTGCATCCTCACAGCACCCCATAAGAGGTGGATATATTATCTCCGTTTTTACAGAAGAGGGAATGGCCCAGAAAGTAGAAATGGCTTGTTCTGTATCCCCCTGTAAGTAGCAGACCTGGAACTAGAGTTCTGATCTCAGTGCCCCAGGGAAGAGACGTGGAGACGGAGACAGTGCGAGGGGGAGAGAGGAACGAGACCTGAACAGGTCTCAGAGGAGATCTATGTGTGTGAGGCCAAGAGGGCAGGGCCTAGGCTCAGTGTCCTTCAACATCCACTCCTGCCCTGGGGGACCTGACACCCAACAGATGCCCCATTTTTGGCTAACGGTGGGTCGAGGAAGTTAGCTACGGAGAGCAGCTGTTCAAAATAAGAGGAGTGGGCAGAGAATAGGGTTGGAGAAGGAAACAAAACGAATCTGAGGAAAAATTGTTTTCAAGAGGCTAAAGGGAGGAAAACTGGCCCAGGCAGGGGAGTAGCGCTGAGGGCCGCTCTCCTTCTCCCACCATAGGTAGGAAAACAGTCTCACACTTTGCGCCATTGCGCGGAGGGTCGGCAGACCTTCACCGCAGAGGGACAGGGCCAATATGCCACTGCGCCTAGGGCTGCCACTCCTCCCGGCACTGCTGCTCGGGGCAGCCTCGGGTTCAAAGGGCCGCGCTAGCGCCCACTGGACTGAGGGTAGGCTCCTGGTTCCCGCGTGGACGGGGCAGAGCCTGTTTCCAAGGTGTTTGTCGGGCAAGATCGCGCTGCTGACTTACTTCCGCAGCCCTTGACCCCTGGCCAGGGGCGTCTCCTCGTCCTGGCCTCCCTCTCCGCCTCCTTTTGCTCCCCCCCGCCCCCACCATCCGCCCGCTCCAGCCTCCAGTTAATGAAATGTGGCGAGCGGCCGCACAGACAGCTGTCAGACCCCTCATTTCTCCGCGGGGATATTGGATCCGCGCTGGGAGACCGACAGGTGAGCAAAGGAGGGGGTGTGCGGGGGGCCGAGGGAGGGGCGCCAGCTGGCGAGAGCCCAGAGCCCAGGAGGCAGCGCCTGAGCTCCAAGCCTCGAGGGCAAGGCTAAGCGGGGTCGGCCCTGGGATGTTCTGTCTGCTCACGGCTCTTTCCTCTTCTCCAAGCAGGAGATTTAACAAGCCCCATATCCACCGCGTCAGGACCCGGGTCCACCCGGGACTCCTAGTCCTGTACCCTAGGCAGGCCTGGCTACAGCGTGCGCCGCGCGCAGTGGCTCTGAGTCGGCGGCCGCGGCCCGGTGCTTCCTCCCACCTCCTTCCATCCCTTCCTTCTTGCTCCCCCTCCTTTCCGCGCTCCCTCCCCGGCGGCCGCGGCCTTTATTAGGGATTCCGCGGCTGTCGGTCCCGCCATCCATCCTGTCCGCCGGCAATTAGGCGGCCAGACAAAGAGCAGCTTCGGATGGATGAGGGTCCCGGCGGATCGGAAATGTGAAGGGTCAGCGCTGCCGCCCGCGGCGCACCCCGCTCCCCCCTCCGCATAATCACCGGCCGCCCGTCACTCAGCCGGCCGCCCGGGGAGCTCTGGGGCCCGGGCTGGGGAGAGGGCGGGGGTAGGACTACAGCCTAGGCGCCTAGGGCAAGGCTAGGACGGACCTGCAACAGGGGCACCTCCTGGGGGAGAACGGAGGGCTGCGGGAGGCGGGAGGCACCTGCAGGAGAGAGAGGGCAGGATATGGCCCCGGGCGTGACCTGAAGGCGGACTGTGGGACAGCTGCCTTGGGGGCTTCCAGTGCGGAAGCAGGGATCTAGCTGCATAAGGGAAGAGGGTGGTGGGCCAGGCGCCCCCTACTGGGAGACTGAGGGATGAAGCCCTAAGGGCGTCGGGTCGGTACAGGTGGAACGCGCCCAAGACGAGCTTTCCTAGGGAAGCTGAAGGTCTGTAGTCTGGTGCGCCTCCTATCGGAATAGAGTGATACTGCGTTCCTACTCCCCCGTCTCTTAAGTGAGATCCAACCCATCCACGTCAAATCCAGAAAAGCTCCAAGGCTGGGCGAACCCGCACGCCGCCGAAAGGAAGTTCAAGGAGTCCGGGTTTTACTGCGGATTCTTTGGCGCTAGCTCCCAGCTGACAAATCAACATCTCAATCTGACAATTAGTGGTCGAGGTGGGGGGAGAGGGGCTCTCGCCGCCTGGGCCGCTTAGCCCTCCCAGGCGGCAGAGAGGTGGGCGGTGGCTGGCAGTGATGAACGACTCCGGGGGGGCCCGGGGCCCGGAGCGCGCATTCATTACTCGACTGACAGGCGGACGGCGGCCGGGCGAGCAGCGAGTGGACGTGCCGGGAAAGAGGCCAGTGGCAGGAGGGAGAGTCAGGGAGGCGTTTTAATAGCCCCACCGACAGGTCAGCTCCCAATTCCTCGCCTCGACCCCGGTACTTGACTTCCTTGAGCTGGCTCTGTTTGTAGAATTTGGGAAGCGAGGGCGGGAACCTAAGCCCTCTCCTTGGGTTAGGCGATTTAAGGTCTAACCTCAAGAAAGTGTACGGACGTTTAGGACTGGGCGCTTCAGCCTGGCCTGGGAGGAATTGTGCGTGTCCGTGCACACAGAGGTGGCGTGGGTGACAGGGACTGATGAGTGTGAATCACACGTGGAAATAGTGACGGTGTGGGTCAGTTTTTTTTAGGAATGTGTTGACCTGATTTTGCCAGTGGTGGTGTGTGTTGTGTGTGTCTGAGGATCAGCTGCAGCCTCTTCTTTCGTGTCTGTGCTGCCCCTAGCCCACACACACACTACTTGCTGTCAGCTCTCTCTCCAGTTCTGTAGGAAATGGCAGTGTGCACAGTGACAGCTGAGGTATGCTGGTGGGGGTGGGGGGATAGATGTTAACTGTGAGGATGCTGGTCTGGACAAGTGCTCCTTTCCATCATCTCCACCCCAAATATCACCCTTTCCCTATGCTTCCTGAAAGTAATGGATGCTTTTTCCAAAGCCTGGAGACCCAGCTGCTGAGTCCTGGGTAAGGAAGTGGCCACTAGCATTTTCCATAGTCCACACCCCTACATATACAGTCTTCATCACATACAGGATGTAATCTCCAAAACGTCTTAGTTTCCCAGTCTGGTGATGGTCAGAGAGGAGGAGGTGGGTCTCAGGCAGCAGTCAGACCATCAACTCCCAAGAGAACCCACCTATTTGGGGCCTGGTCTAGAGGCCCCTCAGACCCTTATCTTTTGCTCCTCAGGTCCAGTTACTAGTTGCCACCTTGGGAGATTAATGTTAATTCTAGTCTGATTCCTCTCTCTAATAACTCTCTTTCTTCACCTGGCTTTGTCCTCCCCCACTCTCAAACACACCAAAAGGTTAAGCCTGACTTCTTTTCCAGTCTGTAATCTCCTGGGTCTACAGGGCAGAGTAGGGGATGATTCTGGATCTCTGATCTCCTGT